>NW_027040529.1:417500-1617500 GCF_037179485.1 Ochlerotatus camptorhynchus | reverse complement strand
GGAAAATCACTCTATCTCTAACAACAAACGTCAGATTTTTAAAAAAATCGTAATAGAATTATTCCACAAAAGTAAAACAGGCAAATCGCTCTTTCTCTAACCTCTACCGTCAGATTGGCATGACATTTTTTCTACAAATAGAGGTTAATGCCAACTTAACCATTATGGAGTAGTAACTACAACGCGCACAAAAAAAAAACGTTTAGATTCCCTAGCACAGACATCAGATTTCAGGTGTTAAGGGGGAGCCTTAGGGGCCACGCTTCCCCTTTGAATTACCTAATAGTTTCCACGCCGAATGTTTTTTTTCGATTCTAAACCCGATCACCCCGTTTGCAAGCAGGTTGAACGTTACTAATTACACCCAACAATCCGAGATGTTTTTTAATGTCCTATATGTAGACTGCTTTCCTTAACCTTAACTTTTTGTTAAAAATCTTTAATTAAATTTTTACCACAACAAAAGTAAACCGGGGAAATCGCTCTATTGCTAACAACATTTTGACATGAAATTTTTTCTACAAGTAGAAGTCATTACCAACTGCCTTCTGTGAAAATTTCAGCTTGATAAGTTGTGCCGTTTCGTTCTAAGCGTGCTCTTTTTGATGTTCATTTCGCTATGGAAATTATGCGTTAAATACGTTGCTTGAGGGAAGAAAAAACTCTAGCACATTTTAGAGCTTCGAAAATGTAGAGCCCTAGTAGGAATTGTTCCACTGTAATTGTGAAAAAAACTTCAGATGTATTTTAAGGGGAGTTAAGAGTTGATATTTTTGGTTGTTCTAAGGAATGATCCATGACGTAATTGAAAAGCATTCCTGGTTCATTTCTTATTAAATATTTCAAAACCGTTCTGAAAATATAGTTGATAGAGTTCTCATGATTATTTCAAAGAAATTCCGAGAGCACTGCATTCTGAGGATAGATCCAAACTAATTCTTGGGAAAGTGCCAAAGTATTTCTAAAACCAATTTCAAGTGAATTCTGAAGAAAATTCCATGGAATTCCGAGAAAAATACCGAGGATATTGGTTTTTAGGGTACAATGTCAAGGAAATTCCGAGAGATTTTTAAAAGTGTTCCTGTTTCTCATCACATTTCGCGATTTCAAGAGCACAAATATTAAGATTACCACGGTTTATAAATCTGTCAATTTCAGACATTTGTAGCATCTCCGCAGAAACTAGCAAGTAGTGGATGAAGCTAGTGCATTTACAAAAACCTTAAAATTTTGACTTGTGAATTTGGGAAGTGTAATGCGAAAAAAAAAACGCTTCCAGGAATCACGTGAAGGAAATTTCGAGGACAATTTCATGATAATTTCGAGATGAATATAGAAGATTCTGAGCAGAGTTTCAAGACTTTTCTGGGATGCATTGCATGAAGCGAATTTCGAATAGAATTATGAAAGTAATCGGTAGTAAATTTTTGGAAGAATCATTAAAAATTCGAAGTAGATCTTTGGATGATCTTTCCATGATTTTTGTTAAGAGTGTTCCAAACAGAACTTCTGAAAGGATGTAAAGAAAATTTCAAGGGAATTCCAGAGCGATTCAAAGATTTATTATAAAAGGAAGCCTGAAAAAACCTGTGGGAAATGACTATAAAGAAAACTCTTGAGATCATTCCAAAGAAATCCTTTAAAGATTCTCTGCGAATGTTCAAGCTAGTTAAAATATAGGGAAATGTCACTGTATTTGTAATGACTCATTTAACTTAGTGATCCTTTTGGTTCAATCTCATTCGGTTTTATGCTATTTTTAAAAGTATCTCGTACATCAGGATAAATTGAACAAAATTCCGTGAAACTACCAGGATTAAAATACGGAAAATAGCTAATTGGGATTTGCTAGTCATCATGCAAATTTGAAAAATTCTTATACAGTTCGACATAAATTTCAAATTCGGTTAAAAGACCCATTTGACCTTATAACCCTTTTGGCATAGGTACATTCGGCCTAATTACACTCGACATAATAGCGTTCGATCTAATGGTGTTCAGTCTGTTAGCATCTGTCCTATTCCTCCATCATCAAAAAAAAGTTGACCCCCTATTTCGAAAGCTGGCTATTAGACTGATGCAAAATTTGAAATTTTTGCTCCACAGTGCTTAAACGGTTCCAAATTAGTTCCTGCTTAGTCTCCCAAAATTTAAACTTCTTTAGTAAGAAACTGACTTCGCACAAACCATTTCAAGTTTATATGGGAATTACTATGGGAAAACTTATCTTTTGTTCATATCTATCTAACAATTCACCACATCACTATGCTTTTAAAAATGATAGTAGTGATTGTAGCAAATTTTCTCAGCTAAAACTTGGTGGAAAACTACTTTTCAATCAAATGTAAGGAACAAAAGTTATTAATGATTCAAGTCACTGATGTCTTATGCTTATGCTCATTCAACAGGCAACATTGGTGTTTCTGGTGCGAAGAATAGAGCACAAATTTCATGGCTACTATGTCACACTGCAGAATACAGTGTTGCTTACGGAACAGCTGCTTGATCATGCCATAATATTATCAATCTCTTAAACAATTAATAACAATTTAATTTGACATTTCGCTGAAAAACGATGTTCCGCAAAGTTGCAGCTTAGAAAATTTCCCGTAACAGTTATAGAAATTTTCAAAAATCGCAATAGGGAAAATGGGTAGAAGACAATGAACAAAAAGTTTGGTTTTCCCATAGTAATTTCCATATAAACTTTGAATAGTTTGTGAAAAGTCAGTTTCTTACCAAATGAGTTCAAATTTTTGGAGGCTAATCAGGACCTGATTTGAAACCGTTTGAGCACTGTGGAGCGAAAATTTCAAATTTTGCATCAGTCTACTGGCTATGTATTTGTGCATTAGCGTGGGTCAACATTATATGGCAGGTCACAACACCCTGCTCTCCGCTGCTCTTTCGAAGCGTATTGAGGTCCCCAACAAGTGTGACAAACTTGAACGCATTTGGTTATGATCTCGATTTGTGGGAGAATTTCATATGTTGTATGGGAAAATGCAATTAAAAACGGGATGAAACTAGTCAAAAATCCAAAAATAGCTCAATTTTGACCAAACTGTGGTCTTAGATTGGGAATGCGTTCAAATTTGGTTCAATATTTGGGGACCCCAATACGCTTCTATAGAGCAGTCGAGAAGAGGAGGATGTAAAGTCGACCCACCCTAATGTACGCTTAAGTTCAGTTTATTCTAAAGCGAAACTCTTGTAAATTAGACATGTTTACTCTACTCCTTTATTCATTATCAACATCAGTTTCTAAATTACGATATCGTTTCCAAAATATATCGCTCATACTAACCGATGGCTCCGGATCTCCATAATGTTGTACAGTTTCCCAAGACCGGGATCTTAAATTTAGCTTTCAATCGAAGTCTCAGAATCTTAATATTTTTTGTTAATCCAGAATTTTAAATTTCTGTACACAGAATCTTGAACATATTTTAATGATTGAATCTACTATATTGTTTTTTAGGAACTCATCCCTTGATATATTTGAAAGTTTTTCAATGATTTACTTAGGAAAAAATCACAAGAATTACTTTTACTTTCAGGATTTACCTCAATAATCTTATGATTATTTCCGGTATTCTCCAAAAACTTTCTCCATAGGGGCTGTTCATAAACTACGTAGACAGTTTAGGGGGGGGGGGGGTTGACAATTATCCACGGACCATACAAATTTTAAAATGTTTGTATGGACAATTGTCTACGCAGGGGAGGGGGGGGGGGTCAATAATCCCAAAAAACTGTCTACGTAGTTTATGAACAGCCCCATAATAGTCTCAAAATTGCTGTGCAGAACACTTTTGGATTTTTTTCCAAAAAACTCTGTAGGACGGATATCTCTTGCAAATTTGGAAGTCATTCCATATAAATACTACCAAATTTGAAAGAGATCTGTTCTACATCCATCAGTTAATTCAAGTTGTAAAATTCAGTATAGGATTTTGTTTCAAATCACAAGGAAGTTAGAAAAACTTGTCAACCGCAAACAAGTTCAACGACCTGACTGTTTAGTCATGTTTCTCTAAATAATACTACTTGACGAAAGATCGTTATTTACTCAACTACTAAGAGCAGCGCAGAGTAGTAAGTATCTAAACAACCGACTACTGCCATAAAACCACACCGCTTTCAAACAGATCGTAAAGCCATTCGTCGTTTATTGTCGTATTTTCTCAGCTAAGCCGACCCCCCCCCCCCCTTTAAACGCCATACCACCCCCGGCCTGGGAAAATCGCCAAAATCATCCCATACGGGTGCAATCAGTCTGCAGAAAGAAAATCGAGTCTATTTTCACTTTCGTTTACATTTTCATGATGATGATGATGCTGACGATCGTATGGATTTTCTTTTTCTCTCTATCTCTCTCTCTCTCTGTGTGTGCATGTACCCCATAATCGTGCAACAGTGTTTATTTTTACTCGGGACACCACATGCGTCCCCGCCCGTTTAGCCCGAAATGTAAATTCCTAGAAATTACCAAGCGTCCCCGTTACGTTCACGAAAAATAAAGCATGTCTTTACATATAGAAGGAAGCTAATAACTCAAGTCGCGGGAAGATTCACTTTTTAATCTGATTTGTTTATGTTTCCTTCGCGGACAGCTGGCTGACAGCCGGCGAAATGATCATTCGGAACTCGCCGGTGCCGGTGGACGATAGCAATCAAATGGTATGAAGAAACTGTGTCGTCGGGCAATCCGGTTAGGATTAATCGCGATTAAAATAATGATGACATGTTTTGATGCCGTGGGATGTGCAGAATGCTCGATGTTTATGTATCTTGTGCAACCGTTAGACACGGAATTACTTCAGAACAAAGAATATGGCAATTAATGCAATTCGATGCAAGGTTGTGAAGGTAGAAAACAGAGGTTCGATTCAGAAAGCAGCGTGAGATTTGAAGTTTACAACATTCGAATTGCTTGCGTGTGAATCGACATGGTATCAACCAGAATTTCCTTGGTAACTGGGACATTTTGAACCAGCATGTGTTCAATTGGTTAAACACGATGTTTCTGTCAAGATTGCGTAGTATGAACCTGTTTCGAGGCGATGAATGGGAGTGCTGGCCGCTTTTTGTGTTTTATCGAAATTGTAAACATTTAATTCGCTTGTGAGCCGGCAGCCATGACATAAATTTATAAAATAAGACCGTATTTTGATTTCAACATTTTCTATATCTTAACATCAGTTAATAAATTGCTTCTTGAATATTGTTGAATGATTTGATGGTTCCTCTTAGTATGTAGAGGCGCAGTTTCAAGAAAACAACATGTTGGTGGTGGTAGGCGCGATTCCCAATAGGTCGAACAAATTTTACTGCTATAAATTGTTTTCTCTTCCCTGGGAAATGAAAATCATTATTTCCACACAATAGAGGAAATTGGACACACTCAATTTCTGAGGACTCTTCTTTTGAATCTTCCTTAGATTCTTCTTTGAAATCTCTTTTAAATCTTCTTTTGAATCTTCTTTTGAATCTTCTTTTGAATATTCTTTAGAATCTTCTTTATAATCTGCTTTAGAATCTTCTTTAGATTTTTTTTTAGAATCTTCTTTAGAATCTTCTTAAAAATTTTCTCAAGAATCTTCTTTAGAGTCTTCTGTAGATTTTTTTTTAAGAATCTTTTTTGAAATCTTCTAATCTTCTTTTAAATCTTCTAAAGAACCTTCTTAAGAATCTTTTTTTAAATCTTCTTAAGAATCTTCTTTGGAATCTTCTAAAGAACCTTCATAATAATCTTCTTTAGAGTCTTCTTTAGAATCTTAATTTGAATCTTTTTTAGTAGCTTTTTTAAGAAGCTTTTTCTATAGAATCTTCTTTTAAAACCTCCTTATAGAAACTTTTTTTAGAAGCTTCTCCCAGAAACTTCTTTTAGAAGATTATTCTAGACGCTTGCCCGTCGCTCCGCACTTCTGACTAAAAACATCATTGGCAAGACAGTAGAGATCTTTAAGTTCTACAGGATCAATGAAGTCTTCCATGATTTTTCGATGTACTGTATGAATCCGTAGTGCTTGACATAATTTAGGACATTTGTATTAAGAACATATCTTAGATTCTCCCAGATCCCAAAGTTCTATAGACTAAACAAAGTCTTACACGATGTTCCGTGCATTATACGAATCTGTAGAGTGGTATGAGTACATATCTCCTAATGTAAAACATAGTTTTTGTTGTATGTTACGACAGACTAAATGTATCCGGAGAGTTTTGTTAAGCTCCAAAATATCGTGTATTTACAAATAGTATAGGTTATCCAAATCATAAAGGTGTCAAGAGCATGAGGATGGTTAACCGGCCGTGGATGCTACTCCGTTATTGCCGGATCAGCTGTAATTACTCAAAGAACGAACAGATGATGCTTGCAACTAGCAATCGTCCTCAATGTGTAAAAATTGGTGATCTAAAATTAGGTAGAATTGAATTGGGTTGGAATGTGTTGCGGTGATAATCGCTTTTTTGGAAGCCGAGGAGTCATCTGCACTTGCACGAGAAATCACTTCACTGAAAAAATTTCAAAGATTGATTTTATGTGTCCCACACATGATTTTTTTCAATGTGATCAAAAAATGATATTTATGTTAATTTGTGTACATATAAAAGCCATGTGTAACCACACATACTATTTATTTGACTCATAAATTTCATGTGTGATTTTGGGTGGATTCTGTTTATGTGGAAATGGAAATCATGTGGAATTTCACATGGAAATTCGTCAATAAAAATGTGTGGAATTTTATTAGTGTTGGATGTTGGATAAAAGTGATGGGTATGCAGCAAGATTCGAGTGAAGAAAAAAGGCGGCTAACGAATCTTGAATGATGAGATTAAACTCATGATATTCTGCTCAGTAAGCAAAATCGGTCGCTCTATGGCCACCGAGCCCCTCATATCACATCACACCACTTATGATCGAGTTGTTGCAGCCATTCAAACCTGGTACCGACGAAAACGATGATAATTTTCACAAATCACGATGAGCAAGCAACGTGACTATGAATCTCCTGCGCCGCTATTCAAAAGTTCTCTCAGCATATCAAGTTCAAGAGGAATTATTCTGAAGACCTTCAATTCTGGTGATATTATCTATTTCCACCAGAATGATCAGGAATCATTCTGATGATCCTCAGCTAACCAAGAAATCAAACGAAGTCCATCATCCAGTGTTTACAATTGGCAGCAGCCAGCAGTACCTCTCGATGTATATCACGCGATCGCCTGTATACTCGATAGAAGTTATTGTGCTGTGTTTATTGTTCATCATCTGTAGTTTTCTCGGTCAATCCTTTTGTTGTCGACATTGGAAGCATAATTGGAAACAACTGGATGTGGTTCACGTTTTGATGGAGAATGCTAATTGTATAGCGGAGGATATGGTTTTTTGTATGGTATTTCTTGACTGTAGTTTCAAGATTCATTGTATTTATTTTATTGTATAATGAACAAGAAATAACGGTTCTGCAAAGTTCATTCGATTGAACGTGATCAAATAAAGTAATCAACGAAAACAAAACAAAATATCTCCTTTGATCATAGGGGAGCATCCATTAAATAAATCACGCGAAAATTGGCCAAAATTATCCCATCTACACTACCCCCCCCCCCCTTGTCACAGATTGTCACATTTTCCTCGACGTCAAGCAAACATTGCCCCCTCCCCTGTCTTCGATGAACGATGTAAAAAAATCGAGGCTTGAACCAAACAAAACGACTACAGTTATACCACAGACAAACAGACGTAACTCTTTGAAAAAGTTTTTCTTGAAAACATAGTATCTCAAAACATAGGACCTCAGTAACGACATCTCTCAGGCTTCTCGCGGAAAACAAGCTTGCTCCCTAACTCGCAAACAATATTGCATGAGAGTTCTATAGAATGTATAGAAACGTCAAAGTGATCCGATGCCAGCGCTGCGGCGAGTAGTTCGCGAAACTGATAATATTCAAATCAACCGTTAAATGCGTGAACGAAGATACACAAAGAAGAGTTACGTCTGTTTGTCTGTGGTTATACGGACTTCTCGGATATTCTACGTACTACACAGATGTTTTTTTTTTTCGGAAGTTCATGGGTTTTTTTTTTCCGGAAGATCCGTGAACCTCTCGGGAGTTCTATGTACTTCTCGGAATTTTACGAACTTCTCAGAATTTCAACGAACTTCTCGTAAGTTCTACAGACGTCTCGGAAGCTCTATAGAATTCTTGGAACTTCTTTGGACTTCTTGGAAGTTTTATGAACTATTCGAAAGTTCTACGGTCTGCTCGAATGTTATATGGAGTTATTCTATGGACTTCTCGGTAGCTCTATAGACTTTTAGGAAGTTCTGTAGACGTTTCGGATATTCTTCGGACTACTCGGACATTCTACAGACTTCTGAGAAATTTTATGGACTTATGTAGTTCTCCGAACTTCTCGAAAAAACTACGGACTTTTTGGAAGCTCTACCGACTTCCCGGAAGTAATACGGAATTCTAGGATTTTATTCAGGCTTTTCATGTTTCAAAAGAAAAGTTCTTAGAACTTCTATTTCCGACATCTCAAACAACATTTTTGCAACTCCCCGACATCTCCAGGAACTAGTCGAAATATCTGAAAACTTTGACTAACCCTATTGTTCACAGAACTTCTAAAAATTTCATAGATCTTCCTATATGTTCTTCCGACACGCTCACGGATTTTACGACAAGTGCATGGAACCTCCAAAAAATTCAACGGAAGTTTTGGCAAATTCATGGATCTTACGACTGTTTTGTGTTTCTTTTTTACTAATTACTAGTTCACGAATCTCTCAATGTTCCTAAGGTTTTTTTTTTCAACTAGCTCAAGGAACTTCCCTCTTTGTTATTGCAAATTTTGGAATTCGCGGAATACTTACAACTTAGCGATTTTAAGCCGAATAAGCTACATGTGCATTTTGAAAGCGTTTGACATAGCATCGATGTTAAAATGTTGTAGTTTTTATCAAATTCGACTCATTTTAATGTATGTAGTCATGCTATAAGATTTCACTAATTAAAACTAAAAAATATGGTGATGTGACATCACGACAGATCAAAGCCTCCCCCCCCCCCCCCTTTCTTTATTCCTATTTGGATACATTTTTTAAACTCCCTTTTCCCTTAGACGCAAGATGTAATTTATGGATGCTAGGGGAATGTCATAAATTATTCTGAGGACATTCAGACCATGAGATACTTTCTCATCATATTACGTTAGTTGGGAATGATTACGCAGACTTTTAGAACTTAAGGTCATTATCTTAGGTTGTTTAGGAATGCTGAAGCAAATCTACAACTAACCAAGACTTCAATCGAAGACAACATATTAAGAAGACTGGCAACTCTTAAATTTTCTCATACGAACACCATGAGACAGGTATAATCGTGTCATATGCCACTCCGGTACACCTTTTTCGTGGAACCTTAGGAATTGCTCCCAAACTCTTCGGGATCTGCTTTTTCGGCTGCTTTTTCCCGCTTCTGTTCGTCGATTCATCTACATCTTCGGTCACTGAATCCGATTCATCTTCAGTATCCTCGTTGATTATCTTCCTCAATTCAACCCTCCTTTTGAGCGCTTCTTTCCGTCTGGCAATCTGCTTCCGTTGGAGCTCCAGAAATTTCCGTTGGTTTTCCTCCTCGAGTTCGTCCAACTTGTTTTTCTCCTTCAGTTCGCGAAGTTCCTTCAACGCACGAGAACGTGTCGAGGCAGATTTGCCGGTGATACACTGGCACTTTTCCGGAGTCCACTTTTACCGCTACCACTAGATTTACTCGATTGTACGCGCACGGGTTGACTTTTACGACGATTCAACGATTTCAAAAGCTCACTTAAGAACTTTGCGTGGTCTTCTACTTTTTCATTTGCCACGTCTTGATGCTCTTCTGAAATTCTTCTGATATGACGTATCTGATTTATTGCTATCATCATCTTGTGCTTGGGCCCTACTTATGCGACGTTTAGTCGATGATATGTTCTTATTTGCTACCTTACTGGCCTCTGTACTGCTATGTTCAGCATTAGCAGATGGATGATCAATCACTACCGGATGAATCCTGGTCCATCCTAGTGCTCCCAGCGACTTACGGACCGATCTATCCTCACCGATACAGGTCGAGCAGAACCATATGACCTCTGCAACGGATTTGTCGACACCAACGCACTCAAAATGGTACCATTCTTCACATCTTTCGCAATGGACGCTGGCATCGTACGATTCATCGCGGTCACAACACGGGTACTTGTAGGTTGCTTGGATTCTGGCAAAGTTGCCAGTCTTTTTGATATGATGTCTTCGCTTCAATTATAATTCTTCAGATGTTTTCATTATATTAGAATTATAAGAGTTTATTTTGGAGAACTAGAGATACATTCTCTCATAATATTACATTGATCGGGACTATTCTGAAGACCAACAATTCATACGAAGTCATATCAAGTTGATCAGAATGAATTTTATCATATCAGGATTATCATTTAATAATCTGATGACATTCAACTGATCAAAAAATCAAACGAAGTTCTTCAGATATTCTCTCGTTATATCAGTATTACCAGGAATTATTCAAAAGATGTTCAGACCTTTAGATATTCGTTTATCAAATTAAATTGATCAGAAACTATTCTCCAACAATTCGGGAACGCCACGGAAGGCATCAATGTTGTGTACAAAGGTCATTTCGATCATAACCACATGTTATTAGGATTCCAATGTTCATGAAATCTCCAGCTACTTAAAATTTATTCTTTTTCAACACCAGCAGTGCTGCTAGGCTGCCTACTGTGGATCACAAGTACTTCGTTGTTTGTCAGATCTTAACTCCAGCCACTTTGAAGAGCCTAAGATATTTCGCCAATACAGCTAATGTCCCACATGATGTGATGAGGCCCTGTGGAACTCTAAAGATTTGAATAACAAGTCTAGACATCGTACAAGACTGTACAATAGGGTGGGTCAACTATACAATGCCCTGTTCCCCACTGCTCTTCTG
The DNA here is from genome assembly GCF_037179485.1 of Ochlerotatus camptorhynchus. NCBI lineage: Eukaryota > Metazoa > Arthropoda > Insecta > Diptera > Culicidae > Ochlerotatus > Ochlerotatus camptorhynchus. The sequence goes on along the minus strand of NW_027040529.1, from coordinate 1,606,490 downwards.
ATATGTATTGAGGTCCCTAATAACGGTGTCAAATTTGAACCAAATTGGGTTATGAAGACAATGTATGGGAAACGAAACGAATCTATTCATTTGCATGCTAAAAATTCAAATATGGCTCAAATTTCACCATATCTCGGACTTTGATTGCGAATATTATGCAAAACAACTTTATCAACTGCAAATCAATTTGATCGTTCTAATCTAATCTAATGTAATCTAACGCCAACACAGTCAGTTCTTGAAAACATCATGTAAATCACATCGACGATGCGTCACACATCCCAAAATGGCCAGTGTAAAATTTATGGGGCAAGATGATTCAGAAAACATCGGACCTGTTAAAATCGAGGATTTACAATATGCCTCTGAATCCAATAAATGGATGTTATGTTTTTGTTAATTATATGATTGGTTGACTGTTGGAAGGATCTAAGCTAGAAAGGTTCAGTGATTGTCCATTTTCCTCTGACGGTTGGGACATGAGCACTAACTCTTGTTCTAGCGTTTTATAGCTTATGGATAAAGAGCCATTACTCGCTTTCGGAAAAGAGAAGAGGGATTGGAAAAGGAAAGGAAAAAGATAGGGACAAAGGGAAGAGAATTATGTGTACTAAAGGGTGATACGGTCAAAATTTGGTCAATATCAACTTGACGTATTTCTTTCAATTTTGCATTTAAAAAACCTGAACACCCCTCATTTTGAAGGTGTGTGTGTGTAGAATGTTGCTCCTATTTGATTTTGGAATTCACTCTTCAGTTGTCAAAATGCCGTCCAAGCAAGAAGAGCAGCGTATCAAAATTTTGCTCGCGCATCGCGAAAATCCGAGCTACTCGCACGCAAAGTTGTCAAAATCGCTAAAAGTTGCCAAATCAACCGTTACAAATGTAATTAAAGTGTTTGGGGAACGTTTGTCGACAGCCAGGAAGTCTGGATCGGGGGGAAATCGAAAACCGGAAGCCGCTGAGACGACAAAGAGAGTTGCCGGTAGTTTCAAGCGAAACCCTAACCTCTCTCTCCGAGATGCCGCAAATAAGCTGGGTGTATCGTCTACAACCGTGCATCGAGCCAAAAAACGAGCCGGACTATCGACTTACAAGAAGGTAGTGACTCCAAATCGCGATGATAAACAAAATACGACGGCCAAAGCGCGATCCCGGAGGCTGTACACGACGATGCTGACGAAGTTTGACTGCGTGGTAATGGACGACGAAACCAACGTCAAAGCCGACTACAAGCAGCTTCCGGGACAGGAGTTTTATACGGCAAAAGGAAGGGGAAAGGTAGCAGATGTTTTCAAGCACATGAAACTGTCAAAGTTCGCAAAGAAATATCTGGTTTGGCAAGCCATCTGTACCGGTGGCTTGAAAAGCAGCATTTTCCTAGCTTCCGGGACTGTCAACCAAGAAATTTACGTGAAAGAGTGTTTGAATAAACGTCTGCTGCCTTTCCTGAAGAAACACGGCTGTTCCGTACTGTTTTGGCCGGATTTGGCATCTTGCCATTACGGTAAAAAGGCCATGGAGTGGTACGCCGCCAACAACTTGCAGGTGGTTCCCAAGGACAAGAACCCTCCCAACACGCCAGAGCTCCGCCCAATTGAGAAATACTGGGCTATTGTCAAGCGGAACCTAAAGAAGACCAAAAAAACTGCTAAGGGCGAGCAGCAGTTCAAGGCAAACTGGCTTTCTGCGGCGAAGAAGGTGGACAAGGTGGCTGTACAAAATCTGATGGCAGGGGTCAAGCGTAAGGCCCGGCAATTCGGATTTGGAAAAGCGGAAGCCTAACTGAATATTTTTCCTGAATTTTATACTAATTGAACTTGAAAAAGAAATTTAATTTGATTTTTTAAATAAACGATTTCACCGATTTACACGCGTTTTCCCTTGACCAAATTTTGACCGTATCACCCTTTATATGACCATACACAATATTTTTGATTTTAAATATGGGTCATTCCAACTCAAGTGGGTTCACCACCTGTGGTCGATGTTACCGATTTGAGCCAAACTTGGCCGAAACGCTTATTTTGGCATTCTGAACAAACGCCTATTCAATTTTGCTCTGATGTGAGCAGATCCTTCTGGGTTACAACCCTGGATTTCCGAGATTTTTAAAAATTTCAATTTTCAAAAGAAATTACTCCACAACCAAATAAGCTATTGGTGATCTTAGAACGTCAATTTGAAAGTTTTTTTTTATAATTTTGATTCGCAAAGGTGTACTTACATTTTGTTTTTGTTATAGTAACTACAGTAAACAGACTGATTACCGGCCGGTATCCAAATTGTCAAAAAAGGCCTATTTTTACCATGGGCGGGATTTTTTATTTCTTAACATTTTGGGCTCAAACTTTCACCATACTTTGGAAAACTCTGGACCAATAGTTTTTGAGATATGACCAGATGGGTGAGTTGTAGCTTGAGCTTTTCTGGTGGAAAATCAATGCTTTTTAATATTTTTATTTTTTTATTTTTTCATTTATTCCTTCACACCGATCGAACAATAATATTTGAAAAAAAAATTGAATCCTAACTTGCTCATTTATTTACTTCTGTCCATAATTTAATGGTGGTCCTAAAAGTGAAAAATACTTATAGGTAGTGGAGTAATCTCTTCTGAAAGTTGAATTTTTTTTAAATCTTGAAAATCCAGGGTTGTAGCCCAGAAGGATCTAGGCATTTTAGATTAAAATTAAAAAGGCGTTTGTTCAGAACAACTTTTTAAAATTCTGTACCCACTTGAGCTGGAATGACCCATACACAATATAAAAATTCATAACGGGGATGGTCACTACCCGAGTTCTTTCACTATTAACAAGACATATAAATGTGACCAAAATGTGTTCCCTTGATTACTGAAAAATTCAGTTCCCCTAGGGTTCGATGAAGGATCTTATACCAGTAACGCACCACGAAAAAATGGTCTACTAGCGTTACTGGTTTGAAAAGGTAAAAATGGACAAAAAGGAACGAACTCACCAAGTTTAGCCAATTACACCTAAATGCAGCTTGACATGTTTTGATGTAGAAGTTCAAATTGTAGACGGTCCGCTTGACGAAGACCATCATGCAGTAGTCCTGTTTGTGGTATAGCTTGCTCGGTATACCTACCCTCGATTTGAGATAAAAGCTGTTCGAATGTAATCGATTTTTGATGTGCATTGGCTAGCCTTTTCGTGGCCAATAGTCAAGTTCAGTGCTGCGACTCAACGATGAGATGAATGATGGGACCAACTGAAGTGAACTCGCTGAGGAACTAGAAATTGTATCCTGGACCTTATTTTGACAAACTTTACGTTAGATCATACGCACAGCATCCCTGCAAATCGATTTGGTCTTTGTACAAAAAGTTACTAATCTTTTACTTTAGACAAAGTGATCCACACGTACCTACAAGCTCATATATACGCCTGTAGATATGCGCGGAGCAATAGGTCTAAATTAATATATTAATAACTTTTTTTTTCTCACAAGTCTAATCGGTTTGCAGTCTTCGAAAAAGTTCTTCTGCATAGTATTCCCAACCTATTTCCGAGATTTGGTGAAATTTGAGCCATATTTTGAATATTTTGCAAGCAAATGAATAGGTTTGTTTCGTTTTCCATACATGTTTCATTATCCAAATTCGTTAAAATTTGATACCATTGTTGGGGACCTGGATACACTGTACAACATGTAGAAACTCCAGATATAACCTGCAAAATAAATTTTAGTGCTAAAAATACTTTGTCATTAAAGCTATATATGTCACGTGGCTAGATCACCTCTTCCCGGTGCGTTACGGCTTAAGATCTACCAACGAGCCCTAGCCCTGACTCCTACAAATTAGGCGAACAGGATTTTTCAATCATCAAAGAAACTCATAATCCGCTTTATACTTTGTTTATTTGTTTGTTAACAGACACTGTAAACAAGCTTCTCACATGGATAAATCGAAACAATTTTTTTTTTACTTTTATAACCTTGTACGAACTGCTCTCGCCATAAGCGTTGTAGGTATTTTTTTTTCTTTTACTAATGATGCACTATTATTTCAACAAAACATCCTGCCATTGTTTCTCGTTGTTGTTGCTGGGAGCAGTGCAGTTTTGAAATCCCACTTCTTTTTCCCTCACCCAACACACCCATGCAAAGGCGGCTCCAAAAATGGTTTAAGGCCAACTACCGGCAAAGTGAATGCGGCCTGAGATTTAATGATGTTACAAATCATTATAATCTCTCGGTACAGTCATGGCTTAACTAAGGTCGGAGAGTGCCACTCCTTAAAAATCAATGATTTTTGTCCCCACAAGGAACCGCAGCTGATCAGCAAACAATCGAGCGTGTGCCTTTAATCCCGACGAAAACCGGTGCATTATCAAGGAATACTACTGAAGTTGTGTCAACCGCAGTAACCATGGAGGTGAAAACGGTGACGGGATCGGATCAAATGGCTGCCGTCAAAGATCAAAAGCGTGATGTGATAGTTTGATTTTCGCACACTCAAATCATAAAACTTGTTCCTAATTTATTATGGGGTGGTGATAAAAATCGGCCCAAAATGTCAAAATCTATTCCACAAGACTAATGGATTTCGCGAGTGGAGGATTATAATTATAATAATTTGGTTGAAAATTTGGATATGGCAGGTGTGAAATCGGGTTGGAGCGCAAGGTGATAAAATCTGATTGCTACGTTGGTTCATTTAAGAGAGGGTTACATAATGTTACCATTTTTGCAACATAATTGCACGAACCACCGGAACTGACGGGGCCCGGAGGCGAGGCCAAGTTCTCAATCGCACAGTTTACGACAGGTGGGTCGAAAAAAAAACTGTCAGCACATCTATCAACATCGACTTTGATGTGACTTGGTGGATCTGAACTACTACCACAACCATTAATTATCATGTTGGCGTTCGTACATTCCATCTACGGTGGATGTGTCGCTTTTTTTTCCTGCATACTGAATGGCCCGTCATCGGAGAGTCGCGTGAGCTCGAGTATCTACTTCAATTTCAAGATGTTTTGTGTGGTTGGATTTCTTGGAAATTGCTTCACTTTGGCGAAGATCTTGACAGTTTGAGATGAGTTTTTTTTTCCACCTTACTCGCAGTTTCAAGGACTTGGTTTTATTTATTTCTTCTGAAAATCCACCCAATTATATTGTCTCAAGCATCACCAAACCAAACGGAGATTGAAATTAATTTTTGGACGACGTCTCTCGAGTCAAGTACGAACACTTGTGCGAAAGTTCGTTTTGTCTTTGGAAAGCCATTTTATATTGCCCACATCATCAGCTGAGGGTTGCAATTTTATTGTCATTTTCCGTTGGGTTACAGCGGAGGCAAAAAAATAGATAGGAGTATCGCAGATTCGCAGTAGTGAGCGGTAAGCTGTGGGATCGTATAACTCAATCGATCGGAGCGATTGTTTGAAGGTTGAAACCGTATCCGATGTGGTAGCGGTTTGGCAATAGGGAACGTTCAAGGATGGGCTTTTATGTTTACGAGGCTTGCTACTGCAACCTTTGAGGTATAACCATCAAAATAGGTCGAGAAGTTAAATTCCGTGGAAAGGCTCAACATTCAAAAATGTCTTGGATTCGATATCATCAGTGTTTGCTAGTAAAAATATTTAATACATGCATGTGTTTGTACCAGCGAAATGATGAGACGATGGCAACTATATGATGATCGAGATTCTAGATGAATAAAATGTTGAGCCATTAATAAAAAAATGCCTACGATAGCCTTGCTACAGTTTGATGCATTCGTTTGACCGCACCAACATATTGCTATATTTCTCTTTGAAATTAAATCCAAATTGCTTCGGCTTTTCTTTATTTTATTTCTCACTTCAAGCTCAAACAATTTACATAGTTTCTTCGAATCCGGACTACAAGCTAGCCACGGTGATTTCCTTTGCCTTAAACCATGCCTTTGATTGGCGTGATACATGAATTGAGGCATTATCCTGCTGAAAAATAGATAATCCTCCAAATACTGAATCAAAACTTCTTCCAGGAGCTCGCAGAAAGTGGTCGAATTCATTCTCGTGGATATCCAGCAGATAGGAAGCTTAGTATCCTAGAAAAATGCACCCCATACCATTACGGTTCTTCATCCGAAATTTGTATTGGATCAGATGGCCTCTACCCTTAAATCGTACAAATAATGGCTGTGGCAATCAGGACCTTATAAGTTGAACTTTTGCATCAGAAAAAAAAAATCCGTGGTTCCATTCATTAGTCCAGGGCATGTGTTTTTTTCCTTGATTTGTGTTCCGTCAACCTTGTTTTCCGTACTTAGTACCAATGCTACCGACGCCAGGGAGGCAGCTCCCACACATAAACCCTACCCATCGACCCATCAGCTCAAGAACCGAGGACCAACGTTATGTCCTTTTTTTCCAACAACAGCTTATTTGCGAAACTTGAATTTTGCAGAACGAACATGTTGATCATTCCCTTCTGAAGTCGTAGAACCAACAATCAATACGAAACTAACGATTTTAAATTGGCTCACCACTTTAGTAGCCTATTGGTCCCAAGCAAGCGATTAACGTACCCTATTCTAGTTGAAATTCTATTACTACACTATGTTTGTTTTGATTCGCTATGAAAGTTTGACAGATAACATCAGGGGTGTGTGGATTCATGCAGAACATGCAGGGGTGAGTGAAATAGCTTGGGACTGCTTGGGACCGTTGTTCTGGTACTGAGTGAGCCAAAAATAATAATGATTTTTTTCGGGACTTAGTGGTCTTAGAGTTACCACTATGGTAGAACTTCTACCTTGTCACGCTGGCATCGAGCGCTTCTGCTCACAAACACAAACAAAAGAAAAAGAACATATACACGACCTCTCATAAAATCATACACTGCATAAATAAATTAAAATTAAAAACTATCACTCGCGATGCCTCAAATTTCTGGTCTGGGAGCACAAGCGAAGAAAAAAAAAACAAACTGCGTAGCGACATCTCTTCTGATGTTTGCAAACATGATGCATCACGTCTTTCTCGATTCTAAAATTTCCCGGAAAGCGAGAAAACCACAATTCTTTTTTTTACTTGTAAAACTTGTTTATTTTTCAGAAAGGTTAAAAAGTAATTACAAAATAATTATTCAAACTTCGATATCTAATTCGAATTCTAATGAGGATTGACGTAGCATTATTACACAACATAACAAAGGTGACATATTTTATGAGCAATTTGAGTATTCTATGTTTTTTTGGTTCTTTCTATGTTCCCCAGTTGAGGCCTTAATAGTTCTTCTATCGAAAGTGTACGCCATCCATTGAGTAAAATCGTTATCTTCCGCTGCAGCAGTCTCCAAGCTGACTCCACGCGTACGCATTCGCTGAACTTGTGCTGCAGTGTTTCATAGGCAGCGTACAGTGTAGGCAGTTTTCACCATCGGTTCTGTTCATTCGGTACATTAGTTTTCGGTGCTCAATTCGTTGACTAACAAGCATAAGGCACTTCATTCACTTGAATTCAGCTGTCGCATGGTTATATTTGTCCAGATTTGCCGCCAGTTTGCTGCTGGATACTCACGAGTAATTTTGGGTGTTTCCGTTTGTTCGATGAAATGGTTATGAACAAGGTTGAAAATACTCATTTCAGCTATAACAATTTTGTTTTTTTTTTTTTTAATTATGAAATAATTAGATGCTATGATTATATTTTGAATTGGTAAGATACAAGAAGAGGTTGCAAAGAATGTGTTTGACATATTAAATCTGTTTATTTCACTTCATCTTGATGCCGAATAATGAAACAGTTTTCCAAATTCGGGCATTTGGGCTGTTAGCGTACCACCACAAACATAATTGGTACTTATTTGGAAAATTGGCAAAACTCTTTCACCCATATCCTAACCTGGGAACCACCTACATAGAGTGCAACAACAACAACAAATATTTGAAGAGCAAATGTACAGCAAAATATTTGAAGAGCAAATGTACAGCAAAATGAAAACAAAATTTGATATCAAATTTGTCAACTGCGTAAACTGAAATCAAATTATGATTTCAGTTTGATGTTGATATCAAAACATGATTTCAATTTGCTGTCATTTTGATGCTGTGCTTTGCTCGGGAGGTGCGACGCAAACACTGGCGCGGTAACCATAGGACGGTGAGAGAGGAAATGCTTCGCCAACCCGAGCGTCTGTTCACCATGGAGGTGCGGCTCAAACAGCGTCTGACTGGCATCCAGCGGCTGAAAAAGAAATACTCTTCTCCGGAAGCTACACCTAAGATGGCAGCCCCATCACGGCAGATAGGAGACCCCTGGCCAACCACCTACTGTCTCTGAAACCTTTTCAATTGTTACAGAAACCAACAGAGAAAGACATCGAACTAATTTAACGGCAACGACTTTTAGCGCAAAACAACGGACACAAATTGGATCATGGAATGTATTGACGTTAGCCCAGCAGGGTAAACTGGCACAACTCGCCCACGAGGCGCGACGCATGAAGCTAGAAATCCTGAGACTGAGTGAAGTTCGTTGGCCAAACTTTGGAGAACACAAACTGTCATCGGGACAGGTACTCTGGTATTCGAGGTGAAAACGCTCCCCGCCATCGTGGAGTTGGTCGCCTACTTAGCGTGCAGGCAAGTGCTGCGCTCATCAAGTGGGAGCCTGTTAATGAGTGGATAATCGTTCCCAGATTTAGAACACGGGTTCGTAACCTTCCCATAATCCAATGTTATGCGCCAACCGATGCTGCCGAGCTACAGGACAAGGAGAATTTTTACAGTCAACTGAATGCCGTCGGGGATAAGGTTCTAAAGGGTGACATCAAGATCTACACTGGTGACTTCAATGCGAAGATCGGCTCCGACAACACGGACTATGAGCGTGTCATGTGACGCCATGGTCTCGGCGAAATAAGCGAGAACGGTGAGCTGTTTGCAGAATTTTGTGGCAATAACGACATGGTGATCAGGAGCTCGCTCTTCCCCCATCGGCCAGTGCACAAAGTCACGTGGGTTTCCCGTGATGGACATACCGAAAATCACATCGACCACATCTGCGTCAGCCGATAATGGAGACGGAGCCTTCTTGATATCCGGAATAAACGCAGCGCCGACATCGCGTCTGACAATCACCTTCTAATCGGCGAAATCCGCCTACACATGGCGTGGATCCAGCGGGAGGAAAGACTCGGGCGGCGGTTCAACACACACCGACTTGAAGATCCAGCGGTAAAAAGGTCTTTTGTTGAAGAACTTGAGACTCGAGCTGCTGACGTTCCAGAAGGTGGCAGCGTAGAAGATCAATGGACGGCCATCAAGAATGCCTTTATAGAAACAAGCGAGAACAACTTGGGTAAGCTGCGCACCCAAAGGAAAGAGTGAATCACCGATGAAACCTGGCGGAAGATTGAGAGGCGTAGAGAAGCAAAAGCCGCGATAGACCGGACGAGAACCAGAGGAGCCAAGAACGAAGCCCGTCAACAATACTCGGCTCTAGAGAAGGAAGTCAAGCGCTCTTGCAGACGGGACAAGCGAGCGTGGGTGAGCTCCCTGGCCGACGAAGGGGAGAAAGCCGCAAACACTGGCGATATACTCCTCCTCTACGATATCTCACGACGCCTGAGTGGAGCAAGGATGAACCCGAGGATGCCAGTGAAGCACACGAATGAACAATTGCTTACCGACCCCACTGACCAGCTGAAACGCTGGTTTGAGCACTTCAAACAACTTCTTCAAGTTTTGACGGCCAACCAGCCAACCTCAATTCCGAGGCCCCATCACTGCAGGAGATTGAAGCAGCTATCCGAAGCATGAAATCCAACAAGGCTCCAGGGGTCGATCGCATATCAGCAGAGATGCTCAAAGCTGACCCCATGCTATCCGCACAAATGTTGCATCAACTATTCTGTAATATCTGGGACACCGCGACTTTTCCGGCCGACTGGAGGCAGGGCATCTTAGTGAAGGTCCCAAAGAAGGGGGATCTGACTGTGTGTGACAATTGGCGAGGCATCATGTTACTGTGTATTGTTCTCAAAGTTCTGCGCAAAGTTATCCTGAATCGGATACAGGAGAAGATCGACGCGACTCTCCGACGGCAGCAGGCAGAATTCCGTGCCGGAAGATCTTGTGTGGACCATATTGTCACGCTCCGCATCATCCTGGAGTAGGTCAATGAATTCCAAGAGTCCCTTTATTTGGTATTCATTGACTACGAAAAAGCTTTCGACCGTCTCAATCACGAGAATCTGTGGGGCGCCCTGAGACACAAAGGATTCCCGGATAGAATCGTCAACCTCATCGAAGCGCAGTATGAGGCTTTAACGTACAGAGTTCTGCATAACGGAGCCTTGTCTGACCCTATCCGGGTGGTCGCTGGTGTGAGACAAGGATGTATACTATCACCGCTACTGTTTCTCATCGTAATCGACGAAATCATGGTAGGTGCAATTGACCGTGTACGGAACCGTGGGCTGCTTTGGCAGCCTATCACCATGGAGCATCTCAACGACTTCGATTTGGCTGATGATGTTGCTCTACTAGCACAACGGCGCTCTGATATGCAGAGTAAGCTCAATGACCTAGCCGAACGCTCCTCTGCGGCGGGTCTCACCATAAACATCAACAAGACCAAATCGTTGGATATGAACACGGGCAACCCTTCCAACTTTACGGTAGCGGGGCAAGCAGTGGAGAGGGTCGAAAGTTTCCAATATCTTGGCAGCCAAATAGCGTCTGACGGCGGGACCAAGAGCGACATAGGTGCACGAATCAAGAAGACTAGGGCTGCCTTTGCGAGTTTACGAAACGTATGGAGATCCAACCAGATAAGTCAACGCACTAAAATCCGAATTTTCAACTCGAACGTGAAATCTGTGTTGTTATACGCCAGCGAGACGTGATGTGTATCAGCGGAGAGCACTCAAAAACTGCAGGTCTTCATCAACCGATGCCTGCGGTATATAATTCGTGCCTGGTGGCCTCCCAACTGGATCTCGAATGCCGAGCTCCATCGTTGATGTCATCAGAAGCCGATAGCAACAGAAATTCGAGAGCGAAAGTGGAGGTGGGTCGGCCACACACTTCCACGGGGCGAAAACGAAATCTGCAAGCTAGCGTTGGATTGGAATCCGGCAGGACATCGCAGCAGAGGCAGACCCAGGGGCTCATGGCGGTGGAGACTCAATACGGAAATTAAGCAAGTGGATAGGAATCTGACCTGGGCCCAGCTCAAGGCAAAAGCGAGCAGCCGCCCAGGATGGAAGTCTTTCACGTTGGCCCTTTGCACCGCTGGTGGTGCACAGGACCCTTAAGTAAGTAAGTAAGTCTCAATATTCAAACCAATATTATGGTAGGCATAGCAGGTTTTCAATTAACAAGTTTAAAAATGATTATAATACACTAATTTGAAGAAAAAATGGTAATGTTGTTGGGACTATTGGGTAAATGCAGAAAATAATCTACATTTGATTCCACAAAGAAAACTGCTTGAAACTCGTGAGATCACCCCAATTCTCGCAAAATTCGATAATGGAAACACCCACTAATCAATTTCTGATCGATTTCATCAATCGTTCAGATTCCAGTCTAAATCTTTCGCTCTTTTGGACCAGTCTTTTCCAACTTCTTCTCCACACAAACCAATCCAACTCAATAAAATGACACCTCATAACAATAAAGTACACGTTTTAATCCACCTTTTACGCTAATTATATGGGCATCGCCAATGTTTTTTTTTTTCTTTTGCAACACTTTAACCTACTGCAACCGCTCCATTATGAACTCTCACGGTAGGTAGATGAAAATTGCACACCCTCGACAATCGCACCACCATACAAATTCGTACAACGACCAAAATTTACTTTAATCCGCCGATGTCTTCTGGTGCTGCCGAATGTGTTTTGCGTGAGCGGGACTTTGTTTCATTTTTTTTTTCATCATTTCTCGTGAGACTTGAGCATGCCAAATTCGCCGACTGAACTGTCAGGAGACCGCGAAACCACACACATCTCTTCTCGCCTTTTGTGGAAATGTTGGCGCATGGTATAGGTATCGCCAAATGCTATTACTGCCATCGCCGATAAAATGTGCAAACGCAAATCCGGCGAGTCAGTTGAAGAGTTCAATCCGGCTGTCATTATCAACGTTGGATTTTTGGGTATTTGCATTTTTAATTTTCTGTAATTCGTTCATCGGTGTCGAGTTTCGATGGCTGCAAATTGATTGATCGAATTTCTTAGACGGTTCTCCAAATTCTTATAATAAAATGAGTTGCAGTTTTCCAAACTTATTTCCTAAACGATGGTTTACTTTAAAGTTAACCTTTGCTGATAACTATAGTAATATTACCTACAAAGCAAGTAACAGGCTCGGGTCCATTAAAAGATTTAGTTTGCACTTCAATGATACCTACACAATCAAAACACTTTACGTAGCATATTTGAGGCCTTTTCTCGAATATTGTAGCATAGTTTGGGCTCCATATCATGATACACGTGTAAACCGCATTTTATCAGTTCAAAAGCAGTTCTTGTGGTTTGCTCTAAGAATCTTGGGCGGGACGAGTTTTCCACTTCCATCTTATGATCGCTTTGTATGATAATTAATTTAGTTGAGCTCAAAAATAGCCCATTGAATAGAATGATGTAATGCTATAATACATCACTGTAACAATCAATAAAAGTACGCTTAAAAAACATTCTTCACGAGGTTAGCTAGGCATCAATAATAAAATATAGATGTTATGCAAGTACTTAAAGTACTAGCGTTTAAGTAAAATTTTACAACGGTCTACACTGATTGACGACAAATAAATAAACTTCCAATCGTCTGAACCGAACCACGGCTTCCGATAGATGGATGGAGAACGAGAAAAAAAAGGAAAAATCCCAAAACGATTGATGATGCGGTCTGGATTTAATTGCGTCAATATTTCACCGGTCGATTTGCCGATGCACCAGACCGTTCGTGGGTTGGTCGGTCATAGTCAAAAGATTAATTGCCATTTCTCCGGACCATCTGTGATCCGGTGTGAAATTTTGAATATGCCGTGAAATCCACTCATTGCGCGTTGCAATTGGCTGCCTCAGTAGGTAGCTGTTTAGATATGGCGATTTATATTGGCACGTGTGCTAAGCATGCATATCGCTCAGGTTTGTATGTTTATTTTGATCTTTCAGTCAAGTCGAGTTGGCAGAAGATTTGAACTCGTTCGGAATGGTAAATTGTTGCTTTGTGGGGGGTTGTAATGAAAACGTATTTGTTTTTTGTTTTTTTTTTGGGATTGATCTTTAATGAGAATGTGCTCGTGTTGTCTAAGATGTTCGATCTTCCCAGATGCAAAGTCGAGAATTTTTTAACATAAGTGCGTCATCATATAGGTAGCAAACACCAGCGATAAACGAAAATGAAGAAATAAACCGTGAAGAATCAAAGAAAAGAAAAAAATATTGAACAGTGCAGTGTAATAAAAAAAAAAGACAAATCGAAGCCCGGGGTAATCCCACCGCAGTGAAAATTCAACAACTCATATTAATGAAGTTATAATGAACCGCATCAACGAAGGCTAGCCCATTGAGCCGGTTTGTCTCCCCTTGATCGTACACACGATTGGCAATCCAAGTGTTCTTCTTCGGGCGCCGAGAGAAAAACGCGCCACCGTTGAAGAGTTAAATAAACAGAAGCATTCGAAGTAGTAAAACCATCACCGGCACAGGGCTAACACTGACCTCTCGGTGTTGATCGCGAGAAAGATGGCCTCCCCCAAGCCAGCTATGGCTGCTGGTGGCAATAAAAATGGCACCTCATCACCGCCTAGCAAAAACAATGGTAAATTGCAACCGGACAAGGGTGCCGGCAGCAACAGCAGAAGCATCGAGGACACGGTCCTATCGCTGCGACGTGAACTACGTGAGGTCTACGAGACGCTGCGTGAGAAGAATGAACAACTGGTGCAGCTGGAGAAGGATGTACGTGATCGCGATATCAGCATCCGCTATCTGAAGAACGAGTTCAAGAAGCTCAAGGACTACTACCAGAGCACCAAAAGTGACTTGAGCATTCCGCCCAACTTCAATCTGAACGGGGGCAGTAAGGAGGACGGCGGAAGTAGTTTGGAAGATTTACTGCAAAAGGTGCAGAAGGAGTGCAAGGAGAAAGATCTACAGATAAGGGAACTGAACCAGAAGGTCATTCGGTTGTCAAATAATCTGATCTACGTGCAGAAGGAATCACTGAGTAAGGATGATCGGATTGATGAGTTCCAGAATGAAATTGACAAATTTAGACAGGTGGTCAGTATTTTCCGAGAACTGGGTGGAGAGTCATGTCATTAAATAGTTTCATTTTCAGGTTCGCCCCATCACCAAGGCAATGATCGAGAAACGCTGCTCCGAGGAAAGTTACGACTCGTTTGCACCGGGCATAGAGAACACCCGGGTGCTGCCGGTGAGCCAAGAGCCGCGCATGAAACGGCAGGCCATCAGTGCGGAACCGCTGTCTTCGCTGGCCGGCATGCAGGGTGATCTCATCAAGATTCCCAAGACGTCACTGTAAGCATCATTTCAGCATAGCATTTCATGGTTCTTTTCTAGGAACGGGAAATGGGATTAGGAATTCAAGATATCTGTACTAGAAAATGTTGCATTTTAGACCACATTTTGGGGTGTGTTATTAATAGAAAGCGATCTCCAAGGCATGCTTGTCTATTCCTTCGCTGTAGGGAGGACGGGGGCAAGAAGACGATACGGGGAGAGATGGGCCACCGCTCGTTTGCTCGTTAACTCAATCTAATTTTTAATACAAACTTGTTGAAAATGCTTCTATTAAGCATCTCCATGAAAACCGTATCAAAATTCAATTATACAAGGGAAATGGCTCTAATGTTGGCCTATGGATCTAAGATTGGGCCCATCGCTAAAAATCTGTTATTTATCAATTTTATCTAGATGAACGCGTTATTGGGGCGTTACTAATGGATATTTTTGGTTGCTATTGAAAATTTAGTCAATTGCTGCATTTATGTATGGGCTCAAATTAGGGACACGTAGGCCGACATTACCTGCATTTCCCCTATGTAAGATAATGATGGAAATGAAACATAAGCTCAAAATAACTAAAATATTTTTTTTTCCTCTGTTCGGGACCTAACACCACTGCAACCAGTAAATTGATCTATTGTAGTATATCCCGTGTCCTTAGTTTAGTGCATGTCGTATTACTCCATCACTATTGAGAAATGATGAAGTATTCTATATTTTACAGTTGCCACTCTTGCATTTATCGCAAGGATCCGACTCTAATTGAAAGGTCCCGCTATTTATACCTTCGGAGTGTTAAAATACCCTCCCTTTGTCAGTCAAAATTGGATTCCTTAGCAACAAAATTATGGTATGACACCGATAATGACCATGCATCAGAACCCTAGTTTTAACCACTTCAAACTAGGGAACAACAAATAGAAGATTAGGAATCATATAGGTGAAGACAACTAACTCATTTTTTTTCTTGTTTCAAGATCATCCTCGGTTGGCAAAGCCGAGTTTTGTCACTATCAACAAGGCATAAAAAGTAACAAGGACTGAGATGTGTTCCTTGGATTACTGAAAAATCGTGTTCCCCTAGTTTGAAGTAGTCAGGACTAGGAATCGGTGGTAGATTAAACATCCCGTAACGTACCACGAAAAGGTGATCTACCCACGTTACGGGGTATTATAAGATATGCAGTCAACAAAACAAGCATTGCATTCACTATATTGCATTTTACCGATCCGCTGGTTCTATAGTGAGCAAAACACGTAACAGTTGCTAAATGAACTCATGTTTCTATTTCACAGTGCTTAAACGGTTCCAAATTGGGTCCTGCTTAGCTTCCCAAAATTTGAACTACTTTAGTAAGAAACTGACTTGGCACAAACCATTTCAAGTTTATATGGGAATTACTAAGGGAAAACTTATGTTTTTGTTCCTATCTATCTAACAATTCACCACATCACTATGCTTATAAAAATAGCACAACTGTCATACATTTATGAATGTTTTCAATGTTTTATGATGTGTTTTCCTAAGGGAGACCATATTTTCCCTAACTACCCTGTCACTATAATGGATGGACCAACTTTAATTTGTTTAACAGTCATAGCTTGTCGAACCAATTTGCCTAGCCTAAATCTGCATATTGAACATCTACAAGTCAATCGACGAAGTGATCAGACAGGACCTATTCTCATTTCCTTGAAACTTTGCACAAATTGTTCGCAATGAGCGATCAATTGTTCTGCAACTCGGACATTATGACCTTCGCTTCATATTTCAAAATGGTGTATACGATATTGTTCAAGGGATCATGCAATAATTACGCAATAAGTGTTCTTTCTACTTCTTTTACAAGGCAAGGAGCGAATCTCAGCAATACCTTTCGTAAAGATGAAGAATTCTTCTTATTATTATTCGCATTTCAAGCTTATTGCTTAGTGCATATTAGCTTATTGCGTGCTCTCAACTTAGTGTTCTATAAATGCACTTTCACAGTTATTAATTGAGAGCTTTCGATGCCAATACCATTGCATTAATTTGTATATTGTGTGGCAAGCACAATGATACTCTATGCCCAGGGAAGTCGAGGAAATTTCCAACCGGAAAGATTCCCTCGACTATATCGGGAATCGAACCCCGCCGCCTCTGGCTAGGTAATACCGTGCCTTTACTGACTAGGCTATGAGGCCCCCTGAATGATGATGAAGAATTCAGAACATGTTAATGTTCGATGAAAGATCTTACTAAAGAGGAGCTGAGATATAAAAGTGGTCCCAAGGGCGTAGCGTGACTCGATGACACCCGCGCGGATGGTTAGAGTGTCACTTCCTAACTGTCAACCATTTTTTTTTTATTCACTGAAAGAATCACATACCGTGGTAGAGGTAACAATAGCTGCAATTTCCAAACCTACGACTGGATGTCTTTCTTCAGATAACAACTTGAGTGCGGTACAATCGATAGAACTGTTTCAAACACCATCCTTCTCCAACGGGGGAGTTTGGTAAAGAGAGATGAACAAACCGATCTGTACCTTCCTAACGAGTTGTTCTTGCTCGCTTTCTACTCTCTGAGTACAATTTTCACACTGCCGTACTCTAACGGAACTGTCAACTCTATACTTTCATCTCTTCATCTATCTATAAAAATTACCACTTCTGTCTGTTATTTGAAATTAGCATCTTCAACTATGCGACTTTATCATTTATACGACGGTATTTTAACTCTCTTTTCCATTTATCAATATTTTCGAAGTTGCGCTAAAGTTAAAAGGTAAAATCAATGCTTTTCAATTCGAAATTCAAATTCTTCAATATCATTTTTTTTTTCTAGAAAGTATTTTTAATTACCTTTTTTATATTTTGATCTTTGAAATCAGCCTAGTGGTCCAAAAGTTATGAATTTTTGAAAAAAATTTATTATAGAAAAAAGAAAAAGAAATGGTCACCCTAATGACAAAATAAAAAACAAAACTGCTGGTCTAATATTTTGCGATACGGAACAAAACTATCACTTTTTACGAAATTTTAAGAACCACTATATCGTTTTGCTATGGAATGGCTGTATATCGCTAAAATCATCTGGGCACTGCTCATCCCTATTATATAGTACTTAGTCATTTTCATAAAATCTAGATGTATTAGGCTAGATTCATTATCATGGTCATAACATATTCTAAGTCTTTGAAATCGTTCAAAGGTTTTCTACTTGATCAACCAGAGCTTGAACAATATTCTTAGCAATAGAGCATACCAACTTATCCATGGAACCCATGCTCATCAATTACGATCTCATTCCTTTGTTCATAATATGTTCTAAGTTCTTCAAACTGTTCTGGAGTGTAGATCATTCGATCTACAAGATCAACCAAAAAAAGAACAATTCCTCTAGCTCCAAAACATGCCCAAGTAGGTTCATTGAGCCACTACGCCAACATTGATGATCCCTTTCTATGTATATCAGGTGTTCAAGGTTCCCTGGATGTCTCATCATATGATCGACAAGTTCAACTACAACTGAATAGTCTATAAATATTATTTGTCATCCATTGTCTTTTCCTTTGAGTACCGAAAATCCTGCTTCCCTAGTTTGAAGTTGTCAGGACTAAGGTTTGGAGGTAGATCTTATACCAATAACGCACCATGAAAACGTGATATACCAGCGTTACTGGTGAGACAATGCTCCAATTCCATGGGTTATAAAAATAAAAAGCCTCGGTGTTCTGGTAGACGCAAAGTTCAACTTCCACATCTTACGGATATTAGGATATCGGTTAAAGAAAAGCAGTCGAACCACTCTGTTAAAAGTGGGCTCAGCGTTGGTTGTATCTAAGCTATCCTTCGGATTAAGATTCACCAACACAAACATAAAAAATGATTGTGAATTTTGCACATAAACTCTATGAATCTCATTTTATCTGAACCCCAGCACGATTTGGAAAATCTAGAGCATCGAACATAAATTATGTGCCTAAGCTCTATGAACCTGTCGGTATTGATCTAGTAGATCATCTTATCTGAACTCTCGGACAATTTAGAGAACCTAGAACAACTTATGTACATGGATGTGTATCGTTAACGATGCGCGTAGGCTGTATGAATCTGATTGGGCATATTTCGTTGCTGAGGATATCGTGCAAGCCCTCGTTGATCCAGTAGATCAAATAATCTGAACTCGAAGACAATGTGGAGACCCTTGAATATATAGTGGTCAACGAAACTAATGCTGATTTATGAATTCAAGCATAATGAACATGGCAAGGCATGTATCATTGCTAAGGGTATCGTCCCTGTTCAGGCTCAAGTCCATGTTCTCAAACATAAAATCTTCCTAAGGTTTTGGATATCTAGGCCATCAACTTTGGCTATAAAATTGTCCTTTAATTAAAGTTGATTGGAAATGCTATCTACCATGAAGCTTTAGTGTGATAATTTATTAGCTAGATAATGATCTTAGAAGAGGGTAGGTAGATAGTTCCGTTAGAGTATGGCAGTATGAAAATTGAATAGAAATTGAATTGAAAATGAGCGAAGGGTCATTAATGCGATAGCGCAAGTCAAACGCACACACTTTACCTAACTCGTACGATGCACAGTGGTCTAGAACTGTGAAAAGACAGTCAAAAATCATTATTTCGTGAATCTTGCATTTTAGACTAATGGTGTCTAAGGCCCTTCTTTAGATATTGACAAATCAATGATTAACCACCTAGAAGTGAAATTTAAAATTGATTTGTTCAAAAATTCCATATTCAGGATCAGTGTTTCCGGCAAAGTTTTAGAAAATATCAAAACAAAAAAGTTTGCTGAAGACACTAGGTGGCTATTTCTTCATCACATTGAAATATGAAACTTTTTTGGTGGGAATCCTCTTAATAATAGTTTCTACTTAATAGTTTTTTTTAACTTCTACTGGTTTGAAATATTCTACAAAATAGTTAAAAAATATTAATACACATAAGTTTGATGAATATCATAGCACATTAGTTCGCTAAATAAGTGAGATATTATTGATTTTGCTCTACAAATATAATTTGTAGATACATAATTACGAACTACACTGGAGTCGCTTTTCACGCGGGTTTTTTTTACACGGTTTTTTACGCGGTTTTTTTTACGCGGATTTCGGAATTTACGCGGTTTTTTTTTACGCGGATTCCGGAATTAACGCGGTTTTTTTTTACGCGGATTTTGGTTTTTTTTTACGCGGATTTCAGAATTGACGTGGTATATCGCTTTTTACGCGGTGTTTTCTTACACGGTCTTTTTTTACGCGGTTTTTTTTTACGCGGATTTCGAAATTTACGCGGTTTTTTTTACGCGGATTCCGGAATTTACGCGGTTTTTTTTTTACGCGGGACGTATCACCCGCGTAAAAAGCGACTCCAGTGTACTACCATTTCCCATCACATCCCACGACAAAACCAATAGAAATAGAAGTTTCAAGTGTGTTTTCTTCAAAACATTCAAAATTTCTTGCATATGAATTTGGTTCGGTGTCCTGAATATGGATGAATTCAGGTTCGGTGTCCTGAATATGGAATTTTTGAAAACATCAATTTGGAATCTCACTTCTAGGAGGATTAATCATTGATTTTTCAATGTCAAAAGAAGGGCCTTTTTATATCCAGAAACTTTCCTCAATACACGACTAGTCTAAAAAGCAAGATTCATGAAATAATGACTTTTGACCGTCTTTTCACAGTTCTAGACCAATGTGCATCGTACAGGTTAGACAAAGAGTGTGTGTTTGACTTGCACTGTCGCATTAATGACCCCTCGTTCATTTTCAATTTTTATTCATTTTTCATGCTGCCATATTCTAACGGAACTATCTACCTACCCTCTTTTCCTACGCCGAGATTTGAAGTATGTCTTCAAATCTACAGGCAAAAAGTGTGCGTCTGACCTTGCTCAAATATTGCCTGCGGCTGTGGAATAATTCTAGCGACGTTTCATCACTACCTAAAGCCCTACGTTGCCGAAAGCATTTCCAGTCGATGGTGTGTAGTCAACGTAGTCATCTCAGAGAGAAAGCAGTAGGGGGGTTGTTACGTGTTGTGCCATCATCCGCATTGTTGACGGCTATTCCCGTCTTGAGTGGTTACATGTCAAAGTGTTTTTATGTTACTTCATACGGATTTTCCTTTAATACTTTTGACTGTAAACTTAGCATCTGAAATTTCAACATTTCCGGGAAAACTATCACTTGTAATTTTAGTTGTCAAAACCTCTGATTTTTTAAAGTAATTTTGAGTAAAATTTTTTTTTCGTATAACAGACCCATGACTTGCGGCTTTTTTTTTATTTTTATGGGACTGTTATGCAAATAGTGCAAGCATAGGATCTCGAGACTTCAGGGAATTTTTAAAACTCTAAAACTAGAAAAAATATGCTTAAGATTTTTCGACTTTTTTCAACAAATTTCAAGTCTTCAACCTTGCCAAGATATGAAAAACAAGAAGCAAATTTAAAACTTGAAGTATTTTTATTATATTACTCTGCAGCTGAGAGAAGTATTTAAGATACCAGACTTTGATAAATGTCATATAGGATTTAAAGAATTATGATTCTGGTTAAAGTTTCCGTGGCTCATCATGGACATGAACAAATTTTCATGATTCTGACAGTTTAAAGAATATCTTAGAGTATATCGATGAAGATTTCAAATAAAATTTGAGGATAATATAAAATAATTCTGAATAGAATTTAGCAGAAATTCTGATGAAGTTCAAGCCATTTTTTTAAGGAAATTCCAATTGATGATTGACCACCCGAGGATGCAACTCCGTTATTGACACATCAGCTGTGATTACACAGAGAACCAAGAAACGTGGCCTGGGACAAGCAGTTATCCTCAATGTGTAAATACTGGTCATCTAGTCAAGAAAGGAATGGTTCCACGATAAATCACTGAGATCTTGGCCAGAAGGGTAGGGATTGCAGCAGGATTCGTTATGGCAAACGATATGCTGAATTGATGTCCTAACGATTCAATAGCGCAAAGTAGCTTGGCTTCGGATTCACGGTCTTCTGGTCAGTAAGCAAAATCGGAAGCCACTAGGCCACCGAGCTCCTAATATTACAAAACAATTACGATCAAGTTCCCGTTTAACTTGTTGTTACTAGATTTTGATCCCAGTGGCGACCTCACCGATGACGATAACAACTGCCCTTATAATCTACCCAAACGATAATCCAAATGATAGAGCTATCCCACAAATGATTTGGATAATACCGAAGACAACAAATCAAGAAGACTGCCATAATCCAAGCGACAGATACAATGGCGCTGCGCTTGAGTGAAGGTGGAAGCAACGCATAGAAAAATTAGCAAATACACAAACCCTTCTTCTGAGGATGTAATGTTTGCTATCAAATTCGTTCGAAGCATTTACCTTTGAGCGGCAGATGACGCGATTGTACCTGTCTTATAGCGTTCGTATGAGAAAATGGAAGATTTGCCAGTCTTCTTGATTTGTTGTCTTCGATAATACCCTCTTAAGTGACAATTCTGCAATCATTTGGCATCCACTCTGATTTATGATGATTTTTGAATGGCAATGAACAATACATTTAGTTTAAATACAACATTTCATAATTTAAACCGTAGTTGCTTAGTAGCTACTAAGCATTAAATATTAATATTAAATATTGATTTGTGGTGTCAATGATATGAAATTTTTCATTTTAGATCGTGAATTATTTAATTAAATATTGCAAAAATAGATTTTATAATTTCTATTAGATTTATTTTATTTCTTTTAAGATTAAAATTTTTATTAAAAGATTTAGTATATTTTATTGAATGAGAAATTGTGTCTCTTTATTCTATATCAATTGTAATAACTTTTTTATTTGATTGAATAAGTTTAATATTTACTAGTTCACCTTTTCACTGTTTTAAAAACCTTTTACAGTCTGGCGAGAAGTTAAACTTAAAGTCGCTCTCAATCCCACCAAAAAACTGTTCTATAAATCAATCATAAATTTCATTAGCGATTTCACACTTTTTAAGTAACTGCTTCCAAACCATCGGGAGAGAATCGCCTGGAAGAACGCTGGATCGCACAGCGCAGCTATCGAAAGATTATCAAACTTTTACGTTTAACATTTCGTAGGCAACATTGCCTCCATAAATGCTGCCATAAATCTGAACGGGTAAGCAAAATGGTTTTAGATAAATACAATTCAGCCTACAAGTTTTCTTCATCAAAGCCATTTGAAAACCTTATGAATTTGTTAGGGATTTCTTGAAATCAAAATAACTTTTTCATAAATGGCTCATGAAAATCAACTTTTATGCCTCCGCCATATTACATTTTTTTTTTTGGTTTTTACAATCTTCGGTTTTCAAAATTTCTTTGGATATAACTTTATTTTAGTCAATTTAGCAATGAGAAATTCTTTAGAATGCAAAAATCATGAAAAACAAAAATCTCGGCTAAGCTCAATGATCGATCCGAAGAATATATTTTATTTTCTGAATGTAAGTAAAATCGATGCTTTCCGTGGGCGGACTCATGTTTTTCATTGTTTTCACGTACATTTCACATCAAATTTTATATGGCACCTAAAACAAGGCCACTTCATGAGAACTATTTTATAATTTTGGGAATTCGACAGGATTTTTATACCATCAGTTTTTATTTTAATTATTTTGATAAGATCGGATGGTATTTATGAATCTTTTTTTATCTTGATTGTTATTTTTCTAGTGGGCTTAGCAAGCGGCTAGGGTAAATGGCTCGGATAATGGTTTTAATTGTTGCCAAATAGCTTTTACTGTAGCTTAAATACGGGTTTGAAACGGTTCTCAATGCGTTTATCATGCAACCTTTTTGCAGTAAATCAATCTTGAGGAGCTTCGAACATACACATAAGCATAACTTTGGCATAAGATTGAAAAATATAAAATGTAGGTAACATTTTTTGCTATCTGCTACACCCATCATGTTAAAACCGTACGACCAGTAGCAGTTATTCTCAATTCCCATGGGGGAAAGGACTATAATCCAATTAATCGAAGATCCCGTTCTGGAATTTTGTGAACACAAATTCCCCTACAATCGTCAAATCATAATAACCTCATCAAACCCATGTCCGATTTCAAAATTGAATCATTCTCTGTTACACGAGAAACGATTAACTACCAATCGCAATCAGCCATATGTCACACCATTCCACGAATGGCAGTGCGTGGTGACCATTAATTAAAAACCCAATACTATCAATCGTAATCACCGCGTTAAACAGCTTTTAATTGCCCCATGATTAGCATATTACATCGCCCGGAGCACCTCTATTTGTCTATCGCCCGAGAAAGGTGGCGCGTTGCCGCCATCAATCAGCTGTAGGGCTCAGGTTGGCCGACTTTTCCGTTCGTTCTTTGGCTTCTGTCACAATAACCTTTCCGAACACGCGACGAGAATGCTCCCACTCGAGCCGAATGGAGAGTAGACCAATCTGCAGCTGGCACCCCACATAACTAACTACTGGGACCTGTCAAAACAGTCATCTACCGTGTAACGATTCATAAATTGTCTATTTCTCCTAACCACGGACCATTGCGTTTCGGAAAAGGGTAGCAGGGGCTGTTCGGGAGTGCTGACAGTCAGTGGATGCTGCGAGTCTCTTTAACTTTTACGACACTTTAACGATAATTGATGAAAGCCTGCGTGAGCAAATAAAACATTTATAAAATCATTAGCCACGGTAGGATTTGTCTCTCAATCTCTGTCTGATAGTAAATTTTAATGCCAGAGTGTTTTGTTCGGTGCAAATTTGCATGGGGCGGAACAAGACCTGGGTGGCAGGAGCGAGCACAAAGGGTGTTTAATGACAATGTTGGATCGCCCACTTTTGTGAAGCCGCGGGGCCAAAAGTCTAGCCCGAACCAGAAAACGATAAATCAGTTTGGGATGTTTTTCGAAAAATGAATTTCGTATATGGTGAATTTTTTAGCAAAACATCTCGAATTAAAGCATCGCCGTAGCAGGATCTTGATTTCGCTGGTAATGAAAATGTTATAGTGATTTTACGGTGACAAGCTCTACCGAGCGGGCGGTGAACATGTATGCAAATATGAATATGAATTAGGAGGAAATGAGAGATCGTTCCTCACCTAGCCTCTATACCTAAGCATGAATGGAACTGCGCGGTATGAGGGTCACCGATCGATCGGGCCTAGAAGGGGAATGTTTATATGGGGGCAGGCTAGCTATCGCAAAATGAGTCCATAAAAAGTTGTAGAATGGCTTTACCGCTGCTGGTGCAAACTGCATTGCAGATCGTGTAACAGGGAGAGTGCGGTTTGTGTGTGGGCTCACACTTTCAGACATCAGACAGACAGACAGACGGTGTGAAGCGATGCCAAGATGTATGCAAATGTATGAACAAGGGATTGTTGTTGCATCACAAGGCGCTAATGATTGCTAATTTTATGATTAATTGTTTCACGTGAGTCTGGTTGTGCATACATAAATGTCTCGATAGCTTGAGCACGGTGACGCGACATTTGACTCTTTGTGACCTACTTTTTATTTCACAAGATCAAAGATCACACAGCTTAGCAGAGTTTTAAGAATTTGTACAAACACGAAACATTCAGGAAATCGGTTCTACTCGCATTCCAAGCCACCGTTAACCGATCACCCAATGTCCGACAATCTAGTGGGCAATTTCGACCCACATCTTTCCTTCTATGGCTATCTGGCAATTCACCTGTCCAATCAATTCCGGCGCAGACCGCCCATATGCAGATACGTTTGTTGTTGGTGCCTCGTCGAGCGATTAAAGTAATCGATATTTAATTTATCGACGTGCGGTGCGTAAAATGCAAACAATATAATTAGCATTCTCGGTCCATGTAGCAGATAATTTCGTTTCTCCGCCGACCGGTGCTGCAGTGGTGCTGTGTGTCAATCGACATTTGAACTTGTCACTTGCGCTGTGCCGTGCCGTGATCTCTCACTTTCAACAGATTATGCTGTTGAACGAAAAAGGGTTCTCCAAAGTCTTCGATCGGCCACCTCCATTCGGTGAACGCCTATAAATCATCCAGCAAATTAAATGTCATTAAACTTATCTATACTCAACAAATCCCACATTGAACGAACGTTGATAATCTGTCTGCGTTCGCCGGAGGTTGGAGACTGAACCAACCACCCTTATAGACAAATGTCTAATCGAGGCCGAGACTCTGAGCCTAACAGGATTATCTCCCGCACCGTAGGCGCTTACACACATTCCTCCGATGGATACAGCCTAGAAATCGTACGCTGATAGAAAAAAGTCCTTCAGGTATTATGTGAGGCTTGAGCGAGTGTTGGTGAACCGTTGAAAAAGGCCTGACTGTGTGACATTTACGCAGGAAATCGCCTACGGTTTTGTCTTCGGATGATGGTGTAATTGAAACCAGACCAAATAGTTGCAGTAATTTGCAGCTCGTATGATTTATAGCGGCATGGTGATTGAGTGAGACAGATAGACGATGGAGGCAGATAGACGACTTTCACAAGCGAGTGATCAATTATCGGATGACCAGGAGCATTGTCCACGAGGAGTAGAGCATGCATATTATGACCCTTATCTTCTAAATAAGATTTCATTTCCGAGATAAGCATGTCTTCACATCACTGCTGTTTACGGTAGTCCGTGCTAGTCCGTCAATCATTGATCATTGATGGCGTCACAATATCAGCATCAATCGACAAAATCGATGCGACGAAGAGACTGTTAGCTTTCTTTTTCTGTTGAAGTTGAGCAGCTTTTCATCATTCTAGCATCTCAGTGGCGTTTATCAGAGTTGATACACTGAAACCAGGAAGTCAGGAAGTCTTTTTTTACGCAATATTCCGAGGGGGAAGACGGTTTTCATTTGAGTACCTCTTTTACTCAGAGTTGCTCAGAGTTACTCTGGTTTGCTCTGGGATCCGATCTAGTTGGTGATGAAAACAGAATTAGTAGGGCATACAGTTTTGGAATCTGACCATTCAAATGTCAGTTCGATAACGAAACGAAAACAATGAATGAAGAAAATAAATGGATGCAATATTTAAATAAGGAAATAATCTCGTTTTCTACCAATTCATTGAATTTTTAGCTATTATCTTAAATCACTATAATGATGGCTTTCTGCAGGGCACTTTTCTCTTTGCAATGGCAATGAAATTGACCAGTATCTTACTACCGTAATACTGAGCATCCAGATGCTTAGACCAGCGAATTCCCTTCCGGCTAACAGCTCCGATGGGGACATGTACTTGAGGATGAGTTCTGTGATGGTCTCTGTTGCTAGAACAGCAAAATGTAAACGTACAAATTATTCCACCAAAACCCCACAGAGGCTGGGGGAGCCCTATTAATTTTGTATCAAAACAGGTTATTGCGTGATGTTTGTTTTGCTAGCAGGTTCTCCGATGAATTGGGTGTATTTAAGGCATAGATCACCGGCGAAAAAAACTAACGTTCCTTTACACAGAAAACATTGATTGCTTGGGCTGCGCTGTCAAAACAATCGAGATAATAAATTCGTTCATCAGAGAGAGAAAGAGTTCCTCAGAGTTACTCTGGATTGCTCTTAATTTCTCACTGTCTTCCCTCGCAATATTCAATTTACGTCCTTCTTTTGAAGAAGTAAATTCCAAATAACGACTTTTTTTACGGAGTAAATTCCGTTTGCGAAGTCTTTTTTTACGCAGTATTCAATTTACGTCCCTCTTTTTACGAAGTAAATCCCAAATAACGAGATTTTTTGACGAAGTAAATCCCAAAGAACGAGGTTTTTTGACGAAGTAAATCCCAAATAACGAGTTTTCTTTTTACTAAGTAAATTCCAAATAACGAGTTTTTTTTTAGATTTTGGGAAACAAGGATATACTGTGAAATACCGCACAATATGGGTATTGTTGGAATCGGAGTGACGTGTAGGGACCGGAGATCGATGTCTGTCGCCATTTTGAAATCCAAGATGGCGGCTTCCGGTTACAGAAAAACTTGGACATTCTGCCAAATACCCCACAATATGGGTATTTTTGGAATCGGAGTGACGTGTAGGAACCGAATATCGATGTGTGACGCCTTTTTTAAATCCAAGATGGCGGCTTCCAGTTGCATAAAAACTTGGAAATTCTGTCAAATACCCCACAATATGGGTATTTTTGGAATCGGAGTGACGTGTAGGGACCGGAAATCAATGTCTGACACCATTTTGAGGTACAAGATGGCGATTTCGGTTACAGAAAAACTTGTAAATTCTGCCAAATACTCCCACAATATGGGTATTTTTGGAATCAGGGTGATGTCCACAATATGGGTATCTTAAGAATCGGGGTGACGTGGTGGTATTTGCCAATTTTTCTGTACCTGGTAGTTGTCATCCGGATCCAACATTTTGGGGTTGTAACAGTATTTTAACAGTATTTTTCTGATTTTTCAAAACCGGATTCACCATGTTGAATTTCAACATGGCGTCAGACATCGATTTCCAGTTCCTAAACGTCTCCCCGATTCCCAAAATACCCAGATTGTGGGTTATTTAACAGTATTTTTCGGTTTTTATGTATCCAGAAGTTGCCATCTTGAATTTCAAAACGGGTTCAGACATGGGTTTTCAGTCCTTATACGTCACCCCCATTCCAAAAATTCCCAAATTGTGGGGTATTTGACAGTTTTTCCCATTTTTTCTGTAACTGGATGCCGCCATCTTAGATTCATAAATGGCGTCAGACATGAATTTCCGGTTCCTACACATCAACCGATTCCAAAAATACCAATATTGTGGGGTATTTGACAATATTTTCATAAACCTCTTTTTACGAAGTAAATCCCAAATAACGTGGTTTATTTTTACGCACTAATTCGATTTACAAACCGTCGATTTGGTTCGTAAATGAAGGTTCCAGTGTACTAGAAGAGTTACACAAAGTGAAGCTTGCAACACTGATGTCGATCAATGGGCATTTTTTAAATTTTGGCAACCTTTGTTTTCGATAACACTTCGGATGACTTCACCTAAGTTGTGAAAGTTTCTTCTAGTTTCGACAACACTTTTCACGCAACAGAGTCAGTTTGTCTACTATGCTCGATAGGTAGACGGTTTTCAGGTCGTTAGGTAGATTTTGGTTTCAGTCAGTGCGTAACTCTTCTGAATCTCTTATGCATGATGAACCAGAGCAAACAGAACCGACCATTGTTTTTAATGAATGTAAATTACATTCACCGAAAAATAATAATAAGTTCTGCCCGCTCTAGTTCGTCATGCATAAGAGGTACAGTTTTGAGTTATTGCCAAAAGTTTTAGCTAATATCAAAATCTACAGAAGCTTCATACATTATTTTACAGAATTCTGTTGATGGAAAAAGTAAGAGGCAAATGAATGTAAATGAATGCACGAAATGAACGTAAACGATTTACCATGCCTGGTCGTTACACGTTTTTAATGGTGTTTATGGGTTTTGCAAGTGTCTAAAGATCCATAATTTAGATTAATGGGCACAAATGCTCATAATTAACCAGAATACAGTCATGGTTCCCAAATATGGAACCTGGAGATAACGGAACGGTCCTCGAAAGATTCTGAACATCCTTAAAAATGGTCAATCCATAAAACTGATCCTAGAACTCCGCGTTTTTTTCGAAAGCATTAGGAACTGTGATATAAGAAAGAATTTTGGATCATGACATAACCATGGACCTGTATGGTCATAAGACCGTCCTCCAGAAGATCCAAAACATCCGTAAAAGTGCTCAATCCACGAAACTGATCCTAGATTTCTACGGTTTTTTTTTCGAAAACATTTGAAACTGTGATATATTAAAGTATTTGGGGTCATGACATAAACATGGACCCGAATGACCATGGGGCCGTCCTCTGGTAGGTCCAGAACATCCGTAAAGGAGGTCAATCAATGAAACTGATCTTAGAGCTCTGCAGTTTTTTTTTTTTTAAATATTAGGAACTGTGATATAACTTATTTATAACATGTATATAAGGCTAGCAAGTTTTCATCAAAAACAATCAGTTATAAAAGTGTTATAAATAGGCAATTGAGAGTTGCCATACCTAATTATAACTTCAATATACGATACAAGTAATGTTCTTGTTTGTCGTGTTATAAACATGTTTTGATAACAATTATGAAATGTCTCAATGCATTCTACAAACTGCACTACAATATGGCTGAACAATGAAGCAATGTATAGAATGAAAAAAACATTTAATTTGTGTTTTCAACATCACATGTACGTTTTGTAACAGAGAAAAGTAAGATAATTAAAAAAGAAAGTTGATATTCTATTTTTTTTTTTTTTTTTTTTTGTATTTTGCAAAGTTGGGGAATTTTATCCAGGATTTTTTATGCAATTCAATTTATAATATAAAGCTTTTTCTAAGAGCCAATGAGTTTTTTAGAAGTAGAATGTATAGATTTACCATAAATTTGTAACCGCATAAATGTTTGCAGTACGGATTCTAAGTTTAGGCACTTTATTCGCACGACAAAATTCCTCAGAAGAATAAGTTGTGTAAATTGATGATAAACAAATTCCATTCGTAGGATGGATGAAATTAATTTACAACATGTCCAATATAGTAGGTTGCGTTATAGTCATAAATAAGTTGCGCAAGTCAAGCATATGTTATATATAGATCCCACCTCTTGCGCTTTTTTCGGTATAAATAAGTTGTATATAAGTGACTAGACGTGAATGTTTATCGCTGATATTGTCATAAATAAGTTATGTAAACCCGTTTATGACAAATTGTGTTGCTTGGGTATAGTCACTGTCTCAGAAAAAACTCAAATGTGCGGAACCAAATGTGCAATCAGGACACTTAGATTTTTTGCCGAGATAGGCAACACCGAGCAGCTCGGCTGGATCTTAGTGGAAAACTTGCCGAGATTCAGCAAAATGTATGTTTGTTAGCTGAGATCTCGGCAAAATTCCCGTTTGTTAGCTGAATATCGGTAAGTTTTTTTTTTCTGAGATCCAGCAAAATAAAATGCCTAGCTGGTGGTGCTCATCTCGGCAAAAAAAATTAAGTGTGTGGATAGAATTCAATAGCGTTCTATGGGAGAATGGTTTAACAAATTGGAAGTGGTTTCATTCAAATCGGTTCAGCCAACGTCAAGAAAAGTGAGTGAATTTTACTGAATTTTTTTTCAAAATTTAACTTTTTTGGCCATATCTCCGCAACCCAATGTGCGATCGGGATAAAATTCATTAGTGTCCTATGGGAAAACCAAACAAACGAAATAAAAGTGGTTCCACTCAAATCGGTTCCGCTATAGTCGAGAAAAGTGATTGAGAAATTTTGTTTACGTTTCAAAATTTATCTTTTTTGATCATGAATACGCACCTTTTCTCTTCCATAAATAAATATCAATGAGGTTTTATGGAAAATCAATATAAATACTTGCACTAATGTTGAGTCCCATGTGGGGTGTAGCACGATAAATTTCGGCGCATGTCAGAATCTGTCCACTTCCCGGGGGTACCTGGTACATCTGAAAGAGGCCATTGTAATAATTGGGCCTGAATATGTCCACCATTGATTTTATAGTAAAATTCTAATGTGATTTGAGGTGTCGCCTGATGAGTTTTTGATATATCAATCTTTTGCAAATTCTGGAATTCACATTTTTGTTCATATCTTCGGAACCATAATTCCGATCGGGAAAAAAATCAATAGCGATCTATGGGGATCTGAAACACATCCAGTTCCACTAAAAATTGGTCCAACCACCTCTGCGAAAAGTGAGTGACTTACACTCCTTCGAACTTACATACATACAAAAAGTTGAATCTCTCACTAAGATGTTCTCGTTCCCCCGCTGCTGTCGTGCAAAAGGACCAGTACTAAGTAACCCAAATTTAAGTTTGAATTACTCAAACTCTAGAAAACGTAGTTTACTTTTATTATTTTTTTTTTCCTTTGGTTTGCTTTTTCCGTCGATCTTGTTTTCCGTGCTGAGCACCAATGCTACCGACGTGCCAGGAAGGCAGCTCCCACACCTGGACCCTACCTATCGACCCATCAACTCATGAACCGGGGACCAACGGCTTTACTTCCCATCCGAAGGAAGGCGTGATCAGAGATGTTATGCCTCAGAACATCCCGGCGGCGCCGACTGGGATTGAACCCAGGCCTGCTGGGGTGAGAGGTTATCACGCTTACCACTACACCACCGGCGCCGTTAGTTTACTTTTAGACTGAGTTAAATTTTTCGAGCCTCATAAATCTTTTCGAATAGGACAAAAATCGACGAAAAATTTACTCTCCAGAAATATAAAACACATATAGAAAATATTCATTAGAATTTCATATGGGATATCATAATTGGGAATTGCAAATTCATGTGATATCACAAATGAAAATAAAGTGATTTATCATATAGAAACTCATGTTATCACATGAATGTTATGTAAAATTGAGATAGATATCATTGGTTTTGTTATTGGAAAAATATTATGTGCATTCCCAATAGAAACTAAATACAAACTTTTTGTATATCGTATATCGAGATGTTACTCATATTAGAAAACAAATTCCTGAAAAAGCTCGGAAAGTTTTACTCAGGCTATGAGTAAACTACGTTTTCAAGAATATGAGTGAACTAATCTCAACTTTGAGTCGACCTCATTTGTCGTGAAATCGTAATTTATCTTTTTAATAATTGCTTTTAACGTATACGGCGTAAATGGAAGCATTTCCAACTCCACTTAAGTTCAATTCGTTAAAAGCAGGTTCGTTTTGCTCGAACATGACTTTTACTGACATTTCAAATTTCGCATCTATTCCATAGCCCCCTCACACGCAAAACTTCTGCTAATTTTATATTTTATGCTGCTCAATCACAGACATTTCAGAAATTCACAGACTTCTGAAAAAAATCTGGCATCTCTGGTCACGACCCAAAATTCTTTCTTATATCACAGTTCCAAGTGTTTTCGAAAAAAAAACCGCGGAGCTCTAGGATCACTTTCTTGGATTGACCAATTTTACAGATGTTTCGGATCTTCCTGAGCATGCTCCCATGGCCATCCGGGTCTGTGTTTATGTCATGTACCCAAATTCTTTCTTAACTTTCCATAACTTTTTTTTTATTTTTATATTTTGTTCAATGTTTCACAAAGTTGTGATTGCTTAAAAATGAACGTTTTTGCACAAGGAATCAAACCGCTATATATGTTTTTTTTTAAGGATTGAAGTCCGTTTTTATAATTTTTTAACACTATCTTTAAGGGGGTGTATCTTCAATGTTAGCAGGCATTAGCAGCTAATCTCAACGTCATTTCGTTCAGAAACTTATACCTTACTGTAACATATACAATTCCCCGTAACGTGGGTAGATCACTTTTTTTGTGGTACGTTATGGGATGTAAGATCTACCACCGGTTCCTAGGCTTCACTACTTCAAACTAGGGGAACAGGATTTTTCAGTAATCAAAGGAACACATCTTAGTCATTGTTACTTTGTATGCCTTATTGATAGATACAAAACTCGGCTTTGTCCACCGAGGATGATCTTGAAACAAGGAAAAATGAGTTAGCTAATCTGCATTTATGTGATTCCTAATCTTCTATTCGTTGTTCCCTAGTTTGAAGTGGTTAAAACTAGGGTTCTGATGCATGGTCATTATCGGTGTCATTGTTTAATTTCGTTGCTAAAAAAAAACTAATTTTGACGGACAAAGGGCGCGCCTTTGGAGGGTGTTCCAACACTCCAAAGGGTATAAATAACGGGACCTTTCAATTAGAGTCGGATTCTTGCGATAAATGCAAGTATGGTCACTGAAAAAAAAAATGGAATAGGCAAGAGCGCTAATTCGTCGTAATCGCCCATTTCCGTTCTATCGAGCAGAAATCATCAATAATATCAATAATTTCACCATGCACAAAACAATAATGCGTTTGTTCCGATCCGTTAGTTAATAAGCCACAACATGAAGCCTTTTACAGCGCATTGTATGAATATTTACACTCATTGTTCACTAAACAAAAGAAGCGCTCCTAGCGAATCCACATTTTCTACCATCATCCGTAGAACGAAGAAATACAAATGGCGTTTCAATGCGTTAGGACGGAATTAAAACTCGTAGGACGAATTTAGAAGCAAGAAGCAGTGTTAGTTTTTTAATAATATGAAAACATCTTTGATGAAAACATTCCATGTTTTGTTCAAACCCTTTCAGAAAAGATAAGTAAAGTGCGGGATGTTCTAAGAAGGACGGAAATTATATCCAAAACCCTACTTCTTTATTTCTCAATAGTGATGGAGTAATACGACATACACTAAACTAAGGACAGTACAATAGATGAAATTACTGGTACCGACCTACTGGAGACCACTCCATGAATAGTAAACATGCATAGGATTAAAAAAAAAATACTTAAATTTCCAAGAAACTTTTTATAGGGAAAAACTCAGCTACATTCTGCCAAACACCACGCGTCTCCATCGATTCATCGAAAGCTACTTACTGAGATGGCAGCTACTTACCTTCAACACAATCCAACGCAATTTCTAACCCACCGATATCGTTCTTCCCATCCGCAGATCCCGCGAAATCATCAAATCCGCCATCCTGGACAATGACTTCATGAAGAACCTGGAGATGACGCAGATCCGCGAGATCGTGGACTGCATGTACCCGGTGCAGTACGGCGCCGGCAGCCTCATCATCAAGGAGGGCGATGTGGGCAGCATAGTCTACGTGATGGAAGGTAAGTGCTAAGTGGATCTTAATTCGAGAGAAACAGAAAAAAAAGCTTTCAGTGTGGATCGCAAGCTGTGCTTGCGAGTAGTATACCTTTCGGGGGCATTGCCGATTGCCGTTCAGCTTAAGTTGTGGTTCAAATTATGCTGCTCGTGGCCCGGGATGGCCGCAGAGATTCATGATCACGATCGACTATCTGCGTAATGGTACGCTATTAGCTTATCATCTCGTTGAAAGCAGTTTTACAGTCTGTAGGAGGAAGCGAAAGAAAGCTCAAGAGCACATAAATTAGCATGATGAATGACTGATACTCGGCGTGTGCGGTTACAAAACGGGGAAGAATCGTGATGACGATCAACGTCGCAGTCGTCTTCTGTAGCCTTTTGTGGGGGTTGAACGATGTAAACGATAGCCAAAGTAGCAGTCAAGAGGGAAGGTGAAAAATGCGCACGATGAAAAGCGCGGATAGAATCATTTGTTTGGCGAGCCGGTTTTCGCTTTCTATGAACTTGATCCGCACCGACCGTGGCGTGGATGATGGTGAAGTGAAAAAGTGAAGCTACCTACCTCTCATCTTGGTGATTATAGTCGTAGGCAAATGCCACCAGGAAGAGGCTGCTTGTTCACTGCGGTTGATGAATGGTTCTTCTATTTCAGTGGGTAGATATTGAATTAGTGGTTGTACGTGGAAGGATTCCAGTAAATTGGGCGTTCTAAAATTTTCTTAAACATAGGTGTACTCATTTTATTTTTGCTGTAAACATGATCATTATTTTGAAACATTGCAATTCGATGGGTAAAACTTGTAAAACTTGGAAAGTAGAATATGCCACAGTCAGTTCTTAAATCAATTTTAAAATTACAAGCATACACTCTTTTCTAATAACGTAACAATTCTACTCAAGTAGTAAACTTACACTGTACTTAGTACAGATCATAAATTCAAGTTCAAGGTATACAAATTATGTTCTAAGTCCATGAGTGTATAACAATTTATATACATTTTTGATGAATTTTGCGAGATTTTTGATGGTTTGAATTTAAAATATAATCAAATTTAAAACTAATTGAATTCTTCTTTTTAAACAGCTTTATCAACATCACAATCAACCACAATGCTTATAACAGAAAGTTATTTTGTCTTGCATATTTTAAAGATGCACACGTAGCATAAGTTAGTAGGATAATTTTGTATAGCGCAATCATAACATAACGATCGTTCTAGTCCTCTAGTCCTTCTACTTATTAAATCTTGTGGTCGTCGTTAGGAACAGAAGAGGTCGCACCTTTTTAATATGAAGGAGCCTGTAATTGAACCAACGATCTTCTGCTCACTAAGCAAAAACGGTCGTCACTAGGCCCCTTATATCACTACAAACGATTTCAACCGGGTTTGTATCGACGTTCCAAACTGATGACAACGACGACAACGGACACGCAAAAGGATAAATCAGTTAGAGTGACATTCTTAGTCAATGACCTCCTCAATAGGCTAAATCATGATCTCTGAGCTGGATTGATTATTTTACTACAAATATCTATCATCTTTTTCCGCACAGTTCGAAAAAGTAGTGTAAAGTTCTGTTCAATATGATGCACATAAATGGAGCGTAACATATCATATAAGTTTACATTATACATCATGTAAAGTTCTGACCAACAATGTAGCAAATATTGTATACAAAAGCCTATCTTTGTAAACAACATTGTTTAAATGTTGCTCGGTTGCGTGAAATGAAATTTAAGTTTACGCACGCAAACCAAAAATATATTACAATGAATGTTAGTTCCGTTTCCTATCATCCTCTGTTCATGAACATCGCAGCGAATGTTAGAAGTTGACCTTACAGGCGATGTAATGGTTTTTTATCTTTTTCATTTCGTGTTCTATCTACGCTTTCGACTATACCAGTAAGCTTGTAGAACGATGCACATTGTAGAACAATGTAGAACTTGCCTAGAATCTCTCCAACAGAAAAAGCATACGAAGTCAAGTATGCGAGAAAATGAGCGCTTCATGTTTGCTTTTAGGTTATCCATATTCAGGAGCATGGAGAGCGCATTGGAGAAAGCACAGGTCTGATAATCGAAGCGTTCTTGGTTCGAGTCCAGTCGGCAATCGGATTCCTATTTTTTTCGACATAACTAATTTACCTCACTAATACACTCTACATTTTTCGGTCTCCAATTTTCTTGCATTGGTCCGCAGCTAGGTATATCGCATCCTCGGTTCATGCGGTCTCCACTAACATCCTCTGATGATGAATCCCACATAATTGTAAGCGAATCTTACATCCCTCGGTTGGGTGCGTGAATGAATGTTTACATCACAATTAAAATTCAGATTTTTTATCTGTGCGGTCCTGTTTGAACTCTATTTCTTTTTAAAGCGGGTTTTCACCTTGCCATCTAGAAAGTTGCTGTCTTCGGGTAAGTTGTTCAACGGATCAATACCTAATGGTTGGTGGACAGAAGTTCGGAATTTTCTCACTACGCATCGCTAGTGTGCTTGAATTTGTTATTTCCTAGTTCGTGGTATATCTTGAAATCCTTGCAACTTGAAAGTTGCTTTCTTCGGCGAAGTTGTTCAGTAGATTAAGACCTAATGATTGGTGGACAGAAGTTCGGGATTTTTTCACTACGCGGCGCTAGGCTATGTGCTTGAATTTATGATTTCCTTGATTGTGTTATATCTTGAAACCTTTGCCATCTAGATAGTTGCTGTCTTGAGGGAAGTTGTTCAGTGGATCAATACCTAATGGTTGGTGGACAGAAGTTTGGAATTTTCTCACTACGCACCGCTAGTGTGCTTGAATTTGTTATTTCCTAGATCGTGGTATATCTTGAAATCCTTGTCATCTAGAAAGTTGCTTTCTTCGGCGAAGTTGTTCAGTGGATTAAGACCTCATGATTGGTGGACAGAAGTTTGGGATTTTTTCACTACGCGGCACTAGTGTGCTTGAATTTGTGATTTTCTTGCTCGTGTTATATCTTAAAATAGTGCACAGCAAAAATAAATTTTAAAATCACATCCAAGAGGATGCACTTCAACCATGCCGAAAATCTCATGTAATTTTTATGGCCACAAACATAAACAAATGCAGTAAAAGCAGAGTAATGTAAGTTCATGCACTGTATTAATGATAATTTTTTCCTTTTTGGCAAGTAATATTTCACCCTATTTTTGACACGATTGAAGTGCATCTACTTTGATGTGATATCAAAATTAATTTTTTGCTGTGTGTGCTTGAATTTGTGATTTCCTTGTTTATATGATATCTTGAAATTCTTGCCATATAGAAAATTTCTGTCTTGGGCGAAGTTGTTCAGTGGATCAAGATCTAATAATTGGTGAACTGAAGTTCGAAATTTTCTCACTACGCGGCACTAGTGTGCTTGAATTTTTGATTTCCTTGTTTGTATGATATCTTGGAATCCTTGCTATCTAGAAAGTTGCTGTCTTGGGTGAAGTTGTTCAGTGGATCAAGACTTAATGGTTTGTGGACAGAAGTTCGACATTTTTTCACTACGCGGCGCTAGTGTGCTTGAATTTGTGATTTCCTTGTTCATGTGATTTCTTGAAATCCTTGCCATATAGGAAGTTGCTGTCTTCGGAAATGTTGTTCAGTGGACCAAGACCTTCATTTTTAAAAATAAATTAGTTGATAATTTGGCAAATTCGTCCTGCTAATGTATATGTGAGATGTTATTCGTGCTTTATAACAAAAACCTGTCATTTAAGGAAAATATTACATTATGAAATCTGCCCTTAAACATTGTTTGCTGCAGGAGACGACTTCGAGCAACAGAAAATTCCAACATGGAAAGTAGTCAAGGAGAGGCGACTTCGTCATTCAGAAATATCTCTTCTATCATTCCTTCGTAATTTTCACCCAGCTGCTAGTTTTAGTTTGCGTGTAGAGAGTTGAAATTTAAATAACAATCATATTTGGTATGGTTGTAAAAATTAATCAGGAAATGAAACGAAGCACAGAATCTTTTTGGTGGAAATTTGTAACGTTTATTAAGTATGTGGACTGTCATGTTGAATTTCCCGTTTCGAAAAATAAATAAATGAGAATTTGGTTTTTGATCAATCAATGTTTACTTTGGTTTCTGATAGTGTACTTTTTACATTTGATATATACTGCCGTTATACGCATAACGGTCCCATGTTCTATGCAATACTTATACACCGTGGGACTCTTATGCGTATAACGGCAGTATTTGTATATATAAAAAAATACAAACGATTACATCTCAGTTTATTCCTTCCATCCCAAAAGAAGACTTTCACATTCCGTCAGCAATTCGAAAACCTTAGTCCGGCGCTCCTCGTTCGTGTCGAGAGTGACAAAGCGCTGCAGCTCGGTTAGTTCTTGGTGTTGGTCCTTAAATTCTTGAGCGCTTGGTGCTGGCATCTCAAGTACTTCTTCAACAGTTGTTTCCTTTTCTGCAATCAGTTCATACATTTCGATCCACTGAACAACTTTGCGGAAGACAGCAACTTCCTAGATGGCAAAGATTTCAAGATATTCCTAAACAAGGAAATCACACATACATGCATACTAGCACCGCGTAGTGAGGATATTCCAAACTTCTGTCCACCAAACATTCCCAAGTAACATTGCAAGTTTTATCGTGGTTTTAAAGCACTCTACAAGTCGAGATAATGGTCTTCAGAACCCTTATAAAACCCAAATTGTTACTTAGGATTAGGATTTGATCTACTGAACAACTTCACCGAAGAAAGCAACCTCCTAGATGGCAAGAATTTCAAGATATCACAAAAACAAGGAAATCACTAGCGCCGCGTAGTGATAAAATTCCAAACTTCTATCCGCCAACAATAAGGTCTTGCTCCACTAAACAACTTCGCCGAAGAAAGCAACTTCCAAGATGGCAAGGATTTCAAGATATCACAAAAACAAGGAAATCACTAATTCATGCAAACTAGCGCCGCGTATTGATAAAATTCCGAAGTTCTATCCACCAACAATAAAGTATTGATCCACTGAACAACTTCGCCGAAGAAAGCAACCTCCTAGATGGCAAGGATTTCATGATATCACAAAAACAAGGGCATCATTGATTCATGCACACTAGCGCCGCGTAGTGAGCGGCGCCGGTGGTGTAGTGGTAAGCGTGATTACCTCTCACCCCAGCAGGCCTGGGTTCAATCTCAGTCGGCGCCCCTGGGATGTTCTGAGGCATAACATCACTGATCACGCCATCCTTCGGAAGGGAAGTAAAGCCGTTGGTCCCCGGTTCATGAGTTTGATGGGTCGATAGGAAGGGTCCAGGTGTGGGAGCTGCCTCCCTGGCGTCGGTAGCATTGGTGCTCAGCACGGAAAACAAGATCGACGGAAAACAAATCAAGGAAAAAAAAAAGCGCCGCGTAGTGAGAAAAATCGGAACTTCTGTCCACCAACCTTTAGGTCTAGATCCACTGAACAACTTTGCCGAAGACAGTAACCTTCTATATGTCCAGGATCGCGTGATATTCCATGTTGGTCTCTATTAGATCAAATCCCATATGCTACGTGTACTCCACTTACGCGAAATTGATTTACGTGGTACGTATTACTCACGCTCTTCGGGGAGATAGTGTATATGAATACCAAACAAAGATCTTAACTTGTCCTTCAATTTTCGATTTGATTGGTCACTATGTTCTGTTTACTCTTCGTACTACATGAAAACGATGCGTACAGAGTAAAATTAGCATCAAAATCCATCCTTGCAATCAAAAGTTTCTCACTAAGCCACACTGATGTAATTTCAACTTCCTTCCGCATGCGCAATTGCCCCGAATAGAAAGTCAGCTCATTCTAATTCAATTATTTCCAAAATCATTCTCACCATCAACCAAATTAAAAGCAAACACACATCACCTCCACATCAAGCCAAAACCATCACCTACAACTTCGAGCCGGTTCGGTGTTCCTCCATTTCCTGCGACCTTGCACAACGCTCTCCCCAATCTAAATCCAATCTAGCAAAACCGGCTTTACGAATTCTAGTCCAATTGTTCTCGCAAGGCATGCAAAAAAAATAAAGGCGTCGTCCTTCAACACAAAAGCAGCAGCAACGGCGAAGCGAATGAAGATTGCTGCTGCCGCTGCTGTTGAGAGAAGTTCGATTCGTAAAATTCGATCCGAGCGTTTCGTGGCAGCAGCGTCGTCGTCGGTCGTCGGTAACTTGCATGCAAAAAGGCGACGAACCCCACTCGTACGAAATGGAGCAGCTTGAGGGTAGTTGCAGTTTGTTGCCGATTGTTAATGGTGTGTTTATACCTGTGAAGATTTGCTAGCGCTAGTGTACTAGCACTATAAAAAAAAATTAGCCAGCATCTACCAGCATGAGATGTCAGGAGCAACTGAAATTCGTGCTAGTTGGTTGAGCTGGTTGAGCTAGTGAACCAGCATATGTGCAAACACCCCATAAACCAAAACAGAAACGCCAGCAATTATTTCAGTTTGGACATTATTATTACCACTGGTATATTGTCAGTGCAGTGACCATAAAAACCGTTCGGACTTCGGTGTGGATACAGCACAAGTCTTAAAGGCCACTGATATCAACAATGAAGCGAGATATATGCGTGAGCAGTCTCCGGACAACCTTCAACAGTCCAATAGCTCTACGAATTATCTATGCATTCTCTCCGGGTACTTATATCCAGCCTAGGATGCACAGCACACACGCATAGAACACAGACACGTGCACGAGCGGTGGGTTTCCGATGGGAGATAAAAGTAAACCATCGAAATCAAAAGTGAATGGTGCTGTGGGAGGTTCTGACTCCGGTCCCAAGCACGAAGAGATCTTGCCAACAATGTAAGTAAGCGGCAGTATGGTAGTGGTTCATTAAACACTGCCATGCTCCGTTGGCTGGGCGCTTAGACCAGAGAGAAAGATAGACAAACATGTTTTGCCTGCGCTCGCGTTGATACCAGACTTTGGCGTTGGCTCAGACCTCACAGTTTTGATGTTGTGTTTGTGCAAATTCGCCGCCAAAGTTCCGCAATAATTTGCATGGCTAGGGCTCTTTCTGCTTCTCATTATTAATTTAATCCAACCTATTGAAAATGCATGATGGCGGCATCTTTTCATTCCACTCGATACTTGGCTGCTGCTTCAGTATAAACAGCATATGTATGCTGGGTGGCTACATAGATCATATCTAGTGACGATGAAAAGTAACTACACACACGCTGCATGCGACGATGATGCTAGTCTAGCGTAAAATGAATTGAGCCGTTTACTGTACGCTTGTTGTAAATCATTGGATGCTTTTTACAGGGATTATTTAATGAAGATATTAAAATTTGTTACGTAAGGGAAGTTTCTTACGTTGGTGGTTTTTTGAATACCATTAGGTGTTGCATCAATCGCACAGCAACTAAAAAGTTGTAAAGTTTTGAATATTTTTAAAGAAGGAAACATCGTAAAAGTATGCATAGCTTAGGTACTAATCGCGTTGTGCGTGCCCAAGGAAACAATGTATAAGACATGGTAGTGAGCTGGTAACTAGACTGTAAAGCAGTGAGCCCACCAAACTGAAATTAATCATCCGAAGTTGAGCTTTGGAACAGTCTACATCCAAAAGTGAGGTGCAACACCCATTCATGCAGATCGGACGTGGACCTCCTGTTATTTCCACAATTCTCAAAACCTTAAGTGCTTCAGATTAACTATAAACTAAATGATCCCTTCATAATTTCGGAAAATGTCGTCATATTGATACAATTTAAAACTCTCACAACTCCCGAGAACTGTCAAATTCCTAAACTAATTTAATCTAATCTAATATGTTTATATTAGCCA
Source organism: Ochlerotatus camptorhynchus (assembly GCF_037179485.1). Classification (NCBI taxonomy): domain Eukaryota; kingdom Metazoa; phylum Arthropoda; class Insecta; order Diptera; family Culicidae; genus Ochlerotatus; species Ochlerotatus camptorhynchus. The sequence continues at coordinate 1,564,435 of NW_027040529.1, read as the reverse complement.
GTACGAGAAAGCATCCTGGAAATTGATTGGGTTAGATGACGCCTAATCATTATTCTTGTCAATATTGATGTTGGCAGCATATCTGAGATATGATACAAACATCTAAACGGTCAGGCCTACTGCGTTGCATTTGTCACAAAGATGGTTGTTTGAAATGATTCGTGTTTAAATTAAAACATTCAAACAACAATAAGGGTACCAAGAGTTTTGGCAGTGCCGAAAGTTGTGCCAACCGTTGTGCCGATCATTCCGAAGTAGGCCGAAATGTATCAATCAAGGTGTCAATATCGCATGGGTTTGGCAACCCTAAAGTTAGACTTTTGTGATTGTGTTTACATTTTCAGTTTATCTAATTCATGACCATGGTTCATGGCAAATATTAAGCTTCACTCTCATTAGAACGAGAGCGGATTGGACAGTGGTAGAAGGAAGCAATACAACCTATACGACCCGTCCACAAGAAACGGACGGAGAACGACATTTTCACCAGCTGCCAGTAAAATGCTCTCCGACAAAATCAAACCCAGAACTCGAACGGACGAAAGTTCACTCCCACCCTAGGAACGGCATCCTTCAGCTTGCTCACAATCTCCGAAACTGGCGAGAGACCAGCAGACGAGCACTTTTGCAAGCCGTAAACTCTCTGATTCACGGCAAAGCCGGCCACCAAAACTGACAGCGGACACATTATCAGCACTTTTTCCAGCTAATTTACCATCTGGACCGTGTTCAAACTCTCACACGGTAACGAGACTCTCGATAGAACTACACGCCGAAAGTGTCACATCCGAACAAGGTGAACCGGCCTCGCGGTAGGCAATGAAAATCACAAGCACACTTACACACCGCTGGTTACAAAAAACACACCCTTGCAAAGAAACGGATCCAACAAAGGTCTGCACTCTCACGAAAGCATCTTCGAACGGAAAAAAAAAGGAACTCGGTGAGCAATTTCGTGATACGGAATTTCCACTGAAAATCAACCGAGAATGCACGAATGTCACCACACCCAACTGCGAAACACGTACAGAAGCACTTGTGATACACTTTCGGTATCAATTCCGGCCGAAAACACTTATTTTTTTTACAAAAATAGCACCTTACAGCGCGTAAATAAACTGAAATGAAAAAAATCATTTGCGATGCCACAAATTCCTAGACCGAGAGAAAAAAAAATCAAACAACGCAGATAGTGACATTTTTTCTGATGCTTGCAAACATGGTGAATCACGTTTTGTTTCTCTATTCTAAAACTTTCCCGAAAGCGATAAAACCACCAATCTACATGTGTGATCAACCATAAGAGGAAGAGGAGATAGCTGGCTTCTTACTCTTTTATCTCTATCTATTTCTCTATCAATATCTATCTCTATCTTACGCACTTCAAATCGGCCAATCACGAGCTCGTTCGCGTTTGACAGAAAAGTAGTTCGTTTTCGTCCCCGTATTGTCGCCTCTTCTCTTAGGTATAACCATCCGGGAGGCAGAGTGCCAGCGCTAATCCGGCAAATGCAGCCGAAAACTATGAAAGCAAACGCACACACAAAACACATAACAAACTTAAAACACAACCGTATCCAAAGGGGTTCGAAACTGCACTCAAAAACTTTTCTAAAGTAATTCAGATATAACAAAGTGATGCAGCTCTTGAGGGAGTGATTGCAAACATTAGAGAATGATGCAGTACTTTCCGAAGTTTTGTGAAGTGATTCAGTTCCGAAAGCGATTACAAACATGCTGGAAAGATTACATATTTTCCAAAAAGGTTCAGATTTTTTTTTTAAGTCATTCAATGCTATCCCAATAATTTCCGAGCAGTTCTGAAGTGATTCAGTACTTTCAGAAATGATTTCAACCTTTAAAAAAGCGAATCAGTTATATCCGAAGTTATTAAGTTCTTGCAAAAGTGAATACAAACTTTCTGGAATGATTCAGTACTGTCCATAGTGATTCCAAACTTTTCTGAACTGATTCATTACTTTTTAAAGTGATTCAGTACTTTCCGAAGTGATTATGAACTTTTTTGAAGCGATTTAGTACTTTCAAAGTGATTCCAAACATTCTTGAAGTTATTCAGTATTTTACGAAGTGATTCCGAACATTTCAGAAGTAATTCAGTTCATTCCTTAGCGATTCAATTATTTCTGAAGTGAACTTTCCGCAATGATTCAGTACTTTCCAAAGTGATTCTGATTTTTTTCTGAAGTTATTCTGTACTTTGTGAACATTTAGCATTTCTTAAGTGATTAAGTACATTTTGAAATAATTCTAAACTGTGTACAATACATTCCGAAGGGTTTCAGTATTTTCCAAAGTGATTGAAAACATTTCTGAAGTGATTCTGAAGTTATTTCGAGCTTTTCATAAGTTATTCAGTGCTCTTTGAAATGATTCAGTATATTCCGAAGTGATTCCGAGCTTTTATGAAGCGATTCAGTCCTTTTCGAAGTGATACCGAACATTTCTCAAGTGATTAACAATTCGACTACCACACTGAAAATGAAGTCGACACTTTTTTTCAAAATAATGTATCTCGGGTTCTACTAATCCTCTTTTATATGTTTTTTTTCCCGTTTTAAAGGTTATTTCCTCAACTTTTTTGTGGACTAGCTGATTAGGCCACACGGTTCTGAAAAACAAAACAAATTCCGGGTTAATTTTTGTTGAATTGCTAGACAAGCCGTTTCTGAAAGTTAAAATTAATTGATTTGGGGTTTCATATTTTTGCCTGAAAGCTTACAAGCTTATCTAGTAGAATGCACCACTTTCTAATTTTTAACTGTGCTACTAACCGAGTTCTGGACTTTGAAAGATAACCGATACAAACTTCAAAATGACATTTGTTTTGGTGAGATAATCATGGTGTGCGACAAATTATCCCCTTATAGCTTGATAAAATATAGCTTTTGCATCACATTAGAAGTCACTTTTCCACAAATTGACCACATTCATAATGTTTAAGGATGTTCTGGAATAGGGTACGTGCCCTTACAGTGGGCTTAATAAGCAGATTGTTTTTATTTCAATCAACCAACTTAGGTTGATTTTATTTCAATTAACTATGGGTCACTATTACACACGACACTATTCTTCGTAAATTGAAGAAGCTTTGTAGCTAATCGTCCAACGAGCGCAGAATAGTGAGATAAAATGGAGCCCAAAGCGAGGCGAAAACCAATCTGCGTACATAATCAAGGAACCGTCGATTTTTTTTTAAAATAAATATGCAATCTGCAATATTAAATCTCATGAGATTGAACAAAAAGATGTGTCATACGTTATGGTAAACTTGCTGAAAATTATTGTCCCTTTAAACGTTCCATCCCAAGTAACAATCCAGTAACCGTTTAGCATCCACTCTGATTTATGATGGTTTTATAACGGCAATGAACAATCCATTTGGTTTAAATATAGCATTTTAAAGTGTAAAACATTCTGTTTTAAAAACCTTTTATAGTCTGGCAAGAAAGTCGAAAACTGTCTTGTTTTAAAAATAAATTTAAAACAGTTATCAATCCCTCCTTAAAACTGTTCTGTAATTCAAGCATAAACGTCATTAGCAATTGTTTATCAATGTCATGATAAAATACTTTATAAACGTGTTCTATCATCATAAAAGCAACCATAAAACAATTAGGTTTTGCATTAGAGAAAAATGCATTTATTGTTTCTTTTTAGCCTTTTTAAAAAGCATCATTAACATCTGATCCAAAACAGCGATTTTATTCGGCGAAAGACTCTTCGAAATTTTATTCATCCGTACATCTCTGCATCATTGGATGGTGCACTTCTGTAACCATCCGGAAGAAGGGGATCTTTTCCGGGAACGATTGCGCTTCCAGCTGTTCGAAATGCGAAATGTTGTAAAACAATATCGCAAACTATCTGAGTAACTGCTCCCAATCCATCGGGAGAAAACCGCCTGGAAGAATCCTGGATCTCACAGCGCAAGTATCGAAAGATAAACAAACTTTGACGTTTAACTTTTTGCAGGCAACTTTGCCTCCATAAATGCTGCCATAAATCTGAACGGGTTAGGATCAAGCAAAATGGCTTTAGATAAATACAATTCAGCCTGCAAGTTTTGTTCATAAAAGCCATTTTAAAACCTTATTAATTTGTTAAGGAATTCTTGAAAGCAAAACAACTTTTTCGCAAATGACCCATGAAAATCAACTTTGATGCCGCCGCCATGTTACAATTAGTTTGCTTGTTTTTTTACAATCTTCGATTTTCAATCAATATTTCCTTATAGTTAACTATATTTTGGTAAATTTACCAATGTGCAAACATTTAAATGCGAAAATAATAAAAAAAAAATCTCGGCCACCCCGATCTAAAGAATATTTTTTTTTTTTCAATGTCAAATAATTGGTCAAATCGACGTTTTACGAGGGTGGACTTAATTTTTTCGATGTTTTCACGTACATTTCACATAAAAGTTAATCTGGCACTTAAAACTAGGCCTCTTAATGAGAACTATTGTGATAAATTTGGATATTCAACAAGATTTTTATACCATCAGTTTCTATTTTAATTATTTTGATAAGATCGGATTCATAAATCCTTTTCTATCTTGAATGATGCTTTCCTAGTGGATTCAGCATGTGGTTAGGTGAAATAGCTCGGAAAGGGTTTTTATTGTTGCTAAATAGCTTTTATTGTAGCTTTCAAATGGTTCTCAATGCGTTCGTCATACAACCTTTTGCTGTAAATCAATCTTGAAGAGCTTCGAGAATACACCCTTCAGAACTTTCTCCAGGGTGGGCCAACTAGACATATTCTAATCTTAATGAGGTTTTGGTGGATGCATTAATTACAAAATAGCCTTGACCAGGGTTTTATGAATGTTGTTTTATAGTTGCTTTGTAGTATTTCATAAAACTTAAAATGTTACTTGGGATAGGCCATCTTCTGAACGTCAGTGTCAGATCAGTTACCCAAAAAGTAATCATGGTGCTTTTTTTTATTCGATATTTTTATAGGCTTCCTGGGAAAAATACTGTGGAATTAAGCCATAATTTCTAAATTATATAGAAATTATCGAATATTATTATGTTTAAAATTATCGAATTTATTGCAAAAATAGTGAGTGAATTTCAAAAAATGCCGACTTAATTTCAGGTTAGTGCCTCGGAGGTATATAAATATATTGGTGCCCGTTCTCAAAGTCCTCTCACCCACAATATTTAAACTCTCATTTGTGAGGGTGCTCGATGAAAATTAGGGACCATTCAATAATTACGTAAGCACTTAGGGAGGGAGGGGTTTTGGCATTTTATTACGCTCCATATAAAACAAGTCAATTTTATGTGAAGAAAATCTTACAAATGGGGAGGGGATTTGAAAATGTTCAAAAATATGGTTACGTAATTATTGAATGGCCCCTTATTTGCTTAGAATATTTTTAAAGGAGACAAAAAAATTATTGTTTGTAAAACTTTTTCCTACAAAAGTGCAAAGTCGTCCATTTTGTAACTGTGTAAGAATTAAATTAACTTCCCAGAAAATAAAATCCTTAAATACAATTCAAACATGGGGTTCATTTTTATTAAAAATTACGTTTTTTATTTTTTTTCGGTAAAGATTTTTTTTTTAATTCAGACAATTTTCCACGAGTGACGCTTTTACCAAACTGTTGTACAAGCAGGTTTAGAAGTCCAAATGTTTGATTTTATTTTATTTTTATAACCCAATAGTTTAAACAACTAAAAGATAAATTACTCCTAACCCCTAGCTTACCCCAATTTTTATTTCATTCATTCAGGCCAATTGATTTGTGTCTTTTGTAAGTTTGTTTAAATTTTTATTTATCATTCATTCCTGATAAAAACAAATAATAATGCACCAAATACATTTCCGTTCAAGCTACATAGCAATTTTTACAAAAATATTGCACTTCTGTTTTCCTGTGTATTGAACAAATACATGAGCTACAATTCACACATGTTACTGTACTTCGCTTTCCGCACTCGCAAACAGTCTTCCTAGGTTTATAATATAGGCAATAATACTGTTTGCACGTTTCACATGAGAGGGTTGTAGATTTGCGACAGTTGCTACATATTGCGCAAGAAATACGATTTTCATGAGGGTTTGCAGAACTCTGAAGGTAATTTTCAGTATTTTGTGAGTATCCTGGCAGATCTCGTCGTACTTCATCGATGTGCTGCAATAACATGTGCATGACCTCTTGACATTCAAGTGGTATTCCGTCAGCAACAGATTTTTCGAATCTCTGAATAAAGAAACCTTCTACCATAAAATAATGCATATTTTATAAATAGCGTGCGTCTGCCAGAATTATTTTTGTTCCAGCCAAGATATTTGGTAATGAAAATAATGTACGCATTATACAAAGCAATATCAAAAATATCCCAAAACATTCGTACAGGCCAACGATACGTGATTCTGGCACATGACGTGTCTCTTGTGACCTGATCTAAAGTGTCAACTCCTGCTTTTGAAGCATTGTAATGCAATACAATATGGTTTATGTTTTTTCAGTGGAAGATATGCCATGAATATGAGGATTACTGGACAGTACAAGAACAGCTTTGTGCTTTTTGGGTACGTATGAGGTTAATGTTAACCGTTTGTTGAACCCAATTAAAGATGAATGCTCTTTGCGAGATTTTGAAGGCAAAAATGCTAAGGGAAATCTTTTGTTTTTACGCAGAGTTCCTGTCAAGTAGTTTTTCTGCCAAATCTACTGAGGAAAAAAAATTGTCGACTACTACTTCTCTTCCCTGATCCAGAAAAGGTTGTACCAAGTCCATAACAACTCGAAGACCTTGGTTCTCTTCTCGTATTTTAGGTTTTTTAGAACTTTGACGGTTTTCATTGATCGGATACACTTTTTCTTGCATTTGGCTGTGCTTCCTACTTCACTCGGCAACTGTTTACTGCTTCCTTGAGTTGTCTTTGACAATAAATGTGAAGCTATAACAAGACCAGAAAGTTACAATATATGTAACAAAAGTAGGAAAGCCTATTACCTGGAAAGTAAACTTGTAGATTGCAGGCGTAGGCATTTTCTGAATCTGCTACAAACCCATACTTTCAATCCATACCGACCAGGTTTGCTTTTCATGTAAACTCCAAATTTACATCCTCCTTTGAATGGAACTAGCCTTTCATCGATTGTGATGATTTGGGATGGATTGTAGCTTTTCATACTATTGCTGACAAACTCATCATAAACCAACCGAATCGCCGCTATCTGATCATTATTTTTGAGCAATAAACTACGATCAGTGCGACAATCAAATCGCAGATGTCTCATAATGACTTGAAACCTGCTTCTGGACATAACTATCGGAAAAAATGCTTGGCGAAGAAAATACTCAGTAGTCCAAAGCGCTTTTATTTGTGTTTTTCGTTGCTTCTGTACACCAGCTATTATCAAATGCCCAGACCACTTTTTCCGTTAATTTCTTCCAGTTTTTCTCTTTTGGATCGTCGCGTCCATGTTCATTCGTATAACGAATGGTTTTTTGAAATATTCCAGTAGAAATAAACAATTTAATACAATCCATAATAGACGTAACATGCTGACTATAAGCAGTCAATCCTTTATTGGGAGGTCGAACACGAAATATTTCAGAGGATGCTGGTGTTTTCTTCCATATGAATACTGTCCAACAACATTTGATAAACTTTTCCAAATCAATTCGATTTGCGATGACGTAGCCTTAAAACTTACCTGTTTTTGATTCGTACCACGCCTGTGAATGGCTCAGTGCTACATCCTCCCACTCTTCTTCCGTGCTAACAATGTCATTTTCTTTTTGATCCTCTTGTTCTTCCTCCCATACACTATCCTCGTCAGATAAATCGTTATCGGAATTGATGTCGATTTGAAAATCTTCCTCAGTTGCAGTGTCTGAATCCATTGTGAAAAAAATGAATGAATCGCTTGCTAGTTTAGCAACGTCTTGTTTGAACAAGTTCGAAATGCGCACTAATTTCTTGTGCAGTGTGCTTACACATACAGCTATCCCCCGAAGAACGCGTTACCCACTGAATTGCACCCATCGCTTTTTCTCGATGGGTTTTCAACCAAGCGCACTGATTTTCTGTTTGTAACTAGTTCTCCATTGACCCTACTCACATGCAAAAAATCAGACCGACTGGTTGAAACCCCGCCGAGAAAAAGCGGTGGGTGCAACTCAGTGGGTAACGCGCTCTTCGGGGGATAGCTGTATAAGAAACCATAGCTACTGTATACCCCCGAAGAACGCGTTAGGAACAAAGTTGCACCCACTGCTATGCATGCATATTGCGTATAACGAATAACATGGAGCGAGGAAAGGGGGTTTTCAATGGCAACTTTCTATTGAGGTGATTTGTTATGAGATCCTTAATCTTGTAACACCTTCGAAACTTTAAGTGCACAAATATCAGCTTCCACGACACGTACTACAATGAAACTGTAACTTGACGTATGCTACGGTGCAGCATACACGAAGTAGTAATTTCATGTGAAATGGGACATTAATTTCAGAAAATTTGTGTAAGTGAAAATTTTAAGTGGAAGTGCTTGTAAAGCCTACGTGGCGGTCCTTTATGGACTCTAAAAGGAATCGCCTTAAATAATATGCTGTCTTCTTTTTCGTTCTGAAATTGCATGTAAAAACTCCTCGTTGATAAACTTTTTTGGTTGCGCTGCATGGGTAGGAATGCATATATGTAGAGACATTTTTTTTTACTAAATAAGGAAGAGCACTACTTCGGCATAGGACCCATTTGCGTCATCCACCGCTACCTCTCGGCTGTACCTCAACCAGTTGCGCTGATTTCTTGAACGTGATTCACCATAATCTAGTTATACATAAACGGAAAATCAGCTCAACAAGTTGAGGGACATCCAAGACACGGCGGTGGGCGACGAAAATGGGTCCTGTGTGGAAGTAGTGCTCTTTCCTATGCAGTCTGCGATAATAAATATGATGTTTAAACTTGTGTGTTAAACTTTTCTACAGTGATTAAATACTTTCCGAACTGATTCAAAACACTTTTGAAGTGAGGAAGTGCTTAGTGATGCTAAACTTTTCAAGGTGATGCAATATTCAAATGAGTTTTGCAATACTTTTCTATGCGAGTCCATACTTAAAATGGGTAGTGTATATTTGTTCATATGACATATAATATGTATGTGTTTTGTTCCGTGATATCTAGGTATGTGTGGCCAAATGAATATTATGCTTAATATTTCATATAAATTTTCTATTAGATATGTGTGGATTTTTACTAGTGTAGTTGCATTAAGCTTGGTTTCATATTAGAAAAAAGGAAATTACAGGAAACTGCTTAAAAAAGGGACGGGTGAACAGACATTTCAAAAATTATCTCCCGTACCTCACCAAGAACGGATTTGAGAGCATCATTTACATTTTACATATATAACATTTAATTTTTGATTTTTCCCTGATGAAATTTTCGCTGAATATGTACATCGGGGGCGCTTCATTTTTTCCCTGATCATATTTACCAGGGATGCAATTCAAGTAAAACTTTTTTTATTCAATTTTTTCCCTCAATAATATTACCAATTTAATCAAAATATTTAGATACTCAAAATAAAGTTCTTCTTTTGGCAACTATGTTGCCAAAAACGGATAAATACTGTCCATTTATCCAAGATTTTACGTAGCTTCCGCTATGACAAATTTTTCCCAACAGTAAAGTTCATTGTGCCGCATTTTCCATCTCGAAAACAAATTACAAAATACAATATTCACATTTGAAATATGGTCCGGAATATTTTACTATAATAATCAGGAACCACCTTAATTCATGCTTTTATGAACCTCTGAGCAAAACATGCTCCAAAACTTCGTAGAAAGTACTACGCCCACTAACCAAAGACTTCGAAGAAACATTACGTGGGGGTAACAAATTAATATATTTCACAAACAATTAAAGCGCTCATATCATTTTTGACGTCTTTCTGAGCAGTCATTTCAAGATGTAAAAACGTGTACACTTACCGACTCCAATTAGTCAGACTCGTACTAAACTTTTATTGGTAAAAAAGACCCGTAATCCTGTCGTTTTCTTGTTCCTACTGGTTATATGATTTTTATATTTGTTCTTAAAATTCAAAAAATTAAGCCTAGTTGCCGTTTATTTCCGGAGTGATTTGAGATTTGGGCGTAATTGCATTTGTAAACAAACACGTCAATCACCGATTTCTCGCGAATAAAAGCTCAATCTCGAAAAGTAATAACACTATGAGGTAGAGGAATGATTGTTCTATCATTTGGTATAGCTTGTTTGAAAGATTAAGCTTTTATTCAAGAAAAATCAGTAATTGACGTGTTTGTTTTCAAAACCAATTAGGGGAGAACAGTACATAACGCACCCCCGGGGTAAGACGCACTTTTTCATTTTATTTTGAGTTTTTCTTGGAATTTTTTATCCATTTCAAGGATTTATCATGCAGGATTTTGAGTTCAGATGCTATGCTAGAAGTGCTGCTTGAAGAGACAACAAAAAAGTTACGTAAAAGCCATGAAAAACACAAACAAAAGTCAGCTGGTGCGTTCTGCCCAGGGGGTGCGTTGTATACCATTCTCCCCTACGCCCAAATCTCAAATCACTCCGGATTTATGATATTTGTTTGATCCTATTGATTGTTCTGAATTTTTCACTTTTGTATTTCTCACGCGAAAGTTTCATATTTCAATATGCTTCCCACAGCTGATCGTTAAAAGCTTCCAATTATGCGGAGAGAACACTCTTCACTCTCTTTGGCCGCGATTCGTAAGCCGTCCTCGAAAGCTCGCTCTCACGAGTTTCCCCCGGCTAAAGAGCACACACGTGTTCGCGTGTGCACAAATCAGCTGTTCTGATTCCATTCCCATTCAAATTGTCCACAAGGGGGCTGATACTCACTTACCGCCTGTTTCTGCTTCGTTTCGCCGTGGAAAACCCCCGCGAGAGCTCACTTATTCTCTCGATCTCTTGCTTTACACATCGACGTTCGCCGATGACCAGACTGCCGCAGTTTGCCGCTTCGATCGCCGTCTGACTGCAGCTTTCAGTTCAGTTGTCTTCGGAGTTTCGTCGGACTTGGGTCTTTGGTGCGCGCATCGTGATTTCCGCGAGTGATCTTGTGCGGCGCGAGTGTTTGCCTGCTGGCATAACAAAAACAAAGCAAAGCTACAGAAGAAAAGAAAAAAAAACACTAAACTCGTTGAGACTTTGCCGCAGCGATCGCGGGCAGACGGCGAGGGATTCCTGTTTTCTTAGGGGCTTAATATGTGCACACGCTGCAACCGCGCGCGTCGACCGTAGTTGTCGGCTTGGAAGTTGCTGTTGTTGTTGGTGGAGAGTTGTGATTTCTCATACTCTATCGCTGTATTTATGATTGTGGATTTAAAAACGTGTTGTTGTGTCTGGAAATCTTACGCGAGGTGAACAAAGTGAGTAGTGTTGCTTGGTGTTGTCGGGACCCTTCAAGGCCTTCGACGCGATCTCGATACGCGGATTTTCGGTTTGTTCCGAAACCTTTTATTATGTAAATTGTTTATCAATTTCTCCGAGATCGAAGAAAGGAAGGCCGTTAAAAAATGGACCAACTGGCAGATAAAAATGCATAAATGATTTCGGCTACCTGTGACCGCGACCGCAGTAAGTGGTTGGTGATCGATGAGCATTTCGGATGAAGTTTCTTTCGCGCTGTTGTGAGACACTCCTCGAGGGAAAAACTGTGTCATCCTTCTGCTGCTGATTGTGAGTCTCTCGAAAAAGGAAAATCGACACGCGTTGTGTGAAAGTTAATCGACAATTATAGTAACAGTACTAGTGAAACCTTCGGCGCTCGTCGACGGTGGTAGTTATGTTGTTGTTGGTGTTGTTGCTGATGTTGTTCGGAAGCTACCTATCGGAATGTTTGGAAGATAACATAACTGAGGCAGAAAAAAAAACGTTGTGGCCCGGAGGAGCTGACCGATGATGCGAACCAAAAAGTTGTTGCACACTGTGACTATCTACTGGCTGCTGCAGGTGTGGAGTGGTATAATAATGAAATGGTGTTACTTCCAGCAGAGTGGATATTAGATGGTAGTGATGATGATGGTGATGCAGAACTGGACACTTTTTGCCCTAAGGGATATCGGATGGTCGTCGTTTGAACTGATTGGGTGAGCAATTGTCGGGAGCTACAGCTGCTCGTTGGTCAAAATGTATACAGTAGCTAGGCTACGTCATGGAAGTTTTCATATTTTTCTCATATTATGAGTAAGAATAGCCCTTCTCAGAGAGCAAAAGTTTTCCAACCAAAATGAAAGCTACCAGGGTACAGATCTTCTTATCACAAGATAAGAAGTTCAAGCAGGTATCAACAATACACGACAACTTTGTGTGAGGGTTCGAATCAGTGCTGAGATTTGTCATTGTCATTGACAGACTTTCGCACAATATTGACAAAATTGTTTTGCACAGAAAAAAAAAACATTCGTCAAAATCTCATTCATTTTTTCGTCAATGACAAAGATTCACCTAATAACAAAAACTGTAATTTTGTGCATTCTGTGTCACATTATTGCTATCCAAGCAGTTCAGGACGTACATGCTTGTTCACTTTAATGGCTCAAAGTTAATGTTTTGCTCATGTCACTTAATTTCATTACAAATTTAGCTAACAAAAAAACTGCACATGTTCGTCACTGACAATTGGCATGGTTTGCCTTAACGATGGACTGTTAGCTCAAATGAGTGACCAAAGCAGAATTTTGAATATCGCCATGTATTGTCGAGATTTTGCAGCACTGGTTCGAATCATTCTTCAAATGCATCGATTATTGATGATCGAAGATTCTCAAGAAGTTTACTGGTTTTGAACTTGTCTCGATACCTGCCTTCGCATACATATTTCTAAAAAAATTGTCGAATTTGCTGATAACATTCGAACAAGAAAATCTACTTGCTTAAATATTAACCATTGATGTTGTAATAGAATCCCGGTCTACTTTAAAAAACAATGATTTTTTTAATTAAAGGTTGCCGAAGAAAAGAGCTTGCCGACAATAGACATACTCACCTAAGAAGTTTGGAGGAAAAACGTTTTCAAAAAAATTTGGGACAATTCTGTCGATAGCCACTAGCAGCAACCAAGTGTAAACAAACAAATACGTCATAGGAGAGCGTGACGCTGATAAAATGCAATCCTCTGCCAAGAACACTGAACGAAAACATCCGCAATACTTCAACTGATTATTGTATTGCTCAAGCCCTTTAACAATATTCTGTTGATTTTCGGATGATTTCCTTATGGCTGAATTCGTCATCAACTGATGAGCATCCATATGACTGTCCTCCAAATAAAGGATGATATTTATTTGAAAATTGGCTGTAAAACATACAGGGCTCAGAGGACAACAATTTAAGGATATGATGACTTGCAAATGCTTTAGATTAGATCATTAATTCGATTGTTTACATTTCCATATGAAATAGCCATGAACAGCCATTCATCATGGATACAAAAATCCCTTATTGGTTGGTAGAGGAAACTTCCTCCACGATGAAATAGACAACTAACGGTTTCCACGATTTGGCAATGCTCGTACCACCCCTGATAGCGATGGCTATGCTTCCACCTCGTTTGTCTGCTCAGAGCAACAAATGACGTTCGATAGAATTATTTAAATCATCGTTTTGAATGATATCTTTTGAGGGGCTGAGCTGAATTTCAATTTAAGATGACTACCATTCTGCATAGAGCATTACGCATTCTAACTGAAGGCCCTATCCCTTTTCATAACAATGTTCATCCTGTATTCGAGAGGCAAATCATCTGATTTCAAAACAACCGTCATCCGGTTGCAGCTATCATTCGAAAAAGCGATTTCGATGTTTCGATTTGAATGGTCTGAGGTTTCATTCGAACAGAGGACGGTGGTTTGGTACAGTGAAGGAGGGTTGCTGAAGCCACCACCATTGGTGGTGTCAGCACTGTAGCCTACAATTTTTATGCTATGTTTATATGTGCATTGACGACACGTATGCGTTAAAAAATCTTATGTGAATAATCATTAATGAAACTTGAATTTTTCATGATTAGCTTGCCTAATTTAAAAATTAATATAACAAATATTTAATTCCTATATGTAAGCGCTTGTTGAACATTTATCATGATAATTTTGCCGCGTAACCAATCAAGCATCTATGTGGATGGAGCATAATTTCTCAATTTTTGCATCAGCTGTCTGAGATTGGCAGATAATCGAGCCAAACAACCAACAACTTTGGCTTCAAGCGATATGTTGGTGGATGACGTTTCTGCCACCGGAGTGATAAAATGCTAATTGAAGAACACATGCTGCTTAGATTGATGAGAATACGAAAATTCCCCAACTCAAAAAAAAGACCTCAGTCCAGGTTTAATACTAGAATTTTTATTTTTGTATTCAGCGAGTGATAACACGGGAAAATGGGATTGAAAACGGTAAATAGAGATCTTTGAATACTTGCGTGTGAGTGCGATAAAACGAGAAACTCCATTGAGCCAATGACGCCAATAGCTCTGTGGAGTTTCCCGTTTTATCGCACTCTCAGTTAAGCATTCGGAGATCTCTATTGACCGTTTCCACTCACGTTAATACAGTCGTGGATCTGTGGTGTAAAATATGTTTAGCAATATTTATCTTAAAGTTTAAATCTCGGTTTAAATAACAAATCATTTAATCCAATTTCTAAAGGTTTTATGTTTTCACATAAAACATTCCACGGTTTTAGAATTTATGAAAATTTAAACAAATTCAGCGTTAAAGATAAAGTAAGTAACATGCTAAATGCTAGTATTTTTGTTTCCATGGCATGACTTGTCTTGTGATCTGTTTTTAATTTTCAGCCATCCTAACGTGGGTAGATCACCTTTTCGTGGTACGTTGCGGGATGTAAGATCTACCACATCGAACTCTGGCCTGAAGCTCTTCTTGTTGACGCTTATGAACCTCGGTTTTGAGATTGAATACAAGAAAAGGTTCAGACCACAAGCTGCACTATGTTTATTTCCCACACTCTCATTCAAATTCTGGACTGAATGAAATTGGGCTTATTCTAATATCATTGCCATTGGCGTAGCTAGAAAAAAATACTGGAAGGAGCTAGGGGAGGGGGGGGGGGGGATTCTGGCATTTTTATTGTTTTGTTATACTACGGTTAAATACAAAATCTGGAACTGCCATTCAATCAAAAGGTTTCAAGGTTATTTGTTATTTTATTTTCCTGTTTGATACATTTTACTTCGTCCACATCTTAGGGGCTGTTCATTAACTACGTAGACAGTTTTTTTTGGATTCTTGACCCCCCCTCCCCCTGCGTAGACAATTGCCTATACAATTTTTCAAAATTTGTATGGACCGTGGATGATGGGGGGGGGGGCTATAATGTCTACGTAGTTTATGAACAGCCCCTTATTATAGTGAAGCTTACTATTATTTTAATGGTGGAACATTAAATTGTTTTGTTTGTCTTTTTTTCATATCAATGCTTGGGGAGCCTTAAAAGCATACTGATTTCGATCATTTAATTGCTTAATGATCGTTTCTTCAAGCTTTTAGTAATCAAATTATATATTGTCCAGATCTCATAAGGATTTCAATTTCATAAAAATTCGAGTACAGACTAGAGCTGTCCTGGCCACGTCCTTGCATCTGGTGGTTATGGGAGAGGAATGTTAGTCCGACACTTACTTAAGAGAGATGCAGAGAACTCTTCGACCCCTCATAAGTGACACGGGAAGGGTAGAATTTTGTTAGTAGGGAGGGAAAGCCATAGGATACGCCCAGCCGGCATTGCTGGCATCGTTTTATAAAGTATTTAATAAATAAAACCTGTAAGCCTAAACCCATTATTCAAAACTGTCTTCAGATTCCGGAATTGCGAAACGTTAACTCCTCGATCCTGTTGCTCCTTTGGCCCAAAAATTAGGTTGTTCCTAAACATATGCACAATCCATTCTGATCGATAAGATGTTCTAATGTGTAAAATTTTATTTATAGTGTGTGGAATCATAGGTTAGAATGAATATTCGTTCATGGTTGTTTCTGTGCTGTGAGAATGATTATATAAATTTACCTGAAACATATTCGACCAATTTTTTTCAATATCAAATAACTAAAAGTTTCAAGCTCATGGACCAGCTTTGAATCTCTCGGACTTCAAAATAAAATCTTGATTAAATTAATGTATCAAAATAAAATCTCGCGTAGAATCCAAATGATTGCACTCAAAGCAAAAACGTCAAGCCACGAATTACGTAAAATGTGTTAAAGTAACTAACATATCAAACTTACGAAGGAATTTCTAGTCTAGAATTTCGAGAAATTCAAGTTTTAGTCAGAGATTTCAAATTGCACTGTTCTTTATTGTTGTGTGTGTTTAAAAGTGCATAGTTTTATCATGTAATTTATGTGTTTTGTTTTGACAGAATTACGGCAAAATTGAACAATGCAAGTGACAAAAGACTAAGCATGTATCGCGTAAAGGTTCTAGCTCCAAACGAATGTGATTGGAAGACGTCAAACTTAAAAGAGAAGTTTGCGAAATTCTTATGTTTCAATCCGCTGGTTTCACCTTTGCTCAAAAGCTGCACTATTTGATTTGTCTCTTTAATACTGGCACAGTTGCCAGTCTTCTTAATATGTTATCTTCGATTAAAAAAAACGAATGAAATTGCTATGAGAAAAAAAACTTCAGCAATAATGTTGTTATACTTTGCTTCATTAACAATGAATGAATACATAAAGATTGAACACGAAAAAATCCGGGCACGAAAATCTTGTTCGGACCATTGTTTCAATCTTCCTTCTTACCATAGGACATTGCTCGAACTTTTCTTCGTACATGGCCCATTATCTTTTGCACGAGCCCTATTTCCACTTGTTTGGGTGCCGAATTCCATTTCCGCTTGAAAGCCTTCAGGTCAATTGTAGTTGCACGCTTTTTCTTCAGTATGTGCTTTACAATTGACCAGTATTGCTCAATTGGTCTAAGTTCCGGAATAATGGGGTTCATCTCCTTGGGAATCACTGTGACGCCTTTTCGCTGTACGACTTTTTGGTGGAATTTGAGTGGTGGCAGCTTGCCAAGTCCACCCAGAATAGGCAATCCACCTCATGCTACTCCAGAAAAGGCAGTAGTCTCTTCCGTAGGGACTCCTCCTGGTAAATTTGCTGGTTCATGGTCCCATAAGTAACGAAATTTTCGCTTTTTAGCCCACAATTGCACATTGCCAGGCAAGGAACGTTTTGGGAATTTCGACTTCTTCGAATTTGTCAACCGAGGTATAAAATTCCTGCCCAGGAATTTGATTGGAAACTGTCAGGAGCGGATAGATTTTCGTTGGAGCGTGCAGGATCGAATCACGACGTTTTTGCTCCGCCATGATGTAAACAAATGAACTTATCTTGACAACCATTGCAAACATTTACAAAACCGCGACTAAAATGAATATCTCGGCTGCCAAACGGTTTCAGTCAACATGTTATACATATTCGTCAAAAAGGACGACATGGAATACGACAGCACGAGTTTGTGCGATTCTGATATTTACAGTAACGTTGAAGACAAGGAATGAATACCGTTTTATTAGAGGCCCGGATGGGCCTAGATAAGAATTTTAATTTTACACGTATCACAATTCCTAAATTGAAATGTTTTCCCAACTTGTGCGGCACACAAATGCTGAACAGTTTAGATTATACAACCTACTTTATCGGTCGACCCGGATTATTTGGAGGACCAGGATATAGTAATTTGATCCCAAACTATAAATTCCATATTAAATACGCTTTCATCTCGCGATTCTGAACAAACAACAGTTCTAGAAATCTTTTTATAATGTGGCGACTTTATCGGTCAATCAAGATTATCCGGAGAACCAGAATATGGCCACTATACCCCAAAATATAGTTTCCATATTAAATACGCTTTGATCTCTTGAGGACATCTAGTTTCTAGGACATCTTTAATAATTGGGCCACTTACTCTTTCCGGATCCTCCTTTAGGTCAGTAGAGTTTCCCTGAGGGCGTATATGGTGTCACCATATATACTTAGTACTATCAATTTCCAGTAATATATTTTAAGTAATTCCAACTTACCGGGAACTCGGGTTGATATCGGCCCTCTATCTCGGTTCGCAAAAGTCTCCGGCCAATAAGACCACCACCAATCGATTCACCAGAATTTTTCCTTTGAGAATATGTATTACTCGTTTGGCAGCCGAGATATTCAATTAAGTCGCGGTTTTGTCAATTTTTGCCCCCTGTGCATTGGCGTAGCTAGAAAATTTTACTTGAGGGGGCCTAGGGGGGCCTGTTTGCATTTTTTGTTTTGTTAAATTACAGATAGAAACTCTGGAGATGCCATTCAATCAAAAGGCTTCAAAGCTATTTGTTATTTTGGTTTCCTGTTGGATTCATTTCCATTTGATCCAATAATACAACCTATTATGGTGCAGCTAACTTTTATTGTAATGGTGAATATTACATTTTATTGTATTAATTTCACAACAACGCTCCTTATAAGCATACTGATTTTGAAAAAGCAATGATCGTTTGTTCAAGCTTTTTGTAATGAATAACATATTGTTCGGATATCATAAGGATTTTAAGGATGTCAAACTGAAAAAAAATTCTCATGTTAGATAATTCTAAGGGTTAGATAGAATTTTGCAACTAGATTTTAATTAGATGATCCATATTTAATCATCAATCAAATCTAATACATAGGTACCAACACTTAATTCTAGGACTTTTCAATTATAATTAAAAACAATTATGGCTTTGCATTTTCGCAAAGTGCACAAAGGATAAATACATTTAGAACATAGGAAATAGTTCAAAATATATGTCAATGAACTATCCGTAAAATTCGGAAACATTAAATTATAAAAGTTTTGAGATCCCAAACCCATATGCTTTTTAGATTCTAATGTTTGATGGAAAAAAAGAAAATTATAAAGCATTTATCTAGAATTCTTTTCTATACCTCGGACAAGCTAACTTTCGAGATCACGGATATAAAATCAAGATTGAAGCACCAAATTTAACTTTAATTCCAATCAAAAGGAAAGGATTCCTAACTTGTATGATTGTTCTCCTGTTTGAAGCTAGACACTATTTGAATGTCTTTCTACAAAAGCTTATTGGGTTATTTTATTGTTTTTATTTGAAATTGAGTTAGTTTTGGTTGAACCCATTAGGTGCCAATTTATTATTTACTCACCCTTTATACGGAGAAGAGCTTTTTCGTTTTTTTTTTATTTTTTTATATTATTAATGTTCAATATTCTAAACCATACACACTATATTGTGCCAATTCTTTAAAAAAATGTTAAATCACCAGTCTTCCCTATAGAATATGTTCTAAAACATATCCATGAATTCTAGATTCACCATTCAAGATTCCATAAGCTTTTTTAGCTGGAGTACTTTTGAATACTTTCTGATCAACCTGCAGACTTGAAAGAATATATGAGAGACTTCATTTGTATGTTCAAACAGTTGGAGGTCTGCAAAACTTAACCATCCAGAAGTCTTGAAAAAATATTAGGAAGGATGTCTGAAAGAATATCCTGTAACCTATGCAACGTTCCCTCAACATCTTCAAAACTCCCTTAAGCTTTACAAAATTTTCTAAACTTCTACGAAGTTCCCTGAATTTATGTAAAATTTTATATTTTTTCCCATTTCCAGGCAATTCTATGATTACTTCTGAAAAGTCCCCATCATCTACAAATATTCTTGAACACCAGGAAAGTTCCTTGAAATTTAATGAAGTTCCCAAAACTTCCTATAAGTTCATTGAGATTTTTTGAAGTAAGATCTCTGACAAACTGCAACGAAGTTCCTTAAACTGAAGCGAGGATCCCTGAAGATCTTAGAAGTTGACTTAAATATTTTTAGATCTTCTCATAAATTCCCTGCACTTTATGAAATTTTATCCAGCTTCTCAAAATGCTACGAAATTCCTGCACTTCTACGTTTCTCGTTGATTTTCAGTGAAGTTCCACGTATGGAATTTCTTGAACTTCTTTGACTATATGTTTTAGTATTACTTCTACGTGAAGTCAACGATTTACATAGTTGAAGATGCTAATTTCAAATAACAGACTGTAGTGGTAATTTTTATACGATAGATAGAGTAGATGAAAGCATAGAGTTGATAGTTCTGTTAGAGTACGGCAGTGTGAAGATTGCATATAGATATTAGAATAGCGAGCTAGGACAACTTCGACTGGATGCCTTCCTTCAAATAACAACTGTAGTGCGGTAAAAAATCAGTAGAACTGTTTCAAACACGCAGTTGGTACTTGAGCGGTCAGTTTTCATCTCCTAAAAGTTGTCCTAGCTCGCTATTCTAATATCTATATGCAATCTTCACACTGCCGTACTCTAACGGAACTATCAACTCTATGCTTTCATCTACTCCATCTATCGTATAAAAATTACCACTACAGTCTGTTATTTGAATTTGGTACATAATGCCTTGAACTATTCCAAGCTCATAAGAAAAAGTATCCTGAAATTATATGAATATCCCCGAACAATAATGAGATTCCCTGAAATTAATTAACATTTGACATCTACGAAGATCCTAAAACTTAAATAGAGTTTCCACTTCAACGCAGTATTCTGAAATTTTCCAAATCGTCCTGAGTTTCTATAAATTTTGCAGAAGCTCTATAAGTTCCCTGTTTTGTTAATTTCTACGATGTTCCCTGAACTTCTTAGAAGTCTTTGAAGTTTTACGAAGTTCCCTGAGGTTAAAGAAAATTCCCTGAGCTCTTGGCCAATTGAAAGAGCCTGAAGACGTATTATTATGCTGACGATTAAATATCGATATAATATAAATTCTCGATATTGTTTCTTCTAGAAGAAAAGTAGACATTCATAAAAATCAATAAAATTAAAAAGTAACCTCGAAACTGCTTGGCAAAATAACGGTGTATAAAAAAAACACCAAAAATTCCTGGGGGGGCTGCATAATTCAGGATGGAGCCTGGCCCCCTTGGCACCCCCATTAGCTGCGCCAATGCTGACAACCAATGCCTACTGTGGTTCTATACACTCTTAGCTTGATTCAGTGAAATTTTGCAAGGATCCGACTCTAATTGAAAGGTCCCGCTATTTATACCCTTCGGAGTGTTGAAACACCCTTCAAAGGCGCGCCCCTTCGTCAGTCAAAATTCGATTCCTTAGTAACAAAATTAAGGTATGACACTGATAATGACCATGCATCAGAACCCTAGTCTTAACCACTTCAAACTAGGGAACAACGAATAGAAGATTAGGAATCACATAGATGAAGACAACTAACTCATTTTTTTTTTCCTTGTTTCAAGATAATCCTAGGTAGACAAAGCCGAGTCGTCTCACTATCAACAAGGCATAAAAAGTAACAAGGACTAAGATGTGTTCCTTGGATTACTGAAAAATCCTGTTCCCCTAGTTTGAAGTAGTCAGGACTAGGAATCGGTGGTAGATCTTACATCCCGTAACGCACCACGAAAAAGTGATCTACCCACGTTACGGGGCTAGTACAGGGTTAACGCAAAAGATCAAAAGTGCTGACACTTCTGAAATAAAGGCCGTTTGCAATTTTCGAATAAAAATTCCGTTACTCGATCAAGCTAATATTTCCACAACATATAGCATCCTAAAGAAACGTTTGTCGAAGACTGCGTAATGATCCACTTTTATCCATTAGAGATATTTCCTCTAAAAATGGTGTGGCTAATACGTACCAACTGGAACCTTACACCTGCTTTGTTTGTTTTAAAGGTGCTTGGATTAATTAGAACTGTATTAAGTTTAAACTCATCCAAAGCACAACGAAATCTTTTGAAAGTGTTAAATCGTTATTGTTGATTTCGTTTACAATTATCGAGAATCAAAGCCGTATGGCTCATGAATTTTTCCTGAACAAGATTGCCAATTTCCGAAGGCAACCCAATTTAGGTCGTCCATTCATGAATCAACTACCGCATAGATTAAAGCAACCTTCCCTTAATTTTCCGCCGAACACCAACAACGAAGATCCAGCCAGAGGTGCTCGCACCAACCAATTTGCAAAACAAACCAAACCAATTAGCTTGTAGCTTTTGAGCTGCCGGACTACAAGTAAGGTGCTTGGCCATGCTCGCTCCACGCTGCAAGCTATGGGTGAACCACAAAAACCAGCTGCGTGTAAATATGTGCAACAAAGTGTAACATTAGCAGAAAGCAAAAAAAACACCTGAAATCCGATTCCGAAAGCGTTCGTTCCGTACGTACACAAATCAAATAAACGCCGAGAGGGAAAGGAAACTATTTTTAGACGCCCGACGCCATTCATACATATATTTCATCAAAATGGCAGAAACGTCAATATGTAAAAGGCTACGTCAGCTCTGGTGTAGGCCGAAGAAACTGAGCACGCGAATGATGGATTTCGGTCCCGTTGAAAGCAAAAGTGTTGAACATCGCGAAATCGAGAAGCCATTTGAATGTGATCTGCTGCTGCTCGTTTTGTTCGCGTTGTTTCATTGGCTGAATACCAAATGGGTGCAATGTGCAGTTTCATGCCGATTTAATTCAATTTCAGCACTTCAAACAAACTAGGCATGCAAACAGAGGTATAGCATGGCATGACTACGAGATGAGTATGTGTGTGTGTGTGTGTATCTGCTTTCAAGTGGCCCAAGATCAACCCGAAAGAGGTGCTGACGCGGCATTGAGGTAGATGCACTTTGTTGTTTGCTGGTTAAGAGCGAGATTGGATATTGCAAATGCTCTCGTTTTATGAACTAGAGCGAAATGCATTAGCAATTTGGCTTACGAAAAAGATCCTGATTTTAGAACTTGGCGACCACCGTATGTACTCAATACAAAATTTCAACATGATCTGTATCAATCATTCACTTCTCAACTCGCTCAAACCGCTTCTCCACCCACTCCACTATTGTTGTAAAGCTAGTCGAACGTGTAAACGACAGCCGCTTAGGTCATACGACCTTCCCGGACGCACTCCATTGGCGTGCATGACTAAGCCACCGCAAAATAGTCACCTTATAACTTTCCGGTACCAAATATCCATTACAAACACAGCAACGGTCTTTCCCGACGCTAGTTGATGAAGACGATGACTTCAGTGTTTGGCACCTTTTTTTTCGAACGGATTCGAGAGTTCAGCACTTTCAACCAAATTGGATAATTTTTTTTTGTGAACCATGGATTCACTTCAACGGTTCAAGTTTAATTTTTTGCAAACCTTCAATTACTGTGCGACGTACGAAGGTACATCCCCTTCAAGTGAATGTACTGTCATGACTTTCAGTACATTACATGTATTCATGCTGCTGCTGCTGCTGCTACTGTCCAATGGCATTGACAGTCCGACACTTCATTAAGGTTTGGTTGTTGCTGCAAAAGGAACATTGGAAAATGCAACCGGCACGATGTAAACAGAGGTTCGTTCACACACGTGCTTGGTATTATTCGACAATGAACGCTACTCCTACCAAAGGTTGAACGTTGCGGAAGGTGCCGAGTTGAATACCTCGGTGGAAACATTCCAAGGTAACTGCAACTAACCATGTTTCACGTAATGCAGACAATGATTTTGTAGGATTCATCATAAGAACCTTTAGTTGGAATCATCATACTGCTCTCGTAATCTGATAGGCTCTAACGATTGAGCTCGCTATTCGAGAACTAGTTGTGAATAGAACAACTGGAATTAATTTACAACATTAGCTTGGTCTACCAGCGGCTATTTCAAATCTGCAATAGAGATTGCTTTGATGTTGATTTTGAGCAGTTCCACGACAAGTGACGCAAATTCGACCTTCTCCGATTTGCATGAAAATTTGCATAATTATGGGCAAACATTTATGCTGAAATTTTACTATTTTGAACCTTAATTTTTATTTTTTTCAAATTCGACGTAATTCGATATGTTTCAATAAATCATAACACAAAAATTTTAATTCTTATCGAAATGACATCTGAGACAATCTTCTATTATCAGAGACAGTTCAAATTTGTTTTGTAGTTTTGAGTAAAAAATCCAAAAACTTGTTAAAAACTAAAATACGGGGATTTACATATTCTCGTCAATTTAACACACAGAGGAGTAACTGGTACAAAAATATGACCAAAATTATTCAGTGAAGTTTGGAGCTATAATATGTAGGGTAGGTGTACCAGTTCGTACGTTCCTATTATGGTGTGTTCCAGTTATGGCCTATGGAATTCCCATAGGCCATAATTGGAACACATCATAATAACCACATCTACCCTATGAAGAAATCATCAAACGTGGTCTTTAATAATATTAAAGTACTTCTGAAATAATAAACATCGAAATCTATTCATCTAGCAGTGTGCTGTGGACCTTTCAGATTTTTTGTATGATCCAGGTAATATTAACATAACGATAGATTGTTCTTGGGGAGCGGGGTCAATAAAACACATTTCTCGATTACTTTTTCGAAGGGACGTATCAGCTTTTGCAAACAATGCATTTGATCGTCGGTTTGACGTAACTGGTGGCTCACCGATGGATGCTAACACCACTATAAGGTAGGGGAAATTTTCCTCTATCTGATGGTAGTGTTAGCATGCGTGGGCGAGCTACCAATTACGTCAAATCGACGATCAAATGCAATGTTTACAAAAGCTGATACGATCCTTCGAAAAAGTGATCAAGATTTATTTATTTATGTTCACATCAACAGGCTCTAAGTCCCAATGATGGTGGTATAAATCACAAAGTGATTGGATCTCCAGGAAAAAAAGGCAGAAAATCTTCTTCGTAGTGACTCATGAGACCGGTGAAAGTTGAGAACCGCTGCAACTCTGTTGTAAAGTCTCTGTAGTCCGCCAATAGCACTACTCATGGCGTAGTTGGTGCGGGTCAGTGGTAATCGGAGCATGTTGTTCCCAACGCAAAGACCGCGGCTGCACGCTGAGGTTCATTTGGGCACATCAGCGACAAACAAAGCCCGTAGATCATCATGGCGTGTCTTTAGAGGCTCCAAGTGAATCAGTGAACAGCGTTCCTCGTAAGAGGGCAATCTATAAGGATCTCTCCAGAGTATTCGTCGAAGTGCGTAGCGAATGAATCTTCGTAGAACAGGTTCGATCCGCTCTGCTCCGTTTTGATCAAAAGGATTCCCAACAGCAGCATCGTACTCCAAGGTGGAGCTCACTCAGCAACAGTATAATGATTTCAAGCAATACACATCGGTAAAATTTTAAGCCACCCTAAAGATGAAACCCAAAGATCAGGAAGCTTTGTCAACGATAAACGAAATGTGCTGTTCAAATGATAGTTGCGAGTCCAAAATGACATCTAGGTCTTTTACGTAACTTACTCGTTCAATAACAACGAGCAGCAGTGTATTATTGTTGATTGACACTTTCTTCCGAACAAAAATGATTACCGAGCATTTCTTCGGGTTCACACTCATCCGGTTTAAGTCACACCAGTCACTAAATCTGTTAATCTGCTTTTGTAGACACAAAGCATCGGTGTGCGTATGAATCTATATCAAAATCTTCAGATCGTCAGCAAAGGATAGACGAGGTTCTTCTAGCGCAAGGTTTACATCGTTGAAGTAAATGAGGTAAATTAATGGCCCGATCCGAGGAAGGCCAGATTCTTTGCCAGATTCGTTGAATATCCAGAAGCTCTTAGGATTGGATTTAAATTTGCGTTGAATATTTCGTTTAGAAAACCCTTTCATGTGAAGCCTTCTTGTACGCTAGGTTCAGTCTTACGTAATAATCACTCAGTGACGTAGTCTAGAACTTCGGGTATCTTCGTTTGCCAAGCGACTGTTCATAAACTACGTAGACATTTTTTTTTTGGGATTTTGACCCCTCCCCCCTTCCCCTGCGTAGACAATTGTCCATACAAAAAAAAAAATTGTATGGGCCGTGGATAATTTCCAACACCCCCCCCCCCTAAACTGTCTACGTAGTTTATGGACAGCCCCCAAGGCTTACTGTCGCGGCGATGTCTTTCAATAACATAGGCCAATACGTTGGTGAAATTCTATGCAGCAACTTCAACATCAGTGCTATCAAGCACAGATTCCCATGAAACATGGACTTTCAAAGAATCAATTGCTTTACATGCAAATATTAAAATGTTCCATAACAAAATATGCGTTATTTATTACATTACTCTGCATGCATACGCAAAAAGCATTCATTAACAAACAGAAAACCAGTAAAAGACGAGAAAATTTTAAGAAATGTATAGGGTAGGTGTTCTAGTAATAGTGGTGTACCTATAGCGCGATACAAGGGTTGTGCCGACATAATGAGGGAAGACCGGATAAGGTTATTTTTCATCAGTAGCTCTCCTAAAATAAAGCAGATTTGCATATTTCAAGCATAAAATTTAGTATTCCTATAATACTGGAACCGATAAGAAACCAATGCGCAGCACTATTATAGCAACCAAAGTTAGCAACTATCAGTACTCCTGGAATAGTGTACCTATTAATTGAGGAAAAAGTTCTTGAAAAAAATGTATGTAATTTAATTACGATATAATATTTTTCTAATGAAATAGAGATTGAAAGCTATAGATTAACGTAAACAAATGATGTGTACATCGTTTATTTATTTTTTTAATAAATAAATTTGCATAGTTGCAGTTGCTTATTTCAAATACCAGACTAAAGTGGTAATTTTTATGTGATAGATGAGGAGATGAAAATATAGAGTTGATAGCTCCGTTAGAGTACGGCAGTGTGAAAATTGTATATAGAGAGTAGAAAGCGAGCAAGGACAACTTTGAGGAAGATACGAATCGGGTTGATCATCTATCTTTACCAAACTCTCCCGTTAAAGAGGAAGGTCACCATCCAGTCTCCATCAGTAAGAGCGACCCGCTTTACGGAACATGATTTAATTAACGTCCACGTTCCTCTATAAAATGGAATGAAATGTTGAATCGAACCGAATTCAAAGGTCGAAAGACAAAAGCTCGAAACACAAAAGGTCGAAATACAAAAAGGCGAAAGACAAAAGGTTGAAACACAAAAGGTCGAAAGACAAAAGGTTAAAAAAAAGGTCGAAAGACAAAAGGTCGAAAGACAAAAGGTTGAAAGACAAAAGGTCGAAAGACAAAAGGTCGAAAGACAAAAGGTCGAAAGACAAAAGGTCGAAAGACAAAAGGTCGAAAGACAAAAGGTCGAAAGACAAAAGGTCGAAAGACAAAAGGTCGAAAGACAAAAGGTCAAAAGACAAAAGGTCGAAACACAAAAGGTCGAAAGACAAAATGTCTAAAGACAAAAGGTCGAAAGACAAATGGTCGAAGGACAAAAGGTTGAAAGGCAAAATGTCAATACACAAACGGTCGAAAGGCAAAAGGTTGAAACACAAAAGGTCGAAAGACAAAAGGTCGAAAAACAAAAGGTCGAAAGACAGAAGGTCGAAAGACAAAAGGTCAGAAGACAAAGTGTCGAAAGACAAAAGGTTGAAAGACAAAAGGTCGAAAGACAAAAGGTCGAAAGACAAAAGGTCGAAAGACAAAAGGTCGAAAGACAAAAGGTCGAAAGACAAAAGGTCGAAAGACAAAAGGTCGAAAGACAAAAGGTCGAAAGACAAAAGGTCGAAAGACAAAAGGTCGAAAGACAAAAGGTCGAAAGACAAAAGGTCGAGGGACAAAAGGTCGAAAGACAAAAGGTCGAAGGACAAAAGGTCGAAGTACAAAAGGTCAAAAGACATTGTGTCAATTGTGACCTTTTGTCCATTTCGACTTGTTGTACATTCAATCTTTTATCCATTTGATCTTTTGTCAATTTGAGCTTTTGTCCATTTGCCCTTTTGTTCATTCAACCTATTGTCCGTTCAACATTAGTCCATTGGATTTTTTGTCCATTCCACCTTTTGTTCATACCGACCTTTTGTCCCGCGAACCTTTTGTCCTTCGACCTTTTGTCTTTCAACCATTTGCCATATAAGAAGAGCAGTTCCAGGCTAAATAGCAAACTAAAATTTAATTTTTGAATCGGCCTTCTCAAACTTTGCGTAATTATATGTTATAGGCAATGATTCACATTTGTGCTAAAATTAGGCCCATAATATAATTTTAATTATTGCTTGGGCTGGTTCATCATTATCATGTTCTTTCTTGACTGTTCTGACTAATATGACCAGCGTTGCCAACCTTCCAGGTTTATCTGAAATCTTCCAGATTTTTACCGACCATCCAAACATCCAGGCCAGTGCTGCGTGCTGTCAACAAAGACAATTGATGTAAAATATTGGTCTAGCAATGAATTTCACTTTCGAAACTGATATTCGTAGGAAGCATGATATCAGACGTTACGGCTTTGATATTACTAGCCATATGAATATCACTAAGGAAAAGTTGAAAATCTTACTTTTATCTCAATAAATCAACTTTTTTGTGTAACCAATGTATTGTTTTAATATTACTGATGAGTTTTCTAATGATCAGTACTTGATTAGCTGGCGCATATAAGAAACATTTGCGGCAGATCTTTGAATATCAGTGATCGCTATACGATGTCAATGTCATTTGCGTACTGACATTGAGGTGAATGATATTAATATTCTAACTGTTTGCACTGATACTGACATTAGGTGGCTATGGAAATTCATCATTTTGTAGCATTTTGATATTTTGCAGCACTGATCCAGATAATCTCTTGTCTAGACCACACTTTTCATGATTTGTTCAGATTTTTTTCAGAGTTCTCAATTGGCATCTGGTTAACAATGTTGAAGGAGGCATCAAACAATTTTACCGCTCAGGCAAAATTTCGAAATATTATTTCTAGTGGATGATCAAAAATTTAGAGAGCTGATAAATCTTAACTGTTTGAATTATGTTCTGGATGACCCAAGCAAGTTTGAGCAACAACAAAATGTGGACATGAGCTGCCATTTCCTCATTTTCCTTATTCCAAGTATTTTGCTAAATGCATCATTTTATGTCAACCGACTGTTTGGACTGTTACCTGCTATCCGAATTCATTTTCCAAGGAAAATTCTATATAAATGGAACGAAATCTTGAATCAGACAATATTTTTCGACAATGCATGGCATTATGGCTACACATAAGTATGTTGACCTTAACATATTGGTGCATATCTCCTCGACCATCAATTTAAAAACATTATTACAAAGTATATATATATATATATATATATATATATATATATATATTTATACATATATATACATTTTTTTTTATTATTATTATAGTCACTTTAACACTTTTGGGTCATTCGTGACTTGTCCGGGGGTGAGATTTGAACTCGTGACTTCGACGTGAGAGGTATGGATGTTAACCACTACCACTTTCAAAGTATATTAAAAATTAGAAAACGTTCTGTACAACATAGATTTGAAAACCATGAAAAAATGTGCATCCATTTAAAAAAAAAACGTCATTATTAAACCTTTTTACCCTTCTTACAAAGAAGGGTATAGATATCACTTGAAAAACCGACTATCGATCCGAGGCTCGGAGGGCCGAGTGTCATATACCATTCGACTCAGCTCGACGAGATCGGAACATGTCTGTGTGTGTGTGTGTGTGTGTGTGTGTGTGTGTGTGTGTGTGTGTGTGTGTGTGTGTGTGTGTGTGTGTACGTGTATATGTGTGTATGTGATATGGCCGGAATAAGATCCGGTGAATATGGGCCTTCACGCTGGATTTAACGGAAAACGTATCAAAACCATCATGCGACACATCAAATTACTACAGAATTCAAAAATAAGATCAATGCAAGTCGTGTTAAGTGTTCCAGACCACATTGGACACACTTGGACATGTTCCGGGTACCCCGGGGAAGTTGCTTGAATATGAATTGAATTAAAACCCATTAAATCACATTAAAATACGATGATAAGGTGATTGGTAGCCTCACCAAATAGACTACACCCGGATATATTCCGGGCACCCCCAGGCAGTGGCGTAGCGTCACTGGATGACACGGGGTTGGGGGGCTTGGTCACTGATAATGACAATAAAATAAATAAACTTGAATAAGTAAGAAGGGTCTGATCACACCATATGTGGATAAATTCGGGTTTTTTTTTCTTCTGCTTGGGACCGAACACCACTGCGACCAGTAATTTGATCTATTGTAGTATATCCCGTGTCCTTAGTTTAGTGCATGTCGTATTACTCCATCACTATTAAGTGACCTTTGTCAGTCAAAATTGGATTCCTTAGCAACAAAATTAAGGAATGACACCGATAATGACCATGCATCAGAACCTTAGTCTTAACCACTTCAAATTAGGGAACAACGAATAGAAGATTAGGAATCACATAGATGAAGACTAACTAACTTATTTTTAACTTGTTTCAAGATCATCCTCGGTGGACGAAGCCGAGTCTTGTCGAGTCAAGGGCCTTAAAATGGCATAAAAAGTAACAAGGACTAAGATGTGTTCCTTGCAGGGTTGCTTCCACTCACTTGCTATAAAACATTGTTTTTTTTTTTTTTTAATAATGAAATCATTAGATAATATAATGGTATGTTGTACTTGTAAGTAACAAGAAGAGGGTGTAAAGTATGTGTTTGACTCATAAAACCTTTCAATTTTGGTTTCAGAGCATCACAATCAGCGATCTTATGATTCGTGAGCATTCACTCAGAGTGAGTGCTCACGAATCGTAAATAGCTGATTGTTCTCTATAGTTTGAAGTAGTCAGGACTAGGAATCGGTGGTAGATCTTACATACCGTAACGTACCACGAAAAGGTGATCTACTCACGTTACGGGGCATATTATTAAACCTTTGTCTGTACCTCTAAAATAAAGCCAAGTTCATTGCAAGAATCCATCAAACCGGAAAAAAATGGAAAATTCGAAATATGTCTCAACTAAGAGGCAGACTTATCAAGAAGACTTAAACATGCAAAAATGTCAGATAATAAATTGTTTTGTTGAATAATCAAGATTGCAAAATATCCTGGCGTCATATTGACCCCAAGATACAGACAAAGGGTTAAGAACATTCAGACAAATCCAGACTTTTTATTCTACAATGGCCACATTTTTTGAAAAATGCCGAATACGAACCAACTGAAACTTAGTGGTGCGTATCAAGTCGTTTCAATTTACGGGTTAAAAGTCATCTGACAGTATTTCAAAAATTTCCAAGAAATATTCTTGAATCTCTGTCTAGCTCAAATCACCTGTTAAATAACCTTGAAATTATCGCCCACATATGCCTGGTCAAAAGCAATTCATGCAATTTGCGAGTGTTGATCATTATTATTATTTTAATGTTGGTTGCCTGGCAATTCGCTCTTGAAACTGACAGTCATCAAAACAAATAAGACACCACAATGACAACCGGCAGCGCAATTAGTTTCTGTTTGCTGATTTGCATTCACACAGTCATGCAACGAAGATACCTAACACATGACAAAAGTGTCGAACCAGCAATTCATCGAGTAGTTGGACCCCATGCATAATAGCACGTTGATCGCCACTGTAGTAAGCGTACCTTTATGAGAGGTTGTTTCGAAACAATCTCCCGGTGTCGATAAATATCGTTTGTAAATGGTGAACTGAAAGTAGAAACACCGGTAAGCTGCATACAATAGAGTCCTAATTAATTTCGGTACTCAATGCGATTTATTGCTTATCTACGGTGCTGCTAGAGAAAGCTCCATATAGATTTCCACAGCAGACTGAATGCATGCCAAACGTGTTCTCTGCGCTCTTATAATAGGACCCACATTTCATCAAGCGCGATAAGTTACGACCATACACGTTCATCTCAATACAATGTGAACAAGTTTCGCTCCAAATAATCAGGCAACGAACGGCACCGGCTGGCTGACTGACTGACTGACTGCCCGCCCCACTCGACTGCTGGAAAACAATGGTTCCGAACCATAATCTCCATCCCGGAAAACCGACCCTGCATGTTGGACCGAAAGTTGAGACGTGTCCCAAAGCGACTCGCACCCATTTATGTGTGTCAACAACGGAAAAAAGCACCGCCAAGAGGTTCCATACCTAGATCTAAATGTCAACAGAACCGCATGGCAAACCGCAGGCAGCCATTTAGAATCCGTGACTAGGTGTAAAATACACAATCTTGCCAAACCTCTGCGATATGATAGCGGAGGACGTGCCTCATCCGCATGGGGTCAGAGGATGGAAAACCAACTTGCCAACCAAGCGAATAACACCAAGTGGTTTGGAGCGAACGATTAATGCAAATCTAGTAAATTATGACAACAAACCTGTGCTCTGTTCCATACACTCTACAGCTCGGTGGCAGAATGGGGCCGGTTTTGTTGTGTGCGGTTCATTCGGCCGAAGGTTGCACCGCGGTGCGGTGGAATGTTTGATGTTCAACGCAACAAGGTATGGAAATTTGCCTAATAATTATCCGCTATAGGAAATGATTTGCAAATTTTCAGATTCTAATGCATATGATTGTTTGTTAAATTGGGTAATTGGGCCAAGGATTAGGAATTAAGAGATTTTCGCTGGATGCGTTACAGTGGAGTTGATGGTCCACTTATAAATGGGTTTCGGTAAAGCTATATAATTCGTGCACAAATAACCCTATTATGGTGTATTTATTTTTCTATATGGTTTTCTCAGTCAAAGTAAACTGCCAAACGATCCTTACTTCGAAGAAGAAAAATGGATGGTCCAAACGAACCCACTTTCTTCAGCATAAGTGTTGACTTCTGGAAAAGTTTCGGGCTCTTCTAGGCAGCTTCAAGTTTTTCAAGACGGTTCTATTAGCATCAGGAAAACTGCAGCAACTTTTATAAAGATCTGAGAACTGCCAGGAAGTCTAGAAAGCTTCAGAAATGTCCTTCTTCATTCTTCATCTAACGCCGGTCTCTGTATCGCAATCAAAAAATCAGAAAAATCCCACTGACACCGGCTGGGACTGAACCCAGACCCATTGGGGTGAGAAAGCAGTCACGCTTACCACTACACCATCGGAGCCGGCAAGTCAGAAATGTTCAGGAAACTTTTAGAAAATTGTAAAAACTTTTAAAGAGATTCCACGAAGCTCAGGGAAGCTACGTTTAAGGGATATTCAGGGCTGCTCAGAAGTCTTAATGCCGTTAAGCCTCTGAGCTTCCCTGAAGAACCCTTAAACCTAACTTCCCTGATCTTCTTGGAACCTTCCTGACTTTTTGGAACTTCCCTGATCTTCTTGGAACCTCTTTAAAAGTTTTTACTGAAGTTATTGGAACTTCAGGGATATTCCGACAATTTTACGAATGTCCGGACATTTAAGAATGTTCAATGATCTGTAGGGGCAAGTTCCGAAAAATTTAGGACAGTTTCCAGATTTTCAGGAACATTAAGATATCCTGTAATAAGATCCGGAAATTTTAGGGAAGTCCATAAAAATACAGACAAGTTTAGAAAGTTTGTGATATTGTTCATGAAGTTTAGGGAAGTCGGGAGAACTTAAGATATTTTTAAAAAATTTCGTCATAAAATCACTTCATGGGATTTGCGTGAGCTTTAGTAAAGCTCCGAGAACATCACAGAAGAGCAGAGAATCTCCGGGCAGTTCAAATAACTTTAATTCAAATAATGTCAAAGAAATTCATGAAATTTTCGAAAACTTCAGCAAAGTTCCGAGAGTTTCAGGAAAATTGCGAAATCTTCATGAATGTTTCATGAACTTCAAGAAAATGCGGTAACATTTTTAGGGAAGCTCAAATAACTCCATGACAGTTTTGAGAACTTTAGAAAAAAATATGAATCCGCAGCGTAGATCAGAGAACTTTCCGAAGTTCCAAGATCTTAAGGAAAGTCCAGATAACTTCAGAACAGTTTATACGTACAGAAAAGTTTCGAGTACTTCGAGCAATATCAAAGAACTTTAGAGCACTTCCATTAACTCTAGGAAAATTGTAAAAACTATCAAGAAGTTTCAAGGAATCATGGGAAATTCCGAAAATTTTAGTAATGTTCCGAAATTTTCAGGAAAATGGACGGTTTATAAGGTAGGTTCCATTAATATCAGGAAAATTGCAGGAACAGTGCGGAAGATCCAAGAACGTCTTGAAAAATAAAGGAACTTCAAGGAAGCACCAAAAACTTCAAGTCTTAGGAGTTGAACCATTTGCCTTTGATAAAAAAAACACGTCTACTGAGGATTCATATTTCAATAAAAATCATCTATCAATGAAACATTCATCGGTCGTTATTGAAAAGCAATGCAACTATGATCTGTCAATCTAATTGAAACTTTTATTGGCTCTGTTGTCTTGTGAATTTAAGCTATAACGGTCTCTTTTCTGATTTTTATCTCTCAATCTATGGAATCTACACGAAAACCATGTTTGAACGAAATTTCTAGAACAGTATAAGGAACATTATGCCGTAGACTGCACATTTTTATATCATATATCATGTGGAAAGTTCGTAGAACAAATACTTTAAAATTCTTCACTTTTTAAGATATCTTCGAGCATGAAACTAAGTAGTTGAAGATCAGGAGCCGGTAGCCTGTCGTCTTCTGCGCGTGCTCCAAGGTCTGTTGCCATGCCACCGTCGTTTGTTGTATACTGTCCCTGTGAATGTGGTGTGACAAAATTAAAAGTATTATTTTATTCCGGCTATAACAAAAAAAAATCTTAATATTAAATAATGCATTCACATGTAATCTCCTAACTCCTAACAGCAATATTACATCTCACTGCGTCCTAGCAAGAAGTACGGTCGACTTGTTTCGCGCTCCGTTGTTTTGGAAGTTTTCTCGGTATTCGCTTGATATAAATTATCAGTTTTTTTCTCACTAAGTGAATCCTGGCATAGTTCCCGGTAAATTGATCGAAAAGTGAGTTTTTTTTGTAGTAGAAAGTGTCATTTTCGGAACGATTAATCCGTGCTATTGGTAATTCGCAAACCAATTTGGGCATCATCGTTGCGTGGTCACGCATACGCGCTCACGCATACCCGCCCACGTATCATCATCATCGAGTGTGAGCACCCGATTCTACATCTACATCGTTCATCAATCATCGTGCGCCTGTGTGCGCTGAGTACCGAGCCTCGATCAAGTGCACCACAACGAAGGTCATCCACGCAGCGCGTCTCTTCCAGCCATCTGTGTAAACGCCTACACATATAACGCTCGGTGGTAGTAGTATAGGATTATCAGATAAGTTTTGTTTTTTTCTTGTTTCTTTTCCTCCCCCATTAGTTAAATTTTCATTTTGTATTTCTGTGTTTGTAGTGTTTTCTGTGTATTGTGTTTGTGCGTTCAGTGGGAGAGCGTTTTGCGCTCCCACTAGTTGAACAAAATGGATGTTTTGTCAGAAGACGACATGGATGACCATTCATCTCAGAATAATGATGATGTCATCCCTGGTTCGTCGTCTCAGTCTGACAATGGGCAGGCTGAGAAAAGCTCCAGATTGCGGGCCTACCCGAATGACTCGACTGGCCCATGGGTTGTCTATTTTCAGCCCAAAAACAAACCCTTGAATGTTGTTCAGATATCTGATGATCTGACAAAGCGATTCTCTGCCGTGACCGAAATAACGAAGGTTAGGCACAACAAACTTCGTGTGACCGTCGCTAACCTGAAACAGGCCAATGAAATGGCTGTTTCCCAGTTTTTCACACTGGAATATAGGGTGTACATTCCAGCCTCTGATGTGGAGATCGAAGGCGTGGTCACTGAGGCGAGCCTGAACCCCGAGATACTGGAGAAGCAAGCGGTTGGCCGATTCAAGAACCCCTTGCTTCCTCCGGTAAAGATACTGGCCGTTCATAGAATGAAGTCAGTATCGCTCAGCGAGGGTAAAAAGAGTTTTACCCCCACAGACTCGTTTCGGGTGACCTTTTCTGGATCTGCCCTTCCTCAATACATCGAGCTGGGAAAACTTCGTCTTCCTGTGCGGTTGTTTGTACCTCGGGTCATGAACTGCCAGAATTGTAAGCGGTTGGGACATACGGCCTCCCACTGCGGCAACAAGGCACGCTGCTCCACATGCGGGGAGAAGCATGAGGATGGCGCCTGCGCAGCTACTGCACCAAAATGCGTGTACTGCAATGGAACTCCTCCTCATGCTCTCTCGTCGTGCCCGGCGTACAAACAGCTCGGGGACAAAATGAAACGCTCCCTTAAGGAACGTTCCAGGCGGTCTTTTGCAGAAATGCTTAAGACAGCCAAGCCATCGACCAACGAAACAAATCCCTTCGCTCTTTTGTCAGATGACGAGTCTGGCTCTGACTTGGCTGAGGAGGGAGTTTCTTTCAGTTTTCCGGAAGGTTCTGCCCGGAAACGAAAACGCATCCGTTCGCGGAAAGTTGCAGATCAAGAACCCCAAATCAGCTTGCCCAAATCAAGGAGTGGTGGAAAAAAGGAGACTTCTACTCCTCCTGGATTCCGCAGAACTGATTATACCCAGGATTTTCCACCTCTTCCGGGGACATCCAAAACCCCTGATGCCCCAATTTTAAGAACAGAAACCCCTTCTTCATCTGGGCTGTTCTCATTTGATGACATTGTGGACGGTATTCTCAAATACCTCAACATTTCTGATCCTCTGAAAAGCATTGTCCTCACATTGCTTCCGACTGTGAAATCCTTCTTGAAGCAATTGACTTCAAAATGGCCCCTTCTTGCAGCTATCATCTCCTTCGATGGATAATTTTCCAAACGAGGTCGGGGATTTGATCACTGTTCTACAGTGGAATTGTCGAAGTCTTATTCCGAAATTAGATTCGTTCAAGTATTTAGTCCATAACAATAATTGCGATGCATTTGCCCTCTGTGAAACATGGCTTTCTTCAGAAATTGATCTCCCTTTTTTTGATTTTAACATTATTCGATTGGATCGTGAGGATTCACGTGGAGGAGGGGTACTTTTGGGGATCAAAAAGTGCCATTCCTTCTATAGAGTGAATCTTCCCGAATTCCCCGGTATTGAAGTTGTCGCATGTCAGGCTACCATTAAAGGTAAGAGCCTTTGTATTGCTTCTGTATATATTGCTCCTAGAGTCTCTGTTAATCGCAAACAACTTTTCGACATATGTGCGGTACTTCCCGCTCCATGGTTGATCATGGGAGATTTTAACTCCCACGGTACAGGCTGGGGGGAGCTGTACGATGATAACCGTTCTACTTTGATTTATGATCTCTGCGACAACTTCAACATGACAATACTTAACAATGGAGAAGTAACACGTTTGGCTGGTCCATCCTCGAATGGTAGTAGATTAGACCTCACCTTTTGCTCCAATTCACTATCGTTGGATTGCACTTGGCATGTAATCCAGGATCCGCACGGTAGTGATCATCTGCCGATCAAAATTTCGATTGCCAGTGGGTTCAACTCGTCAGAATCCGTTAACGTCGCGTATGATCTAACCCGTAACATTGATTGGACTAAGTTCCAATCCGCGATAGGCGATACGGTATCGTCAGTGGAAGAGCTTCCGCCGTTGGAGGAATATAATTTCCTCTCTAATCTCATCGTCGACAGCGCACTTCAAGCTCAAACACGACCGGTGCCGCGATCGTCTATTCGTAAGAAAACACCATCGCTCTGGTGGGATCAACAATGCACGGAGGTTTACCGTAAAAAGTCCGACGCGTTTAAACTTTTTCGGAAACGCGGAACACGCGAGCATTTCGACGCATACACATCTCTTGAACGCGAACTCAAGAGCCTCATCAAGGCCAAAAAACGGGGTTACTGGCGGCAGTTTGTCGCGCGAAACGTCTATGAATACGCTTTGGAGTACGGCGCGAAGAATGCGTAACCGGTCTACTAACAACGAAAGCGAGGAATGCTCGGATCAATGGATTCTTAAATTCGCGCGAAAAGTGTGTCCGGATTCCGTGCCGTCGCAGTTGATTCCTCGCGAAACCGCGAATTCGGTAGACGAAATCGGTCAGCCTTTTTTAATGGTCGAACTTTCACTCGCTCTCCTTTCGTGTGGCAATTCTGCCCCGGGATCTGATAGAATCAAGTTCAACTTGCTGAAAAACCTCCCAGACGTCGCTAAGAGGCGCATGTTGAACTTGTACAATCAGTTCTTGGAGCTCAATATTGTTCCCGACGATTGGAGACGAGTGAGGGTGATAGCCATTAAAAAGCCTGATAAACCCGCGTCGGATCACAATTCGTATCGGCCCATCGCGATGCTGTCGTGTATTCGGAAATTGATGGAGAAAATGATCCTTTTTCGCCTCGACAAATGGGTTGAGACGAACCACCTTCTTTCAGATACTCAATTTGGTTTCCGTAGGGGTAAGGGAACGAACGACTGTCTCGCGTTGCTTTCCTCGGAAATTCAGTTAGCTTTTGCTAAGAAAGAGCAAATGGCTTCTGTGTTCTTGGATATCAAGGGGGCTTTTGATTCAGTATCCGTTGAAGTTCTTTCAGAGAAACTCCACGTTTGTGGATTGTCTCCATTAATTAATAATTTTTTGTACAATTTGCTGTCAGAAAAACATATGAGCTTTTCTCATGGAAACTCTACAGCTTTTCGATTTAGCTACATGGGTCTCCCCCAAGGCTCATGTTTAAGCCCCCTTTTGTACAATTTCTACGTTAGAGAAATTGACAATTGTCTTAGTGACAATTGCACGTTGAGACAACTTGCAGATGATGGCGTAGTGTCTATCACAGGGCCAAAAGAGGTTGACCTGCAAGGACCCTTACAGGATACCTTGGACAATTTGTCTACTTGGGCTATCCAGCTAGGTATCGAATTCTCCACGGAGAAAACTGAGTTGGTCGTTTTTTCTAGGAAGCATAGCCCAGCACAACCGAAGCTTCAACTTTTGGGCAAACCGATCACTCATTCCATGTCCTTTAAATATCTTGGGGTCTGGTTCGATTCCAAATGCACCTGGAGATCCCACATTGAGTATCTGAGACGAAAATGCCAACTAAGGATCAATTTCCTTCGATCAATTACCGGAACGTGGTGGGGAGCCCATCCACAAGATCTTCTGACGTTGTACCGGACAACGATTTTATCGGTTTTAGAGTACGGCAGTTTTTGCTTCCAGTGGGCAGCTAAAACGCACATCATCAAGCTGGAACGGATCCAGTATCGTTGTCTTCGTATCGCGTTAGGATGCATGCACTCGACTCATACTATGAGTCTCGAAGTGCTGGCGGGCATGTTGCCACTATCCGTCCGTTTTTCAGAGTTATCTCTGAGGCTCCTCACCCGTTGCGAAGTAATGAACCCACTGGTGATCGAAAATTTTGAGAAGCTTCTGGAGCTAAATCCTCAAAAATGTTTTATGACTTTGTACTACCTATATTTAACACAGGATGTCAGCCCTTCAAGAAATATTCCCAATCGTGTAATATTCTCCGATTTCGGCAATTCAGTGAATTTTGATTTATCTATGACGCAGGAAATCCACGGAATTCCAGAGCATCATCGTTCTATGATTGCTCCGTCATTATACGCTGCAAAGTTTGGCCATGTTGATTCTGCAAGAACGTTTTTCACAGATGGATCTCTAATAGAGGAGTCCGCTGGTTTTGGTGTATTTAATGAATTTCATAGCGCCTCTCGAAAACTTGAAGCTCCTTGTTCTGTGTATGTGGCTGAACTGGCAGCAATTCACTACACTTTGGAAACAATTGCTTCACTTCTTCCAGACCACTACTTTATTTTTACGGATAGTCTCAGTTCTGTCGAGGCTATCCGTTCCATTAGGCCGGTAGAGCACTTCTCGTATTTTCTCTTGAAAATACGAGAACTGCTTAGTACTTTATCCGTGCGCTCTTTCATCATCACCTTCGCGTGGGTCCCTTCGCATTGCTCAATTTTGGGCAATGAGAAGGCGGATTCACTTGCGAAGGTGGGCGCTATGGAAGGCGACATTTATGATCGACAGATCGCCTATAGTGAATTTTTCTCTATTTATCGTCAGCAGTCGCTCGTTAGCTGGCAACATCAATGGAGTGAAGGGAGCTTGGGACGATGGCTACATTCAATTATCCCTAAGGTGTCGAAGTTTGCATGGTTCAAAGGGTTGGACTTGAGTCGAGACTTCATACGCGTGATGTCTCGTCTCATGTCCAATCACTATTGTCTAAACGCTCACTTGTTCCGTGTGGGGTTGGGAGACAGCAATCTCTGTGAATGTGGACAAGGTTACCAGGACGCTGATCACATCCTTTGGTCTTGTGTGGAGTATCGTGGAGTCAGATCACATTTTTATGATTCCCTTCGGGCTCGAGGCAGACAACCTAATGTTCCAGTTCGGGATATTTTGGCTAGACGCGATCTGGAGTTTATGAAACTCATATATGTTTACTTTAAGGATATTAACCTTAGATTGTAAGTTTGATTAACGTTGTGTTTAGTTTGTATTTTGTACGTGTGGGTTTTTTTTTCAATGTTTGTTTTCAAGATGAATAGAAATAATTTCATGCTTTAGGATTAATTAAATAGTTGTATCGTAAACCACATTTCAAACCTCCTTCTTCCCTTTTCCCATCCAAAACATTGTAAATCTCCACTAACCTCGAGACAACCGCGAGTACTCGGTCCAGTTCCTTTAACTTTAAATTTAAGACAGTAATAATGTATAACGCAAAGAATAACTCGGCTCTGTAAAGTTTATTCGATTGAGCCTGTACAAATAAAGTAATTATATAAAAAAAAACAGCAATATTAGGCTAAGCGTTTTTGGAAGATTCTGGAGCTTGTAAATGATTTTTCAAAGCAGGTTTCTCTTTCATTGAAATAGAAATAGCGTTCAGCTGTGTGACACTTTATCATAAATTATGTTGTCCTTGCTTGTGCGTTATATCCGGCTTCACTAGACTAAATAACAAACATTAAAAGATACAAACAAACTTAAATCGTAAATTTCGATACATATCAATTTGCAAATCAAAATTTGAATAAAACCAGGCAACGCAGGCATTCCGCAATCTTTTGAAATGTCAAGTGACAAATTTGAAACTGGTTTGATTACATGTGATTCATCTGTCTTCGAGAAACACAAGCAAGCAACACAAAGGAATCTAAATTGCAAATTTCCATACGGTATTTGTCCTTCCAGCTCGGTGTTGTCCTCTGTTTTCGAGCATTAAATATATTGGCATATCTTTCGCAACGATTCGAACGAAGAATTGATTTTGAGTTCATTATATCAAGTAGGATTTCCAAAGTTGTTGATGAACAGCAAAGTTCAATAGACAACCATCTGCACTTCCATTATTTAAAAAAAAAAGTTCAATGGTAACATCGAAGATAAAAGAAATACAAATCGATTCGGCCGCTGTTGGTTGCAAATGCGAACGGAAGGTGGAACAGCTGCTTCCAAATGGAAAACGAGCAATTGCAGACATCCAACGACGGCACTTGAATGCCAAACAGATTTGCTGGTTTCTGTTTTCCATGCAACACAGACCGGCAGACCGACAGCACCTACAAGCAATTTCGCTTTCGATTTCATCTGAAGCTTTGCTATTTGGAATTCGAACATACTAACTGATGGGTAACAGCACAACAAGAACAACAACAGCTGTGTTCCGAGTGTTTTGCTTCACCCCGCGTTTCCGAAGCCTGGCGTCGGATGTTCAGATGTTCAAGAAAGCAGAAGCGCACTTCACCTGCTATGCTGGATCGATGGCCCAGAAAATGAACAACTTAATTCGTTTCGCAGTAGAATAACTGGACGCCCATATGGTTGTCGAGTGTATATGAAATAGAGAAAGGGCGATGCTCCTGCTGAGGATCTCTTGCTAATTACTCATAAATATTTGAATATCATTGGGAACGTTGGACTAATTTTAAATTTAAAACGCAAGAAACCAATAGATATGATTAGTAACCCATATACTTGGGAAGACTTATCAAAAATAAACCAAAACCCTGCCAACAAAAGAAGGAACATTCCGTGATCAGTAAGACAACCAGGCTAACGCAACGCACAACAAGTCATTCCAGCTGCCACTCTGGAATTCCGTTTCGTCAAGTGTGCATCCAACGGCAAATTTGCTTGCCTCTTGCAGCACTCTTGTTTTCATCTCAACGCCAGCGCTTATTTGCTATTTGAACTAGTTTCATTTGTGTAAACATTTGCTGCTGCTTCTCTCTGCAGCACTCTCAATAATCGTTAGTGCATTCCTCACAACAACTATCCTCACTTGAAGCAACTCTAGCTATGGGCGCACGTTTCTTTATTCCACTTCAAGTAAATACCTACTAAACAGCAAAGCACGTTGTCAGCAAGTTCGCCCCAGGTCCAGATGATTGAGATTATTCCACGCGGCTGACATTTAGCGGCGGGAC
This sequence comes from Ochlerotatus camptorhynchus, assembly GCF_037179485.1. NCBI lineage: Eukaryota > Metazoa > Arthropoda > Insecta > Diptera > Culicidae > Ochlerotatus > Ochlerotatus camptorhynchus. Next base: position 1,522,146 of record NW_027040529.1, on the reverse strand, counting down.
TGGTTTTGGTGGATTAGTATTCTTGGTGCTGTGGAACGAGTCGTTACAGTTTCAAACTAATCAAGGGTAGTTTATTCGAAAAATCCCTAGTTCGATCAACTTCTTTTCTTTGTGTGGGAAAATCTGAGCTCCAGAAAATCTCAATATGCGAAAGAAGGCAACGCACTCACAGTGGCAGCTTTATGTTACACAGCTGTTACTCTGATCGGTCGACAACGTGATCATGAAACATCTTAATGACCGGCTGTTATCGTTGTCGTTGTTGTTGTTGTTTGACACATCATCACCATCATCGAAGACGCCATCGGCAAAAGCAATCTAAAATCCAAAAGCTCGCGACTCTCCGAGTGCGCACCTATCTACATTTAAATTTGAACGAGCCGAGATCGCGCTCGTCGTGATTGTTTTAATGAGATTTTTGAAAGCATTTCGATTGCTACCGAGCAGGCCGCCGATGAACCTCGCGGTTCCGAGAGGGGAGTGGTAGGTAAAATCGTCAGTCACGACGGCTCGTAGCAGTCGCATTGGTGGTAGGCGTGGAAATTCGAAGCTGATCTTGTGTAAGTTAGAAGGATCCACTGGACCCAAATTTTTCTCAACCGTTGGGGAATTCATGCAAAATAGGATCGAAGCTTGGCGGTTTCATGTAGCTTGAATGTCAAGATTAGCTTGGATGGTATTTAAAATTCAAGGACTTGAGGATAGATCGGATTCGATGAGAGCTTTCGCAGCCTATACAACATTGCTGCTTTCGTATGTCGAGTGGCAAGCGCATGAATTGAGTCTATCACCTCCAGCATGGGTCTTGGTTGATAGCCGCACCTTTACTGTCTAAGCTTCGAAAGGCTCTCCATATTATATATGAGCTTATAGAATTTCTAAAAGTGGATCACAGTCAACGAAAGTTTGACAACCAATGCACAGTGGAACAGCGAAGTCGTTAACGTGGGAATATATATGCATATACATTATTGATGAACTACCGGTTTGAATGCGAAATATCCTAACTTTGACGCTCTACCTCTAGCCTCTGTTATATCCATCTCCGATTTTGATTGCATCATCGAGAGCATCAACTTCTTGTCCGGTTCGCGCAGTTTCTCCTGCGTCGACGGATAGACCATTCAAACTGCGATTCTGGCCTTTTCAAAAATCATACAAATAGGCACTCCAGTCCTCGGAGATCAACAAGTCTAACTCCCTCCCGTAATCCTGGGATCGAATACGAAGTGGCAATCAATTTAGATTAACTTAATCCAACCCTTAACCAGTGATTTACTTTGTTTCTTCTGAAATATAAATCAACTTTTAGATTCGGATCCCAACGTTTTCAAATGCCCTTTAAAAAGCTGACTGTGCTAGACCTGGTAGAATGTAGAACTCTGCAGAAAGGAAGACTTAGTCGCGTTGGTTACCAAGGGAAAAGCGTTACCGTAGCCAATCGTATCCGTCCTGTTCTTCGAAGAATGCATCTATCGTTAAATACAGTTTAGTTGACTTGCTGTTCGACTTCCGAATGGGCAACCTGTAACAGGGTGTCCTGGGAAATCAGGGAATTTCAGATAATTCACTTTTGCACCTGGAAAATCAAGAAATCTCAGGAAATTTAATTCAAATTCTTAGAATACCTGTTTTTTTAAATAAATAAGAGAATATTATTTAAAAGTAAGACTAACCTTGCTAGTTTCATTAAATTCAATAAGAGTTAAGTTAGGCAAGAGTACGCATTTTTAATTTTTACTTCATGTATTTTTTTTACCGTAACATCAATTTTTACTTAAGTCGTTACTGTTTTGCAACAATTCCCTCTTTACTCTACCCGGTGTAGTTTGAGAATGGTTATGAATTTCAAATTTTGAATCAGTGTTGGGAAAATATCAAAAAATCAAATCTCACCAACGCTCACGTAGACAAAAATCAACAAGCAAACAACTGCGGTTGATTTAGCAAGCTGTGATATCGCAGCTCGAAATATCAAGCTAAAAAACTCACCAACTGCAAATCTCACCAAACTGTGGTGAGATTGCGTTTAATGATTTTTGCTTTACGCCCGAATGCAACCGAAACTTCCATAACGGCTTGCAGCAGTCCCTTCGCGCCTGCCATCGGTGAAGATTAAAAAGAGATAGCAAACTATGCTTTCTCTTTCTAAGAAAACGATGTGCAATGGAATCATTTTTGTGTCGACTCAACTCTTAGCTTGATTTTTGCACGTTGTGAATAGTCTCGCAATATCAAAGGAGCTTGTAAAATCAATATCAAGCATGATATTTTGTTCCAATAAAAAGAATATCAATTGATTTCTGGATTTGCTAATACTGTTTTGAATGGAGTTGCACTTGTTAATGCTGAGTTGAGCAAAAATTACTAAAATAAAAGGGCATTTTTTTTTGATCAATAAAAAATCAACATCCACTGGTTTTTAACACATCCCTGAGTTAAAATGTAATCCGGAGGGTTGGTAAAAATCAATGTCAATTTTTGAGAAGACGCTAGACGTTGTTGGTTGTGACAAAATGTAACCTCCAAGACACATAGTGGGTTAGTGTGTTCATGAGTAAATGCTATACCTATTTTTTTAACTTTATTAAGGAGGAAGAAATACTTCAAATATCTTCATACATTGTATAAGTTAGGAAAAGAAGTGTGCGACTAGTACTGTCGCATTTTTGGCCCTTCGCGCATTTTCAACTTCTATTCATTTTCCATACTGCCGTACTTTAGCGGAACTATAAACCTGCCCTATTCAGACCTTTCTCTAGCAAATAAATTATCACGCTAGAGCTTCATGTTAGATAGCATTTCCAACCAACTATGGAAGAACAAGTTGGCCTCCTTTAAATAAAAATCTAAAAGAACTGCAGATGCTGGGGTGTCGTCCCCGAGCAGGTCCCAGATGCTCAATGTCAGGCCGTACTCACTTAACGGCGCCGGTGGTGTAGTGGTAAGCGTGATTACCTCTCACCCCAGCAGGCCTGGGTTCAATCCTAGTCGGCGCCGCCGGGATGTTCTGAGGCATAACATCTCTGATCACGCCTTCCTTCGGATGGGAAGTAAAGCCGTTGGTCCCCGGTTCATGAGTTGATGGGTCGATAGGTAGGGTCCAGGTGTGGGAGCTGCCTTCCTGGCACGTCGGTAGCATTGGTGCTCAGCACGGAAAACAAGATCGACGGAAAGAACAAACCAAGAAAAAAAAAAAAAATAGGCCGTGCTCACTAAGATTATTCCACCGAAATCAGTGAAATTTTACCGAAATCTTAACAGCTGAAAGTTCGGTAAACAGTTCAGTGATTTTTCACAGATCTCCTGTAATTTTTCACCGAATATCTGTGAAAAATTACAGGAAATCTGTTGAAAATCACCAAACTGTTTACCGAACGTTCAGCCACAGACAAACAGACGTAACTCTTTGAAAAAGTTTTTCTTGAAAACATAGTATCTCAGAACATAGGACCTCAGTAACGACATCTCTCAGGCTTCTCGCGGAAAACAAGCTTGCTCCCTAACTCGCAAACAATATTGCATGAAAGTTCTATAGAATGTATAGAAACGTCAAAGTGATCCGATGCTAGCGCTGCGGCGAGTAGTTCGCGAAACTGATAATATTCAAATCAACCGTTAAATGCGCGAACGAAGATACACAATAAAGAGTTACGTCTGTTTGTCTGTGGTTCAGCTGTTAAGATTTCGGTAAAATTTCACAGATTTCGGTAAAATAATCTTAGTGTGAAGGAGTCCCTCAGGTTCTGGAACTCCGGGCAGCTGCACAGAATGTATTCAATACATTTATACATTTTTGAATGCCCGGTCCGGAGTCTTGATAAAACTAGCAGCTCTTGCAGGTTCCTGAGCTCGATCCATGCCCTGGTTGTGCCTTTGATTTTCCGTATGAACAGCTTTCTGTTTGTTCTCCAAAGCCACTCGGATGGTCTGCTTAATCCAGCGCTGGACGTCCTGCAGTGGTACTTCTTTTGCGAACCTGGGCTTCGATGATCCGCATCCAGCCAGGTGATCAGTGGCTTCGTTCCCTGATGCACCGGTGCTTTGAGGGCCTGAACTACGCTATACGAATTCGTTAACATCTGTATCGGTTTGTCAGCCTGTGTCGTGGTGGCATGGACAACCGCAGTGTTTTCGGCGGAGAAAACCGAGCATTATGGCGGAAGGCTGTTGTTGATAGTGATGCCCTCTCCAGATATATCGATGAAAACACCTTCCCTGGATTGCGTTCCGTCCGGGTAACGATGTGTATAGTTACCGTATTTTGCTCTGATTAGCTCAGCTACCGATCTACGTAATACTGTTGAGCTGTTTTCTGCCCTGAAACGGTCCTTTGTCCGGCTGTCTGTTTTTGTTCTTGAGAATAGACAACATTTCTCTCCATTTCAATGGACTTTGGCCACGGGGGGGATGTTGACGTCGGTGGCCGTACGAAGGACTTTGTTTTCCTCGTCGAGGAGAGGGATCCTTACGTTTCCAAATGTTTTGGCAGAGAAGGCAGCGGCTTTAGTGTCAATGGCTGCGTGAAGACGATGCCGGAAAGGAAGAATTCCAGCCTCCACAAACGCAGCATCAACTGGGGTGGAGAGCAGCAGACCAGATACTGTTCTTATATAGGTAGTAGGCTGTAGACCGTGGCTAGAACTTCTACAAGCTTCTCGTAGGCGATGCAGGTGAGTTCAGTTCCGTAAAAGAGCCTACTGTCAATGACGGCACAAGCTACCCTAAAGCGGATATCACGGTTGTTGGAGCGGTGGGGACGAGAGATGATCCTGATGAGGTTACATCTGCTGCGACATTCGTCCTTCCCTGCACACGGACGGTTTTCTTGGTCGGTACTGTCTGACCGTGAACCGTGATCGCAGTACCGCTGACCTGGTGAAGAGACGAACAGACGTGGCATCCGACCCTTGGTTCGAACTACGGGTGGTCCCGTAGCTACTATCAGTACATCGTCGTCGGCGTAGACGAAGATGCGTATGTTTCCGGGTAAGCGGTTGAAGACACCGTTCATCGCAATCAGGAATAGGGTGACCGCAAAAACCTGTCTGCTCGCGAAAGCTCCTGGATTGGGTGTCTTCCACCGAAACTAGGAACGATCGATCTGTCAGAAAGCGCTGGAGATGTCCAGCGAGACGATTTCCACGAGATGGTCCTGGTTGTATGCCTCCTTAAGGGCGCCCCCCCCCCCCCCTGGTGTGGCGAAGTATGTGGACGTGCCGAAACTTTGTCTGAAGACGTGTTGGCGGTGATCCTGCAGGCCATTTGACTCCAAGAAGAACTTGAGTCTGCGGTTGATCATTCGTTCGAGCACTTTGGTCATGCACGCAATAAGTGCTATGGGCTGGAATTTGGTCACGTCTTTGACAATTTCGCTGACCTTTGGGATGGGAACCACCAAGCTTTCCTTTCACAGCGTTGGGTATGTGTCTGTGACCCAGAGTTGATTGAAAAGGCCAATACGTTGCATACCTTCTGTTGGGAGGTTTTTGACTAGAGGATAACCAATTTCACCGGGACCCGCCAATTTGCCGCTGCTATTGCTCAGATAATGTTGTAGTTCGTTCCAGGATACCAAGTCATTGATTCTAAGGCTATCCGTACCGGGCGGAATGTTGAAGCTGGCGATTGATGGCTTGGTTAAACTCAGGAACTCACCGTCATATCCAGCGATGGCTGAGATTTCGGCGAAATAATTGCCTAATTCGTTGGCGACGTCTGCCGGTTCGGAGATGGTGATTCCATCCGTTTGGATGTGGAGCGGTGTTGAAAGCTGCTTTCTGCTGAGCGCGTTGACTCATTTTCAGAGATCAGCTTAAGATTGCGTGGCGTTAAAGCTTTCCAAGAAGATAGACCAAGTTTCTTGCTTGGCCATGCGTATTTCTTGCCTACATTTGTTGTGTAGCGCCCGGTAACGAGTGAAGGCTTTTCCCTGCCTGAATCGCCTTGGGAGTTCGTCGCAGCTTGCGAAGGGCATTCCACCAACGGAGAGCCTTTCACTGCACGGGGACACTGCTGGTTTTTGGTATCGTGGCGGTAGCTGCGTCGAATATAACATTTGAGAAGTCCGAGTTGTTGTCTGGGTTGTGATCCTGGTCCAGGAAGTTGTAGGATTCCCGGAAGCCTTCTCAATCAGCTTCATCACACCACCGTGGCCTTCGTGTGACTTCTGAGGCCGTAGCCGCGGAGAGCTGAACCTGAACCGGGTAATGGTCACTGCCGTAGAGGTCTGAGTTGGTGCACCAGGTAATCTACCCCGCTATGGAGCGACTGGCCGTGGAGATGGACTGCCCGAAGATGTCCATTAAGGTGCTTCCTATGGGATCTGGACAGGAGCAGCCCCAGGTGGGATGATGCTCGTGGAGATCTCCGACGAACATCCTAGGTTCGAGGAGTTTGCTGGAGGTGTTGCTGATTTGGTTGTCCAGGTTCGTGATTCTACTACATGGCAGGTAGGAACATGCGACTGCAATGTTTGTAGGTTCCTCCAGTTTAACCGATTGGTAGATCGACGTCCAGGTCGATCACACCGAAAAATATTTGTTTCAGTACGCCGATAGCAAAGGAGTGCTTGAAATTGTTCGCTCGTTTGAGTGTTCATGCAAATTTCCAAATACCTAATTGAGTCTAACAAAATTTATCCTCCAAGTAGATTGGTGCGTCTTTGAATCTAGTTGGGTCCAAAACCGCCTTTTAGTTAGTGCAAGAATGGTAAAAGATTAAGAAAAAAGGATGATATTTTTTTGAAGACTTATAGTTCTAGTTTCTTATTGAGTAATTAACAGCTTGATAATCTCAGTGAATCAGTGAATTAGATGGATGAATTTTTGATTGCAAGGAGTTGCACGGTTATGATAAAAAGATACGTAGACAATCAATGCCTTGCCTGCCTAGAGTTCCATTATTGAGTATGCAAGATCTTAATATGCATAAAAACCTAGTTACCTATGAAGATTAGCTTCTCAGTCAAGTTTTAGTATTGTGATGTTGCTCAAATGGAAGATTTTTTTTTATTTAATTAAGTTCTATAATGGATGAGTTTGAACTTCTGAAAGATAGTGCTTGAATGTTGTTCCAAAGATATAATATCCGTCACGGTTATACATTTTATAGTCGAGCTTCAAGCTGCTCAGATAGAAACGACATTGATTCGTCAGAAGACTTACGTTAAACAATCGTTACAAATTGTGAGTGGTGGAGGAAAGAAATTTAGAAAATAATTGGATCAGTATGAAATTACTGATTTTTTGATGTATATTAAACTACATCATAAAGCCCAAATTTTGCATTAGGGGCTTATTTCGAGGCAATGAACATTTTTTACATGGTCCGTTTAAAAAACATCATTGGCACCCTAATGTTCCTGGATGAAGTAGCGCCAAAGATAACAACTTCCTAGATGGCCACCCACGTAACATTTTAAGTTCTATTAAATACTACAATGCCACAATAAAACAACATTCAGAAAACCCTGGTCAAGGCCATTGATGCATCCACCAAAACCTCATTAAGACTGGAATCTGTCTAGTTGGCCCACCCTGGAAAAGGTTCTGAAAGATGTATTCTCAGTGCTCTTCAAGAATGATTTACTGCAAGAAGGTTATATAACGAACGCATTGAGAACCATTTGAAAACCGTATTCAAGCTACAATAAAACCCTCTATTGAGCCGTTTTCCCTAGACACTTGCCAAATCCACTAGAAAAGCATCAATCAAGATAGAAAAGAATTCATTATTACCATTCGATCTTATCAAAATAACTCAAATAAAAACTGATCGTATAAAAATCCTATTGAATCACCAAAACTATTTAAATAGTTCTCATAAAGTGGTCTAGTTTTAGATGCCATATTAAATCTTATGTGAAATGTTCGTGATAACACCGGAAAAAATAAGTCCGCCTTTGGAAAACGTCGATTTCACTAATTATTTTATATTTAAGTAAAATCAAAATTATTCTTAAGATCGGTCATCAAGCTTAGCCAAGATTTTTTTTAAAGATTTTCGTATTTTAAATATTTGTTTATTGTTCTATTGACCAAAATAAAGTTATATCCAAGGAAATGCAGATTGAAAAACAAAGATTTTGAAAAACCAACAAAATGATTTTAATATGGTGGAGGCATAAGTTGATTTCGAAATCTTTGGTCATCCAATCATCTTGGCCAAAGACGGTTTCTTTGTTTTCTTTACTGATGTATTTCGAAATTCCACCTCCCTCTTAGAGCGTGACGTACTTAATGGATCGCGATTAGCGTAAATTTTGAAGTGAATAACTTCCTTATTTCAAGCTCATATGAAGTTCTGTCTGCAGAAAATATAATCAGACAACATATATTTTGTTAAAAGTATATATTATCATCCTAATACTAGTACAGACATTCCTTGATTATAAACATATGAAAAATCAATCACTACGAATTAACTTTAATCTAAAAGCAATGTTTTCTCTATCCGATGGCGATGTTGGTGGAAGTGATTGATTAGTCATTTGCGAGAAATTGGCAACGAAACAAGTGGCAAAGTGCCATATTGATCAACTTTCATGTAGAAGAAATGCCGGCCTCGCCTCGGTACGTCTACACCCTATTATCGTCAGGGGAAAATGAAGTCGTAGAGTGCCATTTTTTTTTTTTTCAAAACCGATGCTTTGGAACATGATGTAGGGAACAAGGGTATACAACGCACCCCCTGAGCAGAACGAACCAGCTGACTTTCGTTTGTGTTTTTCGTGGCTTTTACGTAACTGTTTTGTTGTCTTATTAAGCAGCACTTCTAGCATAGCATCTGAAATCAAAATCCTGCATGATAAATCCTAGAATTGGATTCAGAATTCCAAGAAAATCTCTAAATAAAATGAAAAAGTGCGTCCTACCCCGGGGGTGCGTTATGTACCGTTCTCCCCTACCTTCTTGTAAATAATTAGAACTCCTGACGATAATAGGTGAAGAAGCGGCGAAGCCATCTATTCCCGTACATCAGGTTTTTTTTTCACCAAAGGGTTTTTTGAGTTCTTACTTTCCTAAATCGGTTGGTAGATAGGTTGGTTTTGTAACTTTTGGTGAAGAATAATCTGATTTAGGCGAATTTGTAGGCCCACGCAGCCTCCACGCTTCTATCAGCATTTTCTCAGCGCCACGCACACATTTGACGTATTTGTTTGCTTAAAATTATTTGATGCTTGCTACTCTATCCATTCCTATCGACAAAATTGTTCAAAACTGTTTGAAAACGTTTTTACAACCCTCCAAACATCTCAGGTGAGTGTGACTATTGTCAGCATCCTCTTCTTCTTCGGCAACCTTTCCATTTAAACTGCGTGTCAACCTGCTGTTCTATTATCGGTTCTAAATCTGGTAAAATGCGTTTGCTCAGTTATAAAAATGTAATCATATTGAAGCCGAAAGACTAATACGTTTGACCAGGGAAATTTGAATTTTGGCTACCGAAAACAATCATTGGGTGCCGTAGCCGTCAGCTACCCTACATGAGAGTTTATTAATCCACCATTTCGGGCACGTATGAAATAGCAGTATACTAGTAATGTGAATTTCTGCACACTGTGAAAGCAAGATTTCCATGCAATAATAATATTTCAAGGTGCAATTTACTTAGATGCATTTTCGAAAAACTCAAACCCAGTTTTTTGCGACGCATAATTTCAAATTGCAAAAAGCTCGCGGCATTTAGTATACAATAGCACAAAAGATATAATGACGAGAGCTTTTTGCAATCTAAAACGATGCGTCTAAAAAACTGGGTTTGAATTATTGGACATCGCAATAAAGTAAATTTGCACCTTAAAACGAGAATATGGTTTTTGTAATGTTAAAACGATGAAATCCTCCTTGAACCTTGTAAAAATGCTCATTTACTACGTAGCTACTCAGATTTACTATACTGACCGTATTTTTTTAGTCAGAGGAGTGGAGCGACAGACAAACATTTAGAATAGACTTCTAAAAGAGGAATATTTTCCAACGCACATTAATAGTAACTTTGATCCCATTTCATTATATTATTAAATATCGATTATCAAGATAAGTCGATCCGGTTTGAAAGGAACCATTTGTATGACCATCAACATACCAATAAACTCAGTCATCGACCGTAAATGTTTGAATGGTTATGAAAAAAACAAAATCAGAACGCTCCCTCACCATCATCGAGAGTGAATTATTCAGTCGAACCAATCAGTTCGACTGGTTCCGTGAACTTTACGCCGTTTTTTACACACAGAATTAAAACATTTCAGAACAACCAGTGAAAAAAAAAACTGCCCCGCAATTTTTCGCAATAAAATCAATTATAAGCAATCACCAGCACCATCACCATCACTACCATCGCCACACTCGTCGACGGCCACTGGAGCGGCTAATGAACGAAAATCACTCCACTGCTACGGATCAATCAATTAGCAAGCAACAACAACAACAACAACAAACTTACACACATGAAATAAAAAAAAACCGTTTCAATCGATCGATTTCGCATTGGATTAGCTGCCCCATCGCTTGAATCAAATTCGCAAACACTGCAACCAAATACCAGTCGCTAGAAAGAAGAAACTTCATCCGAAATACCACCTAATCGAAACGGTCGCTGCCTCCCCTTCGCTCGCTCCAAATACAAGCTGCTTGAATAGTGGAATTAATTAAAAATTGGGAGGCGCGAAGAAGCAGCCACAAAACGATTATGATGCTTTGCGTGTGTGTATTATTAGACTGCAGGAGCTAAAGTTTGCATTCTCATTTCATTGTCTAGATCAGAGGCAGAGCGTGAAAATAGTTTCAGTCAGTGTTACATCAACTTGCGTGAACGGTGGTGCTACATTTCTCATGCATGGTGATGGTGAAGAACTAGAAGAACCATTCGTGACAATGAGCGATAGAAGACTCTGATGTTGGCTCCAACGGGACGCTTCCATGGAGCCAGTCAGACTTAATCAGTGCAGTGATATTACTCAACGGAAGTGCGTCGTCGTGTGTGATTAGTGTGTGAGAACGAAAGTGAAGAAATTGAGTGAAAGAGAGAGAGAGAGCGATAACGAAGATGCGAATCAAACATCATCCTGGTCGGGCGATCGAAGCCAGTCTGTCGCTCGAGCAGAACAGCGCCATGGGAGCTCTGTACGAGGCCAACTGGGATAAGGTGCAATCCAGTATGAACTCGTTGATCGAGAGTCACCACGAGCTGGGCCGAGGAGACGATGGCAAATCTGCTCCTTTCCGAGAACTGGAAGAGGACGAAGGACTTCCCGACGAGGATGCAGATGATGCACATGCTATGAAACGAAGCAGCACGGTACTGAAGGCCTTCAACGGCTACAAACCTTCCACTATACGCCGCATCCGTGGAAGACAGTTCCCGGAATGGGACGAGCTAAAGGAATCCAGCTATTCGGAGGAGAATTTAGACACGATACGACCTCTAAGCTCCTTCAAACCCTTTGCGAATACTCACAAGCCCGCTTCCAATGGGTATCGCCAGTGGGACCACCATCGGAACTCACCACCCAAGGAGTACCGGATGTATATGAATCTCGCCTCGTCGGAGAGTTTCCGCAGCCCAGTAATAAATGGCGGAAAGACTGCCGCTCTGAAGCGATCCAATACGGTAGCCATCCAATCGGGCAACGCCGATGCCTATCGGCCCCGGACATTGGATCGTCGGGACGTCTTTCAGCGATTGAAAGAAAAAGTCCGCCAACAGAACCCGATCGACGAATTCTCCGATCATCAACGAAGCTATGGATTTCCTGCCCCTACTGAAAGTGTAGAACGAAGCAATACTAGATATAGACCCAGCTGTGATAGTAAGAACTCTAAGTCTCTCGAGTCAATTTCAACCTTTCCGGACTACCGCCGGGGAAGTGACGACAGTGAAAGCAATCTATCGATCGGAGATCGCATGACCTGTTACCGTTCCTCGAGTGATCTCTGCTCGCAAATCTATCGCGAAGATGGAGACAAATCGTTCCGGAACATTCCGAAAGCGACCGCGACGTTGTCCCGCAACAAAAGCGTCAAAGGTCGTCCGATCCTGGATGACATCCCAGCAGATCTACTATCTCGTCCGGATTCCGATAAATCCAGCAAGTCCAGCAAAAAGGTCGGTTTCGGCAAAATGCTGTACAACACGATCTCCGCCGGTACCAAGTTTCCACGGGCTCTGCTCAAAAATCATTTCAACCGAGACCCTGGCACCGAGACGTCCGAATACGACAGCTTCAGCTTCCGTGAGTCGGAACCATCGGCAGCGTCGATGTCTCCCTCGCCGCATCATTCACCGCCGAATGCTTCGCCTTCCTCTTCCAAATCTACCTCTTCGGCTTCGTCGACGTCATCATCTTTCAAGAAACTGTTCCGCAGCCGTTCTCGGGCCGTACGCCGCCAGCAGGGTAGCTCCTCTAGCTCTGATTCGGCTGATTCCTTCCTGGTTCCAACTCCGGAAGAGCGGCCCATTCCTCCGCCGTTGCCTGCTCCGAGAATCCCTTCGTTCCATCAGTCTCAGCAGAGTATCGTTCCCGTTCACACGTATGCCCGGAAGCGGCGTACGGGGAATCTGAATGCCGAGCCCATCTACGGCAACCTGGAGGAGGTCTTCGACAATGACGAAGGTAAGTGGCATGAAAAATCACGTGAATATGATTAGAACAATGGTAAATGGACCTAGCATATCAACAATGTTTCTGTAATATACGAGCATTAAGGGGTAGAAGTGTGTAAAACGCCCCATTGCATTTCTTTGAATATAACCATTATTTAAATGCAACAACGATGGGCAAGCCAAGTAATTAGTGAGAACACTCTACTATGCAAGTTTCACAGCTGTCAAGTGTCTTAAATCAATAATAAATACAAAATTCAGAAAAGCTTCCTTCCTATGTAATTTGCTGCGTCATTACGATAAGCATAAAGAATTATAAAAGCTAGTCAGACTTGGTACTCTTCTTCTTCTTCGCATTTAAAGTTTATTGCTGATCGCACATTAGCTTATTGCGTGCTCTTAACTTAGTGTTCTAGATGCACTTCCACAGTTATGAATTGAGTGCTTTCGATGTCTGTAGCATTTTTGCATTAAAGGCTGACTAAAAGTAAATAAGTTCGCACGAAAAGACCTGTAGTTCGTGATTCAATAAGTTTAAAAAGTCCATTAATAGTTGCTTAACAGCACTTTTATTAAAACATCGAAGTTACAGCATTTGATGGTTACATTTCTCCAGTTCGAACGAAATCTCGAACCTTCCTCTTGATGGAGCCCATCAGCGCCTGCACAGTGGAAACGGACACGGAATAAGCGACTTTTTTACATTTTTCCCGCATTTGCTGGATGTTCTTGACCGCCGTGCCGCATCGTCGAAGTAGCTGCTTTGAAATTGCCCAATATTTGTCGATTGGTCGAAATTCCGGGCAATTCGGAGGATCAGAGCGTAAAATAATTGACTGCTTACGCTGAGTGTGAAAGCACTGCACTATTCAATCCATTGCTCTGTGCAGACCGTTTGTACCAAACGGTAAAGGACGTGGCAATGAAAGAGCCAACAAAAACAGTCAGTCACTCACGAACAGGCGACTCACACCGCTTGCCTTCGCTCACACAGCATACTATTGAGTCATTTTTCCATAGAAAATGTCCGTTCAGTCATTCAAAACAAGTATTGAGTACTATCACGGCAGAATAAACGTGCTGACTGAGCTACTGACTGAGTGCTCGGCTGTCAGTGACTCGTTTACCTCTCAATCATTCAGACTCTCACGAGGCAGATGAGGCAGATGGCAGTTCATATTCATATGAAAATAAATCAATGAACCTGACTGTTTTGCGCACTGCGGAGGAATCTTGGGGACAAAATCGATCATGTTGGCAGCATACCACTCCAGAACCACCTTGGAGTAGTGGCAGCTGGCCAAATCGGGTCAAAAGATGACTTTGCCCCTATGCTTGCGGATGAGCGGCAATACACGCTTTTTTTCAGGCCACAACTGCAAATCGCTTGTAAAACTTTTGACCGGGAAGCTGCTTAAAATCGAGTTTGCCGTATGTTTCTGGAATTCTGCTTCATGTACCGGTTTGGATGTTAACTGGTTTTGTACGACTTGTATCCTTTCCTGGCAAGGATGTTCCGCACCGTTTGAAAGTTGGCATTGTACCCTCTGGCCACATCTCGGATCAAAAGACCGGGGTTAGCTTTAAGGCACCTCAACACCTTGCTGCAATAAATGGCTGAGCTATAATTTTTCAAACATTCCAAGTTTGCCGTTACACATTTACCGGAGGCATCGAGTTCGGAGTGTTAACATAAATGCAAAATTTATGGGCAATCCAAGTATTTGATGGGAGTAATCTACTGTGAAAGTTTCATGTGATTTAGGAAATGTCCTTTTTGAGTCCTACCGGAACCGGTTCTGGGTATCCGGATGTGGCCATATCCACCTTTTGGTCCATGACATGATGTCTATTTACTTCTGGATGAAAAATCATAAATTTTGAGCCGTCGGACGGTACCAGTACATGAGGTTTTGGAATTGTCCTTTTTGGGGCGGTGCCGGAACCGGTTCTGGGTATCCGGATGTAGCCATATTCACCTTTCGGTCCATGGCATGATGTCTATTTACTTCTGGATGAAAAATCATAAATTTTAACCGTCGGATGGTACCAGTACATGAGGTTTTGGAATTGTCCTTTTTGGGGCCCTGCCGGAACCGGTTCTGGGTATCCAGATGTGGCCAGATCCACCTTTCGGTCCATGGCATGATGTATTTTTACTTCTGGATGAAAAATCATAAATTTTGAACTGTCGGACGATACCAGTAAATGAGGTTTAGGAAAAGTCCTCTTTGAGCCCTACCAGAACCGGTTCTGGGTATCCGGATGTGGCCATATTCACCTTTTGGTCCATGACATGATGTCTATTTACTTCTGGATGAAAAATCATAAATTTTGAGCCATCAGACGGTACCAGTACATGAGTTTTTGGAAATGTCCTGTTGTGCCCTATCGGAACCGGTGCCAGGTAGCCTAAATGGCCAAATTAGAAAAATCCTGGAAAGGATGCCATTTAAGGATCCTTCAGCTTTCTTTTGAGGCCACTAGATCAAGAATCGGTTCAAAAATTGATTTTTGGGAGTGAGTTGCAATTTGGGTCTTTTTTGACCCTAATGCACAATGTGTAACTTTTTCCTAATGCATTAGGAAGGTTAAGCTTCAAATTGCGCGAAATTGGCGACTGACGTTTTTGTTTACAAAATAAATTACGCCCTAATCACGAATCACTCCATTACGGCATTCTCAATTGCACCCTGGCTTGCTCTCTAATGCAGTACTGCTGGGCTTAATTGCACTCTCCATGTCACCGTTTCACCTTCCCGTTCCATCCTCGTATCAAATCAGATTCGCTTGAAGCTGCTTTGGATGTTCGAATGAATCCTCCGATTTGTATGCTTCCACTAGTGCTTTCTGGCAGCCAACTGCTATTTTGATCAGTATCTGGATACGTGAACGCAGTCGATTCCATTAATCCCGTTATGATGGTAGAACTTGCCCCGTAACGTGGGTAGATCACCTTTTCGTGGTACGTTACGGGATATAAGATCTACCACCGATTCCTAGTCCTGACTACTTCAAACTAAGGGAACATGATTTTTCAGTAATCCAAGGAACACATCTTAGTCCTTGTTACTTGTTAAACCTTGTTGATAGTGACAAGAGTCGGCTTCGTCCACCGAGGATGATCTTCAAACAAGGAAAAAATGAGCTAGTTAGTCTTCATCTATGTGATGTGATGTGATCATCTAATCTTCTATTCGTTGTTCCCTAGTTTGAAGGGGTTAAGACTAGGGTTCTGATGCATGGTCATTGTCGGTGTCATTTTTTAATTTTGTTGCTAAGGAGTAATACGTCTTTAGTTGTCGACAGAGTTAGTCCTGATCCATCTTAATTTCTCAATCGAAAATCATTTTAATTGATTCGATATTAGTGAGAGTCATAAATTCCTTTTGGTAAAAGTGTACACAATAATTGCTTTCGTAAGGGCCAATGTCACAGATGTCGCAACTTTCTGGAACTTTCTGAAAGAAGCCCTTGTTTACGTTTGCGGTATTGGCCCTTATGAATGCTCAATTTTGAGTTCGATGAGTGCCATCTTGTCAGGAAGAGTGAAAAAAAACAGGTGCTGCAACATGAATTTGACGTACATTTTTTCCTTGTTACTCTTGTTAATGTTGTTGTGATGTCACGCAAACGTTTCATAAGAACAACTTAGGAAAGAAAGTTGCGGTAAATTTAGAACGCACGATCTGTTTATCTGAACATAAAGCTGCTTGCTGCTGTTCGTTTTAACCAGCTAGGTGGCAGCACTATCTTGTTTGTCTTGCCAAGAGCTAGGGCACGCAAATTGTGGGCCCCACTGACAGCCAGCGTTGCCAGATTGTTTTATAGCTTACAAACAATATTTTCACTTGAAAAAGGCCACAACCCATGGCCGAAATGTTGAGCAGATTACACCGTAGTCGTTGCAATGTTTTAAGGCTGAGAAAGCCGTTAATCAAAGCAAAATTTTAGCTTTTGTGCAATGATCGGAAAAATTCCGGAAGAAAACTCCGGGGAATGTTTGAATTAGTTTCTGAGCGAAGTCGAAAAAACATCCAGAGAAAGACGAAAGAAGCTCTCCTGGATGAAGTTCGAGGAAAGTTCTAAGAAAAGTTGTAAAAACATCCGGGAAACTTCCAAGACACGAATTGAGAAACTTGTGGCGAAAATTTATATAAACTATCGAAAAAAAAATCGGATGTCACATCTAAAGTAAGCCAGAAAAGTTTCGGAATCCGGAAGTGAATTTTCAGAAGTAGTCATTTCCAGGGAAAGCCAGAAGAAGCTCGGAAAAACCTTCCAATAGAAGTGGAACAAAAATAAAAAGAAATTTCTGGGAGAATTAATTGAACTTCCTGGAGAAGACGAAAGAAACTTCCTGGAGACGCTGGCAGAAACTTCCTAAGGTAGATTGGAAGAAACATCTGAAGAAAGTAGAAAGCCAGAGCGCTTATGGAACAGTCGAAAGAAACAAAGACATAATTCCGGAAGAAAGAGATTTTCCTGATATTCATAAAACATCCCTGAAGACTCCGCAATTTTCCTGAAATTTTTGGAATATTCCTGAAATGCACTAGGGAATATTCCATAATTCCTCGAAATTCCTTGTAATTTTCCTGAAATTGGGGACTTCTTAGGAGTTCTCTGGTCACCCTCGAAGTGCTCGGAACTTCCTTGATTATAATAAGACTACCGAAATATCTATAATCTTCTCCGGATTTTCTTGAAGATTACGAAATCTCTTAAGTGCTCTCACAATTTACTTGAATTTATTATAACATCAGCATCGAAGTTCTCTGATCTTTCCGATTGTTTTAATTTTTAAAAGTTATCGACACTGCCATTAAAAAGCATAGAATTTCCCATAAAATGTTCTAATGTTCATGTAACTTCCCTTACGTTTCCTAAATTTGCATGAGCCCCTCAGGACCAGTGTTGGAAAAGTTCGCGATATTTCACGAAGTTCTCCAAGGGAAAAGTTCGCGAGTCATAGTGAGTTTTCGGGAACTTTTCCATCACTGCTCAGGACATTGCTGAAGTTTTCGGAAATTGCCTGAGTTTCTCGGAACTCCTTTATAATTTCATCAATTTCATTAATTAACTGATCTGTCCTGATGTTCTCTGAGCTTAACTAAAATTCATGAAAACCATTCAATTCCCCTGAAGTTCTTTGGACTTGTGAAGTTTCCAAAATATTTATGATGTTTCCTTAAGTTCACTGGAGTCCGCTGGACTTTTATGAAATTCCCGGGTTTTCGAATTTTAACAGAAGTAAATGAAACTGTCTTTAATTTATCGAAACTTACACAAAAGTCTGAACTTTTCTGAAGTTTCAGAACTTCTTAAATGTGCCTGCAGCTAGTGTGGATCTGCAATAAAAATCTGATAGCATCCTTGAAGTTCCGGGAAAGTTGAAAAAAGTTGCGGGAGAAGAGGCGAAGGCTGAAGAAGGTTCCAAGGTAAGGTGGAAGAAAATTCCAAGGAAATTTGGATGAAACTTCAGGAAGTTTATGTTTAAAAAATATTTCTCGATTCCCTAGGAATTACCGGAAATAGCCATCGACTATTTCTCGATTGATGGTAGACAAAAACGGTGAGGAAATGCAAACATTAGTCGAAAAAAAAAAAAAAAAATAAATATGAGCATGATCTCTAGAGTTTGGAAATCGGTATAAGTAGTAAGTACCGATAAATCGGTATATCTGGCAACGCTGCTGACAGCTCATAATTTGTAAACAAATTGAAGATTCAAGCCAGAATTTCAAAAAAGACGTGACTGATATTTTAAATTTCCTAATAGTTTTGCTTACATTTTGTGAAAAATAAACTTAGAACTCATAAAGCATTATTTTCTGATTTTCTACCACGAAGTCAACCATTTATATGGCATAGGAGGGAAAATAATTTCATTTGATAATAATAAGACGATTCAGTGACGCCATTTTTGCAGTTCACACTTGAATTGTAACGTTTCAGATGTTGGTTTCAATAACATGGCGGCATATCAGCCAGCTGGTTTTAACAGTTTGTTTTTCATTGCTTTTTCTGACTTTTATAACACGCACACTTGAGTAATTCCATTTTCAAGTGAGAAGTTTGTACTCCTCACTTTCGCTCCAGCCAAAAATATTGATTTGTTATCGTTATCCTCACTTTCGGAACATCAATACTAGCGCATATAGAATGGGCTGAGTGGTAGCTGGCGCACAGTGATACCACCGAGGATATCATTCAAAGGAGTTGTACTCAAAAGGAAACTTTTGTGTATTTCGTTACATTGAATGGAGAGTGCATGGGTATTGAGAGTGAAAGAAGACAAAAAATAAGCGAGTTCTGAGTTGTAAAGTTGCATTGCTTGGGTTGTCAATAACTCAAATGAGTGGCGTATTTAAAAATATCAATTGAGTTTTAATCAGTGCTGATATTTGGTTGGCGTGAAATTTGTTATGCAAATGATTTTCACAACACTGCTCCCAATGCACTTCCACAGTTATTAATTGAGTGCTTTCCATGCCTGAAATATGTTTGCTTAGTTTAAATTGTGTGGCAAGTACAATCGAACTCTATGCCCAGGGAAGTCGAGAAATTTTACAACCCGAGAAATTACTAGACCGGACCGGGAATCGAACCCAGCCTCCTCCAGCGTAGTCTTACTTTGTAGCTGCGCCTTTACCGACTGAGCTGTGGGAGGCCCTCTGCTTAGGAGACTCATAATACTAGGGAGATTTCCAGGCATCCAAGTCTAGATTTGTGTTTCATATCATCAAGTCTTGGATTGTTTCGCTATTGTTAATATAACTTTAAATTAAATTATACGGTTCGATGCTGAAAACTGATGATCATGCTGATTTGAAATAATGTTCATCCATCCCTCTGTACAATTTCTCGTGCATGAAACTTAATTTCATCTATGCAACAATCCACGTTTCAGTGATGTAACATCGAGCTGATTCTAGTTAATACGACTGGTGGCTTGCGCCTTATACACAGACAGGCGAACTTCGCTCGCGCTGAGACGCATTGCCGGGAAGCAGCAGCCGCATTCGAGCTTTTTACAACCTATCCGATTCGTGATGATGAGGCTCCATTTGCAATTAATCAAAATTGATGCATGATTTTCTGCTCATTACACCTGGGTCTCCGTCATTAATAATGGTAGCTGAAACAGACAAAGCGTCAGCTCACCAATGCCAGCGCGGCTTCTCGGCGATTGAGATGAAAATCAAAACACTCCATCGTCTAGCAGCGCTCACTTTTTGTTTTATCTCCGATGGGAAATCAATTTCCATTTTCCTACCCCGCCCCCCTTGACGCTGCGGCGAGTTTTTCTCGAGGCTATTTTTCCTCGCTTTACCAACATTAGCCTCTCTGCATTAAACTTGCATACAATCCAATCAATAAGCGGTAAAAATAATGTGTAATGTGTTGTTGTGATCGATGCGATGTGATTTAACAACCGAAACTCCACTCGCACACGGTTTATGCTCATGCTGATCGACCGGACAAAACGAAAGTAAAAGTACACCCCGTCGTCGTTGTCGTCGACCGAAGAGATTCACTGATCCCGCGGTTCAGGGACAAAAGTAAAAGGATTCCTCTTCTCAACTCGATTACGGAACCGACCGACACTTCCGACATGGCTCGAAGAAGAATCGTCCGAAATCATGGTCGTGCATCTTTTCTAAATTAAATGGCTTCTTCTTCAATGCATTGCACTGCATCCCATATGCATAATAACAGTTTGGAGCATCATGAATGATCGTGTGCCTAAACTAGTTGTACTTTCACACTGACAATGAACCGGTGCAGGGCTGCTGCTGGGATGTTGCTTCTGCTGCACGCCAAGACCTTGCGTAATCGATAACATAATATGATTGCAGCATAAGTGCAGAGAGCGTCCCACACCAAGGGGTTACTCGATTATGCTTGTGAACCGCAGGAATGGGCGGTTGGGATTCAGGTTTTGAACGTTCCACAAGGATGCAACACGACCAACAGTGGTGAAAGTGGAAGCACGTTTAACAATCGATCTTTTTTCTCTAGTTTTTATGTCAATACGTAATATGCTGTTCACCGATTGCACTGAGGACTCGGCAAGTGAATAGGACAGTTCCATAATTGACCCAGATTGGTGATTTGAGGAAAATTTAACGCACTGCTCCCATCGGAATTGATTGTGGTCGTAAGTGGAGCGCAACGGTCAGTGAAAAAAAAATATTTCCCGAGGCAAAATCATCTGATTACGTGAAATCTTGTGCCGTTTGAATGCAATTCGGTCAGCACTGACACGCTTGACGCCTTTGTGAATTAGAGTTCAGGAAGTTTTTTTTTTTTTTTGGTAATGGACAAATGCTCGAAATGGATCGCCCAGGGGCATGACTTATTCAGGTAGGCGCGCTTTCCAGCAGCGAGTCCTGCGGCAAATTTGATCGTGTGGATCAAATATCTTGCGTCGGCTGCATGACGGGATTGTGTTGTGTGAAATCGACTTTCAGATTTGATGCGAATCGTTGTCACATTTTAATCTTACAGTGACCTAACTACACTGAAATTGTCGAAGGTACTGCATATGCATATTAACAGTTTGTAGCAGTTTTTATGTGAATAGAAGTCGCAAGCTCTCCAATAAACATCCAATAAGCATTCTACGTGTGAAGTATCTAGCAAAAATATATTTCTGTCAATATATTTTTTTTATTTTAGCTTGCAATGTGATTAGTGTGTCCTACCAGTGACATGCTTAGATACTATTCCCGCGAAGTTTTACTAAAATTATGTTTCCCAATGTTAAGAAAGTTTTCTTTCCTGAAAAACTGCTGAAAAAGGCATACCATTAAAATTCTCTGTGTTTTCATGGGTTTTCCGGGACCGCAACGAAAAATTTCAAGGTTCTTGAGGAAAATTTTTTTTTTAACATGAATTCCTTTAAACGAGCCTCACAACTCCTAAAAACCCCTTCTTTAAGTTCTCTAAAGATGAACAACCTTGAAATTCTCCAAAGTATTCATTTGAAATCTTCCTTAAAACATCGTTGAAAATTTCTTTGAAACTTTCCTCAAATCTTCTATGCACTTAGAAAAAAAAAAATCATGAAAATTTAGGTGCTCTGAGACTGACGTAAAGGGTGTTACGATCAAAATTTGGTCAAACAAGAATGCGTGTATTGAAAAAATTAAAATAATTTTTCTTTTTTAAGTTTAATTAGTATTTGAAAAAATATTCAGCAAAGCTTCCGGTTGACCGAATCCGAATTATCGGGCCTTTCGTTAACCTCCTGCCATCAGATTCTGTACAGCCACCTCGTCCACATTGTTCGCAGCAGAACGCCAGTTTGCCTTAAACTGCTTCTCACTTCCAACAGTTGTTTGAGTCTTCTTCAGGTTCCGCTTGACGATGGCCCAATATTTTTAGATTGGGTGGAGCTCTGGCGTATAAGGAGGGTTATTGTCCTTGGGCACCACCTGCACGTTGTTTGCGGCATACCACTCCATGGTCTTTTTCCGTAATGACAGAATGCCAAATCCGCCCAAAACACCAAACAACAATCATGTTGCTTCAGGAACGGCAGCAGATGTTTTTCCAGACACTCGTTCAGGTAAATTTCCTGATTGACGGTCACAGCTGCAATGAAAATGTCGCTTTTCAAGCCACTGGTACAGATAGCCTGCCAAATCAGCTATCTTAGCGAACTTAAACAGTTTCATATGCTTGAAAATGTTACCTTTCCCCCTTTGGGTTGCCGTATAAAACTGCCCAAGAAGCTGTTGGAAGTCTGCTTGAAGTAGGTTTCGTCGTCCATTACCACGCAATCGTCAGCATCGTCGTGTACAGCTTCTGGGATCGTGTTTTGGCCGTCTGTTAATCGTCGCGATTTGGAGTCACTACCTTCTTATAAGTCGACAGTCCGGCTCGTTTTTTAGCTCGATGCACGGTTGTAGATTACACTCCCTGCTTGCTTGCGACATCTCGGACTAAGAGGTTGGGGTTCCGCTTGAAACCGCTGGTCACACTTTTGGTCGTCGCTACGGCTTCCGGCTTTCGATTTCCCCAAGATCCAGGCTTCCTGGCTGTCGACAAACGTTCCCCAAACACTTTTTATTACGTTGGTGACAGTTGATTTCGCTACTTTTAACGATTGCGAGGCGTGCGAGTAATTCGAATTTGGACGTCATTTTGATAACTGAAGAGCAAATGTCAAAATCAAAATAGAGGCATCATTCTGCATGCACCTCAAGTTTAAGTCGCCCAAAATCGCAACATCTTTTATACGAGTCATAACAGACGCAAAATCCCGCTCAATCAAACGTACTTTCCGTCAAGTAACGAACTTTTCAGTCTTGTAGTACTTAATTTTACATGTCATGTTTGTATACGTCTCATCCATTATATCATAGATGAATTCCGTCACAAGTGAAATACAGTCAACCCTCTACAACTCGTTATAGAGTTATAGAGCCATAGTAAAACGAATTTCATGGCTACTGCGATGGTGATTTCCTATGGGATTGTTGTTCTATAACTCGATGGTCTCTTCAATTTCGATTTTTAGATAGTTCTAAGTGTTATTTTATATGTGTGTATTGTTCGAATCATCCTTAGAATTTTAATTGAATTATTTTTTATAATTCCAATTGGATTGTCCAGGAAATCTACTTACAAGTAACTTGGAGGTTTTTTCCTTGACTTGTTTTCCGTCGATCTTGTTTTTCGTACTGAGTACCAATGCTACCGCCGATAGAAAGGCAGCTCTCACACCTGGGCCCTACCTATCAACCCATCAACTCATGGACCGGGGACCAACGGCTGCTACTACCCTTCCGGAGGAAGGCGTGATCTGAAATGTTATGACTCAGAAAATCCCGGCGGCGCTGACTGAGATTGAATACAGGCCCTTTGGTGTGAGAGGTAAACACGCTTACCAATACACCACCGGCGCCGCTACCTTGGAGCTTTCACTTTCAGTTTTCCCTACGAATCCTTTAAAAAGACCTCTCAACATTTCTTTGCAATTTTAGTCAGAACTCTCTTTGAATTCTCTTTCGAATTGTCTTGGAATGCTTTACATAATTTTCCGGTAAATTTACTTTGAATCCTACTCCCTTGGAATCCTACTCAGTACTACCTTGGAGTTTTGTTTTTTTTTTTCATACAAAGTGTTCAACGCATCATTTCTATAACGCCTAGTTAGACTATCAGCATGAAACGAAAATGAAAAAGAAGCACGATTAGAGCAAAAGGCTGGCTGTGTATTTTCTCGTCATCCCTTTGCTCATCCCTCAATGAAAGTAACGTCGATTTTCGAGTTGATATGAAGCCCCAATTTGGCTTTCAATTGCGTTCACCGACAATCTGTTACCTGCTATTTTAATCGATTTAATATGTTTCCATTACTATTTTTTTAGATAAATATGTGGATGGAAGATAAATTAAACATATTACGTGCAATCCTCAAGTGTTCACACTTTTACAGTGTTGGCAAAATCACCAATCAATAGATATTTTTTCGCTCTCATACGCTCTCTATATCACGCGTGATATTGGAACAAAATATCGTATTGGACATTAATTTTACAAGCTCCTTTGATATTAAGAGACTATTTGTAAAAATGAAGCTGAGAATTGACTCGACACAAAAATGATTTCGTTGCACATCGTTTTCTTAGAAAGAGAAAGTATAGTTTTCTATCTCACTTCACTGTTCACCGATGGCAGCCACGAAACTACTGCTGCCAGCAGTGACGATATTTTCGGGTCACGTTCGGGTGTAAAGCAAAAATCATGAAACTCAAACTCACCACGGTTTGGTTAGAATTGTAACTGGTGCGTTTTGTTAGCTTGATATTGGTAGCTACAATATCACAGCTTGTAATATTATCCGCAGTTGCTTGCTTGTTGATTTGTGTCTATGAAAATCAAGCGTGATCTTGGGCATTTATGAGATTTGAGTTTTCTGATATTTTCACAAAACTGTTCGTCATATGGGCCATTGCAGCTCAAGTGGGTACACCACCTGCGGTTGATGCCACCTTTTTGAGCCAAACTTGGCCAAAACGCTTATTTTGGCATTCTGGACAAACGCCTTTTTTGATTTTGCTCTGAAGTGCCTACATCCCACTCGGCTCCAACCTTGGATTTTCGAGATATTTAAAAAAAAATCATGTTTCAGAAGAGATTACTCCTCAACCAAATAAGCTATTTGTGATCTTAGAACATCAATTTAAAGGTTTTTTTAATGTAAATTCTTATAAATGTATCCAAATTTTGTTTTTGTTATAGAAATTACAGTAAATAGGCTGATTACCAACAGGTATCCAAATTGTCACAAAAATGACATATTTTCACCATGGGCGGGATTTTTTATTTCGTAATATGTTGGGCTCGAATTTTCACCACACTTTGGAAAATTCTTCCACTTGATGGGCAAATGATTTGAACAAATAGTTTTTCAGATATGACCAGATGAGTGAGTGCTAGTTTTGAGCTTTTTTGGTGGAAAATCAATACTGTTCAATATTTTTTTTTTATTTTGTCTTGAATTCCTTCACAATTTTATCTGGTGTCTCACTTTTCGGCAGGTGCATCTAAAAGTTTAATATTTTGTAATCGTATAATTGAACATATTTGTAGTTCTTTGGCGAACTTTTTAGTTCAATTGATCTTAAGTTAACAACCAATTCATGAACAATTTGTATGAAAATCGGCATGCGCTGCTATTTTATCGAACACAGCTGTAGGTCCTGAAACCTCAGTGGACGTGCTTCATAAAAGACAAAACTATCAAAGTCAGCCGCTCTTTCACTCGCAAAGGAAGAAAGAGAGACAAACGATTGAAAATTTCAAATTTCCAATTCAACAGAAAAAGAAAGCTAGCAGTCTCTTTGTTGCATCGATTTTATCGATTAAAGCTGATGTTGTGACACCATGGTCTGTAGGCTTAAATATTTTCGTTCCAGATTCTTGAAAATTTCTTAAAGTATGATGCCATTATTTGCAAGATTTCATAAAATTGTCTATGTTTAAAATCTGTAGAAATTATCCATGCCTTAGAACCTTAAAAAAACACAATAGAATTTAAATTGTTACTAAAGATAGATCAACTTGAATGATTTCTTTAAAAAAAAAGTAAGAGTTACTAACGAGGAAGATAAATTTGATAGTGTTATAAAATATTTTAAAATTCCTCCGAATGTCCTCTTCTTCAATATATTATCTTCTGAACAATTTGCCTGATAAAGGAATTGGTAAATTCCCTGATAATTTCAGTTTTTTCAATATGTGTGTGTGTGTGTGTGTGTGTGTGTGAGTACAATCCATCGCCCTCTGTACCGGCAGAGTTTTTATTTCAGTTTTTTCAATATGATATAAAATTCTCTGACGATCCCAGGTTTACCAGGTTTTTCCAGATTTCTTCAGATAATAGACACCCTGTAAACATACATTTTCACCAAAACCCCATTCCCGGGAAAATGTCTCTAAGTATCAATAAATCAAGATGAATTTCTAGTGGAAGCTGATGGACACTTTTTGAGCGGTTTGAATGAACTTCTAAAGAATTCGGGATAAACTTCCGGGTGAAGTAAAAAAAAAAAATCCGGGGAATAATGGAAGATATTTTCTGGGTAGAAGCTAAGACAACCAAGAAAAGCGAAAGTGCAATCGGAGCTAGTTGGAAGACATTTTCAAACAAAGTTTAGA
Organism: Ochlerotatus camptorhynchus; assembly: GCF_037179485.1. NCBI lineage: Eukaryota > Metazoa > Arthropoda > Insecta > Diptera > Culicidae > Ochlerotatus > Ochlerotatus camptorhynchus. The sequence continues at coordinate 1,495,860 of NW_027040529.1, read as the reverse complement.
GGAACTTCCATAGGAAGTCAGGAGACACTTTCCTTAAGGTTCTCTGAATCACTGTTCCTAAGCTTCTATCAGACTTCCTGAAATCTTCTGTGATTCCTTGATGATTTGCTTATTTTTCTATTAATTTCCCTGAGTTCTTCTCTATCTGAGGATCCATTATTTCTTTATAATTAGCTTATTTTATGTAGGGTTTTTAATCTAATTTCCGTCCTACTAGACACAACCCGCCCTTTACCTCCTTTTTTGAACGGGTTTGAACAAAAAATGAAAAATTTCTTTCAAAGATGACTTTTAAATTTACTCACCTTTCCATACGTATCGTTAGTTTTGATAAAGTGTCACAAATTGTTGAAATATTGTTTAAAATATTATACTACTTCTTGATTCTAAATTCGTCCTACGAGTTTCAATTTCGTCCTAACGCATTGAAACGCCATTAGATTTACTTCGTCCTACGGATAAACGTAGAAAAAGGGGATTCGCTAGGAGCGCTTCTTTTGTGTAGAAAACAATGAGCGTAAATATTCATACCATGCGCTTTAATAGGATTTGTGTTGTAGTTAATGTACTAACGCATTGATATTATTGATCTTTTCTGATCGATATAACGGAAATGGGCAATTACGACGAAGTAGTGCTCTACCCTTTTAACGGTTTCCAAAATATCGGATCATTTCTTGGTTCTCCGACTTTTTATGCTGATTTTACCTGAATTTCTTTGAAGTTTCCTTAACTTGTTTGAGGGCCCAGAACTCGTCTGAGCTTTACTGATTTACTTTTAGGCTCTCAAATCTTTTCCCAGATTGCATGATATTTAGAAAATCTCTAAACTTTTATGAAGTACCCTTAAGGCCATTCATTGCAGAATCCAAAAATGCCGTCATGATGGCTGATATGCTCAATCACTTCGAGATTTCTTAGTCACAAATTTGGGATACTGCTGCTATTTCCCTCATGGGATTGCAACATACTGTTTGCAAACATAAAGTTTCAGTTTAAATGTACATAATACAACTTGAAGGAGTACTTAGTAATGAGTGTATGATCCATTGTTTCGAATAACTTCAATTAGTCGCGATTTCATGGACAGAATCAGTTTTCAATGATTGCTTAATCTGCTCCTAGCATTCTTGAACTCGACGTTTGAGCATGTTTGCATTATCGAATTGTTTACCATTTTCGTAAACGCGACGAGCAAGTATAATCCAAAGGTTTTCGATGGGATTTTGATCCGGAGAACAACCTGGCCACTAGGTTGATGCAAAATTTAAAATTTTCGCTCCACAGTACTTAAACGATTCCAAATCGGATTCTGACTAACCTCTCAAAATTTGAACCCATTTGGTGAGAAACTGAGATGGCACAAACCATTTGAAGTTTGTATGGGGATTACTATGGTAAAACCAAGATTTTTGTTTGTGTCTATCTAATAATTCACCATATTAATCTGCTTCAAAAACTTTCAACTGTACTTGTAGGAATCAGCTACAACTTTGCTGAAGACCACTTTCTGATTAAATGCATGGATCGAAAGTTATCAATGGTTCAATGCGCTGATGTCTTATGATCATGCTCAATCAACTGCTCATCAGGCAACATTGGTGTTTCTGAGGCATTGAATAGGACACACAAATCATGGCTAGTATGTCACACTGCAAAATTCAGTGTTGCCTACAGAGCAGCTGCTTGATCATGTCATAAGTTTACCAACCGCTTAAATAATTAATAACTTTTTCATGTCTCGTTTTACATAGAAACGATCTTCGGCAAAGTTGTAGCTGAGAAAATTTTCTATAAGAATGGGTATCGAACTGTTTCGCAGCTCAATATGGAAAAAGACTAGAAGGCAATGAACAAAAAGTTGAGATTTCCCATAGTAATTTACATGTAAACTTCAAATGGCTTGTGCGAAGTCTGTTTCTAACCAAATGAGTTGTAACTTTGGGAGGCTAATCAGGACCCGATTTGAAACCATTTAAGCACTGTGGAGCGAAAAAGTCAAATTTTGCATCAGTCTACTGGCCACTCTATGTTTCTCTCAGAAAACCCCGCCTTAGTCAGTTTTCAGTTGTGGATTGCAGCATTATCTTGTTGGAAGATAGAAGCTTCCGACAACCGTGTGTGATCGATTTCTCTATTAGAGAGACCTGCATCATGGTAGGCCTTGATTTAAACTTTTCTTCGAACGTAAGATGTGTGACTTTTGACATGACCAAACACTCCCGGGTAACTAATTCAGTAGCATGAGACCCCTGAACTGTGTCGCAGGGCTGGCATGTTACTGGGTATTCGGAGGAGCTACGCGGACAAAGTGTAAAAATACAGGAATATTCACATTTTCTAAAACCCTTTAGTTGTCCTTTTCTGTGGCGTGTGGGTGTGGGTTTTCACATATATGTGGCGTGTAGGCGAGGGTTTAAAATTTGCACTGTACTCACTGCTGCAGCGGGATCTCCTACGGCGTCGCGATGCTGGTGTTGGCCCACACGGCTGCTCATGCACTACCGTGAGGCCGGAAACTTGCGACGTGGTCTGCAAACAGCGTTTCGTTGCTAAATTGGGAGAATGGCGGATCTGGTGGCGTTCATCAGCCACATAAGGCTCAGCAGGCGTCGCTGGCTCGTTTGGCTGGCAGGCGTCTTCCGTCGTTGACGACATCGGCTGACCGTGGCAAGGCCACCTTGGTCAAGCCAAAACGGGACCCTCCTTGGCAATTAAGGCCAGCGGCCTGAGGGAATCGTCCCTGATGGACGACCAAGGATTATTAGCGGTTAGGCTCGGAAGCCATCTTGACTTCGTAGCCGAGCCGTGTAAGACCGTTTTATTTTACGGTACGAGGTCCTGATAATTATCATAATTCAGGGAAATTTCCGTCAGGATAATGAAAAGTAAATTTCCTGAACGGAGGCAGTCCAACATCCCAGAAACCCCACAAGGAGGGGAGGGGGGTGCACTAAATGGCACTGCACTTTACGATACCGGTCTACACAGACGCATGATTACTTCTGCTCATTAGAAGGTTTTTGTTTTAGAAGATGGCCACTCGCATGCGTTTTGCCGGTCATTCTCCATTTGTAGCTTAAAGCTACAATTTTCCTCACTTTAGTATCGAGTGTTTTTGCAGCGGTACTAACCCTCTCGCTGCCGTGTTTTGCCTTCTGTCTTTGATATTAAATACGTGAATTTTCCAAACAACAACAACTCATACAGACGAAAATCAATGGATTGTAACCAACTGGTTACAGATGTTTGGATCGACCCATGGCTGCTAAATTACAGGGAATAAATCTGATTTCACTTCAATTTGAACAAAACTTAGACTTCTGCTCGATATGTTAGAAATCAAAACTAATATCTGTCAAATGAGGACCAGGGTGCCTTTAAAACAGGATGGTGCTATATAAATATATGTAGCACCGTTTTTAAGAATTTCTCGGCTTGAATGGTAATGCTCCACAAAATTACCAGCATAACCAATTCAAAAGATGATGGGTAGTATGCTGATAAACTGAGAGGTGAAAGAAGTATTAAAGACAGGAAAATTGAAAAAAAAATGTCCAAAAATATGATGGTGCTATTTTTGTTTCACCGGGTGTATTTGTGCTCTTAAAATTTCGAGGTGTTAGAACACAGAAAAATAATTGTTTAATATTACATCCAAACAGCTGCACAGATGTCATTTCGCTAGTTGTATAATGTTCCGTTGTACGATGTAAATCGATTTTGTGACCAAAATTACATTCATTGATCTGCTTTTTGTTATTACATCATTATTTCATACATCAGCTTGAATTACGTTGATCGATATAACATTTTTTTTTGCTGTGTACGATCAATCAAAAATAAGGTTTCGAAAGTGATTCACCTTAACTTGTCTGAGGTTTCCCTGAACTTCTAAAAAATTGTGTAGGACTTCTTTGAAGCATCGCCAGACTTTGGTTTTAGCTTTCCTAAAAACCTCCGAAATTCTCTGAGTCTTTTTGGTGTTGTCTGGGTTAATCTAAAACTCCGTGAGCTTATCTGAAGTGTGTGTATTTTTCATAAGTTCACTGAATTTCTGCAAAGTTATCCTAGGGATCTCTGAGGCTTCCCTGAACTTCTCTGAAATGAAAGCTACTAAACATTTTCTGACGTTTCATGCACTTTTGAGAGATGCAGTTGAGAGGTTCTGTTTGTGGAGTTCCATTTGACTCCAGGACAAATTTGAAATTCTCGATCAGATTCAAAAATATGATTTTACAAAATCTGTATTGTTGTGCCAATAATAAATTCACCTTAAGATCACAGCATCAACGAGACCGGATATATTTAAAAGTAATAGCCAGTGAAGAAACCTCCATACGCTGATTGCCATTATGCTGCTGCTAACGACATCAAGTACGAAGCCTGAGCCCTGATCGTCGATAACGAAGACGATGGCCCACTGCTGAGGTCGATACACCCTCTTGGCTCTCGCCAAAGTGCATTATCATTTGCGTTTTTCTGCCACGCACTGAAGCTGGGTTTCACTCGCTCGCCGGTTCCAAGCTTGAACTTTGCATATGTCAATGACATCACCTCATCTGATCACAAACAACTTAGTCGTTTTTTTTTTATTTCGCTTGTCTTCCATCGTTGAGAATTTATCTTTCCGCTTAATTCCCTCGAAAATGTTCATTGACCTATCTCCGTCGTCGTCGTCGTCGTCGTCATCGTCAGCTGGGATCCGAATAACCAGTTGTAATCCAAAGAACGAAAATTTTGCACACTGCTGCGGAATATGAAGAAGATGTCAGTCAGGTGGAATTTCAATGAGATTTGACTTTGAATTTATGATGAATCGTCGGCACTAAAAACGGAAATGGAGTTGGCCTCCGGGTCTCTGTGTTTTAGGTTTGCTACTGTAAACACTTAACATAATGGGTGATAACAACTGCGGCACGCACGTTAATGGTAAGGTTGGTAAGGAAGGTTGCATAACTTATGGAGAGTGCATTATTTTGTCTTTGGTTGGCCCATTAAGCTTCATAATTTGGAATCGTTTGACAGCTTGATGGTTTCCATCACGCAATGAACTAAGTAGGTAGCTGTTCGAATGGCACACATTGCGGCGAGTGGGTGGGTGGCTGGGACTGTTCAGTCCTTCACTTCAATGAGCAAAGCGGGTTAATGAGTAAGCGGCTTTCAAAGGTGAGTGGGAAGATTAATGGATGGTTTCAAACAACGAGCGGTAGACGGAAGAACCCAGTCCAGTAAAACGGCTCAAGGATGCTTTCTTCACACTCAGCTAGAACCCATTAGCATTGTCCGACAGGTTCATTGTCGTTTGAAACAATCGTTCAAGCAAGTCACGTTTGGATAATGGCGATTTTTTTTTTATAGAGACAGATGCGTGTTAAGAATCTTGATGAAGGGAGATCTTTAGTGGCTCTTTTTTTCCTTGATTGGTTTTCCGTCGATCTTGTTTTCCCTGCTGAGCCGGCCTTATCGTAAATTTTTTTTTTTTTTTTTTTTTTTTTATATTAATTTATTTGTACAGGCTCAATCGAATAAACTTTACAGAGCCGAGTTATCATTTGCATTATACATGAATAATGTCTTAAATCTAGAGTTAAAGGAATTGAACCGATTGCTCGCGGTCGTCTCGAGGTTAGTGGAGATTTACAATTTTTTGGATGGGGAAAGGGAGAAGGAGGTTTGAAATATGATTTATCATACAAATATTTAATTAATCCTAAAACATGAACTAATTTCTATTAATCTTGAAAACAAACATTAAAAAAAAACTACACGCACAATACACAAACTAAACACAAGGTTAATCAAACTTACAATCTAAGGTTAGTATTCTTAAAGTAAACATATATGAGTTTCATAAACTCCAGATCACGTCTAGCCAAAATATCCCGAACTGGAACATTAGGTTGTCTACCTCGAGCCCGAAGGGAATCGCACAGCTCAGATCTGACTCCACGTTGCTCAGCACAAGACCAAAGGATGTGATCGGCGTCTTGGTAACCTTGTCCACATTCACAGAGATTGCTGTCTCCCAGCCCAACACGAAACAAGTGAGCGTTTAACGAATAGTGATTGGACATGAGGCGAGACATCAGACGAATGAAGTCTCGACCCACATCCAACCCCTTGAACCAAGGACTCTTCGACACCTTAGGGATGATCGAGAATAGCCATCGTCCCAAACTTCCTTCACTCCATTTATTTTGCCAGCTGGCGAGCGACTGTTGACGATAAATGAAGAAAAATTCATTGTAGGCGATTTGTCGATCGTAAATATCGCCTTGCATAGCGCCCACCTTAGCAAGTGAGTCCGCCTTCTCATTGCCCGGAATCGAGCAATGAGATGGGACCCATGCAAAGGTGATGACAAAAGATCTTAAAGATAAAGCACTCAGAAGCTCTCGTATTTTCATGAGAAAATACGAGGAGTGCTTTACCGGCCTCATGGATCGAATAGCCTCGACAGAACTGAGACTATCCGTAAAAATAAAATAGTGATCTGGTGCAAGTGAGGCGATCGTTTCTAGCGTATAGTATATTGCCGCCAGTTCAGCAACATATACGGAACAAGGAGCTTGAAGCATTCGAGAGGCGCTATGAAATTCGTTAAAAATATCAAAACCAGCGGACGACTCTATTAGTGATCCATCTGTGAAGAACGATCTTGCGGAATCAACTTGGCCAAACTTTGCAGCGTAAATTGACGGAACAATCATGGAACGATGATGTTCTGGGATTCCATGAATCTCCCGCGTCATAGATAAATCAAAACTAACTGAATTGCCGAAGTCGGAGAAGCATACACGATGGGGATTATGCTGTGAAGGGCTGACATCCTGAGTTATGTACACGTAGTACAATGACATAAAATGAGTTTGAGGGTTTAGCTCAAGAAGCTTCTCAAAGTTTTCGATTACCAGTGGGTTCATAACTTCACAACGGGTGAGGAGCCTGTGGGACAATTCCGAAAACCGATCCGATAGTGGCAACATGCCCGCCAACACTTCGAGACTCATCGTATGAGTCGAGTGCATGCATCCTAACGCGATACGAAGACAACGATACTGGATACGTTCCAGTTTGATGATGTGAGTTTTAGCCGCCGACTGGAAGCAAAAACTACCGTACTCTAAAACCGATAAAATCGTTGTCCGGTACAACGTTAGAAGATCTTGCGGATGAGCTCCCCACCACGTTCCGGTAATTGTTCGGAGAAAATTGATCCTTTGTTGGCATTTTCGTCTCAGATACTCAATGTGGGATCTCCAGGTGCATTTGGAATCGAACCAGACCCCAAGATATTTGAAAGACATGGAATGAGTGATCGGCTTACCCAAAAGTTGAAGCTTCGGTTGTGCTGGGCTATGCTTCCTAGAAAAAACGACCAACTCAGTTTTCTCCGTGGAGAATTCGATACCTAGCTGGATAGCCCAAGTAGACAAATTGTCTAAGGTATCCTGTAAGGGTCCTTGCAGGTTGACCCCTGTGGGCCCTGTCATAGACACTACGCCATCATCTGCAAGTTGTCTCAACGTGCAGTTGTCACTTAGACAATTGTCAATTTCTCTGACATAGAAATTGTACAAAAGGGGGCTTAAACATGAGCCCTGGGGGAGACCCATGTAACTAAATCGAGAAGCTGTAGAGTTTCCATGAGAAAAGCTCATATGTTTCTCTGACAGCAAATTGTACAAAAAGTTATTAATTAATGGGGAAAGGCCACAAGCGTGGAGTTTGTCTGAAAGGACTTCAACCGATACTGAATCAAAAGCCCCCTTAATATCCAAGAACACAGAAGCCATTTGCTCTTTTTTAGCAAAAGCCAACTGGATTTCTGTGGAAAGCAACGCGAGACAGTCGTTCGTTCCCTTACCCCTACGGAAACCAAATTGAGTATCTGACAGTAGGTGGTTCGTCTCAACCCATTTGTCGAGGCGAAAAAGGATCATTTTCTCCAACAATTTTCGAATGCACGATAACATCGCGATGGGACGATACGAGTTATGATCTGACGCGGGTTTTCCAGGCTTTTTAATGGCTATAACTCTCACTCGCCTCCAATCATCTGGAACAATATTGAACTCCAGGAACTGACAAAACAAGTTCAACATGCGCCCCTTAGCGACGTCTGGGAGGTTCTTCAACAAGTCGAACTTGATCCTATCAGCCCCCGGAGCCGAATTGCGACACGAAAGGAGCGCGAGTGAGAGCTCCAGCATTGAAAAAGGCTGGCTGATCTCGTCTACCGAATTCGTCGTTTCGCGAGGAATCATCTGTGCCGGCACGGAATCAGGACATACTTTTCGCGCGAACTTGAGAATCCACCGATCCGAGTACTCCTCGCTCTCGTTGTTTGAAGACCGGTTACGCATCCTTCGCGCCGTGTTCCAAAGCGTATTCATCGACGTTTCGCGCGATAAACCGTCCACGAATTGCCGCCAGTATCCGCGTTTCTTGGCTTTGATGAGGCTCTTGAGTTCGTGTTCAAGAGTCGAGTACGCTTCGAAATACTCGGGTGTTCCGCGTTTCCGGAAAAGCTTAAACGCGTCGGACTTTTTACGATAAACCTCAGTGCATTGCTGGTCCCACCAAGGGGTAGGAGGTTTCCTACGAAAAGACGTTCCTGGAACCGGCCGAGTTTGAGCTCGAAGCGCGCTGTCCAAGATCAGATTGGAGAGAAAGTTATATTCCTCCAACGGTGGAAGCCCTTCTACCGACGACACGGCTTCCTCTATCGCGGTCTTGAACGTTGTCCAATCGATATTACGGGTGAGGTCGTACGCGACGTTAACGGATTCCGACGGATTGAACCCACTGGCAATCGAAATTTTGATCGGCAAGTGATCACTACCGTGGGGATCCTGGATCACATTCCACGTGCAATCCAACGATAATGAATTAGAGCAAAGTGTGAGGTCTAATCTACTTCCATTTGAGGATGGACCAGCCAAACGTGTTACTTCTCCATTGTTAAGAATTGTCATATTGAAGTTATCACAGAGGTCATATATCAAAGTAGAGCGGTTGTCATCATACACTTCCCCCCAGCCTGTACCGTGGGAATTAAAATCTCCCATAATCAACCGTGGAGTAGGAAGAACTGAACAGATATCTGAAAGTTGTTTTTGACTAATCGAAACTACACAGAAGCAATACAAAGGCTCTTGCCTTTAACAAAAGCCTGACATGCGACAACTTCAATACCTGGAAATTGTGGAAGATTCACTCTATAGAAGGAATGGCACTTTTTGATCCCCAAAAGTACTCCTCCTCCACGCGAATCCTCACGATCCAGTCGAATAATGTTAAAATCATGAAAAGGAAGATCGATATCTGAAGAGAGCCAAGTTTCACACAGAGCAAATGCATCACAATCATTATTGTGAACCAAAAACTCAAACGATTCTATCTTAGGAATAAGACTTCGACAATTCCACTGTAGAACAGTGATCAAATCCCCGACCTCGTTTGGAAAATTATCCATCGAAGGAGATGATTGCTGCAAGGAGGGGCCACTTTAATGTCAACTGCTTCAAGAGGGTTTTCACAGTAGGAAGCATTGCCAGAACAATGCTTTTCAGAGGATCAGAAATATCGAGGTAATTGAGGATACTGTCCACAATGTTATCAAATGAGAACAACCCAGATGAAGAAGGGGCTTGTGTTCTGAAAATTGGGGCATCGGGGGTTTTGGATGTCCCCGGGAGAGGTGGAAAATCCTGGGTATAATCAGTTCTGCGGAATCCAGGAGGAGTAGAAGTCTCCTTTTTTCCACCACTCCTTGATTTGGGCAAGCTGATTTGGGGTTCTTGATCTGCAACTTTCCGCGAACGGATGCGTTTTCGTTTCCGGGCAGAACCTTCCGGAAAACTGAAAGAAACTCCCTCCTCAGCCAAGTCAGAGCCAGACTCGTCATCTGACAAAAGAGCGAAGGGATTTGTTTCGTTGGTCGATGGCTTGGCTGTCTTAAGCATTTCTGCAAAAGACCGCCTGGAACGTTCTTTAAGAGAGCGCTCTAGTTTTTCCCCGCGTTGTTTGTACACCGGACACGACGAGAGACCATGAGGAGGAGATCCTTTGCAGTACACGCATTTTGGTGCCGTGACTGTGCAGGCGCCATCCTCGTGCTTCTCCCCGCATTTGGAACAGCGTGCCTTGCTGCCACAGTGAGAGGCCGTATGTCCCAACTGTTTGCAGTTTTGGCAGATCATGACCCGAGGAACAAACAAGCGCACAGGTAGCCGAAGTTTTCCCAACTCGATGTACTGAGGAAGGGCTGAACCAGAAAAGGTCACGCGAAACGAGTCTGTGGGGGTAAAACTCTTTTTACCCTCGCTGACAGATACTGAGCCCAGTTTTTGGACATCCAGTATCTTCACCGGGGGGAGCAAAGGGTTCTTGAAACGGCCAACCGCCTGCTTCTCCAAGATCTTGGGGGTCAGACTCGCTTCGGTGACCACACCTTCGATCTCCACATCACGAGCTGGTATGTAAACCCTGTACTCAATCGTAAAGAGCTGGGAGGCAGCAATCTCGTTAGCCTGCTTCAGGTTAGAAACGACAACACGAAGTTTATTATGCCTAACCTTCGTGATTTCGGTCACGGCCGAGTATCGCTTCGTCAGATCAGTGGAAATTTGCATCAAGTTCAAAGGTTTGTTTTTGGGCTGAAAGTAGACAACCCATGGCCCAGTCGAGTCATCTGGATAGGCTCGCGATCGGGGGCTTTTCTGAGACGAATCATGAATGACAGGACGTTTTCGTCTTTTCTTGCCATCGAGTGGCAAACTGGTGTCATCTTCCGACAAAATGTCCATATCGTCTTCTGACGAGACGTCCATTTTGCCGTACTAGTGGGAGCGGTAAACGCTCTACCACTGAAACGATGCTTAAAACCACACAGACACAATAAACAGAAAAAATTACAAACACAGAAACACAAAATTAAATTTAACTGATGGGCGAGAGAAAGAAACAGGAAAAAAAAACTTATCTGCTATACTACTACCACCGAGTGATTACACAGCAGCAGCGGAGCGACGCGCAGCGTGGGTGACCTTCGATGCACGTGTGCGGGCGATCTTTGTAGTGGTGTGCTTGTATTAGGCTACGCACTCAGCTGGACACACGATGATGGATGACCGGTATAAATGCGGAGGCAGATGCTGACACTCGATGACGATGATCTGTGTGCAGGTATGCGTGATCACGCACCGATGGTGCGCAAAATGGTTGGCGAATTGGCAATCGCAAAAACAATTTTCCTTCCGATGATGCCGAAAACACACTTTCTTCTCAGAAAAAAACTCACTTTCAGATAATTGTTTAGCCGGGTACTATGCCAGTAATCACTAAGCGAGAAAAAACTGATAATTTAAACCAACCGAATACCGAGAAAACTTCCGAAATACCGGAGCGCGAAACAAGTCGACTGTACTTCTTGCTAGGTCGCAGTGGGATGGTCGTAAAAAATTACCACTTTAAGTCTAACATTTGATGTTAAACATCTCCAACTATGTAGTTTGTTCGAGTTTATACCCTTTTTAGTTTTTACCAAAATGTGTAATTTTGTAACAAGCTATGTTATTTTAACTACATCCGGGATCTAAATTATATCAACCGTTGTTACAAAAATCTGTGAAAAAAAATAACACAAAATGCATTAATCTTGTAATTTCGTTCTGGTCGGATAACGATCCCCTACTCGCCGTTCGCAACATTCAAAATATTAATAATTTGCTTCGATAAAAAACCCCCAATATCTGATTCAGATAAATGCCATATAATTTAATTTTCATAACCATGTTGCTTAACTATCTGGCATCCTTGATGTGGTCACGTCTAACACTTCAAAGAAAGTCAAGTGAACTTTTACTTTTTCGACCATGTAAACAGCGTGTCACATTAGGACGTAATCCACATTAAGAGCATTTTAATCTATTATTTCACTAAACCTGATTCATGCACTTTTCTCAATCGGAATGATTTATAGCACAGCATCGCATTAGAGCACAATTAAATGAACCAGTTTCTGCCGTCGCGGTGACGACCGACGACGACGCAGCAGCCAAAAGCTCGTTCTGCAAGTTTACACCGGAACCCACACGAGGTTATGAATAGAAGCAGCAAGTCTAGGCCAGTTGTAGATTTTTTCTTTTATTTGTTTCTTTATTCCTTAATGTACTTGCCTCAGCAACAAGTTGTTGGTCCAAGTTGAGGGACTATATTTACCATTTAGCGGTCAGAGCCGTCATTTCAGCGGGTAATAACAGTTCCAAATGGTTACTGATAAATAGGAGATATATATGTTGAATGACATCCGTTTCGTTTGGTTCAACATTTCGCGCAACTCGACGACAGTAGCTACTTACAATCAGCAATCAGGCATGATGGATGGATGTTTGAAAGTGAAAGACACGTTTCCCTTATCGTTGGAAGGACAACTGTCGAGAAGCGATGCTTGGATCCACAGCGTGAGTGAGATTAGAATGTCTTACATCACCGCGAACTAACAAACGAATACACCATGCATGCAAACCACCAGCAGAAGGAAACATCAAATTACCGCATATCGCGCCCGATCAAAAATATATAAACCTTAACGGAATTGTGCTCGAGACGATGCGGTCATCGTTTCATAATCGCTGCCCGTCAACAAATCCGGCGACAACGACGACGACGACAACAACGGCACCATGTCATCCTCCTCGTTCGTCGAACGGGACAACATCAACGCAAAAAAAGTCACTTTCACTTTTATTGAGATAACAACCTTAGGAAAGCTACAAAATTCAAATCGGAAACCAATTACCATTCGGAAGAGAGTTTGCTAGCCAAGTCGTCCGACGGGGTGACACGGAGGCCTTAAATGGAGACCCATCGTCACCCCGCGCCGTGTGCATCGTTGATGAGACGAGCCAACCGGAGCTGTGGGCGCATACCAAATCTACTACCGATACGGAGAAAGGGGTATACAGACAGACTACTAAAAACGCCAAAATCAAACTTCCTCATAAGTATGCTGTAACATAGGAGCATCTTCTGCTGCTTCGGTTGATACGAGTCTACGTATGAGGTAATGTGCAACAGCACGGACAGTGTCATCTCAACGAGCTGTACGACCTCCTGCTTGGTTGGGCTGGGATTGGGAATGTCGCGTGTATGTGGAAGACGACGGCGCGCGACGTGCCACCATGGTAAAGATGTATCACGAAATCCAAACAACCGAACCTAGATGGAAACGGAATGGCTTGTTTCACTTGTGTAAAGGAAATGGAAATACGGTATGTGGATGTGTTCGGTAATTACCTAAATGGTGATAATCTTGTCGCGTACATCGTTATCGGATGAATAAGTGGCATGGCGAAGAGAGGCGAAACATGTCGTCGGGTTTTTGAAAAATACCGACCGTCGAGTGAATTCGTGCAGGTTGTAAACATCGGCGAACATCAATCTGAGGCATGCAACGGTGCCTGGTGGAAGTTCAAGGAATGGATGTTTATTACTGCGCAGAAAATGAATGACTGATGACTGTGCATTTGTCTTTGTTGGCGAGGAAGTCGATGGGATTGGATCTTACTTTATGTCACTACGTTTGATTGAAAACTGAATGGAGACGATAAACATATATCACTGGGAAGAAAACCAGGATGCTTCTTAGCGCCTTTTTCAGGGTGGCCAGTGAACCTGGAAAACCGTGAAAACCGGGAACTAAACGGGAATTTGAAAAGAAGTCGGGAAAACCGGTAAAACATAACATATGTTTTTCAGCTCAAAAGTGGTTTATTCAGCTCTTAATTATCGTAAACCTTTGAAATTAATTTCTTTTCGGAAAACTCTTCTCGGAATTTTTTTGGAATTCTCCTCAGAATACCTTGGAATTCTGTGCAGAATTTTCGTGAAACTTTCGTAAGAAATTAAGTTAAAATTTTCAGCATTTTTCTTTATTTACATCAGACCACGATCCCTTCGGCATTTTTTCTAGAATCTTGCTTAAAGTTGTCTTGTGAATCCTCCTCAGTATTCATTTGAAATTATTATCAGAAACCCCTTTAAATTCTGTTTACAGATTTTTTTTAATACTCCTTAAAATTCACCTGCTATTCTCCTCATAATCCGCATACAATTCTCTTCAGAGTCACCTAGGAATTCTCCTTGAAGTTTTACCCCACAACTCCCTTGTATTTCTTCTAAGATCTCTTCAGGACTCAATCATAGAAACAATTTAAGATTCTTGTCTGAGCTCCGTTGAACTTTTCTTCGAGGTCTTCTCATAATTTTGAATTTTCAAAATTCTATAAAAAATAAATCTTTTAAATAGAAACCTGAAAATTTTCCGAAGAACACACAATTTTCCAGCGACTTTATTTTTTTTCTAAATCTGAAACTTTCCAAATCAGGTATCTAGAAATATTTTCAAAATCCCACATTTTGATTATTTTTCTCAGTTTCGTATCGTTGGAAAAAATCCATTCTTGTTTTTTTCTTCTAAATCTAGGATAGATTTTCATAAGTCTTGTGACTTCTCTGATTTTTATAAGTCTTGATCTTGATAGATTTTCATAAGTCTTGTAACTTCTCTGAAAAATGGAATATTTTAAAACTCTAAACACACGTCAAAGCCTCAGAATCACAGAAATTAAAATTGTTTTAAATAATTATATTAGAATAAATCGCGATACATTTACAAAATATTTTAAAAACAATCTCTTGATAGGGGAAATGGCTCTAATGTTAGCCTATGGATCTAAGATTGGGACAACACTAAAAATCTGCTATTTATCAACTTTATCTAGATGAACGCGCAGGGATGGAAAATCATTTACATTCATTTCGTGCATTCATTTACATTCATTTACCTCTAACTTTTTTCATCAACAGAATACCGTAAAATGATGTATGAAACTTTTGTAGCATTTCCAACCAACTCTGAAAATCGTTAACTTCGCGTATGAAGTAACATAAAAACACTTTGAATGTAACAACTCAAGGCGGGAGTAACCGTCAACAATGCTGATGATGGTACAGCACGCAACAACCACCCTACTGCTTTCTCTCTGAGATGATCACGTTGGTCATGACGAGAGGAGCAACACAATAAAGAACAGGTAAAGAAGAACTGCATTATAACACACCATCGACTGGAACTGCTCTCGCAACGTGGGGCTTTAGGTAGTGATGAAAACGTCGCTAGAACTATTCCACAGCCGCAGTCAGTTTATGAGCAGCAAGAGAGACGCACATTTTTGCCTGTGGACTTGGAGACATACTTCAAGTCCCCGCGTACATCGTACGGGTTAGGCAAAAATGTGCGTCTATCTTGAAAAACTGTTGCATTAATGGCCCTTCGCTCATTTTCAACTTCTATTCAATTTTCATACTGCCGTACTCTAACGGAACTATCCACCTACCCTCTTCTAAAGATCATTCTCTAGCTAATAAATCATCACACTAAAGCTTCATGTTAGCATTTCCAACCAACTCTGAAAATCGTTAACTTCGCGTATGAAGTAACATAAAAACACTTTTAATGTAGTGAATGCAATTTACATTCACTGAAAGACAATTGTGGGTTCTTATCGCTCTGATTCATCATGCATAAGAGACACAGATTTGAGTTGTTTACAAAAGATGTAGCTAATATCAAAGTCTACAAAAGTTTCAAACACTGTTTTGCGGAATTCTGTTGATGAAAAAAGTTAGAGGCAAATGAATGTAAATGAATGCACGAAATGAATGTAAATGATTTTCCATCCATGTGAACGCGTCATTGGGACGTTTTTAATGGACATTTTTGGTCGCTATTGAAAATTAAGTCGATTGAATTTATGTATGGACCCAAATTAGGGGCATTTAGGCTGAAATTACATCCATTCCCCCTAAAATCATTTTTTTCCTTTATTAGAGAGACTTTCAGCCTTGGGCTGGTTCGTCTCTGAAAACCCCAGAAAGAGGTTTCCCTAGTTAGAAAGGCTGGGAGTTCCAGAAGGGAACTCCCCAAATTACAGAGTTTGATGTAGGGGATCCCGGAAAGGGGGTCTCCAGAAACAATTGAGGCCCCAGAGGGGGTCCCCTTAATAAAGAGCGGTTCTTTTACAGAGTTTGAAATATTTGTTTGCTGTCAATGTTGTAGTCGTCTTGGTGCCTATTAGTCTCCTTAAACGAGTCCTTCTGTGAGAATATAATCTACAGTTCGATCTTTCCGGTTCTTTGCGGATATGAATGGTTTGTTACTGGGCCGGCATCTCAGCAAACCAGCATCAGTTTTTCGACGTCACGGTTGAAACATGCACGTTTATCCCGTAGTTTTGCTCTAAATCCTTGTTGATATCTACAGCGGACCTTCTGAGATCAGCTATTGACATTATTTGAACCAACCTTATACTTGTTTTTAATGTTTGTCCAGTCCGTTAAAACATTCTTCTGTTGCAGATTCTTGATGTTCCAAAATCTTACCAATTGACGCGAAATGTTAAAGTCCCGCGCAACTTGTGCTTGTGACCTTCTATTGTCTAGAGCTTGTATGACGGCTTGTCGAAACGCAACGAGGTATTCTTTTCGCTTTGGTTTGTCCAATGCGTCTAAAACAAACCTAACTAAGTGATATTGCTACAAAATATTACTTAACAAAGAATATACATTCCCAACATGATAGTGTAAAAAGACTTTTGAGCCGCAACAGATAAGTAAAAGATGCCGTGAGCAACCGTGTTTTTGCTCGGAACCAACAGCTGATTGCCTCAAACGTAAACATTGCTTCAGAGCAACACACAGGTATGATTGACAGTGGTTCGTGCAGTGCTGCCAGAAATTTTCAAAAATAATGCTTTGTAAAATGACTTTTGAGCGCTACTGTAACCCTTTAAAATTCAGTATATTGACCCATTTCTCCAGTAATTTGTGGCAGTTTCTACCTGTAAAGCAATACTTGCTATGACGTTGACATGAACTCAGCTTCACACACTTTTCAGCAGTTGTTGGATCAACAGCTTCAACTCCTTTGTA
Source organism: Ochlerotatus camptorhynchus (assembly GCF_037179485.1). Taxonomy (NCBI): domain Eukaryota; kingdom Metazoa; phylum Arthropoda; class Insecta; order Diptera; family Culicidae; genus Ochlerotatus; species Ochlerotatus camptorhynchus. The sequence continues at coordinate 1,478,859 of NW_027040529.1, read as the reverse complement.
AATGGCGTTTATGATCCCAAGTTCGATATTGAGCACGGGTGGTGGACAAAGTAGAACAGTTCTTTGATTAGGAGCTACACACAACGTTGGTTTTCAAACGCAATTATAAAAATTCTTTGCTCGTTTATCATCAGCACCATCAGTCTTCCATTTCACGAAACTTGTTTTTATTAAGTCCAACGTTCTTGGAACCATGCTCTCTTGAGAAAGCATGGACATTTTTTTTCCTCTGTTCGGGACCTAACACCACTGCGACCAGTAATTATTGTAGTGTATCCCGTGTCCTTAGTTTACTGCATGTCGTATAACTCCATCACTAGAGAGAAATGATGATGTACTCGATGTCATTCTTGCATTTATCGCAAGGATCCAACTCTAATTGAAAGGTCCCGCTATTTATACCCTTCTGAGTGTTGAAACACCCTTCAAAGGCGCACCACTTTGTCAGTCAAAATTGGATGAAGACTAACTAACTCATTTTTTCCTTGTTTCAAGATCATCCTCGGTGGACAAAGCCGAGTCTTGTCACTATCAACAAGGCATAAAAAGTAACAAGGACTAAGATGTGTTCCTTTGATTACTGAAAAATCCTGTTCCCCTAGTTTGAAGTAGTCAGGACTAGGAATCGGTGGTAGATCTTAAATCCCGTAACGTACCACGAAAAGGTGAACTACCCACGTTACGGGGAAAGCATGGACTTACTTATGCAGCAATGTGGACAAGGATAAGTTGAACTGTGATCCAATATACCTAGCAAAAGATTGATGAATTTTAGGTCACCTGCGACAACCGCTTCCAATTTATACAACACGAGAAGTGTCGACCAAACTTGTACAATATTGGTGTACTTCCATACTGGAATGCTGGGAAGTACTGCAAGAAGAAGCAACTTCTTCACTCCTGTGTACTTAGGTCCATTCGCCCTTCTCCGCTCCTTTTCTACGATAGAGCTTCTCCTTGAGCTTCTGGTTCATATCTTTTATTTTTTGAGGAAGATAATAGGGGACTTCGATGTCCGATGTCTTAGGGCACTGCTCAAATTGCATTTGGTTTTTATTTGGAGCAAGCCATCAACAGATAGAATTTTATTACCATGCGAAGTCGATGAACCTGTGACCCAACGGGAAGGCCATCCTCTTATGTTAGCAAGAGTTACGGAACCATCTTCATCAGAACGGTTTTCCCTCAGATAGGATGCAACAACTGAATCGCACGTTCGTGGTTGTTCACAAGCTGCAGAAGGTTATTGTGTCATTCAAGGAGGGTGCATGAATGCCGTTTGCCTTTGGAAATTTCCGAAAAACATGTCGTACAGAATTTTGAAGTGCGCATCTTAGCTGAAGGCCTCCTATTCTTCTTTGCCTTATTCTGTAAGCCGTATAGATTTGGCAATGTTACACGAGCAGCTATACATACGTCACATTGGCAATTCATTCCACTCCTCGTTGAAACACGTTGACCATGTTTATACTGATGCACTTCTATGAGCTGATTTCTGATCACTTAAGGTTCAATTTACTTTGAAAGAATTGATAAAAATTCTAAAGCAGTTTTTTTCGACGCATTATTTTAGATTGTAAAAAACTCGCGTCATTTTACGTAAAATATCAAAAGGAATCGAATAGTGCGAGCTTTTTGCAATCTTAAATAATGCGTAGGAAAAAACTGCTTTTGAAATTTTCTAAAAAGCATCAAAGTAAATTGAACCTTAAGGTGCTTCGCTGTGAGATCCTTATTCTCGCTACCACTTCGAAACTTTAAGTGCACAAATATCAGCTTCCACGACACGTACCACAATGAAAGTGTTATTCCACGTTTGCTGCGCTGCAGGATACATGCAGTAGCAATTTCAGGTGAAATGGGGCACTAATTTCCGAGATTTGTGTAATTGAAAATTCGAGGTGGAACTGCAGTTATAGCCTACGTGGCGGCCATTTGTGGACTCTACAAGGAATCACCTTAAGAGAGAAGGAACAACGACTACAATTTTTTTCGGATAGTACCAACTTTTTGCGTCGATGTCCGATAGATAACGTTGTTTAATTAGGCAAATCGATTTTTCGGTTAGTTTTCGCAAATTACTCTTCATTAGGTATAAAATACAAACTATGTCCTGATTTTCCTCGTGATTTCTTGGTTTCATTTTAGCACTTTTATAACCAGCGACCAGTGATGGAATTTCGGTCTATACACTTTTCGAACTTATCCATGAATTCATGAAGCAATGTCTTATTATAGCACCGATATTGTCCAAAACCTTTAGCTGACGATCTAAATTGCATCCAATAAACTGCACGTTTATCAAGCAACGACCTACAATGGTGACCAGCGAATCTAAATTGCGCAGTTGCATTTGCGGCCAGAAATGTTATACCTAGGACATCATTGCTTGCTATTGTCAGAACTCACACAAGCACAACATCAGTAGCTCTTATTGTGAGAAAAACTAAAATACATACATTCGTGACGGTCTTCGGCGACAGTGTAGTATGACAGAGCCTATCAAATGACATTTGAGTTTGGTACTGTACTATGATAGCTTGTTTTGAAAGTGTCGGAGGCAAAGGCAGTCGATTATCACAGAAAATCTGTCGACTACCGTGACCACTTACAAGACTGTTTGCGGCTGCCGCCCAATTTGAAGTGTTATGAAGATCATTCTTGGAAACGTTGATGTAAATCGTGTTCACTAGACAAGTGTTTCCTTTGCCAGATATCATGTTAAACTTTACCATGGAAAAGAATTGTTAGAGCCTGGACAACAGATTGCATAGTTTGACGGTCGTTATGCCAATTTTAGCGTCTGTAATATAACATAAGTCTAGTGTTTATGTAAAACATAATGTTATCAAGATGTCGTATACGTGATAATGTTTGCACCATCATAAGTGGATACGGAGGAGTGCATGGGAATTCTCTGTAAGTATTTCCTTTCGTGGATTACTGAGCAATATGGACCGGAGTCGAATGTGGTCTTTCAGCAAGATGGGGCACCATGCCACACCTCGAACCGCATGCAGAATTGACTGAAGGAACATCTGCCATCGAGGCCGAAAGATATGTGGCCATCCAGCCCCGATCTGGCAGGCCACATATAGACAAAGACCTGTGCCAGCCGCCACTACAGTACAGCAAACCTCAGACAAACATTGACCCGTGCCTGAAGAGATATGGATCCGGACTATATTATCAGAACCTGTTGAGCATTCTGGAATCATGTAGAGGCCGTATTTAATTGCAGCAAATGGAAATTCTATCAATGATTCACATAGATTTGAGTTCTTACAAGCATAACCCTTTTAAAAAAAAATTTCCATCCCTTAAATTTTCAGATTTTGTTTTTACAGTGTATAATGATGCAAATATTATCACGCATACGGTAACTAAATTTTACAATAATTACATGATAAGAAGTTTACCGCCCAGAAATATTTTTTTGTGCGTTTTAATTTTTCTAAAAATTAATATTGGGAAAACTTGTCAAAAATTCAAGAAGATCAGTTTTCCCATAGATTCTTGAGCAAATTTATATGGGTAAAAATGTTTTCTATCTCATCATTAAAAAAAATTAACCCTCAGCAAAACCGACAGGTCGATGTTTTTTTGGTTTTTGGAGACCAACTTTATGCCAAGATGACTTACAAAAAATGTGTTTACACGTGAATTTTCTTTAAAAAATAAGAAAAAAATGTGACATTATTTTTATTTTTGATACCTCTTTCCAATATTTCTATAAAAATCAAAATGTAGTTATTTTGTGTTTTTTTTTAAGCCGTAAACTTCCTCTTTGCCCTCTGATTTAGAGATGTCTTAAAACTGAGTAAATTTTCGCTAAAGCGGTGGGATTTTTTTACGGAATCGCTTTTCCGAAGCACAACAGGTGAACTGCTCTTTTTTTCGAGAGATTTTCTTATTTTCCCAGATTTGCTAAACGACACCTATAAAAAAAATAGACAATCGAATGCGGACGAAAATCAATACTATTACTACGTGGTTGTCTTGAACTGTCCTGCTAGTTTTTATCTCTTCAACTCTTATTAGGGAAGAAAAATTAAACATCTTGAAAAACTATTCAATAATTTGATCTAGAAACAACTATTAATTGATTTTGCGTAAATCGACAAAATAAATACAAGCCTTAGTTGAGAGTCAAAGAGAACTCTTTAATGCCATTTGGACTACTGCAATCCACTTTTGTAGCTGTAATTGTTTAATCCGTAATAGCTTTGTACCGTCAATAGCCCCAATGAAAATGTTCAAAAATGTGAAAATGTAAGAGATTTAGATAGATGCTAATTTCAAATAACAGACTAAAGTGGTAATTTTTATACTATAGATGAGGAGGAGAAAGTATATAATTGATTGTTCCGTTTAGAGTACGGCAGTGTGAAAATTGCATATAGAGAGTAGGTAGCGAGCTAGGACAACTTTTTAGCAAGGTATAAACCGGTTTTATCATCTCCCCCGGTTTTACCAAAGTCCCCCTTTGGAGAGGAATGGTGAGGGGTAGTAAATTCCAAAACACTTTTTTATCAAAAAACCCAAGATGAAATATTTTAAAACCTTCTCAGATTTGATAGTTAGAATCAATACTAACTTCCTGTGAAGAAAGAACGGAGGTACATGAAAGTTTCAAAAAAGTGTTGTTACGTTTTGCTGTTTTTATGACCATTTTAAAATTATTTACATTAGGGTGGGTTGCAGCATCGACAAAGCTGTTTGGTATAGAAATCTTAGTCCGAATTTGTGTGAACCTTGAGAAATATTTGCATTTTTGGTAAGCAAATGAATAGAAAGCGTTTCGTTTCTTATACATTTTCCCATACACAATTTAAAATTTTCCCGCAAACCGAGATTATAACTAAATTCTTTCAAATTGTCCCGGTGAATAAGCATTGAAAGAGAAGTGGGTAACCCACTCTAATGTAAATAATTGGAAAATGGTCATGAGTAGACCGTAACAAAACATTGAGGTACTTTATTAAACAAAATCATTGGGCATCCCCTTGGATCTCCCTATGAATTGTATATGTAACAGTAGGGTATAAGTTGCTGAACAAAATAACGTTGAGATCAGCTGCTAATACCTGCTAACCTGCAAGATACACTCCCTTAATGATAATGTTAAAACATTATGAAAACGGACGTAAATCCTTAAGACAAACATATGGCGATTTGTTTTCTTGAACAAAATGTGCATTTTGAGAACACTTACAATTTTGTACAACATTGCAAAAATTGAGAAATTGAAACAAAAAATGTTGAGTAAAAAAAAACTATTTTTATGGGAGTACTACCGTTTGTATTCCATTTTTATCCTATAGCTTCGTCCCCTTACGAGATAGAAAATTTATGTATGGGACAAAGTTTCTTGAAATGATTTTATCTACAATGCTTCCATAGATGTTCATCGATTTTAACAAGACATAAAAAAAGTTATTTTTTTTTATCTTAGTGCATACCCTCCTTAAGCAAAAATGTTTGCCACTCAAATAAAGTACCGTAAAACGGGGTAACATTGATAGTTTTTTTTAAGTATTTTCTAAATATTTTTTACAGCAATTATTTTTTCTCAAATTTAATTTTTTTTTTTTAAACAAGTGCTGATGATCCTTGGGTCAATTCGTTAGTAATATGCTTGACGGAAATTTAATCATTTGCACTATTTTTTTTTAGTCTTGTGACCGAACATCAGTATTTTGACTTGGGGTTACTTTGATAATCTTCGTTGAATGTAGAAGAAAATGCGTGAAACTCAAATAATTTAGTTCTTGAAATATGCAACTTTGAATGAGTATATAATCAGAAAAAATCATCAGTAATAATAATACAACATTTAATTTGTGATGGCTACATTAGAAATACATTTCATAAGTGATGATTTGAGTGGTTTTCAAACAGGTGATAAAAAAGAAAATTGAATTTTAATATGTTTGTAAAATATGTAACACATATAAAAAAAAAACTATATACCATATCAACGGAAATGCCCTAAGCTACAATATGGAACCAATGTTTCCAATTCGGAAAAGGCGCAGAGAGTAAATTTAATCATTGTATTCTACTATCAAAGTTACCCGCATTATCAAAGATACCCCGTTTAGCGGTACTCAAAAATTGAATAAACATTCCAGAGGACATCAAAATGCTACACTCAATAGCTTCGTTGCCAATTACCAAGCCCACTTTTTTTTTTTAATTTCGTCCCACCGTGTGCCGATAATAGATAAACGTATTGCCGAAACCTTAATTTCTCCAGTGTAGTGCAAACTTCCTAAGGATTTACTTTACCTACACTAAAGTTATCATGCATCATTGAAAAACCATGGTAAAAATTATGAACACTCAATGCAGTTAACTTTAATACCCATTATTTAGTTACACATTTTTTTGCTAAATTTATCTAGCAATAAAATCGTTACACCTCCCGCACATATATAACAGTGGTCTTGGCATATTATCAATTTAAGTCGAAAAACATCAACTTTTCAACATTCTCTCCCCTTACCATCTTAACACCTCATCAAGGATCATCATCATTCCGAAAATACCAACCGAAAAGCCTTAATTACGCACTTTCCACCGTTTCTTGAGCATTTCTATCATAAAGCGTAATTCCCCCTCGCAGCGCTGCTGATGACGATCGCAAACAGCAAATCAACACCTCACCAAATTGTCCAGTTTCTATTTTTTGTTTTTTTTTTATCTTATCTCACCGTTTCCTTCTTCTGCCATAAAGCTACTGCCAGAGAGCCAGTAGAGTGTGGCCAAAAAAGCATTCATTAGTTTTTGTTATTGTGATTTTGTGGGCAAAATTTGCACACGCGTACCGCCATCATCATCATCATCATCAACAACAATAACGTCAACCGCCCCGCCAGCGGCAATCGCGTTTCATTCATTGGAAAACACAAGAAACAATATACCTAACTATTGAGAGAGAGAAAAACAGCACCAAGAGAGTAGCCAGAGGGCAAAAAAGTGTGCATTCAAATAAACACTTATTATCGATGATGTTACTTTTACTTTCGATTTCGTGCCTGGGATGTTTGGAAATTTGCATGCTTCAAGAGTCATTGGGTCTCAATCAGTGTATAATATTTATTCTATTCACATAACATGATTTTCTCCGAACCATGCAAATTTTTTTACCGATTTCGACATAATAGACTGAGTTCAGCATCGTGTGAGGTATTTTTCCAATGAAGAGCCATGTACACGCACTTTGCCGTTGTTGTTATTGAAGGGGTGCTTTATAGTTTCTTGTAAACCACTGTTTCGCATGCATAAATCTCGAAAATGGCAACTAAATAACTACTGCCATACACACGCTATTTCAAAACTACCCAAATTTGGGTAAAATTCACCCAGATCGTTCAAAACTGAGTGACAAGTTGACAAATGAACAATGTCCCAAAATAGTTTACCCATTGTTGGGTAGGTTCAGTTTTGATCGATCGGGTGGATTTACTCAAATTTGGGTAGTTTTGAAATAGCGTACGATAAAGTGTCGGCAAATCTCAAACAACGGCTGATACGGGTTTTCTTTTAGTGCGAATTAGCTGACCACCATACCGGTTGGTTTCTAGTTAACTTTGTTGTTCGCATGAGGACTTTGTGAAGAGTTACGGCGTACGGCGAGGATCGACGATATGGATCTATGACTTCCTTATTGCCTTTCGCAAATGTCAAGCAAAGTCACTTTCTTCTGCGAAATGCTTCATACGGGGCTGCGTGTTGGAATGATTGAGAGGCGGGATATGGTTTATTATTCAGTGTAATTAGTGTACAGAGTGCGAGCCGCCCACTTCGACTCACATTAAATGACGCTTACATGAGTTAATTAAGATTGGAGATTGTCGAATGGTCACTTGACTGAATAGTGAAGCTATGTCTTAAGCTTTGCATTGTATAAGGATACATAATTTTAATATGGTTGATTTACTACAAGTTGATTAATTATTTTCTATTTCTCTTTCTTTCAGGTAAGCATCACGCCAATCTAGAGACATACTCCAAAGGACATTACCATTAGTAGTGAGTAATATTAACCGACTTCATGATGATGGTTGGAATTTCTTTTTACCGTTCGAGCTTAAACTTCGGGCCAAAATTATTCTACCCAGTTCGAAAAAGTAGTGTAATTTTCCGTTACTGTGATGCACATGAATGGAGCGTCATATATCATACTATTTCACATTATAGATCGTGTAAATGTATGAGACAATTAATGAAATACTTCTAATATTGCATGTAACCCTCCATATTGGTAGTTAGCTAGTTAACGTTTAAAGGAAGTTTACAACCATGAATGTATGGATGCATGGATGTTTACACTATCATTAAAATTCAGAATTTTCTTCTGCGTACTATAAAACGGGGTAACATTGATAGTTTTTTAAGTATATTCTAAATATTTTTTACATCAATTACTGTTTCTCAATTTTTTTTAAACAAGTACTGAGGATCCTAGAGTCAATTCGTCAATATTCTCGCAATAACGAGAATTATTGCATTTGCACTATTTTTTTAGTCTTGTGACCAAACATCAGTATTTTGATTTGGGGTTACTTTGATAATGCTCGATGGATGTAGAAAAACATGCGGGAAACTCAAACAATTTAGTTCAAGAAATATGAATCTTTGAATGAGTACATAATCAGAAAACATCATAAGCAAATAGAACACAACATTTAATTTGTGATATCTATTTATAAGAAATACATTGCATAAGTGATGGTTTGAGTGCTTTTTCAATCAGGCAAAAAGCAAGAACATTGTTTTTAAATATGTTTGGGAAACATGTAACACAAACTAAATAAAAACTATATGCGATATCAAGGGAAATGCCGTTAGCTACAATATGGAACCAATGTTTCTAATTCGGAAAAAAAACAGAGAGTAAATAAATCATTATACAGTACTTTCCCGTTTTTGGGAGCCCCATCTGAAAGCTGACAAAATCGGAAAATTTTCTTTTTCAATATTTTAACCATCAAAATGATTTTGAAATCAAGTTTAACCATTATTGACTATTCTTAAAACAAAGGGTAAACCACGTGACTCGAAAAGTTTTCGTACGGTTTGTTGAGCCGGTACGTACTGCTCGGTTTCCTTAAATTACGCTTGGTTTTCAGCGTTTCAACCTACACCATAACCATAATAGAACCTCTATATCTCAGTATCAACGTAAATAAACTAGCCAGGAGCCGTCTCTTGCTACTGCTTGGTCCCGAGATTTTCGGTATGATTCTGACTACCACGTTGATGGCCTTCGCTGCCTTCTCGTAGGCGTATTTTACGTTGCTATTGAAGCCAAACGGTCGTCGACCATCACTCCCAGGCATTTCAACACGCACTTCTAGGGGGCTGTTCGTAATCTACATAGACCTATTTTAAAAGGTTTTTGACCAAGCCCCCCCCCCCTTCCCCGCGTAGGCAATCGTCCATACAATTTTTGGAAATTTGTATGGACCGTAGATATTTGTCAACCACCCCCCCCCCTTCCTAAAGAGTCTACGTAGTTTATGAGCAGCCCCTAGTTTATTGCGTGCTCTCCAACGGTAATTTCTGACCACTGCAGCGCTTTAAAGTTACTGATCAATACCACCTCGCTTTTGTTGTAGGCTATCTGCAGCTTCGCTCCATGCATTAGGTTTTCAATCATGTCGACCGCCTCGGTCGCTAACATTTCCATCCATTTCAGCGTCTTGCCTGTTACCGTAAGACGACGTCGTTCGAAAAGCCATCAATCTCAACTCGTTTGGATAGCTTCAGCGTTAGACCGCCGTTTTAAATCACGCTCCAGAGCGTAGGACCAAGGATGGAGCCTTGTGGAATTCCTACCGTGATCCTAATCGATCTCTGTCCCATATTTGGCTTGCAGATCGGAACCCGGTTCTGGAAGTAGCGTCGGCCTTCCAGCTGGAGCTGTTGAACGCATTCTTGACGTCGATCGTTATCACGGCGTAATATCGATCTCCTCTCCACTTCTGTTTCGACGCCTTCTCGGTTCTCTCGACAACTGTCCGAATTACATCCACTTTAGCTCTCCCTTTTCGAAATCCGAACTGCCTCTCCGACAATCCTCAGACGTCAACCTGTTTAGGATGTTCCTCGCCAAGAGTTTTCCTAATGTATCCAGCAGGCACTGCTACGAGTTGCTCGTTGGTGACTTCGTCCTTATTTCCCTTTCCGTCTACGTACGATGTAGGTGACCAGGTCGTTGGATCGTGCTTCGAGAAAAGTCCTTCCAGGATTACTTTCAGGTTCTCTAAGCACATTTCAGGGGGCATGACTTGACATCTGATCCTCGTCATCACGACACGGTGTGCGTTGTTGGCAGCAGCGTCTCGACCCAGCTCCAGCTGACAGTTTGATTTGCTCTGCTTTATCTCTCGTTTATGTGCTCGGAACATTCCTCTACGTTCCTCACTGTCTGCTTCTCTTCTTGCTCTCTGAACACGTCTTCTGGCTCTGAGACAACTTGCGCGGAAGGTGCTAATTGCCTCGTTGCAGCAGTAAGCTGGAACAGCCTAATTTCCAGCTTCGCCAGAGCTTCCAGTAGAATGTGCCACTCCACTGCCTAAGCATTGAAGTCTCCTCCGATGACTATCGGTCTTCGTCCGATCAGCTCTTCGGCAAGTCCAACATCTCATGGAACTGCTCCATCGTCCCTCGGGTGCGTAGCAACTGCATATGAATATTCAGTTAATTTTGGCGATCAGAAACCTTCGTCTTGAATGGGGCTCTATCCGCCACCTAGTTACCTTTATCGGGAGGGACTCGATACAGCTGTGCAGTGTCGTAATAATTGAGGTTTATTTGAGTTACCTCTGTTATTTTGCGACAAAACAATTAAGTGTCATTTGGTGCGAAATGCTTGCGAATTCATACTTAAAAACCAAAAAGTTCAACAAAATCTTCAGGCTGACAAAATTGGGAAAAAAAAGCTGACAAAATCGGGGGTGGCCAAAATCGGGAGCTGACGAAATCGGGGAAGCAGTGAATTTTAATGTAAAAATTACCCGATAATGCCCGTTTTACGGTACCTTGAAAAATTACTCAAAACCCTTTACAGAATTTTATTAGAATATTTTTATGCATTTCCTTTGGGATAATTTCCCTTCATAGAGATTATTTCAAATAAAATAAGTTTGAGATTATCTCTGGGAGTCCCAAAAAGAAAAGGTTTTTAAAGCAGTGTACACATTCTCTGCAGATCAATGCAAAAAAATATTAAATTTATTCTTAGATGTTCTTCGAAGCTTCCTTCCATAATTTAATCTAAAATTCACTTGATAACAAACAACAGAATGGAAATTCCCCTCAGAATTATCCTGAAATTATGCTTAGAAACTTCCTTAAAATTCTCTGAATTCTGTTACAAAGGTCCAATACAACATTTTAAATTTGCACCATTTGATCGAACATTCACCCACTGGGCAGACGATATTTCCCAGCTAGGTGGCAGCCCTATCTTGTTTGCCTTGCCTTGAAAAGAGTTAACATCGCTGCGGGCCCGCGAATCGTGGGCCCCACTGACAGCTCATAATTTGTAAACAAATAGAAGATTCAAGCCAAAATTTCAAAAAAGGCGTGACTGATATTTTAGATATTCTTAATATTTTTGCTTACATTTTGTGAAAAATAATCTTAGAACTCATAAAATATTATTGTCTGATTTTCTACCACGAAGTCAACCATATGGCATAAAATGGAAAATAATTTCGTTTGATAAAAATAAGACAATTCAGTCACGCCATTTTTGCAGTTCACACTTGAAAACAGGGTGCCTTCCATTTATTTTGACTAAAAAAATGTTTTAAGAAACTATGGAATAATGAGATATTAAAGGGTGATACGGTCAAAATTTGGTCAAGGTAAAACGTGTGTAAATCGGTGAAATCGTTTATTTAAAAAATCAAATTAAATTTCTTTTTCAAGTTCAATTAGTATAAAATTCAGGAAAAATATTCAGTTAGGCTTCCGCTTTTCCAAATCCGACTTGCCGGGCCTTACGCTTGACCCCTGCCATCAGATTTTGTACAGCCACCTTGTCCACCTTCTTCGCCGCAGAAAGCCAGTTTGCCTTGAACTGCTGCTCGCCCTTAGCAGTTTTTTTGGTCTTCTTTAGGTTCCGCTTGACAATAGCCCAGTATTTCTCAATTGGGCGGAGCTCTGGCGTGTTGGGAGGGTTCTTGTCCTTGGGAACCACCTGCACGTTGTTGGCGGCGTACCACTCCATGGCCTTTTTACCGTAATGGCAAGATGCCAAATCCGGCCAAAACAGTACGGAACAACCGTGTTTCTTCAGGAAAGGCAGCAGACGTTTATTCAAACACTCTTTCACGTAAATTTCTTGGTTGACAGTCCCGGAAGCTATGAAAATGCTGATTTTCAAGCCACAGGTACAGATGGCTTGCCAAACCAGATATTTCTTTGCGAACTTTGACAGTTTAATGTGCTTGAAAACATCTGCTACCTTTCCCCTTCCTTTTGCCGTATAAAACTCCTGTCCCGGAAGCTGCTTGTAGTCGGCTTTGACGTAGGTTTCGTCGTCCATTACCACGCAGTCAAACTTCGTCAGCATCGTCGTGTACAGCCTCCGGGATCGCGCTTTGGCCGTCGTATTTCGTTTATCATCGCGATTTGGAGTCACTACATTCTTGTAAGTCGATAGTCCGGCTCGTTTTTTGGCTCGATGCACGGTTGTAGACGATACACCCAGCTTATTTGCGGCATCTCGGAGAGAGAGGTTAGGGTTTCGCTTGAAACTACCGGCAACTCTCTTTGTCGTCTCAGTGGCTTCCGGTTTTCGATTTCCCCCCGATCCAGACTTCCTGGCTGTCGACAAACGTTCCCCAAACACTTTAATTACATTTGTAACGGTTGATTTGGCAACTTTTAGCGATTTTGCCAACTTTGCGTGCGAGTAGCTCGGATTTTCGCGATGCGCGAGCAAAATTTTGATACGCTGCTCTTCTTGCTTGGACGGCATTTTGACAACTGAAGAGTGAATTCCAAAATCCAAATAGGAGCAACATTCTACACACACACACCTTCAAAATGAGGGGTGTTCAGGTTTTTTAAATGCAAAATTGAAAGAAATACGTCAAGTTGATATTGACCAAATTTTGACCGTATCACCCTTTATGAAAATATTTTGATTATGTAAACAACAAGAATAGATTGTTAAGTTTGTGTTTGACACATAATACCTGCCAATTTTGCTCCAAGAGAGTCGCAAAAAGCGATTTTGTAATTTATCTCACCCACTCTTCTCTCTTCATTCTTCGCGAAGAGGCGATCAGAAAAACGCTCATTGCGACTCTGTCAAAGCTAAATTTGCAGGTTTGATGTGTGGAACACAAACTTTACAATTTTTTTCTTATTACTTACACATACAAAATATCATCATAATATCTTATTGTTTCATAATTTCATAAAACATTTTTTTAGTCAAAATGAATGGAAGGCACCCTGCTTGAAAATTGTGACGTTTCAGATGTTTGTTTCAATAACATGGCGGCATATCACCCAGCTGATATGGCCATGCTTAAAGACCGATTGCTGAATAAGGCGTGCATGGCTGCGGCAAAATGGTGACACGGAGTCACGGGTGATGAGCTGAAGGGTACTACGATGCTTAAGGAATGGCCATCGTTCACTTTATCTCAGGTGAGCGTGTAGACCAGAAGTGTTGGTGGAGTATACTTTAAACAGAATATTAAGTACGAGCAGTGTCTTAAACTTCTTATAGTCTAAGGTCCTAGCTACTCAAAGGGTACACAGTTCACAGAAACAAAATAACCATCCTCACCTACAAACAGATTGCCGATCGAGTGCAAAATTCTTCCATCCAAGTGACTCTGTAGGTAGACTCGGTACTGACAGCAGTAGAAGGAATTATGGGTAAACTGAAAGACAGCCGAACAATTTTCTCTTCCGATGGAGAACCCGATTGAATGCGTACAAACCGAACGCTTACGATTTAAATAGCCGTATGAGATAGTTTTTGGCTTAGTGATTAAAATCAAATGAATCGACGCTGATATTTATGATTCACAGTATAATACTTTTCTCCATGTTAATACCAATTTAAATATGTGAATTTATGTTTAAAGCTATAAAATAAATAGTAAATTTCTGCAAAATTCTCACACAGTAGGATGCAATCGTAAAAAGCTTAGCATGCAAAAAATGATAAGTGAGGAATCATCCACACTACTACACTCAAAATCATATATGTTACGCTCAGCTGTCTGTTTTGCTCTATTCTGCGTTCATCGAAGGAAACAGAAACAACGAGAATGCAAACGAAATCAGTGAGATCTCTTGACATTCCAGAAGTTTTCTGGATATTCCTGAAGTTCTTAAAATTTTCTGCAGTATTCTTGAAGCAGATGAGACCGCATTGAAGCTCTTTAAGCTCCCCTGAAGTTTCCCAAATATTCCCTTATGTTCTCGCAGTTTGTTTATGAAACTCCCTTGAAATTATTTCCTCAAATCAAATTCATCAGAACATCCTCAAAGTTCCAACAGCTTTTGAGAAGTTGATGTGACTGTCCTAAAGATCTCTAATATTTCTTTACGCTCACCAAGCTTCCCTAAAGTAATCGCTAATTCACTGATGGTGATCTGGAATTGACCTAAGGATCTCTAAACCTCTCTGAAGTTCGCTGGACTTCCATGAACTTCTCGGAATTTGTGAAGTTTTTGAAATTTTTCATAAGTTTACTGAACTTTCCTATAGTTTTAAGGACTATTCTTAATTTTTTGAACTTCTTGGACGTTCCCGATATTCTCCAAAAATTAATTATATTGCTCCAAGTTCTTGAAATCTGCCTGAAGATCTCGGAACTTCCCTGAAGTTCTTGCAATTTTTTTCTGATATTCATGTAACTGCCTGGACATTCTCAGAAGTGCCCACGGGTGCTTCCTTAAAGATGTTCAAGCATTTAACTGATATTTTGGCAACAACTGTAAAGCTCTTGCAATCTTCCTAAAGTTAATGGAATTGCTCTTTGATATTCGATAAAGTGAATTTTTGTGAAATCTATGCGACTGTATTGCTAATTGCGACCCTCTGAAAGCCAAAATGACAGGTTTCATTTGTCATACACAAACTTTACCTCCTCTTTCTGCATCTTACAAATAAAAAATTTCATTGCAATACCTCATAGTTTCATAATTCCAAAAAATATAATTTTAGCGGTTATGAGCATTTGCAAGCTTGCACCTAGGTGTACGAGAAAGGCAAAAAGTTAATCAAACATAATTTAAAACGTCCAAACACGATCGCTTTCTGCGCAAATCAAATATAACCACTTTACTTTATGATCGTCATAATAAAAAGTACCAGCCTCCCAGCAAATGGATCGTAATGATCGTCTTTAAAAATTACAACAGTCGATTTGTAGCGTCTCCAATTGCCGGCAGTAAATCAAGACCGACTAGAAAAAATTATACGCCTTTCACTTTGTTTACCCATCAGATTTGCTGTTCATCTCGGGTAGCAGCCGTTAAAATCAGCAGCCTAATGCCTACCGGTTGTTTTTACGCGAATTTTCCGCGAGTACCGATGGATCAGCAGCGATTGGCTTTCGCTCCATTTGTTGAGAAACCAGATTTTTAACATTGTTCGACGTTTTACCTAAAGCACCTAAACACACCCTTTTGTATCTAATGAACTCTAATTTTATTTCCCCGATCGATATCTTTCAACCTTGATTGCAGCTCACAGTTGCAGCACTTCCGAACCCTGCAGCCAAACGCGAGACTTGCATCCGAAGAAAGTGGTTTGACGCGGTCATTAAAAGTCGTCGTCGTCGTTTCAATTCATGATCAATCGATTAAAGGTCTAAAAACAGTGAAAACGAGTGCTTCAAGGTATTCGAGTGATATCCGCCTTTGTCACGTTGTTCAGTTACCTGATCATCGAACACTATGGCTACCGTTTCTTGGTAGAAAAAAAGTTGTACCTTGTACCAACTCCCCATGATGGGTGTGAAAAAGGGACACACCTTTTTTCCTATAGTTGAATCGATCGATTACTTACTTTGAGAATATGGGTTGCTTGGATCACGGCCTACTGGCATAACAAAATGGCACTGTACCTACCGTCACGGATGACGGTTGTTGTCGCTACAGAGAGTGTGCCATTCCAGCGCTCATAAATCTAACATTAGCTCAATTTAATCAAGCTGTGCAAATCGCCTGGAAAGTGGGTCTGCTGATCGCTGAGTGTGCGCTGTTGTCGTTCGGAACTATTAAAAAGTCAAAGTGTTTCTTTGTGTGCAGGCTTGGCTTGTGTTCACTCGTACATGCCAGTGTCAAGCAATGGAGAGACCTTTAGAAATGATAACCGGTAAGCGGGCCTATCTGAAAGTGAGCGAACGAAAAGATCAAAAACTAATGAACTGTGTTCTCCTTGGTAGGAGAACGCAAACAATTATGTCGTCGTTGTTCAGTTTTTTTTGTCGGCTATGGATGCGCAATTGTCAATGTGATAGTTAACATTTTGATTTGTTACCTTGCACGTTTGCTCTATCCGTTTGGAATTCGACAAGATGATGATAGCATTTAGGTGGATTCGGCTTACTGTATAACAGAATCGTGGGCGCGCGCCATCTCAGGGTTAGGCTGTTAGGAATTTAAGCGGAACTCACAGTCGTGCACTGTGTTTAATTGCTAGCAATATTCAAGTAAGTTTTATGCAGTCTGTAGTATGCAGCTAATAAAATGGCAATTGTGTGAACTATAAAATGTGAGTAATATATTTGAGTCCTCAATAGTACTAGTTCAAGATAAATCGGGTTGTCACATAAATTTTGTACGATTCTAGTGAAGAAACATGTGTAGACCACTGGAACAGACTCACTCAGTAAAGTATTCTGGACATCTCCAGTGGTGTGAGCAACGTAAAAGATTTGGATGACTGCTTAATTTCCTTGTTAAGGCTCCGTCGCTATGCGCCCCAGGGTCTGACTCTGTTGCGATGTGCAGCCGGATCCCATGCCAGTACTGGATTGCAAATTTTGTTTCCGGCACTACTTCGTAGTGTGTGGTCGACCCACCTACTCTAACGGTCTCGAATTTCTGTTGATATCGGCTTCTGATAACTACGATGATCGAGACCCAGTTGTAAGGCCATCATGTACGAATCGCTTGTGGAAGAGCTTTTAAGTGTTTTCAGTACAAATGTTTGCATAACAGTATAGTTTCTGGCTAATCTCTTTTGATCTAAATCACTTGCAAAGATAGCACTAGGCTATGTCGTCTTGGTCTTGCCATCTGATGGTATCAGATTGCCAGTATGTTGTAAATATTCGACTTTCTGCACTGCTTGTCCAGCTACCGTAAAGGTTGTGTGTTGACATGTATTGATTTGGACACAAGGCCGTTGAAATGACTTTGCATATCATATGTTGCTCTTATGATTTTGCCTTCTTTGCTGCTTTTGAAACCTAACTTTATTCAAGACGCGGGACAATATTAAACGATATTTTTTCCCCTATCTTACTGAACGGACAACATAAAAAAAAAAACTAAATAAAATAACGCGCAAAAATTCTCAAATTAAAATTATTCACAAAGACATAGTAGTGAGAATGTCGCCGGCCGTGAAATGACAACCAGGCTTGCAATTGCTGATTACAGCTAAAATATTATTTTTCGTAATAACGAAACAAATATATACTATAACGATAATTTTTAATTGTAAGATGCAAGAAGAGGTGGTAAAGTTTGTATATGACATATAAAATTTGTCAATTTTGCTTTCAAAAGGTCACAACTAGCGATTTTATGATCGCTGATTGCTCGCTCATCGCTCATCGTTACAGCTCATCGCTATTGTGACCCTCTGTAAGCTAAATTGACATTTTTTATGTGTCATACACACACTTTACCATCTCTTCTTGCATCTTGTGGATAAGAATTATCATTAAAATATCTCATAGCTTCATAAATCCGAAAAATGGCATTTTAGCTGTGTTTAGCATTTGCAAGCTTGATGAAAACCAAAATAAAACATAACAAACACAGCACACGCTCGTGGGAAACACAGCTAAATTATGCTCGGCATCAAAACTACACAAAACCAGAGTAGATGTTATATAATAAAAGTCCCGCCAAGAGAAAATGTTGCGAACAAGCAGCACTGTTTGTGATTTATTTTTTGTCAGAGTAAACGGCAACCAGATTTTTTGCGTTAGCATCCGATGACTTTCATTCAGAAGTGAAAATGTTCATGTCGATAACGGAGCTTCTGGGAGACAAAAACAATTATAGAACCTGAAAAAATGATCAAACAAGTGCTTGGTATAACTTATAAATACCGCAATGTACTAAATAAAGCGAAGAAACGTGTTTCATCTAAAATTACTAATATGTATATTGTCAGTAATAGATGCAATACTTGTAGTTCACTGGATGTGGGAACAATAATGTTTATTTACTTTGCTTTTTTGGTACCTCGCTTGACAGTTCGATTGCTATTTCTGGCTTCACTCTTGGCGGGACTCTTATTATAACATTGACTCTGCACAAAACGGGACAAGTTGTAACACGCAGGTTGGCGGCAATTTTTTTTACCCTAACACCGTGAACAATTATGCATACAACGGAATTAAAAATTAAAATAAAAGAATACATGCGGAAAAATAAAAAATAAATCTGCCTAATTCTAACAACTTATTTCACAATAAAAAATGTCAGAAAAACGATCGGACTAATAAATCGGTGCATCGACTTTCTCATCCATCTGTAGCTCAACTCCACCAGTATCACATCAACGGTTGCAACGGGTTAATGAAGACCAAGGGGTGGTCACTCTACACACTTATTTTGTGCCAACTTTTTGTCTCGGTGCCGAGATCCCAGAAAAGAGCTACCAAAAGCGATTCCCGGTGCGATTGTGTTCGTAGATGTTGCTACTCTCACCACCGCTACTCTCGTCACCACTGGCATGGCGTCTTCCGCTACCGTCACTATCGGTACCACCAGAACGACTCCAAACGAAAAAATCAAGAATCCATCCACTCTCTACTCTAGTCCTATGTCTATGTCACTCCTGCTGTTCCCTGTTTCAAAGTACAACAGGTCACACTCTTGGCCCTGAGCTCAACGCAATTTTATACCCCAACGCAAACTTCCTCGTTTATGTCGGAATGTATGGGTTCTATATCTTTTCTTTTGTCAACCAATCAAATTTTAAATGTCATTCAAAAAGGAGCATCTCGACAAGAATCCATTCGAACTAATATGGACGTCAGATTTCACTAAAAGTCTGAAAAAATGTTAAATTCCCTTCAATATGGGTATTTCCTGAATCGTAATGACGTCTAAAACCCGTAAATATATATCCGACGCCATTTTGAAATCCAAGCTGGCGGCTTCCGGTTTCTGAAAAAGTGGGAAATACTGCCAAATACCTTTCAATATGAATATTTTTGGAATCGGAATAACGTCTAGAGACCGAAAATCGATGTCCAGCGCCATCTTGAAATCAAAGATAGCGGCTGCCGGTTTCAGAAACAGTTTGAAATACGGTCAAATACCCTTCAATATGAGTCTTTCGGAATCGAGGTGACGTCTGGAGACCAAAAATCGATGTCCGACCCCATTTTGAAATCCAAAAATTCCGATTATAGAAAAAGTGGGAAATGCTGTCAAATACCCTTCAAAGTGGATATTTTCAAAATTGCGATGATGTCCAAAGACCAGAAATTTATGTAAACTGCCATTTTAAAAACCAAGATGGCGGCCTCCGGTTCCAGTAAAAAAGTGAGAACAACTGTCAAATACTCTTAAATATAAGGATTTCCGGAATCGACATGAGTTTAAAGAACGGATATTTGAAACCCAAAATGGCGGCCTCCGATTTCAGAAAAAATGCGAAATACTGTAAAATAACCTTCAAAAAGGAATTTTCGGAATCAGGGTGACATCTAGAGATCGGATATCATAGTCCGACGCAATTTTTAAATCCAAGATGGTGGCTTCCGGTTTCAGAAAAAGTAGGAAATACTGTCAAATACCATTCAATATGGATATTTTCAGAATTGTGATGACGTCCAAAGGCCAGACATTGATGTTCAACGCCATTCTGAAATTCAAGATGGCGGCTTCCGGTTTTAGAAAAAATATGGGAACAACTGTCAAATACTCTCAAATATGGGTATTTTCAGAATCGAAATGACGTCTAGAGACCGGATACCGATGTCCGATGCCATTTTGAAATCCAAAATGGTGGCTTCCGATTTCAGAAAAAGTTCGAAATACTGTCAAATACCCTTCAATATAGATATTTTCGGAATCAGGGTGACGTCTAGAGACCGGGCATCATTTTCCGACGCCATTTTGAAATCCAAGATGCCAATTCAATAGATGAAAAATCGATGGCTGACCTCGGGCTGACGCGATTTTTAGAATTCGGCATTTCGGCATTCCTATTTTCGGCATGTACACGTCATCATCGTACCACAAATATCCATATTATACACTAAGAAAATTTCAAAGGTTGTGTTTATGTGTCGCACACATGATTTTTTGCAATTTGATCAACAAATTATATATATGTGTCTGACACATACTTAATATGTGTACACATAAAAGCCATATATGTGACCGCACATGCTATTCATTTGACACATGAATTTCATGTGTACTTCTGAGTGGATTCTGTTTATGTGTTCCCGAGTTCCAATAAAAATGTGTGGAATTTTTTGAGCGTAGAGTATTTATACACGTAGTCCCGGTTCTGAAAATACCCGTATTGTAGGGAATATGACGGTTTTTTATAAACCGAGAGTCACTAGATTTGAAACCGTGAGTCATGTTGGGTTCGATTTTCGGCATCTAGACATCGTCCCGTTCTGAAAATATCCATATTATAGGGTATATGATAGTTTTTCTGATACCAATGGCCACCATCTTGAATTCCAAAATGGCGTTAGTTATCGATTTTCGGCATCTACACGTCGGCCCCGTTCAAAAAATACCCATCACTAGAAATCACTTAGCTACTTCCAATCACGAGGTTCAACACAAAGATTCAAGCTACTTCCTTCGAGTCAGAGGGGAGATCCCGTCAAAACAACACATGTCCAGTTATTTCAATCTCTTTATGTATCTTATGAAAAGTGACATGAATTTACAAGAAAACGACCAGAGGCAGTTTTGTCGGGACAGAATTTGAGAATGACATGACAGATTTTTTACGACCTACGTACGTGAAACAACTAAGTCGTGCAGAAAACCGTCACGAAACAGATGCTTCGTGATCAAATGAGAGATATACAAGAATTTAAAAAATTAACTTTTGACTTTAAATGATCTTTATTTCTTGTATTTGTTTGGTTTACAGATACATCTTTTCAACTTTAGTACATTTGAAATTTTAATTATAATTTACAGTTCCTAGTCCTATCAGTCCAGTTATTAGAATATGACCACCTTGGTGGGATTGGTATAAGGATCCCTGCCTGGGGATTGTCATCAGATTTACGATGTAACATACTTGACGGTAAGAATGAGAATGAATTTATTCAATTTATTAAACTTATCCTAGGCTGTCGTTTTGGAGGCACTTGAAGTCTTATGTATTAATTAACCAATCACCAATCGATGGGTTATGGAGAAGGCATAAGTGGAAAAGAGAGTGAGAATTTGGGAGAGACCACACGGTCAGCATTCATACGCTGCCGGCGGGTTTGAAACAGCCATAGTATAATGACTCTGAAATATGATTCTTTTGTTTTGCAGTAAAACGTCCAATTGCGACATGCTAGTGCAATGGGTCGATGACTGACGAGGGTTATGGAAGAATTCGACTCTTCTCAGCATAAAGCTACAAGTGCGGCCTGCTAGCATTGTCTATGGGAAAAAGGGATTTGATGACATGTGGAATGCACATGTCACACCATCCTCCTATAGGGAAAATGATTGAATTTTATGAGATCATTTTTGACTTCAAATACCTCTCACAAAATATTACGGTTATCCTTGCTTTTTTTTTTTTTAAATCTTTATTTTTATATTATGTATTGCTCACCATCCCCTTTTGAGTGAGATGATTTTACGCGATGGCATTAGTTTCTATGTTTTCAATCTAAATATTGTATTTTAATGTATTGTTCAAATAGTGGAAATACATTTTTCATAATTTTAAGCTTTAATTAATCTGTTCTTATGCACTATTTTCTTTTCTTGATTAAGTAAATTTTTGATAGTAACATTTGGATGATTTTCTTCTATAACTTCAAACGGTCCTGAATATACTCTGTCTAACTTTTTTCTGTTTTCTAATTTCAAATAGACTTTATCGTGTAATTTAACATCTATAGGGTTTACGTTTTGAGAATTATTTTTTATTCTAGCCGCTTTGCTTCTTTCTAGCAATTCTTTTGCTTTCAGTGCTGTTACTTGGATTTTGTATTTTAATTCTGTTAAATATGAATCATGATTATATTGTGGATCTATGGATATGATATTTTCAATGGAGCTTGGCGTGTTAGCTACTCTGCCAAAAACTAATTCAAAGGGGCTAAAGTTATGGGCTGTATGTATGGTTGTATTATAACAGAAAGTGTAGTATTGCAACCAGGTGTCCCAGTCATCATGTTGATCGTTAATGAAATGTCTTAGATATTCATTAAGGACACGATGATTCCTTTCAAGACTACCAATGGTTTCGGGGTGATATGCTGTAGAGAATGTTTGATTGATTGAGAGAAATTCACAAATATTTTTGAACAGATCATTCTTATATTCTGTTCCGAGATCTGATTTTATAGTTATCGGGCAACCATATACCAGAATCAAATTTTCGACAAAAGCTTTCGCTAAAGTCTGTGCATTTTTATCTGGAATTGGTGCGATTATTATATATTTGGACAGATCGCATTGTATTGTTAATGCGTATCTGTTCCCAAGTTTAGATTTTGTTAGTGGACCGATGGTGTCAATTGAGACTAGCTCAAAACACTTGATCGGAGTAGTTGTTTCTATAAAATTTTCTTTCGTCTTAATTCGGTGTTTATTTTTTATGCACTTATCACATCGTTTTATATACTCTGTGATAGTACGTTTCATGTTTGTCCAGTAATATTTTGATCTTAGTCGTTGTAATAATCTATAAGTACCAATATGACCTCCCGTAGGTGTGTCATGGTTTTCAGAGATTATCCTTTGTATAGTTTCCTCATCATTAATCATTTGTGCTGGCACATAAAGTATAATTGTCGTATATTTTAACATTTCGTTGCATGCTTTTTTGAATGTTTCTCGAGGAATTAGGGTCAATATTTTATCATTCATTTTCATAGCTAGCGTTTTTAATTCCATTTTCTTGGCCATATTATCTATCGTCTGCAGACTTTTTTGCAATTCAGTGTTGCTACCGTTATAGAATATTTGCGCTTGCGCAATTATTCTTTTCTGGTTCTTTGTCAGAAGTCGTATATCTAACTTGTGGTTGTCAAAATCAAAAATAACTTTAGGCATATTAAAAGCATCTAAGTTATTGACTGATTCATATGCCCTGAGGTGATCAATCTCAGTGGCACGTGTGTCAGTATCTGTGTTGTCACTATTAGGATTTCTTTGCTGTCTTGTCATATTTCTTGTTTGAACTGATAAGCATGAGAGGTTTTTGAGCTCATCCGAATCAATAGTAATACGTGAAAGAGCATCAGCGCTGACATTTTCTTTGCCTTTCACGTATTCTATGTCAAATGTGTACTCTTCTAATTCCAATCTCATCCGTGTCAGTTTTGACGATGGATCTTTCATTGAAAATAAGTATACAAGTGGACGGTGGTCGGTTTTTACTGTAAACCGTCTACCGTATAAATATGGTCTAAAATAGGTTATCGCCCAATGAATCGCGGATAGTTCCTGTTCAATGGTCGATTTATTTTTCTCGCCTTTTGTAAAGCTTTTGCTTGCAAAGGCTATTGGTAATTCAATATTTCCATGCATTTGGGTAAGAACTGCGCCACTGGCTATTTTCGACGCATCTGTATATAGAATAAATTTCTTTTTAAAATCAGGAAATTTCAAAATAACTGGATGTAAGAGTTTTTGTTTCAGGGTTTCAAATGCCTTTTTACAATCTGCAGTCCATTCAAATTTGACCTTTTTCTTTAATAAGTTGTTTAGTGGAGCGGCGATATCTGAAAAATACGGTATGAATCTCCGATAGTAATTTGTGAACGCGACGAATCTTCTTACTTCGTCAGCATTTGTTGGTGTAGGAAATTTTAAAATTGTCGAGTATTTCGACTTATCTGGTTGAATTCCTTCGCAAGAGATATGATGTCCCAAATATGTAACATCAGGACGAAAAAAATTACATTTTCTAGGATTGAGTTTCAAATTATACTTTCGAAGTGCTTTTAAAACAGTTTCCAAATTTGATAAATGATGATCTATCGAACAACCAATGACGATAATATCATCAATATATAGAAAAGCGCATTCCGGAGGGAGACCACTTAGGGCTATGGTCATCATCCTCTGAAAGCTATTTGGAGAAATATTAAGGCCAAATGGTAGCCTACAAAATTCATAATGACCGGAATTGGTCGAAAATGCGGTATATTGTTTTGATTCATCTTCCAGTTCGATTTGATGAAATCCTGATGCTAGGTCTAGCGTAGTAAAGTACTTTGCTCTACCTAGTTGATCAAGAATGTCATCGATCCTTGGAAGAGGGAATTTGTCTGCTATAATTTTCTTGTTTAGTTGTCTGAAATCGACAACTAAACGCCATTTTTTCTCTTTGTTTATGGATTTCTTCGGAACGAGGAGTAATGGTGAATTATAAGGAGAAATTGAGTTCCGAATAATTCCATCATCTAGGAGTTTATTTACTTGTTCGTTTATTTCTTGTTTGTGTGCTTCCGGTAATCTATAATTTTTTATATAGACCGGGCATTCGTCATTAAGATTGATTTGTTGTTTGTAAAAGTTGTTATGCGTTAGCGTGTCTGTTTGTAACGCAAATATATCGTTATATTTTCGCATAGTTGAGTCAGTTTTCGTTTTGTGTTTGGATCAATGTTAATGTCTTTTATATAAAGTTCTTCAAAAAGTTTTTCATTTCGTAATTCTTGTTTACTTTGATCAAATGTTAGAATGTCATATTCAGTTAACGGTGTAATCGTTGTTGGACAAGTATTTTTAATTTTTACTGTTTCATTTGAAGTGTTTATTATTTTAACAATTGAGTTGTTTTGGCTAATAATAGCGTTTGAACAAAAAACTCCTGGTTTTAGTTCAGTTGCGTCTAAAACGAATTCTTCCTTCAAATGCTGTGTGTCTAATTTTCTGAAGACCTCACATCGTGGAGGTAGAATTAAATCACCGTTTATAGTATCTTCGATTGTTAATTCAAAATTTTCTGACTGTTTAGAGTAACCAGTTAACATCCAAGTGTCATAATCAATTATGCACCTGTAGTTAACCAAAAAGTCTCGACCCAAGATACCATCTGTCGGTATAGGTATTTCTTGGGATACGATTTGGAATTTGTGTAGTATTTTATTTCCATTAGGTAAATTTATCATAGTCGAAATTGTTCCTAAGGTTTCAATGGATTCCAGATTTATGCCTGTTATTTTACATTTCTCTTGAATGTTTACTAATTCAGTAATTTTTAAATTTCCAGTTTTTAGTAGAGAAATTTCTGCTCCTGAATCTACGAGAAAAGTGTTGTATTTATGTGAGGCTTCTATTCCCAATGTAATGAAGTTGCTATAAACAGTCTGAACAGTGAAAATTTTGTTTAACGTCTGGGTATTAATTGGGCTAGTGCCACTTGGTTTTGCTGCGGTTGGGCATGTACCACTTGAGTCTGCTGTTGTTGGGGTAGAGGTTGTTGAAACCCCAAATTATTTTGAGAGCTTTGAATCTCTTGCAGCATTTGGTTTGGTTGTGCTGAGTTGTAAAAAATTCTTGAATTATTATTATGGAAATTTCCACGGCTATTTGCACGACCGTTTCCACGATTATATCCGCGATAGTTTCCATTTGGATAATTGTAAGTTGTACGATAGTTGGATTGTTGGTTACGTCCTCGGAAACTTTTATCATTTCCACGCTGACGTCCACGTGAGTTTTGAATATTTCCTCGGTAACCGTAATAGTTACCTCTGTATCCAGAGTTGTTCGAGCGAAAATGTAAAATGTTGTTGGTCGGTGTTGGTTCATTTTCTGTAATTTTTTCTATTGCAGAGGACAACGAGGTAAATTGCCCTGCCTTTATTAGTAATTTGGATTCCTCGCTTCTTATGCCAGAAGCGAGTGCTTTCACACCGGCTTTGACCGACATTCTTGTGGCCGTATCCACCGGAACTTGTTCATTAAGATAAGCTCTTTCAAGCTCCAACGTGAGCTTTTCAATTTGTTCGGTGAATTTTGTTAATTCACCGACTTGTTTTGTGGTATTTAATTTCGCCATCACAGTTTCTGGCGCAATTGTTATTTTGCACTTTTCCGTAAGTTTTCTAATTATCTCATCTATATCCTGTGGGTTATCTCCCACTGCCGCTCTGGCCTTGCCTTCAAGTCGCGAGAGAATGACCTGAATGGCAACTGCGCGGTTTTCGTTTGTGATAAGTACCTTGCATGCGTTCAATGCTGCTATGGTACTATTCAATTTCTCTCCATCCCCATTAAAGGGCACAATTAATTGCGGAATAATTTTTACTATTTCCATTATATTCGCCATCTTTTGACGATTAATTAATCTGTTTGTGAAAATGATCGCTGTAGCCACTCCTTTGAATGAGTTTAGTTTTGATTGATTTTTCTCTTTAATAATTCTTATAATTGTTTCATATACTAGTTTGGCCTTTTCAAGTATTAGGGCATGTTTTTCATTATTACCTAATTTACTAATAATTTGATTGTATAAATCCGTAGCAGTAGTTAATTTCTTATTTAAAATTCGGGTTGAAGACCTGACTTCACTCTTAGCCTTTAGTTCTTCAAGTAGTATTTTTAACGAGTCGTATTTGTCTTTCATGACAATTTTTCGAAATAACGGAAATGGTTTTTAAAAAAAAAATTAAAAATAACTCACAATTCATCTGCTTCAGCGGAGGTGGTTACCTTACACGCACATTTGTTGAAATCTTCCGGCCTCTGCTGATGAACGGCATCACTTTGCGTCCCCTCACAAGTTCATTCCAGGTGGAGGCGCACTCCTCAACACCTTATGGTTTTAGTTGTTGAATCGTCCGTAGCTTTGATGCTGGATGGCCTCGCCGAGCGGGGTGCTCCGGGCATTTGTTATCGTTGACCGAACATGATTTGTCATCAGTGACCGAACATGATTGGAGAACCACTGCAGCCATACACTTTATCAAGGCGAGCGAAAATTTTCTGGTCACTACCGTACCGTACTGTCTGTACCGTAAAAATTTCTCTTGTAGCAATTTTCACCTTTCACTTCAACTTGTTCACATGTTTCAATTGTTTTTCAAGTGTTTAATTTTCGCGTTCAGTCTTTGAGACGATTTTCACTTTAAACTACATTTAGTGCCGCGATCGATCGGGCAGCATTTAACGCGACTTTCTTCTCTCGTTTTTTATACTCTCCGTACAGCGTAATCACTAATTGAGCGAGCACAGTCATAAGAATTAACCATAGTAACAGATTGTGAAATTCGTGTTCTACACTGTGCTGTTCTTGGTTCTGTATTACGGTGACTTGCGGGTCACCGTTTTGGTTAATGTTTTTTGACTGGTGTTTTCCCATCGCTCAACTTTAACTTTTAATTCCGTACGGCACTGATACTATCGCACTGATTCTGGAACTTTGGCACTGTTTGGTTTGGAAAAAACTACTTAACACGGAACAACTTTACATGTCACGGTATGCCATATAAGGATCCCTGCCTGGGGATTGTCATCAGATTTACGATGTAACATACTTGACGGTAAGAATGAGAATGAATTTATTCAATTTATTAAACTTATCCTAGGCTGTCGTTTTGGAGGCACTTGAAGTCTTATGTATTAATTAACCAATCACCAATCGATGGGTTATGGAGAAGGCATAAGTGGAAAAGAGAGTGAGAATTTGGGAGAGACCACACGGTCAGCATTCATACGCTGCCGGCGGGTTTGAAACAGCCATAGTATAATGACTCTGAAATATGATTCTTTTGTTTTGCAGTAAAACGTCCAATTGCGACATGCTAGTGCAATGGGTCGATGACTGACGAGGGTTATGGAAGAATTCGACTCTTCTCAGCATAAAGCTACAAGTGCGGCCTGCTAGCATTGTCTATGGGAAAAAGGGATTTGATGACATGTGGAATGCACATGTCACATTGGTTTGTTTTGAATTTGAAAAAAGAAGACTACTTATAACTACAATTTAAAACTACAATTAACCTGTAACTACTATATACACCTAACCTTCTAAACCTTCTATATACAAATTGCTTATCAAAGCATGTTCTGATGTATTGCATTTCTGCATAAACCTAGTCTTAAGGTTCAATTTACTTTGATGCTTTTTGAAAAATTTCAAAAGCAGTTTTTTTTCGACGCATTATTTCAGATTGCAAAAAGCTCGCACTATTCGATTCTTTTTGATATTTTACACAAAATGACGCGACCCAAGCAACACACTTCCATCAAAATAGGTTGCTGCAACTTGATTGTGACTGGAATAAGTTTCAATCAAGTTACCACGACTTTTCAGTGACAAGTGTGCTGGTAGGGGAGCTTTTTGCAATCTAAAATAATGCGTCGAAAAAAACTGCTTTTAAATTTTTA
This sequence comes from Ochlerotatus camptorhynchus, assembly GCF_037179485.1. Lineage (NCBI taxonomy): Eukaryota > Metazoa > Arthropoda > Insecta > Diptera > Culicidae > Ochlerotatus > Ochlerotatus camptorhynchus. Next base: position 1,450,062 of record NW_027040529.1, on the reverse strand, counting down.
AAAAATGCATCAAAGTAAATTGAACCTTAATGTCATCAATTTTGAAATCTAATTTTGGAATGTTCGCCTCTAGGTGGAGGTCTGAAATTCTTGTGTCAAAGGGACGATCAAGGATCATCATAAGCACTCTGATCTGAGCGACTTGGATTTTGTTCCTGTGAGTCTGTGCACATGATTCCCACACCGTAGCTGCGTAGACGATTGCGGGTGCTATAATTTGTTTGTGAACAGCCAGTTTGTTCACCCTTGAGAGGCGGGATCTGCGGCAAATCAGCGGATACAGACACCTAACCAAGGCGGAACACTTGACTACGGTTTTCTCCACATACGAGCGGAATAGGAGCTTTAGGAGGAGATAGGTTACTTCGGCGAACCATTCAACCCTTCTGCCATCCATGATTACAGTACAAGAGGGAGCCGGTTTTAGCTTGGGCGATTGCCGATGGAGGAACATGATTGTTTGTGTTTTGGAGGCATTGATTTTGATTTTCACGTAGTGGCATAATCAGGAAAGGCGTCAAGGCATCGTTGGAGCTTGTTTGTTATTTCGCGAGGCTTCCTACCCTTGACGGTTATTGCGATATCATCTGCGAACAGGAAGAACACGCAACCGTCTTCGAGGGGAGGAATGTCAGAAGTGCAGATGCTGTAAAGTAAAGGGCCCAACAGACTTCCTTGCGGAACACCTGCTGGGATGGAGAACGTATTTGAAAGGCACCCATTCAACGATACCCTAAACGGCCTTTGCTGAAGGCAGTTACGGGTGACTTTAACAAGATGCAAAGGAAAGTTGAAGTTACAAAGCTTGTATATAAGCCCATCGTGCCAGACATTGTCAAATGCTTTCTCAACGTCTAACAATGCCATGGTTGTGGATTTGGATACCTTGTTACTTCGGATGTTATTCATCACCCGTACTAGCTGATGATTTGTGGAGTGCCGCTTCCTGACCCCGAACTGTTCCTGTAGGAGAATGTTGTGCTCCTCGACAATTTGAGCAAACGATTGAGAATAAGTTTCTCGAACAATTTGCTCATCACTGATTGGTCTGTAGCTTGAAGGCAATGTTGGATCCTTACCGGGTTTGCGGATTGGTATGATTTTTGCTTCTTTCCAGATGCTTGGAAAATAGTGCAGTTCCAAGCATCTGTTGAAGATAGCGGTTAGAAGAGACTGCAGTTTTATTCTGAGTCTCTTCAAGAATATACCGTCAAACCTGGTGGCCTTCATGTTTTTGGTGCATTTCAGCGCTGAGCAAATCAATTCCACTGTGATTCTATCCTCCAGAGGGATGGCACAAGGGGAGGAATCAAGGTTGAGTACGCATTGCTCAACCTGAACTTCGAGCGGACTTTGGATGTTGAAGCCAAGCAAGTGCGATTTGGCAATATGCTCACCAATCGCATTTGCTTTCTCCTGAGGGGTGATTATGAGCCGATCGTCATCATTTTCATCTTTGAGTGGAGTAATGGGTTTGGGGTGCGTCTTTAGGACCCTGGCAACATTCCAGGATGATCTGGAGCGGTCGTCCAGATTCTGGATGAGCCGCCCGAAACTTTCGTTCTGGAGTGAGACCATTCTGAAAGCATTCTTCTTATTCAGATCGAAATTTAGAAAATGTTTCGTCGAGAGACAGCCCAGTTGATCAGCCTTTCAAGCAGAAGCATAAGAGACGTGCGGAGAGAACTAAAGTAAGTCTGGTTGCACGGCCAACTAAGTAAGTATACCTGCAAGGTTTGGCAATCCGTAATTTTATGTTTAGTTGGAGTGACTTTTAATTTGAGCAAATGTCATCTGCTTCAGGTAAAACGAATACTTTTTCGACTGTATCAATAGTCATTATTTGAAAAATTCCAATTGCACGGCATCCTTCTGTAAAAATACACCGAATAAAACGTGACAAAATGATTGAAGCTTGATTATGTAGCGTATTGATTATTGAATTGTCGGTTCGATAAAAGTCGATTTGAAACTGATTTATTATACTTCAGCAAAATTTAAATTACGATTTAGATTGATATATGTGGTATTGGAGAGCTGAAAACTATTAGCAGCAGTTCCTGTTTTTGAAATTGTTGCGAATTTGAACGAGGGAACAGATAATAAAATTTTAGATTATATAAAAGATTAGAATAGGTCTGACTTGATTGATGATTTAAACTTTACTTATGAAAACTTATTTATAATTATTTAAATATCCAAAGTTAAAATTCATCCTCAATCTCAATACTCCCCACGCGTTTCCTCGTGAAGCGCTCATGTTTATTAAGATTGCTCGATTGGAACCGCTTTTGACGGTTCGATAGGAACTTTAGGTTTCAGTTTTCGCGCGTCTCTTATTTAACATCGTCTCTGGTACACACACCTGCGTAATGCGGTGTGTAGAAAACAAGATAAACAAAACAGTTTCAGCTTACAAAATTATTCTCGACTCGCGTTTTTAACGATACAAATGATATTATTCAAGTAAATATCGTCTTTAAAAGATAATTAACTTGAAAGCGCTTGTAGAAGGACGTGCCATGATTGTTTTTAGTGTGATTCCGAGATGTAAAAGCTAGTGAAAAAGGTATCTAAAGTTCATGCCCTTAGCAGAACAAAATCGAGTTATCGTACATTGTAATGCAAATATTACGAATGCGCGAATGAATTGACAATATTTTGGAGGAAGAATGTTAAAATATGTATCCAGATCTTATTCATAAAATACTGGCCCATTTGTTAAGATATGTAATTTACTTTTTAGTAGGTAGATGTCTATCGTACGCATACCAAGAGACATGTAATGTAATGATTCCGGGGACAGCAATTGTTGCATGACGTGCCGTATCACCTTAAGGAAAAAACATGATTCTAAATCATAAGATTTTTGTTTCGAATTATGGGCAAAATTCATGAACCTGGAAACGTTTTCATTATTTTGGGACTGCGAGATTTTGGACTGAGGAAAAACGAATTTGATAAAATCCTGCATTTCAGAACATTTCAAGATCTAGTCTGTAGATGAAAGCTTACCATCAATCATACTGTCATTGGTCGAAAGGTACAGTAGCAGCACCTCCCCTACCCGTGTCTCCTCGAGATTGTCAAGTTGACGATGACAGTAGCACGTACAGTGGATAACAATAGCTGCAATTTCCAAACCTATGACTATATGCATCCCTTCAGATAACAATTTAAGTGCGGTACAATCGATAGAAATGATTCAAACACATCGTTGGTACATGAACAAATTGGTGATCATCTCTTTTTGCCAGTGGTGGTGGGGGAGATACCCCTCACCATCCCTCTCCAACTGGGGAGTTTGGTAAAGGAGATGATCAACCCGATTCGAGCCTTTTTCAAAATTGACCTTCTCTCGCTTTCTACTCTCTAAATACTATTTTCACACTGCCGTATTCTAACGGAACTATCAACTCTATACTTTCATCTCCTCATCTATCGTATAAACTTACCACTTTAAGTCTATTATTTGAAACTTGGCATATTAAACTATGATAATTCTTATTTACAAGATGCAAGAAGAGAAGGTAAAGTGTGTGTATGATACATTAGACTGATGCAAAAATTAAAATTTTCGCTCCACAGTGCTCAAACGGTTTCAAATTGGGCCCTGATTAGCCTCCCAACATTTGAACTCATTTAGTGAGAAACTGACTTGGCACAAACCATTTGAAGGTTATATGGGAATTACTATAGAGAAACCATAATTTCGGTTTATATCGATTTCAAAATTCACCCGTTCGCTCTACTTTAGAAAATGATAGCTTAGCTTGTTGAACAATTTTTCAGCTACAACTTTGTTCAAGACCACTTTTCGATCAAATGTTAGTAACAAAAATTATTAATGATGTCTTATGATTATGCCCAATAGGGTGTTTCATTTTGAAAAAAGTGATGAATTTTTGATAGGCCACCCTCCAGTTCGATTCATAGCCCCAAAATATGAACCTGTGCAAAAAATGGTAAAGATTGATGAAGGTTTAGAGGTCGCGCCAATGATTTGGATTTTGTATGGAGATTTTGGTGAATTAGTATGGGAAATTATTGATTTTCGTTTACATTGCTCTAACTTTGGTTGTAGTTGTCCAAACGTTGAAAAAAAAAAATATGTGGTTGTCATGACAATGATCAACAAGCCTGTTGTTGTTGCGATGAAATTGGCGTTGTTGCCTTGTACATATTCATCTGTCAATTTACCCTATTTTGCCATTTTTTCACATTTTTATAATTCTTGATACGCTGCAAAACTGAGCGTAGCAACTGTAGGCTTTTTGTTTATTGCCATAGCAATAACATACTAAATTTTTTCGACATTTGGACAAGTAGAAGCAAAGTTATAGCGATATAAGCGATTTTTTAAATTCTTCCATAGTAATTCCCATACCAATTTCAAATCATTGGCGCGACCTCTAAACCTTCATCAATCTTTACCAATTTTTGCACAGGTTCATATTTTGGGGCTATGAATCGAACTGGAGGGTGGCCCATCAGAAATTCATCACTTTTTTCAGAATGAAGCACCCTAATGCCCAATCAACTGTTCAGCAGGCAACATTGGTGTAGAATAGAGGAAAAAATCATGGCTACTATGTCACACTGCAGAATACAGTGTTGCCCACAAATCAGTTGCTTGATCATGTTAAATCTGTTAAACAATTAATAACTATTTCATTTGACGTTTGGCTGAAAAACGATTCTCTGCAAAGTTGTAGCTGATAAAAATTACCATAAGAATAGCAATATAGTTTGTAAACAGCACAATATGTAAAAAGGCTAGAAGACTATGAACAAAAAGTTTTGTTTTCCCATAGAAATTTCCATATAACCTTCAATTGGTTTGTGCCAAGTCAGGTTCTTAACAAATGAGTTTAAACGTCTGGAGGCTAATCAGGGCCCGATTTGAAACCGTTTGAACACTGTGGAGCGAAAATTTCAATAATGATACATACAACCTGTAAATTTAGCTTTTAGAGGGTCACAATAGCGATAAGCTGTTACGACGAGCAACGCGATGAGCAAGCAATCAGCGATCATAAAATCGTTTTATTTGTCACTAGCTGAACCCCGTGCGAGCGTTGCTACGCTTGCAAATAAATGAACGAAAATTTAATAGAATAGTTATGCATAAATTTCTGTTTCATTTGCATGGGAGCCCCCCCCCCTTACCGCGGAGAGAGGGGTCTCAAACCATCATAAGAACCTTTCCTGGCTCCAAAATCCCCTGCATACAAATTTTCACGCCGATCGGTTTAGTAGTTTCCGAGTCTATAAGGGTTAGACAGAATGACAGAAATTCATTTATATATATATACTAGCTGAGTGTGCCCGGTCTTGCTCGGGATTCAATATTAGCTTGAGTTTATGCGCCGATTTAAAAAAAAAAGCATGCTATATTGTACGTAGCCCCCCCCCCCCCGCCTATTGTCTAAGGGGCTACCCCCTATGATTATCTCCTTATACCCCCACACTCGCCCCCACATGCCTAATTTGGTTCCATTTGCTTGATTAGTTCTCGAGTTATGCAGAAATTTCTGTTTCATTTGTATGGGAGCCCCCTCTCCCCTTACAGAAGGGGGAGGGGTCTCGAACCATCATAAGAACCTTCCACGGCCCCAAAAACCCCTGTATACAAATTTTCACGCCAATCGGTTCAGTAGTTTCCGAGTCTATAAGGGTCAGACAGACAGACAGACAGACAGAAATTCATTTTTATATATACAGAAGAAGAAGATAGAAACACACACTTTACCACCTATTCTTGCTTCTTACAAATAAAAATTATCATTATAATATCTCATAATTTCATAATCACGAAAAATAGCATTTTAGCTGTAATGAGCAATTGCAAGCCTGTCTAAAAGTGCTCCATGCTTGAAAACCTCTGATGTATATTAAAGTAGTTTTTCATCTCACTGGTAAAGATTTATCAATTGATCGCAAGAAAATTTTAAATGATTGGACCAAGTGATGGAAAAGTTCGCAAAAACTCACTATGATTCGCGAACTTTTCCCTTGGTGAAATATCGCGAACTTTTCCAACACTGATTGGACCTCGCATTAATATAGGCCGCATTATTGAGAAAATTACTCAACTGTAACGCGACGTTTAATGTTTATAGCTTTTCTTTATTCTGTGGCGAATCTGGGTGAAATTTTAGAGCAAATCCGATTGTACTTACTACATACTTTAACAATGCGCTTTTTTGTGTATAATGAATCATTAAAACTGATGTTTTGATGACGTAACGACAAGTTCAAAGGCTATCCATCTTGTTTGAATACCGCCATGCGTATTTTTTATCTCGCAAACCCTATATAAAATCACTGTGAATAAATCGATAAAATCCCCACCATCCATAGTAAACAACTTAACCGTCTGCGCTCGAAACCTTGGCCCAGTGCAGCGTGGTATACCATATAATTGAACCATCTTCGATTAGTCACGATTTGACCTTGTCCGATCGACTGGCTGGCACTTTCCCCGGCCCATTCGGTTCGTTAAAATCAATCGAACCCGCCCAAAACCTATCCGCACTCCAAAGTTATTGAAGCAAAGCTAAAGAAAAACTAGACAACAAATAATCGAAAAGAAACAGCTTTTCCTCTCTACATGAAGGTAGTTTGGACATTACTTGCGTTTCAATTGGAGCGTAGAAAAGAAAAGAAGTGGTGTGCCACCACCGATGCACCGGCCAATAGAAGTTTCGTTTTCGTTCAGTAATTCCCGCAGCTCAAAGTCTTCCATTGACCGCGAAAGGCGGTCGAGAGGAGGAGCGCTGCTGGAGTTGTGTAGCATCTGCCCAACAGTAAACCGAACGCCGGTAGCAGCTGGCAGCTGGAAAAACCTCCGCACGTTTATACCGTGTAGGTATCCCGTTATCGATTGCATAAAATCAAATCAAAACATGAAATCGCAGGCGCCTACCAGATTCCATCGGCAACCAGTTTGTCGAAACATGAAGATGAAAACGAAAACATGAAAATTGTGGGCTGGAAACAGGTCTGCGCTGAATCTGGTATTGGGGTGACTTGGTTTCCCGAGCATTGCAATCTTTCATTGTTTTCTATTAATTTCTGTTAATGGTTTATTTTGCTGTTTTGCTTCTTAAATTAGAAGTGCACTGGAAATCTATCCAACTCCATGTCGTCAAATTATCTTCCAATGAGTTATTGTTGTTCTCGTTGAACAAAACCCACGCACGCGTACTTCAGGTCTCCATTAGCCAACACCCCATGGTAGTTAGCAATCCAATAGTGCCTTTTCATGAGACGAGAGAAACTCCACCCCCGCAACCACAGTTGACTCCTTAACGCCGCTGGTTGGTTGGTTGGTTGTGGATTATTGTAGGGTTGGTAACCACATCAAACCTCTATTTCCAACATCCGCAGCTGGGGCTCTTGCGCACTTACGCCCGCAGGTCCAGTCTGAATCAGCAGAAGTCTTCAACGTAACACAAGAAGCAATAAATCTGACCGAGAGTGCGAGTAGCATCGCGATGATGCTGACAGAGAAAACGAAACTGAATGCAGCAAAAGAAAAAAATGGGAACGGATGGGACTCGGCTGGGATGTTACGAAATCAAAATGCAGTCGTTTGTTGTACGCGGACGATCAGACCGACTCAAAATTGAGTCCAGTCGACTCAATTTCGTCAAAAGTGGATTTATACAAAAGTGAGTTGAATTTTTCGGGCTTTTCCTGGAAAAGCCCGGAAAATTCAATTCACAATTTTTATTCGGTTTGATCGTCCATGAAGGTCCAAAAACTCCCGCATCAGCTTGGCACGTTGGGATGTTGCAAAATGATCGCATTTCTGAAATTGGATATCCGGGTTTTGAAGGACAAGTTTTTTTTTTAAATTTAAATTTGCATTTTGCCGGTTTGCATGAGTCACCTTTCCACAAGTCGATCGATAATGATGATGAAGAGCCGTGATTCATCGTGGAGATGACATTGTCATAGCATGCTCAAGAACGACGACGACCCTTGGATGAGCAGTGGACCGAAACCCGGTTGAGGCACCATATGGAGCGATTGTATGTGGTGGTGGTAGATTGAATAAACTTGATTGGTACCTTCCAAGAAGGCGTGACGACTGAGAATGAGGAGAGCTGACTGTAATTTGATGTTTGGGTAGTAGAACGTATAATTTTTGGAGCTCGATGTCCTTGTACAGCTGCAGTTGTACGTCCCGGGGCTATGAATGCCGATAGTTGTTAGAAAAGGTAGTAGGTCAACAGGTAAATCCAGAGGTATAGCTATTTTTTCAGATTGTTGACACTGGGATTGTATTGAGAATCATTTGTGAACTGGAAATACAGTGCTAGCAATAAATAAAAAAAAAAACACCGTAGTTTTTTGTCAATCTAAAAAAAAACTTCAAAGTGTTGTAACATTCCAGTATGTGCATAAAAATTCTGGAGATTCTGGTGTACTTGTGAATCAAATATTCATGAATCTTTTAATGTTGTCGAACCTCTTAACTGAATCAATTTATGAAGAGGTTTTTGAGTGTGTTGATTTATTTCCTATTAATTCAGTTATAATTGTTTATATTAAGACAGATACGCGTATTTCGTCTACTACTTGCATACTGAGTACTTGGCACTCATGAAGTATGCACACGGCGAATGAGAACGACTCAAATTTGAGTTTAGTTCACTCATAATCGCCAAAAGTGCAGGAACTCAGCGATGAGTAAAATTTGTCTCATGGTTTCCTGTGGAAAACCTAAAAAATCAGCCGGAAAATGAGGAAATTGACGAAAATTTTATTCAGTCTCGGAGTAGTACCAATAGACTAATTGAATCCAACCTTTACTTTTCTCAAATTCGGGAATTTTTCCCTGGAAAATCCTGGAAAAACCTGGGAAAACATGAGGCGAACTTACTAATCGCTGAGTTCCTGCACTTTTGGCGATTATGAGTGAACTAAACTCAAATTTGAGTCGTTCTCATTCGCCGTGCAAGTAATAGACGAAATACCCGTATCTGTCAAAAAATACGCAATTATAACGGAATTAAAAGGAATCACCGTCACCGGTGGACGCTTTGTCAATGTATGTGTATTCGAGTAATGTAAAACGAGCCGTTAGTCTTTCAGCTTCAATTTGGTGAGATGTCTACGAATGAGCAAACCCATAAAAAGACAAAATTTCGTGGATTGAAAGCGCACACATACCATATAATATGCGCATAGGTTGCCATATAATATGCAACTTGCAAATAAGCTGGTCAACAATTTCCGTGTTTATGGCATGTTCAGGGTGGCAAGTGAACCAGGAAAACCTGGAAAAAACGGGAATAAGTTGGGACTTTATTTTAACCTTGAAAAACCGGGGAAAAGCCAGGAATTTGATGAATCTATCAGGAAAATAATCTTATTTCTATGATTTAAATACCTAGATTCTTAATTTCACATAGAAGATAATGGTAATAGTTTTAATTAACAAAAAACAGGGCTACGGGATGTAATGTCAACCTAGCCCTTTACTTCGGCCTATCAAGCAAATATCAAATTTATTCAGCAATAATAAATAATAGTAATGAAAAACTAATATCACATCTGCTGTGAAATTGTAATCCGTAATGTAATTGCCTATTTTTGGGACAAATTCAGTACATTTATTGCTCTCTAAAAAAAAAAGTTGAGTAAATTTTCATATTTTTCGATTTCTAGGCGCCATGATCTTGCCGTATTATTGCACTAACGAAAATCCAAACTGCGGTGGTCATCAAAAAACCTGATAATTTCATGAATTGAAAGGACTTACCTTTTTGTAACACTGTAGCCTAATAAATCAATATTACAGTTTTCACTTGTATTGCTAATTCATAAGATTCAACGCAATTTGCGTTTTAAAACTATGGGCCGAACTTTAGGGACGTCATTATGAGACGTGTTTTTAATTATGGCCTACGAAATTTATGTGATGACTTTAAATTGGTATTTGTGAAACCATTTGCGTAGACGACTAGTCTTCAACTCTTTACTCCTGTAGGAAAATCCCATAATCAAATGTCAGTTTCGAGAAACATAGCGGATGGTTCACTCCACTGAAAATTCCCGAAGGCAAAACGGGTCGAAACGGTACGTCAATTTGCATCTATAAAGCTTCTGTAACTCTTTACTCCTATAGGCCTGTATAGAGATCGAAGCAAAGCGAAAATCTCATACAAAATACTACATTTTTCACCTGCGTGAAAAACACAATTGACAAATATTTCACTTCGTTTTGAACTGTAAACAAATACGATCCAGCGAAATTGAATTTTGTGGATCGCATCTTTTTCGCTTTCGTTAACCTCTTTTCACGCATGCAGTGCTCGCGAAAAGAGCAGCAGCTAAGCGAAAAGTTGACGTTTCGAGAAAGAGCGTATGTGTCAAATTTCACTTCACCGGAGGTGTAAACTGATCGATTTCGTTTCACATGAACTGTAAACTGCGAGAAAAGGAAACTGGAAAATGTTACACAAACATTTTTTCACAACCTTTTTCGCTAGCGAAATTTCATGATTTTTCGCGTGCTTTAAATTTAGTTTCGTCTCGATCTGTATACTAGGGGGAGGAATGCTATAAGAAAATATCACTGGATGCTTGAAACATGGCGAAAATTCCATAGCCAAGTTCAATCCTTGAGTGAAAATGCCATGTCCGTAAGCTGAACTAGTTTTCTAAAAGGGTGTATAACCGTTCATGAAAAAATAAAACTACCGAAAAGTTGAGATATTTTATATTAGTATTTAGAAATGCCTCTCATGTTAAGAAATAAAAAACAGCCAGTGAGTAAATAACTCTGCCATTTATAGCTAACACGAATGTTTACATTCGCCATGTATGCATGCATGCAGCCATGCTTGGCATACACAGTTTTGGTCACAAACTGCTCATTTTCTAATAACTTTGCACACAGTTGCATATCTATAGTAAACTAATATAGGGAAAATGGCTCTAATGTTAGCCTATGGATCTAAGATTGGGCCCATCGCTGAAAATCTGCTATTTATCAATTGTATCTAGATGAACGCGTCATTGGGACGGTACTAATGCATATTTTTGGTTGCTATTGAAAATTTAGTCGATTGCTGAATTTATGTATGGACCCAAATTAGGGACACTTAGGCTGACATTACATACATTCCCCCTATCAATTACTTTAAAGAAAAACAAAATTCAACAACTGAGTGAAAACTTATTAACAAATGAGCAGTTGGAGTGTACAACTGGGCAGCATCCATGCAGCTGATCGAATCTTCCGTTCGGAGCTGGCAGTAGTTCCTAAATTGATTGAAATTTAGGTACTAGCTACAAGCTAACTAAGAATTGCTTAAATACACTGTAGGAAGTGATGCAAGGTTTTGCGTTGCGTTCTTAACAGAGTAATTCGTAGATTGCATACTGGCAACTGTCATGTATCTACTTTAAAACTCTTATTCTGGTTGCTTAACGAAAACTATTTGGGAGTGAATAGTTTTCCAATCAAAGTTAAGAACCGGAAAAGCATGACAATTACCATTGCCGGCCACGCCACAATTATGCAATGTTTCATGCAAATCAGAGAAAGTCAAGTTTTTTTTTCCGATTCATTATTGTAATGTAAATGAATGTCATGTAAATTTCAGACATCACTTGCTTATCCATAGCAAACAACAAGTATTGGTTTCAGCTACGTGCATTCAAAAAACCCTATTTTTTTTTTTCGCTTGAAAAATTGCAAAGATTTATGCAAAAAGGGTCGCCATAAAAAATCATTTAAAAAATTATTATTAAAAAACAATTATTTATTAAAATAGTATTTGTAAAACCGGGAAATTTTTGAATGATTGACCAGGAATTTTAAAATGAATATTCACTTGGAACCCTGCATTTTTCAAAATTAGGCAATGATTAAAATTAATATTTTGTTCTGTACAGGATTTTAAAAAGAGATGTTTTTTTCTTAAGAGGCATCCAAATTATAGAAATCATTATGATCTGCAAGATTGAAATAACTTATTATTCTAGGAGTTTTAAAAGACTAAAACCAATGTCTGAAAACAATTCTGCATTAGGTATTTACAAATCTTAAAAATGTCATATAATTATTTATATAATACAACGAAATATGAGCAAGCGACCACAAACAAAAAAATAACGCGGAAGCAAATTAAAACCTAATGAGCTTGGGTCGGTGATTTTGTTTTTCAATACGGTCAGTATGGTTTGATGGACAGGCTGTGTCGATGCAACGAACTTTGAAAATGGATTGATGATTACTCCCAGTAATTGAACTTCAATTGAGGTGCCCGTTCATGGACCCAAGCTCAACTTATTCAAATTCAAATTCGAACGCTGATAATAGATCCGAGGTACTTTCGATCAGTATAGTGTAGTAACCTGTTCGTACAAAACCACCGCACTTCTCCGGTTTTATCCCAAAGCAACGCAGATAACGCAACAATAGCTTTTTCCGTAATTATGAGTAAATAAGCTCAAATTGACCAACGCCACTGCACTGACTGGCCGCCTCAGGTGTCAATCAGCTGCTGGACTTGCATGTCTAATCTCGCTGCTCGGTAGCTTCACAAAGACTCAGCAGTAGCCACTGTCTTCGTCACTCTACATTTGCGAAAACCGAAATTGCCTGTAGGCCTTCTAATGACTCAACAACAAAGTCATGCCCCGGACTGTGCCACCGCATTGACCATTCGTCGTTGGCAAGCTGCTTTGTAGTGTAATTTTCAAATTATTAAATCTAATCATCATGGGGTCGAAATGTTTGGTTCGATTTCATCAGGCTGCGGCTACCTGAACCTACGACGCGTACAATTGAAACAGTACAACCAGACAGATACTGGCGGGTGCAACGAACAGTCAGCGCAATGAAGAGAGGAAACTGCGGTGGAAAAAGCTGTTCGCATAGAAATTATGCAATTTTTCAATCATAATCAGCGTTGGGTGGTTGGCTGAGTGAGAGAAAGAGCTGTTAATTTGCATGATAGTCGAACTGGATTTTAATTGGTCCGAAGCAGATGAATGTTTTTATCAAGCTTGATGAGATATTGTGGGATAATTAACATTCGTATTTGGACCTGAAAGATCATCTAGTAAAGGTTTTGTTTGAGAATATTTATACTGGAAAATATGATTGATGTTTTAATCCAATTGTTTTATGTGTATTATAAAAAAAATATCCAATTTTAATATGGTTAAATTGTATTTATCTAAGATTTAGTTATGTGAAACTAGTCGTACATTTTATCATAAAATTCGTTTAATAAAATGTCACTCATCTGAAGGCATGACAGAATCCCATGTTTGGGCACACTGTTGGTCAGTTATTCATATTTCACCACTCTTGCGTAGAAATTCCTACTTATCCATCATAACGACACTGACAGAACAAATTTTCTCGAAACCTGCAAAGCAACTGCTTGACACCCGGATTGTTGTTATGCTTATTAGCTTCATGCAAATTAGCTTCAACCAAGGTGTTGCCTAGCTGGTCAGCTTTGCGAAAGGCCACTTTTTCACTTTTGAATCAAAACTGACCACTACATTTGCCGCCGAGCTGCGGCCGATACCCTTCACATATTTGCTCTAGTTTTTCAATTATTACTCATGTATGCTGTTGTTGTCGTTGTTTTTTTTTTCTCTTTTCTGACCACCACTCTCCATAACAGTGTTTTTAATCAATCACCATACGCCGATCGGATCGGAAAATCAGTATCCATTCGCGTGCACCTATCATTATTCTACCCGGCTTCTGTCTTACATTGAGCTACGGTTGCTGCTGTCGGTCGAGAAAAAGAACGTCAAGGTCCTTCATTTGTGTACCTAATACATTCTGGCCATTCAAAGCAATCCAATCGGAAATCGTTTCGTCGTTTTTTTTCCTCCGTTCGAATAAGCCCTCTGTACCCTGCAATGAACAAATTTCTCAATTACGGTATCCGGCTCAGTCGACCAGCCAGCGCACTGCAACGATGCACTAATTTACAAAACAAAAAAACAGAAACGAAAAAAAAACTGCACGCACTCAAGGAAAGCCTAGCTGTAAGAAGTTATAGCAGTACTACCTTGAACGGAAGTGCGCAGTGTGCCCTTTTGAAGCGTAGGTCGCTTTTTGCTCCAAGATCACGACCGAAAGCGACGACGACGATGGCGACGCCATCAGACTGCTGGACTGCATCGAATTGATCTCTGAGCGAGGTGGAAGAGGGTGCAGGCATGACGATGGGACCCCTCTGTCTGTTAGTCTGTTGCAACAAGACTGGCTCGCAAAATGCAACCAATGATGGAAAGGTTGGCATAAATTTGCACAAACTTTCCCTTTTCTTTGCTGTTGCTTATCGTAGGTATCGGTGCTAATTCGTTTATGCGTGCAGGGATGATGTTCCGGATTGGGTTACGGACGGTGCAGTTTGTCAGAATGCGGATGTTTGAACTATGGCAAAAGCTCATTATCGGAGGAGCACGTTTTGGACTCGAAAATGTTATTTGCTCAGCAATCAGTTGGTAAAAAAGTGACGGTCATATTTCCGAATCAAACAATAATCGTTGCTTATTGGAAAGAATTTGGTATGCTTTATTTTGAATCATGATTAAGTCCTTCATGTTTATCTTTTATGAATTACTACCAAACTGACAGTATCAGAAACATGCTTGTTTGGACATTGTCGTATCTAACACATCACATTTTCCTTTTTCATCTTTTAGACAAAGTTTGAGCGAGGTTTGTGAAATTTAAACCTCCAGCGCCCATAAGGGAACTGGTATAATAAACTAATTTCTATTTATGGGATGATACAACTTCGGGGTCCCTCCCCATGGACATGGAGGTTGACGGTACTGAAGCAAAGGGTTATGTTTAATTTCTTTATATTTGCAACGATGATGATTTCCTATAGTGACACATATCACCTTCTTAATGCTTCAGTACACAGCAAAAAAATAATTTTGATATCATGTCAAAGTGGATGCACTACAATCATGTCGAAAATATGGTGTAATATTACTTGTTAAAAAGGACAAAATTATCATTAATACAATGCATGAACTGACATTACGCTGCTTTTACTGCATTTGTTTATTTATGTGGTCATAAAAATTACATGAAATTTTCGACATGATTGTAGTGCATCCACTTTGATGTGATATCAAAATTATTTTTTTACTGTGTATGCCTCAAACGATTAATTCTTGGTTGTTAGTAGAACTTCCTTGATGAAATCGGCTGCTTCATGCAGACTGAGCAATTCTGATTATAGTTTCAGATTTGTTCTGTATACAGAGGAACTGGGAGGGCTTAGTAGAAACTTCTCTCTGATCTTCTAGTAAATTTTGCATATAATTTTATTAATATTTTATTTTATTTAAGCATATTATTTTTGTTACAGTCAATTAGCACTAGCATACGATACAAAAGATTAAATATTACTTGCTCGTTTTTGCTTTAAATAATCAATATTTATTTTACTTGTAATTACCTTTGAAAGTTTTTTTCAGTTTTTTTTTTTGTCGTCTGAAAATTTTCCCAGTTTGGTTAGAAGTTTCGAAGTTAACGCATGTCCACAGGCCTAATAGAAAGATAGACAGATAAAGTGTATCATGAAGAATGGTTGCATGCAGGGTTGCTTCCACTCACTTACTATAGAGGAGTGATTTTTGGAGTTTTGAATTCGTTAGATGTTGTAATGGAGATTTGTGTTGTTGGATGCGGAAGGAGATTGGAGGGCGGGTGTTTGACACATAGAGCCTGTCAATTTCGCTTTCAGAGTGTCGCAGTCAGCAGTTTTATGATTCGTGTAGAATCGTTGATTGTGACTGCAAGTGGATTTGGCGGGTTTTGTGTGTCGGACGCTTGCTTTTTGGCCTCTTCTTGTGTCTAACATGTGCAGAGTATCATTATAGCGTCTAATGGTTTTGATATTCCTGGTTGCGTGAAATATATTTGTGAGAATATTTTTTTGAGGTTTTAGTAGTTACGTTTTGTTTGTAGTTTATATTTTATTTCTTTCATGTAATTATCGTAAATAATAGTTATTCAATAATAGATAGTTCATCCATATATTCGTACTTTGACGCGAAGCGCTGTGGATTATGAGATGCTCGATGACCCTGGAGGGATCGATTTTGCTTACTGAGCAGGAAATCATGGATTTAACCCCAAGCTCTTCCACAGCACAATAAATCGCCACCATCATTTGTATATTTGATATTGATCATTAACCTCGGAAACTATTTGCATATCAAGCGAAAACGTAGTCCTGTATTGTCGGGAAGCGTTATGGTTCTGAGATGCTCGATGATCCTGGAGGGATCGTTTTTGCTTACTGAGCAGAAAATAATGGGTTTAATCCCAAGCTCCTCTCCGTCATGACTCCTAAAATTCATGATCACTACACAAAATGAATATGTTCTTTCGATAGCCGGCTATCGAGAGATTAAATAAAAAACAAATAAACAATACATACTTTTGGTTGCATCGCCAACTTGAGGTGAATCCTAACCGAATACCCAACCCTCCAACTCCGTAGCACTTATGAGGGTGTCGCTAAGTCGGTGGCCTCTCGTTAAGCAAGTACTACATCAACATTTCCTTCCCTATCCCTAGATATGGTAAAGATGGGCGTGGCCGGGAATGGCGACAGTCATGCTTTTGTTATTCTTGTTTAGATTGGAACCAATGTTTACTCCCCAGCATTATTCCTGAAAGGAGTCTAACTGAGAATTTCAGAAGAGACGTTAGTGTCGCTAATATCCAATCTACGAAGTATATCATAACAACGCTAACGCTAACGGTTGTTGATACAACTTCGGGGTCACCACTAGCTCACCCGAGTAGCACACTTTCATCATAATAAGTTACAGCAACTTGTTTATGACTTAAATAAGTCGTATATAAGTTTCTACAATTGATTTTTGACAAACGTGCTACTAAGGCAGTCGGTATTGGTGCAGCTTTGTAAGTCCAAGATGGAGGTGGCTGAGTTCGATTCCCGGTCCACTCTAGGAAATTTTCGATTTGACAATTGTTGGTCTTCCCAGGGCATAGAGTGTGATGCATATAAATACTAATGCAATAATGGTACAGGCATCGAAGGCTTCCAATTAAGAACTGTGGAAGTGCATCTAGAACACTAAGATGAGAGCACGCAATAAGTTTATGATGCGAAGAAGAAGAAGTGTTGATATCACTAAAAATGTATTTTAGTTAACCGTTTTATTTTAGTGATTCGATTTTGAACCGATAAAAGCCATTATATATGTCTGTTATGCGTTAATTATGCTTATTTAACTTCATGGAATTAAAAAAAATCAGATGTAAACCAGTTGTTGTGTACCGGTTAATTTTCCTGATTCATGTCTGAACCGGTAAAGACAATTATACTGCCCCTCATGACAAGTCCGTCCCAGCAAAATCCTAACAATAGATCAGCGCGGTCGAGTCACACCGGCAATATAAGGGAAGCGAGAGCACACCAAGTACCTAAGCAAAAGGAGGAAAACATTAGCACAAACCTTTTCAAATCAAATTATCGCGCTGGGAAACAAAACTAATCAAATGCGAGCACCGAAAAACTCCACAAAGATAGTCCGAACTCAAAAAAATAAAATAAAATAAAAGCCCGGAACGGAGCAAAAACACAACCTTCCTCGAACGATTCTCAATGCGAAGTCTTGGATATTGAAATCTCACAAGAACCTAAAACTCTTTATGAAGAGCTTTTGAGAGTTTTGATTATTTCCTTTAAATTCCGTTATAATTGCTTATCTTTTGACAGATACGCGTATTTTGCCTACTACTTGCAGACTTCATCAGTGCCAACGACTCAACAACAGTGGTGTCAAATGATAACCAATTTTAACGTAATTAAAAGGAAACAATCAACACACTTAAAAGCTCTTCATAAAGGGATTCCGTTAAGAGGTTTGACAAAATTACAAGACTAAAACTCTTCATGTTTTATACTATAGGGGAAATGGCTCTAATGTTGGCCTATGGATCTTAGATAGGGTCCATCGCTAAAAATCTGCTATTTATCATTTTTATCTAGATGAACGCGTCATTGGGACGGTACTAATGGATATGCTCTTTGGCCACATACTGAATGTTCTGAAATTCGGTTCCGAGGACCACTTTTCGCTCCGACAGAACATGGGCATGTGACACATCAATATACGCTAATTTTCAACAGCGAGTACGATGGTGCAACACAGATCCCTTCTAGACGTAATCAGGTCGAATCTTCTGAAATCCGGCTCCGAGGACCCCGTGTCTCCCCGCCAGAACATGACAATGCGACAAATCAATTCACGAAAATTTTCAAATGCAATTAGGGGAAACGCACCGGTATTGGCCATGTTCCACCTTTTGACGATATTTCACGTTTTTTACAATTTTGAGATGTTCAGTTGCGTTCAGTTTGTTTGTACATATCATATTCAACGGTGTACATAAACATTTCGACCCCAAAATACACTAATATTGTAATTTAATCGATTTACTGAGGTGTGGCCAAAACAGTAACCTATGGCCAATACCGGAGTTCGTGTGGCAATACCAGGCGGGATTCATGGATGGCCGCGCTACCATGGACCAAATTTTCGCGATTCGGCAGGTTCTGCAGAAATGCCGCGAATGCAACGTGCCCACACATCATTTGTTCATCGATTTCAAATCCGCATACGACACAATCGATCGAGATCAGCTATGGCAGATTATGCCCGAGTATGGATTTCCGGATAAACTGACGCGATTGGTCAGGCCGACGAAGAATCGAGTGATGTGCGTTGTTCGAGTATCGGGGACACTCTCGAGTCCCTTTGAATCACGAACGGGGTTACGGCAAGGTGATAGACTTACGTGTCTGCTAAATATTCAACATCGCGTTAGAAGGTGTGATCAGAAGAGCTGGGATAGACACGAGTGGCACAATCTTCAAGAAGTCCATTCAGCTTCTTGGCTTCGCCGATGACATCGACATCATGGCACGGAACTTTGAGACGATGGCGGAAACGTACATCAGACTGAAGGCTGAAGCTAGGCGGATTGGACTTGCCATCAACGCATCGAAGACAAAATACATGAAAAAGAGGTTCTAGGGAAGACAATGGTGGTGGTCGATTAGTTCGTGAATTTGGACTCACTGGTGAATGCCGAAAATGATACCAGCAGAGAAATTCAAAGGCGCATTATGGCAGGAAATCGTGCTTACTTTGGACTCCGGAGGACGCTCCAGTTGAATAAAATTCGGCACCGCACGAAGTTAACTATCTACAAGACGCTAATTAGACCGGTGGTCCTCTACGGCCACGAGCATGCTTGGCATGCACAGTTGTACACACCAACTGCTCATTTGGTAATAACTTTTCACTCAGATGTTGAAATTTATTTTTCTTTAAAGTAATTGATAGATTAGGCTCATAGTTTACTATAGATATACGAAGATTAGGTAAAACTTAACATTTGAATCAACACTAATCAATGTAACACTTAAATTCCGAAATGTGTAGTGAGCATTTCCCACCTCATTTTTACAACGCAAAAACAAATACAGTTTACTACTAGCATTAAAATCTACTTATTTTTTACATATCTATAACAAGCTTACACTCTATTCCATCTACTGCTTCAAAAAGAACTATGTTCCGTCAACTGTGTGCAAAGTTATTAGCAAATGAGCAGTTCGTGACCAAAACTGTGTATGCCAAGCATGGCCAGGAGACCTGGACTATGCTCGTGGAGGACCAACGCGGTGTTTTCGAACGGAAGGTGTTGCGTACCATCTACGGTGGAGTGCAGATGGATGACGGAACGTGGAGGAGGCGAATGAACCACGAATTGCACCAGCTGCTGGGAGAACCTTCCATCGTCCACATTTCAAAAATTGAGCGACTACGGTGGGCTGGGCACGTCGTAAGAATGCCGCACGACCCAGCGAAAATTGTTCTCGAAAGCGACCCAACACAAACTAGAAGAAGAGGCGCGCAGCGGGCAAGGTGGATCGACCAAGTAGAAGGCGACTTGCAGACCCTGGCGAAGTGTGGCCATGGAGCGAGTAGAGTGGAGACGACTTCTTCGGACAGCAGAGGACAACAAGGCCTTAGCCTGATTGGTAAGGTAAGGCCAATACTGGTGCACTTCCCCAATGATGGTGTTCCAGAGGACCACTTTTTGTACCGACAGAACATGGACATGTTATATTGTGGCCAGTATCCGGATCTTCTGAAATCCGGCTCCGAGGACTACTTTTCTCCCCCAACAGATGGGCATGCGACACATCAGTTCATGCTAAATTTCAAAGGCAAGTATGATGGAGTATCAGAGATCGATCCTAGCCGTAGTCCGGCCACAGTGGCGAGTACCCGGATTTTCCAAAGCGAGTATGATGGCGTGTACGAGATTCCTGTTGGATAAAATCTGGCCATAGTGATCAGCATCCGGATCTTTCGAAATCCGGTTCCGAGGACACCTTTTCTCCTTGTCAGATCATGGGCATGCGATAATTCTCAAAAGCGAGTACGATGGAGTATCATAGAACCTGCTTAGACGAAATCTGACCACATGGCCAGTATCCGGATCATCCTAATTTCTTCTTTTTTTTTAACTTTGTAGCGAAATTAATAAAGCATTAAAAAAATAAAGACAACTTTTAATTTCTACAAAACATGGCAATGTGGCAGATCAGATCATTCACACAAATTTTCAAAAGCAAGTACGAAGGAGTTCCAGAGAGCCCTCCTGAACGTAATCTCTCTACAGTGGCCAGTATCTGGATTTTCCAAAACCCTATTCTCACGACCGCTTTACGCTCCGAAAGACATTTCATACATTAATGTAAGCTAATTTTCATAGGCGAGTGTGATCGAGTATCAGAGATTCCAAAATCCGGATTCAAGAACCACTTTTCTCCCCGCCAGAACATGAGCAATGCATGCAACGTATCATACACAGTTAAAAAAAGTAGTGTAAATTTCTGTTCAGTATGATGCACATAAATGGATCGTCACATATCATATAAGTTTACATTATATAGGGGAAATGACGGCAACCCAAATTGAAACACTATTTTCACTGGATTTTCTTACGAAAACACTTCGCTGAATGCATGCAAACGATTCTTTATGCTTTCAGCTTCAATTTGACTATATTTTTACCACTGAGAAAAAACAATCTAGCAGGGTTTTCTTGAAATGAAACACACGCACTACAAATTGTAGCTGATTTCGAGTTGCCGATAATAGAACAGCAGATTTACATGCAGTTCAAATGGAACGGTTGCCGAAGAAAAACTGGTTGCCGACAATACTCGCTCTCACTAGAGAAGATTGGAGCTTTGTAAAAGCGTTTCAAAACAGTTTTTAACAATTCTTTCGACTGAAATTGTTAGAGCAGCTGGCAGCAAACCAATACTGCATATGTGTGCGTTCCATAGATAAAAAGGCTATAGAAAGAAGGTCACTGCTTAGGTTGCCGAGAATACGTAAATTCCCCTATCATGTAAAGTTCTGAGACATTTCATGCAATGTAGCAAATATTGTATACAAAAGCCCATTGTTGTAAACAACATTGCTTACAAGTTGCTTGGTTGCGTGAAATGAAATACAAGTTTACGTGAATGAATGTTTACATCACTATTAAAATTCAGAATTTTTATCTGTGTATCACACTAAGGCGAGTACCATGAAGAAACAGAGATCCCTCCAAGATGCAATTTGGCCACGGTGGTGCGCATGAACTCTTTGAACATGCTTGGACAGTTTTGATGCTAACGGCATTATACCAGTTAATCTAGTAGATCATTTGATCTTGACTTCAGCACGGTTTGAAGTAAGGTGAACTACCCATTCCCAGCCTAATAAGCACAACCCGCACTTAGTCTTTCTTAATCTAGCGTAGCACCAAACGGAATGTTATTATTACAGATGGCTTCCAAATGTATTTACCGTTCCATTTGTACCGTTAGTTCTGATAAGGGGTCGTGAAATATTCATGTACTGTTGCCAATGCAAAACTGCTTCCGGCGGCTCAACTTGGCCTACGGGTTTTCTTGGGCCTATTAGGCATTGAAACGCCATTGGGATTCTCTTTGGCCTATCGAACGGAAAGAAAAGTGAATTCGCATGCACCTTTTGTAATCCTCAAGTTCGCCTTTTGTTTTCGAGATTTTATTTTGCGTTCTTCAACTCTTCGTCTTGCTGCTATTGAATAGATGCATCGTACCAAGCGTTTGTTTGACACGTTCACGCCGAAATCATAGATATAACAGTAGTTCACAGCATATTTGAACTTTGTACGCTGATGGTCATTTCTCATGTAAAATCGTGTGCTGAATCCAAAAATGTAGTCAGAAAAAATTTCAGTAGGATAGTTTTCTAGATACAGTTATAAAATGAACTTCTTTTAATTCACCAGTGCCATACGGCCGATGAGATCAACTCAAAATTGAGTCAAATATGATTCAAAATTACAAATTACATTCAGTGGATGTGTCAATTTCCACGAAAATCGGTTTCAATCTCAGGAAAAACAAAATTTTACTCTGTTTACGAGTAAACTCATAGACTGAGTAAAGTATTCATCGATTTTCCTGATATTTGAGTTGATTTGGGGCCTCCCTTAGCTCAGTCGGTAAAGGCGCAGATACAAAGCAAGACCATGCTGGGTTCTGGGTGGCTGGGTTCAATTCCCGGTCCGGTCTAGGAATTTTTCGGGTTGAAAAATTTCTCGACTTCCCTGGGCATAGAAATATGATTGGACTTGCCACACAATTATACCAATGCAAAAATGGTACAGGCATCGAAAGCTCTCAATTAATAACTGTGGAAGTGTATCTTGAACACTAAGTTGAGAGCACGCAATATTGAAATATCATTAGGTAACCAAATAGTAGAAAAAAGCAAAATTGTAAGAGATCTAGGTGTAATCCTACACTCCAAACTAACTTTTATAGAACATTATAATACTATCATTAGTAAAGCAAACAGAATGCTAGGCTTCATCAAAAGGTTCAGTCATAATTTCAAAGACCCATACACTATTAAGCTATTATATACCACATATGTAAGGCCAATTCTGGAATACTGCCACCTAGTATGGAATCCATGCATTTCCGTACACGAAGAACGCATAGAATCTGTCCAAAAACAATTCCTTTTATATGCTTTACGTTAATTGAATTGGACTGCATTTCCATTACCATCTTATGAAGCGCGCTGCATGCTCATCAATATACAAACACTTAAGGAGCGCCGCCAATTTGCAATGCTTTTCTTCATCACCGACATTATTTGAATGCGCATAGATTCGGCAGAAATTCTCGCACAATTAAACTTTTACACACCTTGTCGATATCTTAGAACACGGAATTTATTTTCAGAAAAATCGTACAGAACAAACTATGCAAAAAATAGCCCAATCAATCGAATGATGCGCCTATATAATTTGCATTGCGGAACTATTGACATCACTATGTCCAAGCAGCAAATAAAAACTAAGCTAAAACAGAATAGAATTAATACATAGTATGTAAGTAAACATTGTAATAATCATTGTATGTAGTCTACACTGGCTTGACGAAATGGAAATAAAGCAATAAGCTAATATGCGATATGCAATAAGCTTGAAGAGCGAAGAAGAAGAAAGAAGAAAGAAGAAGAAGAGTTGATTTGTTAGGAAAATTTTACTCTCAATTTTTGCAATTTGAGACGAGTTTGACACAATTCTAAGTTACTCGCAGCATTCATGATCATTCAAGGTCAACAGTACCGGAGAAAAACGCAAGCGCAGTATCTGTCGTTGAAGGTGGAAGTCAAACATACTTGAAGAGACCCGATTGAATACTAGCTATAAACCACCTATCATGTTGTAGTTGGTACGGCGAAGTGGCATTCTCAGCATCACGTTGTTTCGATGCACTCGGGGTTTGACGTGTACATTCATTCATGCACTGTAAAGTGTCAGCGATGAGAAGAACCCTCGAAGTGTCTCCCAAGTTCGAAGAGGCTCCAAATCGATCAACTGGCAACGACTTTCATAGCTTGGCAGATGAAACGAGTATCTGCAATGCAGGTTCCTCAGAGCGAATCGAACAAAACGGCGCTGAACGGACTCAACTCTTTCAGCAACATTATTGAAGTTCGGTTTCCAGACCGCAAAACAGTATTGCAGAATGGGCCACTCCAGGATACCGTACAGTAGATACAGTAGATGTCGAAGAAATTCTATGCAATCCTGATTCAAGACGATGAAGCCCAATGCCCAAGGCATCAAATGTCAACAACATAGGAGATGTGCTGCTTGTACATACACACTTAGATTTTTTGCCGAGATGGGCACCACCGAGCAGCTCGGCAATCTATTTTGCTGGATCTCAGTGAAA
The DNA here is from genome assembly GCF_037179485.1 of Ochlerotatus camptorhynchus. Lineage (NCBI taxonomy): Eukaryota > Metazoa > Arthropoda > Insecta > Diptera > Culicidae > Ochlerotatus > Ochlerotatus camptorhynchus. Next base: position 1,425,694 of record NW_027040529.1, on the reverse strand, counting down.
AATTTACCGAGATTCAGTTAACAAACGGAAAATTTGCTGAGGTATCGGCTAACAAACATATATTTTGCTGAGTTCTAAGTAAAAATAAATGCCGAGCCTGCTCGGTGGTGCCAATCTCGGCAAACAAATCTAAGTGTGTATGTTGGGATTTCAGAATTACTGTTGTGTGTACTCATTTACTCATGTAGAAATCTGTTGATCTTACGTAGGGAATATCCAAAAGATGTGTTCACTTCGCAAAACTCTTGTCTTCATCAACTTGTTTCTGTTCATATATTTACTGTCATAAGTACAGAGCCTGCCAAACGCGTGTTTATGCTGTGACACAGTACGATTGTCCCATTGACGAGCAGTGAGCTTGTTCACAGCACCCACCTACACGTATTGTGCAGGCTCGGTATTATACCTTTTGATACGTATTTACGATCCAACCAGTCACCATTTGATTACGACTATGCTCACACCTTACCGTGCAAAAACCTCACGGGAACTCGCGGGCTAATAAAGCAGATCCACGCCAAATGACGAATCGATTAGACTCGACCTTCTCCGGTTTGCATAAAACTTATTTGGTTTTTTTTTTGGCAATCATTCACGTTTGTGCCATTTTGAATGTTGTGTATTTTTTTTTTGCTAAATGGCGTATTCAACATTTTTCAATAAATCGATGCAGGAAAACGTCTCTTCTTATAGAAATGACGGCTACAACAAAGCTATAGGGAAACATTAATTCTATCTAAGCCAAATATACACGGTACATTTTGTTAAATAAATTCTGAGATTAAAATCTAAGTAAATGTTAAACACATAAATAACAAAAAATGTACATGGTAAAAAAAATCGATAAATGTTCTAAAAAGAATGAAAAATGCAAAATTTAGAAATATGTCCTTGGATGTAACCTTGGACACTTAAAAATTTACAAAAATCGAAGAACAAGCTTTTGGTAAAATATGTTAACTTAGTTGTTGTTTTACGACTTTTGTCAATTTTCAACTGACCAAGGTTTTCAATATTTTTAAAGTCTGCATTGTCGTAAACCTTTTTTGTAGTCAAATTTATTGAAAAAGAACATTTTTAGTTATTTAAATTGTATGTAGGGGAAAAGTTTTCTTCGGCAATACCTTAACCTATTATCGTCAGGGGGGTAAACAATGTCCTTGAGAGCTCAATTTTGGCATGTGGATACATTGTGTTTCAGAGCAACTATTGGCCAAAGTTGAGTGCTCTAGGACTTTGTTTACCCCCCTGACGATAATAGGTTAAGGTATTGCCGAAGCCAACTTTTCCCCTACTTTTTTAATTTATTTTATTAAAATTACTTTTATAAAATTGACCGTGTGTATTTCCCATAGAAAGACTTTATTTTTCTCTACAACTTTGTCTCCAACGTGGCGTTATCGTTCTACGATTTATTAAAAAATGTCGAAAGTACTATTTTGAAAAAAAAATACAAAACTCAAAATGGCTGAATTTTAGCACAAATTTTAATGATTGCACATAAAAAAAACAATTATGCAAAGTTTAACGCAAATCGAAGAAGCTCAAGTCAAAAATCTAATTTTTGTTATTTTCCATTTGGCCTGGAACTGCTCAATAGCAAGATTTTGCGCAACTTTCGTTCACATCGCTTTTAATTTTCGCGCAAGCACCCCCAAAAATCACAACAGTGTATAAATGAAACAGCACCGCCTTCGATTAACAACGCCCCGCTTCCGTCTTGTCATGCTGTTACTAATGACCCAATTTTCTTTCTTAATCTCACTTTCAGGTAATTGAAGCTGCTAGCAAACGATTTTCGTCCCCCCACCCTCCGTCACCAGTGGAGAGGTGCACTGTATTGCTGTAAGCACCGTGTTCCAATTTGTGAGTAAACACAACAGAAGAAAAGCGGAAAATTCATTACCTTTTACTACTCGCCCCATAGGAGAGACCGGGTGCGTGTGTGTGTGCGTGTTAATACGCATTTAGTTAGTATGTAGTAAAACCCATTCAGTGAGTGATTACCAATTAGCGAAAGCGAAAATCCCGCCATGAGTGACAGCGTAGATGCACTCGATGGCTTTTGCTTTCGGCGTAACGATCGACTTTCGAGACATTTGGAAAATGAGTGCGGCTCATCAAAAGTTTAACGATTTCAAACCCCCCGAATGCTGATGTTGTCCGAGCATAAAATAAAAACATTCAAGGTTACACACCTCACCGGTACCGAAATTATGAGGCGATTTACAGTAACACAAACGGAAAAGCAAAATAAACCGGAGCCCATTATAAACGTGTGGTGGCAGTGTAGAATGTGAAATTTCGCTTTTCGCAGCAATAATTCGATTCTGTGAGACCGGCTTGTGACTTTTGAAAATTAATTACCTCTTGAGCACTGCTGTTGCTGCCGAGATCTTTTTCAGATAAGTTATGCTCGGACGATGTTCACTTTAAGAGCCATATCTATATAGGAGGAGATCGGCGATGTAATGAAGTTGTCGGTTTACGATGAAACTGGAGATTGTTAAATTCTTGTGACCTACATCACCCAAAAAACTGGCGTAATTGGCAGGCTGCAAGGGAGCAATTATGACTTGTGGCGAAATGCAACCTTTCTGCAAGAGCATCGTGTTGATTTAAACGTTTGTTTCTGAGACTGGAAGCTGTGCGATTGTAGATTAATTAACGAAACCGTTTACCTCACTCTAGAGGCGAGCATTACAACTCGAACGCAGTAGTTACTGCAGTGTTCTACTTTTACTGTGAGCAGAATTAAAGAACCTGAGCAAAAGGTCTCTCTTACGAAGTTGAAGAGTGCATGCTATCAGCATGTTAACCTTAAATTATCTATAGCGTGATTGTTCAAAATGTCCACAGAAGCAATTAGAGGTTCTCTTCATCGGTTTACCCACCTTCGAATTACGGCCATTTGGGTGAACCTCAGTTGTTTCTCCAGCACAGTGTGTTAGGTAATGTTTTATTTAAGTGATGTAGATACTGGTTTGCACCACCGTGTATCGAAATAGGTTCAATCGATCAAGAGAATCACCCAATTTTGAAGAATCAATTTCATATTATTCTTGTTTTTTAATGACTAATGACGATCAAACTATTCACACTCAAGTTTTTTTTTTATTAAGTTTTTAATAATAATAATAATAAATTGCGTAAAGTGATCCATTAGATCCCCATAAAACCAATTTTTTTTTATTTGTTTCACTAACAAATGACATGGCTTTTTTGGTGCTGCTCAGAATCGTTACGAAAATATAAATTGAAGGAACTACTACAACTCAAAGAAAATCCTGTAATAAAACATCAGCTTTAATAGGTTCTGATTCTGGAAAAATCTGGCATCACCCCCCGGGGATATCCAGGAGATCTGGAACTGTACCATCAAACAAAACGATTTTTATTATTGCAATTTAACTATCATTTTATGTTTATTCAAATGTTCAGAAAGTGTCTGATCGATTTTGTTGATTAGGGAATATAGAATACAGTCATCCCTCTATTTATGCAGTGGGTGATTAGTGCCAATCATATACTAGTTATCTACAGCTCAATTGGTTTAAGGATAGTCGAGAAATAGCGGTAGGTTGACGGTCCCGAGTAAAGGATTATACCGGATATTATATAGGTTGATAAAAAGTTCTGAAACCCGTTAATCAAAATTTGATAACCGAACATGTTATCATTGTGGTTGAATAAACAGCCAACATAACAAATATTATAACAAAAGAATACTCCTTGGATATCACAAAAATAACTGATTTAATTGAAAACATCTTGATAAAAAATCCTATGATCCATGCGAATTTTTCAACAAATTTCAAATTATAATTTAGTATAACAGCCTTACGCTGATAAATGAAATATGATTAACAGAGTTTTTATTTGAACTAACCTTGCATCATTTTATTTTCTTTCATGATAAGAACTGATAACAAAATTAGTCAAGGTTGATAACTAAATTAGTTGTGTGATAACAACTGAAAACAAATTGATATCTGGAATAACAAAACTTGTTTTCAGGTTCATATCAGGTTGTCATTTTACTTTGCTTGAGGTTCATTCCACTACATAAATGGAGGGATTACTGTATACCTAATAGTGAGTTACATTTAGCTATAAATATTAACAAGTTTCCTGAAAATTATTTTTGATGATTTTTTATATCAAGCTTCAGGTAACTTTCGGTAGATCTCATCAAATTGCTCAGTTTATTTCAAAATAATGCTAAAAACCTGAATTTATCCACCTATGGTGAGATCTGACAACCAATGATGATATTTTCGAACTGGCATATGAACCGTTGCGAGCGAAAATGGTACATATCTACTAGAGAAAATTTTACAAAGGCGCTCTTATTCAAAATACTCTAATAATAAAATATATTCATCAAATTTTTTCAACTCAATTGCATAAATGTGTTGCAGAGGAGTTGAATAAATGTTATTACAAAAAAAAATAAAGAAATTTTGCTGAGAATCTGTAAAAAAAATTGTGCCTAATGCGAACAAAATTTAGTGGAAACCTGAAAATGTTGCGAGTGAAAGTGGTACATGTTCACGATATTTCCAGAACGGGATATCTCGTGAACTTGGGCATATAGAATGTTACCGTCTTCGGCAAAATTTATCAGGTGACCAAGGTCCTGCGGATGTTATTCAAATTAGTTCAGAAATCTCCAACTACGTGGTTCTAACGTCCATATGATCTTCTTGCATATGCTACTATACATTAACTTATTAACTTGCCCAATATGTAGCATGTGTGCATACTAATGTACATCTATCCCTGCACATAATACGGACCGCAAATACGGAAACCGCATATACATAGTCCACGTAGCATATGGTACATAGTTTAATTGATTCCAACATGGAACATCTCGTGATCCTGGACATATAGAAGGTTTCTGTCTTGGGCAAAGTTGATCAGTGGATAAAGGCCTTTTGGTTGGTGTAAAGTAGTTCAGAATATGTTCACTATGTGGCGCTAGTGTGCAGTTGAACTTCCTGTATAAATTGTATTTTGAGATCCTTGCCATATAGAAGGTTACTGTCTTCAGCAATATCCTTTCGGGTGGTAGCCATATTAGTTCAGAACTTTCTCACTACGTGGCACTAGTGTGCACATTAACTTCCTGTGTAAACTTTAAAAGCTGTAAAAGTGCCAAATAGCGGTGCTGGTGGTATAGTAGTAATCGTAAGTGCCTCTCACCCAAAAAAGGCCTGGATTCAATCCCAGTCGGCGCCGCCGGGATTTTCTGAGGCATTCAATCTCTGATCACGCCTTCCTTCGGGAAAGTAAAACCGTTGGTCCCCGGTCTATGACTTGATGAGTCGATAGGTAGGGTCTAGGTGTGGGAGCTGCCTTCCTGGCGTCGGTAGCATTTGTACTCAGTAAGGAAAACAAGATCAACGGAAAACAAATCAAAACAAAAAGTGCCGAATACCCCACAATATGGATATTTTCGGAAGGAAGATAGATGGTTGACGCCATTTTGGAATCCAAGATGGTGACTTTGGGCTAGTGAAAAAGTGTGAAAATATTTTTGAAACGAGAACGACGCGTAGAGTCCGGAAATATATGATTGACGACATTTTGGAATTCAGTGTGGTGATTTCCAGTTTGTGGACAACTGTCGGAACGGGGCGAAGTGTAGAAGCTGGAAAGAGATAATTTTCGTCATTTTGGAATCCACGTCAACTCCGTTCTAAAAATACCCATATTGTAGGGTATTTGACACTTTCACACAAACCGGAAAACGCCACATTCAACTCCTTTTAACACATTTATGCAATTTAGTAGAGAAAATTTGATGAATATATTTTATTATTAGAGTATTTTGAATAAGAGCGTATCCTGTAAAATTTACTCTAGTGGATATGTATTCCAAAACGGCGTCAATCATTTATGTCTAGTCTCTACACGCCGTCCTCGTTCCGAAAATATAAATATTGCGGGGTATTAGGCACTTTTACAGCTGTTATAACATACACAGGAAGTTCATGTGCACACTAGCGCTCCGTAGAGCTATGATTTTTTAAATCCAATATGGTAACTCCAAATTTATAAAAAACTAAAGATGGCAACTCCCGGTTTTTTTTTGAAAAAAAAACTGTTACATATTCTACTATAGGGATATATTAAGATCTGAAACGATGCGTATCAAAAATGACGACATCCGGTTTTATAAAATATGCGATGGTAACTTCTGCTTTGTGAAAAACTGTCAAATACCCTACAATATGGGTATTTTTAGGATGACGTGTAGCGGCAAGAAATCAATGATTTACGCCATTTTGAAATCCAATATGACTGCTCCCGGTTTTCTCAGATCTAAGGTGGCATCTTCCGACTTAAGAAAATTTTCAAATACCCAACCGTATGTTTATGCGGACAAAATATTTATGAAACGGAAACAACGATTAGAGACTGAAAATTGATTATTGACGGCATTTATTAATCATCTCAATATGTTTTTAACGGGGCGACTTATAAAGGCTGAATATCAATTATTAACACCTTTTTGAAAGCCAAGATGGAAACTTCCGGTTTTAGAAAAACTACGAGAGAGGACACGCTGAGAGAAGACCACACAAGATTGAGTTTTGAATACTCAATTGTTGACTGTCATAAATTTAGAACATCCATTCTCAAAGCGGCGCCGGTGGTTTAGTGGTAAGCGTGATTGCCTCACACCACAAAGGGCCTGGGTTCAATTCCAGTCGGCGCCGCCGGGATTTTCTGGGGCATAAAATTTCTTATATATGAGGGAAGCAAAGCCGTTGGTCCCCGGTCCATGAGTTGATGGATCGATAGGTAGGGTCCAGGTATAGGAGCTGCCTCCCTGGCATCGGTAACATTGGAACTCAATACGGAAAACAAGATCGACGGAAAGCAAACCAAGGAAAAAAAGAACACTCATTCTCCTTAATCCATGAAAGATTTCATTCTCGTAAAATCCCTATAATAAGTTGTTTGTATATGCGAACGAGCGAAATATGTGTTTGCAAGAAATGAAATGAAATTGTTTTAAAACATACCCATATTCCGGATAATTTATATCGTACCAAGAGAATTTTTATTGTACATTTTCTGATCTTTTGGGAAAAAAATATTGTTGGCACGAGGCTGTGCGTGTGAATGAACTTGACGTTCGTTTTTTCCACGGAGTTTTTTTTATGTATATTCGGTTGCTGATCCGGTCAAAATTTCTGACGATGGCCAAGAATTCGATTGTCTTGGCACACTAGCTGTATGTCCATGCAATTTTCCACTGACACACGGTTTCGAAAATGAAGAGGAACCACGACATTCCATTATTCGTAGTATTTGTGTCGAGGAATGCAAGTTATAGTGATGAATCTGATACCCAAACCAAAAGATCACTCCATCTTCGAAGCATCGGGAATGCGCTTCCGGATATATTGATTTGGTGAACACGTTCCAGTTGAAGATTGTTCTTATACATTTCTCGATTGCATTTTCGAGGGGACGTGTCGGCTTTTGTGAGCAGTGTGTTTGATGGTCGGTTTGGTAGTATCCTTGTAAATATAATGTCTCATGTCCAAATAACCTCGATTTTCGGTCTATTGATTCAATACTTTAGTATTATATTTTCAAAACATACAATGATGCATTATGTCATTTCATGGCACATAAAACGAAAAGTGTGTGTATAGGACCCAATAATCTAGGTTATTTGTATTTTGTAAAACATCTTTATTTTTTATTATATTTTTCATTTTACTACATATTTTATATATGTTACCTTACCTTACCAATCAGGCTAAGGCCTTGTTGTCCTCTGCTGTCCGAAGAAGTCGTCTCCACTCTACTCGATCCATGGCCACAGTTCGCCAGCCTCGTAGTCTGCGAAGGGTCCGCAGGTCACCTTCTACTTGGTCGATCCACCTTGCCCGCTGCGCGCCTCTTCTTCTTGTTCCTGTTGGGTCGCTTTCTAGAACCATTTTCACTGGGTCGTCGTGCGGCATTCTTACGACGTGCCCAGCCCACCGTAGTCGCCCAATTTTTGCAATGTGGACGATGGATGGTTCTCCCAGCAGCTGGTGCAATTCGTGGTTCATTCGCCTCCTCCACGTTCCGTCATCCATCTGCACTCCACCGTAGATGGTACGCAACACCTTCCGTTCGAAAACACCAAGGGCGCGTTGGTCCTCCACGAGCATAGTCCAGGTCTCGTGGCCGTAAAGGACCACCGGTCTAATCAGCGTCTTGTAGACAGTCAACTTCGTGCGGCGGCGAATTTTATTCGACCGGAGCGTCCTCCGGAGTCCAAAGTAGGCACGATTCCCTGCCATAATGCGTCTTTGAATTTCTCTGCTGGTATCATTTTCGGCGGTCACCAGTGAGCCCAAATACACGAACTCATCGACCACCTCGATTTCGTCACCGTCAATCTGAACTCGGGTGGGAGGCTAACATTGTCTTCCCTAGAACCTCTTGCTTTCATATATTTTGTCTTTGATGCGTTGATGGCAAGTCCGATCCGTCTAGCTTCAGCCTTCAGTCTGATGTACGTTTCCGCCATCATCTCAAAGTTCCGTGCCATAATGTCAATGTCATCGGCGAAACCAAGGAGCTGGATGGACTTCCTGAATATCGTGCCACTCGTGTCTATCCCAGCTCTTCTGATCACACCTTCTAACGCGATGTTGAACAGCAGACACGAAAGTCCATCACCCTGCCGTAACCCCCTTCGAGATTCAAAGGGACTCGAGAGTGTCCCCGATACTCGAACAACGCACGTCACTCGATCCATCGTCGCCTTGACCAATCGCATCAGTTTATCCGGAAATCCGTACTCGTGCATAATCTGCCATAGCTGATCTCGATCGATTGTGTCGTATGCGGATTTGAAATCGATGAACAAATGATGTGTGGGCACGTTGTATTCGCGGCATTTCTGCAGAACCTGCCGAATCGCGAAAATTTGGTCCGTGGTAGCGCGGGCACCCATGAATCCCGCCTGGTATTGCCCCACGAACTCTCTTGCATATGGTGACAGACGGCGGCATAGAATTTGGGAGAGTACCTTGTAGGCGGCGCTCAGCAGTGTGATCGCGCGGTAGTTGCAGCAATCCAACTTGTCGCCCTTTTTGTAGATTGGGCATACGACACCTTCCATCCACTCCTCCGGTAATATCTCCTCCTCCCAAATCTTGGCAATTACCCAGTGCAGCGCTCTAGCCAGTGCTTCACCACCGTATTTCAATAGCTCACTTGGTAGTTGATCTACACCAGTTGCTTTGTTGTTCTTCAGCCGACCGATCTCCTCCTCAACTTCTTGAAGATCAGGGGCCGGTAGCCTGTCGTCTTCTGCGCGTGCTCCAAGGTCTGTTGCCGTGCCACCTTCGTTTTCTGCTGCTACACCGTTGAGGTGCTCGTCATAGTACTGCTTCCACCTCTCAATCACCTCACACTCGTTCGTGAGAAGGTTACCGTCCAAGTCCTTGCACATATCGGCTTGCGGCACGTAGCCTTTGCGCGAACTATTTAGCTTCTCGTAGAACTTCCGTGTGTCGTTTACGCGGTACAGATTTTCCATCGCCTCGCGATCTCGATCTTCCTGCTGACGCTTCTTCCTTAGGAAAACCGAGTTTTGTCTGTTCCGCGCTTGTCTGTATCGCTCCACATTCAATCTCGTGCGGTGTTGCAGCATTCTCGCCCGTGCTGCATTCTTCTCCTCTACTAACAGTTTGCATTCGCCGTCAAACCAGTCATTTCTTCGGTCCGGGATTGCAGTACCTAGTGCCGCTACAGCAGTACTACCTATGGCTGAACGGATGTCCCTCCAGCCATCTTCAAGAGAAGCTGCGCCAAGCTGCTCTTCCGTGGGTAGTGCAACTTCCAGCTGCTGCGCGTAGTCCTGGGCAACTCCGGTGTCCCGTAGTTGCTCAATGTTGGGTCGTGGCGTTCGACTTCGACGTGTGTTATGCACCGTCGAGAGTTTTGAGCGCATGCATACTGCAACTAGGTAGTGGTCCGAATCTATGTTCGCACTGCGGTACGTGCGGACGTTGATAATGTCGGAGAAGAATTTCCCGTCGATTAGAACGTGATCGATTTGGTTTTCTGTGTGTTGGTCAGGTGATCTCCAGGTGGCTTTGTGGATATCCTTGCGGGGGAAAAAGGTACTTCGAACTACCATACCCCGGGAGGCTGCAAAGTTCACGCATCGTTGGCCGTTGTCGTTCGATACGGCATGCAGGCTGTTTGGCCCGATTGCCGGTCTATACATTGCCTCCCGTCCTACCTGAGCGTTCATGTCGCCGATGACGATTTTGACGTCCCGTTGCGAACAGCCGTCGTACACCTGCTCCAGCTGCGCATAGAACGCTTCTTTCTCGTCGTCGGGTCTCCCTTCGTGTGGGCAGTGCACGTTGATGATGCTGTAGTTGAAGAAACGGCCCTTAATCCTCAACTTGCACATCCTCGCGTTGATCGGCTGCCAACCAATCACGCGTTGGCGCATCTTACCCAGCACTACAAAGCCGGTTCCCAGCTCGTTGGTGGTGCCACAGCTCTGGTAGAAAGTAGCCGCTCGATGCCCGCTTTTCCATACCTTTTGTCCCGTCCAGCAAAGTTCCTGCAGTGCTACGACTTCGAAGTTGCGTGGTTGAAGTTCGTCATAGATTAACCTATCGCAACCCGGGAAGCCGAGCGATTTGCAGTTCCATGTTCCGAGTTTCCAATCGTAGTCCTTATTTCGTCGCGTAGGTCTGTGCCGATTGTTCCGATCCGTATTTCTTTCTTCGGTATTTGCAACTTTGTTTTTTTTCCAGGGCGGCTTGTTGGGCCTGCCCCAACCCCCTGTCTCGCCGGGGGACCATCGTGCACAGCTCTGTTATTTATATATGTACATTATATATTACATGATTGTATATAAATTTATAATGTAAATTACAATAAATGCTAGGACGGGAAGGAGCATCAGGGCATCATTGAAGTTGTAACTGGACCAGTGTTGGAAAAATCCAAAATCAATTGATATTTTTCCGCTCTCATGGGCTCGCAATATCACGCGTGATATTGGAACAAAATATAATGCTTGATATTGATTTTACAAGCTCCTTTGATATTGCGAGACTATTCACAACGTTCAAACATCAAGCTGAGAGTTGACTCGACACAAAAATGATTCCATTGCACATTGTTTTCTTAGAAAGAGAAAGCATAGTTCGCTATCTCTTTTTAATCTTCACCGATGGCAGACGCGAAGGGACTGCTGCAAGCCGTTATGGAAGTTTTTGTTGCATTCGGGTGCAAAGCAAAAATCATTAAACTCAATCTCACCACAGTTTGGTGAGATTTGCAGTTGGTGAGTTTTGTTAGCTTGATATTCCGAGCTGCGATATCACAGCTAGCACAATCAACCGCAGTTGCTTGCTTGTTGATTGTTGTCTACGAAAATCAAGCGTGATCTTGGGTGTTGGTGAGAATTGATTTTTTGATATTTTCCCAACACTGAACTGGACAATGGAGTGGAGTGCCAACCGGAGTCTAGGAGGGAATGTGTACTGTCATTTTAGATAGTTACATTTCACTTCAACAGTTACAATGAATTTGACGCACTCTTCTTAAACAAACCATCCCGTAGAAAGCTTAACCTTTATTGCGAATTTCATTATTCGTTTTGTTGGATCATATGTTGGAAGGAGATTCTCTTATTCCCGCGGGTTTCGCGTAAGTGTCTCTGCTTACGGGCCCATCCAACCCCTTTTGGCCCTTCATACAGCAGTATGTTGAATTCAGAATGATGACGAAATTTGATCTTGCTGTTGAGTGGAGCTGCATGTAGGGCAAGACCCAAGCTAGGATGGTGGCTACTTACATACATACATACATTTTGGGAAAAAAATATTGTTGGAACTGGAGAACCACGAAATACATTTGTCAATGGCCAAAAACTATCAACATTTAAAAAAATCTACATTCAAACCGCTACATCACGAAAACGGTGCGACTTAGCCAAATTTTATGTGGATTCTTTTTTATTGTAAATATTGTGTACTTTAAATATATCAAGTCGAAAAAATAATTGAACGAAGTTTTGGATGTTTTTTCAACTTTTTTGCCGATTCTTTCTTTATCTTGACCTATAGTGCAATATGTGGCATTCATTGCCCCCTAAAACATATAAAAAAAGTTCGGAGATGAACTAGCCTGCGGCTAAAAATCTTCTAAATAAAGAATTAAAAAAAATATATCAAAAGTAAAAAATAAACAAGAAATACTCTTTTAAGAAAAACGATTTTTAAGTTTTTATTTTAAATTTTAAAAACAAATTTTTAGAGTACATCTTTTTTTAATAGTTTTAGATGTTCCCTACATCATTGCCCAAAGTACCAAACCGTTTGGACAAACATTTTTCGAGTAACAGTTTTATGAAGATAAGCTTACTATTTTTCTATAGGCCCTTTCCAAAATTAAGGCTCGATATAAAATACGGAGTAATTTGAGATTTAGGCATAATTGCATTTGTCGACAAACACGTCAATCGCTTATTTCTCGTGAATAAAAGCTGAATGTCAAAAACTAATAACACTATCAGGCAGAGGCATGATTCCTCTATCATTTAATGGTGATCTGAAGATGCAAAATTGCATTTTTGGTCATGAGAAACGTTTCTTAAAATTTTCAGCCAAATAAAAAAAATCAAAATTAATGGATTTGCGAATTCGTCTGGAATCGCTCTATTTCTGTTTAGCAGTGTAGAAAAAAGAAAGCAACGAATGTAAAAAAAAACAATTGGTCGGTTTGTTAAAATTTGCGGGGAAGAGAAGAGTGCTTGATTGATGTTTCGATTGGTACTCTTCCGTAACAATTGAAAAGGCCTATCATCTTTTGTTATCAAAACTTGCTAGCCAACGTATGCCCACGCAAACCACCCCATGATGTTGTTGGTTTGTTGTTGGCATCCGATAAGCCTTGTTCACCACAATCGAATTCTCAAACACAGATGGGTTGGATTTCAAGATATAGCTTATACTTCTAGTAAACATGCAAACTAGCGCCGCGTTGTGAGAAAATTCCGATTCTTTATGTCTACCATCCAAAAAGCATTAAACACCTGACTAGCTTTCCAGCATACAGCAGCTTTGTAGGTGATCAAGATCTCACAATAAAGCTTATACACCAAGTTTACATGTACGCTAGCGCCTCGTAGTGGATATTTTTTGAACTCCACCATCCGAAAGGTCTTGAACTATAGAACATCTTTGCCCAAAACGTCAACTTCGTAGATGGCCAGGATCTCGAGATGCAGCTTATACAGGAAATTCACACGCACACCAGCGCCACGTAGTGAGTAAATTTTGAACTAATCTGCAATACATCCTAATGGTCTTTCCCGACTATAGTATTCTTCTATATGGCCAGGATCACGAGATATTTCACGTTGGAACCAATGAAGTCAAATTCTATATGGACTTGTACAACTTTTCTTCGCAATGAAATGGACAGTTGGATCTGTACCAAAAATTAAATTGTTCATAACATGTGTTTAAAATACCTTTTTTCTAGTGGAACCTTACACTCATTTATGCAAAAAAAAAACAAAATTGATAAAAATTGATTATGTACCACTTTTGCTCGCAACGGTTCATACACACTTAGAAAAAATGATGTAAATTTTGGTGCTATGAGACTGACATACACACCAAATTTAAATCGCTGAAAATCAGCAAAATTTTGCTGATTTTGGATTGATGAAAGATCAGCAAACTTTCCAGCAAAATAAAGCTATTGAAACATTCAGCAAATCGAATTTCTGTCAAAATAAAAACATTTGACTGAATCCTCAGTAAATCTGTTATTTTTTGCTGATGCTGCAGCAAATGTCTTTTGACAGTACTTTGCTGGATGTCCAGCCATATTTTTGTTTGCTACGTTTGCTGAAGTATCGGTAATATTTTATCCATTTGTTTTCGCTTTCGTAATAAGTATAAATTAATGCAATTCACAGTATTGAATCATCCTTATTTAAATAAATCCAAGTAGATAATAAACAATTGATACGGTGAAAACTTTTCGCCGCAGCGCCATGCGATCTTGCATTTAATACTAACTCATTTGGCGATTACAGGTAGGACACCTTGCAAAGAGTGCTTAAATGATATGGAAATATTGCTTAATTAATCAATAATTAATGATAAATTCGATTCTCTTACTTCTTCTCTCTTCCTGGTCAATTCGGCTAGTAATCGCACGATGAATTTGTTAAAAAGCGCGCATTCATAAAACAGTAAACGTGGGAATGTGAATCTCAAAACAAAAACTTGTTTTGACAGATCATATTGTTAGCTGAACATCCAGCAACATTTTCTGGTATGCTGATTATTCAGTATAATGTGGTTTTGCTGGAATAAGTTCAGCAATCAATTTAGCTGGAATTCGATTCAGATTTTTGGTGTATACACACCCATTTTTAAATGCCGTAAACCAGCAAAATTTTGCTGGATTTTTCCGAGCTGGAAATACAGTAATTCATCCAGCAAAATATGACAGAGTCCAGCAAAATTAAGATTTACTGTGAATCCAGCAAACATGTTTGTATGCTGGATGATCAGTAAAATACGGGAACTGTCAAATAGATTGCAATTTCGTAAGTGGATTCTTTATCGCATGCCTGATCGCAAGTTGATTTATTTTGATTGTTTTATACTAGTTTTCAATGTGTTTTGCTATTGAATGTGATTTAATATCATAATTAAAGGTACATTTGTATACAAATATCCGTTTTAACAGTGCATCTGTAATGTAACGTCTTTTTTTATTTATTTGCAGGAGGAAGTGGATAATTAGTCCGCGTTTTTTTTTATCGTTTTTGATAGTATTTCTTCATTTTCACCGTATTTATCGCTACATAATTTGAAATACAGTATGATGCTAAAGCATGAAATAAATAAAGTTTGAATTAAATAAAATCTTTGATTTTTTCTCAAAATAATACTTCACTAATTTTGCTGATCATACAGCAAAATAAATTCCTATTTTGTATTACTGAACAACCAGCAAATTTTGCTGGTTCTACAGTAAAGTTCTGTCATTTTTATGTCAGATTATTTTGCTGGTTATCCAGCATTTTTTTTTGCTGGAAGGATTGCTGGATTTCCAGCTCGGCAAAATCCAGCAAAGTTTTGCTGGTTTCCAGCGAAATAAAAATAGTGTGTAGGTTTGATAATTGGCTTAGAGAATAAGTAAACTGTGTTATGCATGATGATCATTTATTTAAAAAAAGCACAGTAGGCATTTGATTGCCGTTATCTTTTTATCGTCAGTGAGATCTTGCTTTTCAATTGTCTAATGTAGGCAGAAACTCAGGAACATTTGGGGAAAAGTGTTAGCTGGAATCAAATGGATAATATTTCTAAATTGAATGAATGAATAAGTTACTTCATTATACCTGGTAAATGCGGCTAGTGATGTGCTCGAAGAATTTGTTATAAAGTGCACTTCGATCCATGAAAACAATAAACGCGGGAATATAAAACTTAAAACACATCCCTGTTTCGACAGATCATGCGGGTAGCTGAACATCCAGCAAAATTTTCCGCATTGCTGGTTATTCAGTATAATGTATTTTTGCTGGAAGTAGTTGAGCAATCCGTTTTGTTGGAAATCGATTCTGATTTTTGGTGTGTATACGAGCGTCAATTTTAACATTAAATTGAGTCATAATAGACGTGAAATTCAGCTCAATCAAACGTACTTTCGAACTTTTCAGTCTTGGAGCACTTAATTTTACAGGACATGTTTGTTTACGTCTCATCCTTAATGTAAAAGATGGATTCCGTCACGTGTAATATTAGGTATTTCTAGGTGTGTATGGTTTGGTGTGCGATGGCTTTTAGTTCAAGTCAGATTCTGACCACTATCCAGAAAAACCCGGAACATGTCCGCATATATCCAAGGTGGTCCAGGACACTAAATATAACTATCAATGATCTTATCGTTGAAGTCTTATGTGATTTGAGATATTCAAGTCAAAATCTGGCCACTTCCTCGGAGGTACTTGGAACATATTTGGGTGTGGTAAATGTTGTCCAGGACACCCATTGTCAATATAACTAAAAATGACCTTATTTTTTAATTCTAATATGATTGGAGGCATCGTATGATGGGTTTTACTGCAAGTCAGATTCTATTCACATTCTCGGGGACACCCGAAACGTATCCAGATGTTATCATGGACATCCAGTATATCCACCATTGGTTTGATTTTCGAATTATGATGCGAATTATAAGGCACCTCAACCACATAATGGGTATTGTTCAAGTGAGTATCTGACCACTTCCACATGTCCGGGTGTGGTCAGGTCCTAGGCACTCAATATGGCCACATTTTATCTTGTTTTCTGTACTGAGTATCAATGCTACCGACGCCAGGGAGGCAGCTCCTACACCTGGAACCTATCTATCGACCCATCAACTCATGCACCAGGGATCAACGGTTTTACTTCCCCGAAGGAAGGCGTGATCAGAGATTTTATGCATCCGAAAATCTAGTTCCCTACCATTTTGTTTCTAGTTCCCTACCTTTTTTATTCCAGACATAATTTTGATTGGATGCTGAGAGAGGGAAGAATAAACTAGATTCGTTAGTTAACGTGGAACTGCTCAAATGATAATGTATCAATAAATCTCAAAAAATAATTATTTAAAATGGCATTGAAATTTCTGAATGGTTTTGAAACGTCAAAATATGTATGAGCATTACAGTGAAATGGTTCAACCTACTCCAAAAACTCTTTGTGGATTTTTCCGTTAAGTTGGCGTTAACCAAGATTATAGAAAACGTTTAACTTCTTTTATGATAAATTAAATAACTGTATTATAAGAAATTTTAATGCTAACAAGGTTGAAAATTAAGTATCTTTTTCATGAACATTTCAATGATATTAAATTCAAACCGTTTTAACTAACAAAAACAAATACTCAAATAGGATCACATTAGAGCAAAATTTCGATAATCCAACATTATTTAAAATTCAGTAGAATTATTATAAAATTTTAAAAGCTTATGACTAAGTTGTCTGAATTCATGCAACCCATCTAAATACGGTTCGTGACCTATCAATGATGGGTCAAGACCTATGGATTGAAAACTCTGACCTAGGAAGAAACTTTTCTGGCCCCCACCTCCTAAACAGTCCCATTGGCTAAGCCAATAATCATAACCATACTACTTCTTTGAAATGTGAGGAAGATTTCAAGACATTTGCTTATTCAAAGCTATGGCGGTGAATGATTTATGTGTTTCATCAACTGCGCCAGGAGACCACAGTTGGTCCAACAAACGAGGACTGACTGACCCACGTAATACTGGCACGTCTCAAACATCCAACAATGCAACCGGCGACAAGCGTCCATGGGCGGCGGCATAGTTACATAACAGTTTGCACTTGACATATCACCGTCGCGCATCGTCGGTAGCTCATTTTAAATTAATTGATGGCACTTGAATTAATTTACATACTGTGGACCGCGTCTACTGGGAAAGTAATCGACGTTGTCGTACCGAGCTAGATGGCTAACTATTTTTCCAACGATCGATCCACTAAGTTTTGCGTACGTGCCCAACAACTGGCGTTACCAACATACAATGCATTCGGTAAAGGAAGACATTGCATCTGTTCATAATTTCAATGCTGACATGCAAGCTTTAATTGCTCGAATGCACACATTCACGGACAGGTTTTAATGAATAGACTATCGTGTAGAATTTCCATGACAAATCAATTTGTTTTGTTTCTCCACAAGGTTGGAGGCGGGTGGTCAGCGCGGTTGGAGTTATGTTTCATATACTGCAATTTGCACCCGCCTGACAGGTGGATTTCTGTTTTACTGATCCGATTGGTATGCGACGTAGAATGCTAAAATAGCGGTGACAAACGGTTTCTTTGACACTGGCGGGAATGCTAATGATCTGTCAATGAAATCTTACCATAACGGGGATTGTCACCGGAGCGCATTTAAATCGATGAGTCAGAGTTTATGGTGAATCAACCGAGGTGACTTGTCCGTATGTTACAATATCTGCTGCGTACGTGCATTTCATAATCCGCTGGGTAGTTGTATTGGCAATCGGTGTTGTACCGTTCAACGCCCTTAATTTCCAAACATATCCGTTACGACGACCCAAGTGTTGTGACTACTTTTTTGGGCTATAATTCCTCTATGCAAAGCCAACACCACCTAGTTCAACATAGCTTAAACAGCTGTTTTGTTTACATTGTAACCTGTGGTGGGTCCAGAAAAAAAACGCGATTAACTTTAATGACCGCTTGTTGAGTGATGTTTAAGCCAAGTGCGAGGCATATCGACACGATTCACACAAAGCGGTTGTCTTCGGGGCGGTTTCCCCTCTCGGTTGCTAAGCGTGCAACAACTAGATTATCACCATCTCGAAAACAAAGAAGGCCATAAAAAACATAAAAGCTTACCTTCCTTGTAGCCACGAGCGCGGACTGGTCAAGTGCAAATCTTTTGAATAAAGTGGCCATCAGTATGAAATATTTAGTGTTCCGTGTAATCTCTCTGGCTACCGGCAGCAGTTTAATGGATTTAATCAGGTTGGGAAAATCGACTCTGTAGATGTCAATTGGGATGACGAATCTTTCCGTCCGGTAGAAATCTGAATGTGACTTATAGCAAGCCGAAGTCATACCATCCAATTATAAGTGTAATGCAATCGAATTAATCTATTACATAATGATACAATACCATCTGGCATTAGGTAGCGTGATCAAAAGAAGCATGAATTATGTTTGTCTCACAACATGATTGGCACATTTAGTTAATAGGAAGAAGCTGTAAACTAAACCGCAAAAGCAGTATACTAGCTGAAACCGCACAACTATCGCTCCGTCATAACTTTGCAGCCAGACGACAAATACGACCGACTAACTGATTGACTGACTGCCTTCATGCTTGTTTGATCACTTTTTCCCTCTCACTCAAGCATAGGAAACCTAAACCAGGCGAGAGCAAAAGTCCATAAAATTGGAAGCAAATACCGCAAATTCGAAGAAGCATGGTTTCTTCCGCATAGCTTCTTGCTGGTTGTTTATGGCTGCTTCTCTCTATGAACCTACATCAATGTTTGAAAATTGTACAAAATAGGAACAAATCTCAGTTCCTGTCTCGCGGTGTATGCGGTGATCCATGTGTAAACAGAGCAGAGCTAATAAAATGGATGGATGATCCGGAACAGATTTGCTGGATTCGGTCTTTGGGGAAGTCGATCCCCGGAGATTGGCAACTGGATCTATTCGTAAAGTGCAGCAACATCAGCAACTGTGACGGGTGCTACTTATTGGTAATTTGCCAATAAGTATAGTCGTGTAGTGCAAGGCCAAACCGTTACATCTGAATTGTTGCTGAACTTGGAGCATTTGAGTGAAGTGGCGCGTGGAGCCTCTTCGTGGGAATAAGCAAAAAATCCAGGCACAATTATAGTACGGAGACTCTCGACATACTGCACTAGATTGGATTGGATCAAATCAAGTGAAGAGGTTGGATCATTTGAGAGAGCAACAAATCTTTACCCTTGTTGTGTTATGCGTGTGGATTTAGCACCATATGTATTTTTTTGTTTTTTTTTTTGCTGAAATTTATGTTTTATTAGGTCTTTACAGGGAATCGCAAAATTGAGCGTACACTTATAGAATAGATAGATTTAGGCTAGTGGTTGAACAACTATTTATTGACTTACCGGTATTGTTTTGGACTTTGTTAGCAGAGCCGGTATGAAGTTTCAGTAATTTTAGTAAAACGTTCGACTTTCAACTTTTTTTGTAGTGGACGGAAATAAGCGACATATGAAAGCAATCTTTATTATGACTGCAAATAAGTAAAATTTCAAAAATTAAGGTTCATTGCATTTCAATAAGAGATCAAAATTCTCGCTTAGCTGCAAGCGACACATCACTCAAGCTGCTTTTCGCAGAGCTGAGAATCGACAGTCTTTTCATCTCTCATTTTTCAACGATTATTAATTTTACTCTCCTATTCAAGTCATGGAAATATCAGTCCCTCAAAATCGATGAGAACACTTTTTCATCTATCATTAGACACTGAAAATATTCGATAGTGTGTTGCTGGAGTCCGAGCATCATCCATCTGTTTTGAACAGTAGTGTGATTCAATGCCAATACACTTGAACTGATAGCGAAAGATTTTGAACATTTCAAAGTTTGAAGCACTAGAAATCAACGTGTATGACACAGCGAACCAAGGGGAAATATAAGTAGAATAAATGTGACGTGTAGACTTTTTTGAGTGTATCACAGTGAATTCAGATCAAAAATAGCCTGACTCACACAACTTTGACTGGAGCTGGTTTGCCTGACAGAATTTTATGATATAGATATTGCTTGTCTCAGGCGTTAGGTAACCGCCTCCTGTCAAAGTTCATTCATGCGTTGAATCAGAAACGTCTCGAAAATTTGCTTCATGGCCATCGTTGAGGTGCAGAGGTAAACAAGTTCTACATTCAAAAAAGTCCTCACGTCTGACCGAAGTGTTAAAACACTTGATTTTTCATATGCACAATCACATTTATTTTAAGTGTGTTTCACCATGGTTCAATGTGTCATACACGTTGATTTCTAGTGTTTGAAACTTCGTAATGTTGATAATCTATGTCTATCAATTTAAGTGTATTGCACATTGAATCATACTACTGTTCAAAACAGATGGATTTGAAGTGTTTTGCATTTCAATGCTATGTGGATTGCTTGTTCTGCAAGATAAACATCGAAAACATGAGTTGTGACTTCATCCTTATCAATCAATCAATCAATATGAGAACAACCGTGGCCCAGTGAGATCGAACGAAGACAACGTCAGCAGCACACCCCAACAGTCCAGGATCAATTCCCAAATCAGACCCATTAAAAAGACATGTGTAAACTCTGCCCTCTGGCAGCTTTGTTTATATATTTTACGATTCAATTTTGGAGTTGGTAAAGTAGAAGTCGATAATGTAGAATATTGTACAACATTGAACTATGTTGTGCAAAGTTATTGATATCACCATGTGAGGCGCATAGACTCCAAGTGTGTCACAATTCGAACCAATTGTATTGAGACATGGTTCACAGCATAAGATTCACACATGAAATGGATGTGTTTGACAATAAGTGCTCAATTAAGTGTGAGACACATGATGATGACGTGTGGAATTTTTTGAGCGTATGTAACAACGGTTGTCATCGTAATCATCCTTCCCCTTCCTAAAAGACCGTATGGACGAGGCCGGTTGCATGTACTGCTCTATAAATACCTTTAATTAGTGAATTTGCACATTGAATATGGATAAGCATTTGCCAAGCTCCATCTTTGTGGTTCTCTGTGGAATTGTACATGTTCAGATCAGAAACGGAGTAGCAAGTACAATATTCACGGTCTATTATAAGAAAAACAAAATCGATCTTTTAAAATTGTGCTCGATGATATGTTTTTCTAAAATTTAAAGACAGCTGTAGCGGCACTGATTGTGTAGTGGTAAGCGTGATTGCCTCTCACCCCCAAAAGCCTAGGTTAAATCCCAGTCGGCGCCGCCGGGATGTTCTGATGCAAAATATCTCTGATCAGGCCTTCCTTCAGAAGGGAAGTAAAGCCGTTGGTCCCCGGTCCATGAATTGATGGGTTGATAGGTAGGGTCCAGGTGTGAGAGCTGCCTCCCTGGCGTCGGTAGCATTGGTACTCAGTACGAAAAACAAGATCGACGGAGATTAAATTAAGGAAAAAATTAAATTTTTTGGGAAGTCGATCGAACTTTAAAGAAATTCGGCGATCTTTCGGGCAGTTCGAATAACATTAGGAACACACGTAAAACATCAACGAAAGTCTAGACTTATGGGGAAATTATATGATCTTGAGGAATTAGATCCGAGAATCTATGGGTAGTTCCAAAATTTAAGGAAAATTTAGAGAACTTTATAGAAAATCTAAGAACTTCGTAAATGATTTCGCGCTTAGGAAAATTAATGTAACATTAAATAAGTTATGTGAATTTGAAGGAAGTTATGAAGTTTCTGGATATGTTCGATAACTCAGGAGTCCAGAGAACTTCGGGAACATAATAGAAGATCAAAAAACTTTAGGGGACGCGGTGCCGACTGGGATTGAACCCATGTCTGCTAGGGTGAGAGGTAATCACACTTACCACTACACCACCGGTGCCGCTGAAATATTTTCAATTATTGTATAAAAGTTCTTAGGATTCATCTGTAGTTAATTGAATTGCCATGAAATTCCTACACACTTAATTTTTTTTGCCGAGATGCCAACAGCCGAGTAGTTCTACAATTTATTTTGCTGAGATTCAGTTAAACAATTGCCGAGACTCAGCTAGTAATTAAATTTATGCTGAAATCTCAGCTCACAAACATATATTTCACAGAGGTATCAGCAAAAATAAAAGCCAATGTCATCATCTGCTGGAGATTTTACAGAGCTAGATTGAGGGTGTAGATATTTCGAGGTTCCCTTAATTCCCCGGAAATTTTGAATACTTTGTTGAAGCTCGAGAAAAACTTTTCCCTAATATTCTCCGAACAGTTATTCCCTGTAGCGAAACTCTAAATTTTATAACGATCCAGAAATTATCCTTTTTTTCGCATTAATTCCCTAAAGTTTTCGGAACATCTCTAAAATTAATGGATTATTCCATAAATCCTCTTTGAAAGTTTTTGCAATTTTCTTGTAGTTCATGGGACTGCTCTGAAGTTCTCTGATCATCTTCGAAGTACTCGCAACTACCTTGAATATAATTAATCTTTTCGGAGATTTCAGAACTTCTTTAAACCTCTCGAAATTTTCTTGAAATTTATGGAACAGTATGGTCTCTGATATTCGCTGAAGTTCCGCTTTTTTTAAGAACTCGAATGTGCCATTTAAAACATGGAACATCCCCTAATGAATGGTTCATAAAACTTCCCTAACGTTTCCAAAATTTGCACAAACCTCTCGGAAAATCGCTGCAGTTTTCCATTAAAGATCCAGCCATTTCCATTAAATTAATTGAATGTTCCTATCTGTCCTGTTTTTCTTGGAGCTTCCAAGAAGCTCTCTCAAATCTCCTGAAGTTATTGGTTCATCTTCTGCTTCCACTCCGTAACATTTTTGATATTTTTTCTCTGGACTTTCCTAAAACTCCCGAAAATTCTTTCGAAATTTTACAGAAGTTGGTGGAACTGTCTTCTATTTTTCGGAACTTACCCTTACAGATCTTTAACTTACCAGAAAGTCTGGACTTTCTTTATGTTGCTGGAACATCCCTGAAATTAATGGACACGCTCTTAGGAACCCTGAAAGTCAAGTTCTATTTTCTATGAAGTACTCTTGATTTCCCTGAAGCTCTCTGGATATCTTTGAAGCACTCGCAACTTCTTAAAATATCCCACCGTTTTTCTGAAGCTAGTGGATTCGCCTTAGAACTATTTATGCTTCAGTAAAATTCCCCAAATTTTCCAATAGTTGTCGGAATTTCCGCAGATTGTTGAAATTGTCATTTTTAAAGTTTTTACATTTTTGAGAAGATGGACTGTCCTGAATTCTTTTTTTCCTTGATTTGTTTTCCGTCGATCTTGTTTTCCGTGCTGAGCACCAATGCTACCGACGCCACGGAGGCAGCTCCCATACCTGGATCCTACCAATCGACTCATCAACTCATGAATCGGGGACCAGCGGCTTTATGCCTCAGAACATTCCGTGGCGCCGACTGGGATTGAACCCAGGCCTGTTGGGGTGAGAGATAATCACGCTTACCACTACACTAGGGACTGTCCTGAAGATCTCTTATCTTTTCAAAAGTCATGGAACTTTCCTAAAATTCTCACAATTCTCCTGTTCATGTTCTTGAAAATGTCCTGAAATTAATGAAACTGCCCAAAAGATCCTTAAACTTCCCTGAAGTTCTCTTGAATTTCAAGTGAATATCTTGGATCTTCTGTACAGTTCTCGAAAAACATCCTTTAAGTTCTTTGGACTATTCTTAATTCATCGGATCTTCGTGAAGGTTTCCGTTGACCTCCTGAAATCATGTAACTGCCCTGAAGTTTTCAGAACTGCCTTGAAGTTCACTGAAAAAATCTTGCAGTTTTCCTGAATTTGATGGAACTGCCCTCAACCTCGTTGATATTCACTCAAGGGAATTTTCCTGAAGCTATCGGATCATCTTTGAATTATTAGGAACTTCAATGAAGTTCTTAGAATGTTTTCAAGTTCCTGAATTTTGTCTGATGATAATGGAACTATCGTGTGAAAGACTGCCAAACATTCACAAGTTTAAATTGTATGAAAATGTTTAGATTATGTAATCATGTAATGTGCATTTTTTGCTCCATTTTTCTCAAACATTTGTTCACGTCACTAAGGGTGAAGAATATTTCTTCACTTTAAAACGGTAAAAGTGCCCTCGTGAAATAAAAAATTCAAAAATGGTTTTATCTGAGACAACACTTTATAGTGAAAAAAGCTGTCGTCGTTTTGTGCTAAATAATAGAAGGAAAACATTAACGAGATTGAATCATTGCGCCAATTAAAAATGTGCATCCAAATTTGCCTAAATGAATTTGGAAACGTTTGTCATAAGGTGGCCAGCATCATATTGATATTGAACCTACTACCGATTAATTTGTTTTTTTTTTTAATAATTCGTTTATTTTTCCAGGCTCATTTGCTGTAGCTTTGCGGAGCCGATATTCATTGTTTAGATAACAAAATTACTTAAAACTAACGTTAGTAAAGCGGGGGCCGATTACTCGCAGCTATCTCGAGGTTAGGGGTAACAAATTGTAACAAATGGATGGCAGGGTAGGGATTATGAACACAAGGTTTAGAGAGCAATGTGCTCTTGATCTCGAACTAGGCGACACTCTGATGAAAAAGACAAACATGGGGGTACACTGATTGGTAGCTAACAACTTGGGAGAACACAAGATGACACTAACTTCTAAATCCTCAAATCTATCCGTTTTAAAAACACATAAATTAAATTCAAATAGTCGAGGTCTCGGCTCGGCAAGACATCTCTAAAGGGTATCGTGGGTTGTTTTCCTCGGGCCCTGAGGGATGTGGATAACTCAGATCTGGCAACACGGTGTAAGGTACACAACCAAACAACATGCTCGATATCGTGATAACCACTGCCACACGCACATAAATTGCTGCCTGAGAGCCCAATTCGATAGAAGTGCGAGTCTAACGAGCAGTGATTGAACATAAGCCTTGATATAACGCGTATAAAGTCGCGGCTCATGTCCAACCCTTTGAACCATGGTTTGTTCGACACCTGTGGGAGAATAGAATGTAACCATCTTCCCAATTCACTTCCATTTGTGTTGCCAACTGATGAGGACTTGCTGACGAGCAATGGAGAAAAATTCGTTGAAGGCGATTTGTCGCTCAAAAATATCGCCTTCCATAGCGCCCACCTTAGCCAATGAGTCCGCTTTCTCATTACCCGGAATTGAGTAATGAGATGGGACCCAAGCTAAGGTGATAGTATAGGAGCAGTTAGATAAAGCACTCAGTTTAGTTCGTATTTCAGGCAGGAAATACGAGGAGTGCTTCATCGGCCTCATTGAACGAATAGCCTCCAATGAGCTAAGACTATCCGTAAAAATGAAATAATGGTCAGAAGGTACACAAATAAAAATTCTGAATTTTAATTGTGATGTAAATATTCATTCACGTAAACTTAAATTTCATTTCCGCAACCGAGCAACTTGTAAACAATGTTGTTTACAAAGATGGGCTTTTGTATACAATATTTGCTACATTGCATGAAATGTGTCAGAACTTTACATGATATATAATGTAAACTTATATGATATGTGACGCTCCATTTATGTGCATCATATTGAATCGAAATTTACACTACTTTTTCGAACTGTGTAGTGAGGCAATTCGCTCTACTGCGTAAAATATAGCTGCGAGTTCCGCAACGTATACGGAGCATGGTTTCTGCAGTTTATAGGAGGCGCTATGAAATTGATTAAATACACCAAATCCAGTGGAAGCATTAATGGTTGACCCATCTGTGAAAAATCTTTTATCGTTACTTACATGGTGGTACTTGATTGCAAAAATTGAGGGAACAACCATCGACCGATGGTGATCTAGTATTCCATGGATTTCTTGCATCATGGTCAGATCAAAATTTACAGAGGAACTATAGAAGGCTTGAAAGCAATCACGATTGGAGATTAATGAAGAAGGACCAACCTCCAGCGTCATGTACTCATAGTACAAACTCATGAATCTTGTTTGAGGATTTTGGTCGAGCAGCTTCTCAAAGTGTTCAATTACCAAAGGATTCAATACTTCACAACGGATGAGAAACCGGAAAGACAGCTCAGCGAAACGATCTGTCAGTGGGAGAACACCCGCGAGTACTTCGAGGCTCATCGTATGAGTCGAGTGCATACAGCCTAGCGCAATACGAAGGCAACGGTATTGAATCCGTTGCAGCTTAAGTTATTAATTTGTTTTAAACAAGGAAATTTAAGGCTGAAGTACAGGATGCTCATTATGTCCCTTCTATGACTTCTATGTGAAAAACTTCGAACCAATGTTTTTGTTTTAAATCCCGCGAGTAAAAATCGATTGGTAATGTTTTTCAAAATAATTCGAAATCAAATCAAAACCAATAGAATTTCACTGCTATATTTCCTTCAATGTCGTTTATTTCTACCTTAAGCGCAATTTAAATTGAAATACCTCATCGGTAGCTTGTATATTTTATAAATAAATCGAGCACCTGTTCGGTTGGAATTCTATTATCGATTCAGGATATATAATCACGCTTATTTTACACTTACGTTACATATGATGACACTTGTTCGGTCATCTCGGTATCCAATTCCCATACCTTCGCTAATTGCACTGAAAACTTTCACCCTCAGTCACATCTTCATAAATACAACGCTCACGTTTCGCCATGATTTAGGTAATTTTCGTTAAATGCTAATGGCTCGTGTACATGCGCGGTGAACAACTCGGAATAAATTATCGGGCAATTTGTTTGTCATTCCGAGAGTCAGTTATTTCATAGCCGTTTGTTAGTATACCTATCTGGTCCACCCATTTCTTGGGGCGAAATTTTGCAAAAAAATGTCTCCGCAGCACAACCACCGTCTGACAGTCTGGCACCAGACTGACTTATGATGAGGGCATAGTTTCGGAAAACATTTTACGAACTGTTTAATCACATTACGCAAGAGGCCTGGCATTTTATAGTTTAAGTTTTCCCATATGTGCGAGTTAAATTTTGCACCTTTCTGATGATAACGACGCCTGGTCAGTGATGGGAACATGGAAGATGAGGAAGTTTTATGTTTCTACCCTCTACGGGTCGAAAAGGTGTTATTTCATATACATAACGTCGTGACATTTACGGTGACCTCAAGAGGCTTGGTATGATTCGATGAGTATACGAACATAGGTCAGGCGCTTTGAAGGAAATGTCTACAGCGCTTGCATTGAAGTCGGTAAGAATGACATTTTGCAAAATTGACATCGATAAATAAAAGTCAACTCTCCTGTACTTGATGTTGAAGGGACCCTCGAGCTGACTTTGACAAATCTGTTTAAGAAAAGCGATCAATTTAGCCTGAATTTTCACCGATATTAAGTAAATGTGTTAATTTATCGCAACCAAACATTGCATGCTTTGCTGAAGAAAATTTCAACAAAATATCGCATAAATTACCATTGCGAATTATGTCTAAAAATCATGGCCTAACGAGCGCAACGATCAAATTGATATGGCCATAAATTAAAATTGAACAAACGTAAAACAAGCTCATTGGTTTCGGCATAGTTTTTGTTTTTCTTTTGCTTTTCCACGGCCCAATAAAAATGCAATCCGTTGCCGAAAGGAACACCGGCTAACACCTAAAGCACGCAAATTTACTTCCAAGTGATTTTCTATTTACGGTCAATTTGTGCTGTTTGTACAAACCATTACAACAACTTCCTCACTCGATTGGTCGGCGGTTGCACAGCCCTTCTGAAATCCACAAAATGATGGGAAGCAATTTCTTTTCGGCCTATACAGGTAGGTACAACAACACCTTTTTTCGGAGCTTCGACTTCACCGAATTCCACGTTCCAAATTTCCCGGTAACCACACAAATGATACCGTGTACTTCGGGCCAATCAAATAAACAATCGTAAACATGTTGTGTTCGTCATTGGCCAAGTTTTGGTTCAAATTATCGTTGTTTCATGCATTAAGGGCATAAATTTTGCACGTTCCATCAAGTGGTGGCCATTACCTACGGATAATGAGTGCAAATTTGGATTACGAGTAAAAACACGATGGTAGGCGATCCGGTGAAATTACCGGATGAAAACACAAATCGCGCGCGCGCTCTGCCCAAGTTTTGAGTGGGAAATCAACGACCTGGGGGCTGACGTAACTTGATGTAGCTACCTACCTACTATTTTTTGCGCTCGATTTTTTTTTTCGGAAGACTTATGGGTTCCAGTTTGTGGTATGTTTATTGCATACTGAATGCAGTGCCAATGCACCAACACCAAACGATGCACTCTTGTTAGGGGCTGCTGGGTTGGGCAAAATGATGGGAAGTAGCAACGATAAATTGGTCAAGCTTTATCGACCATGACCGGTGTGTGGTTTTTGTCAGATATCACATTTAATGGCTTTACCGTGGAGAAAGAATTTGATATAAATTACGCATGACCCAATTGCGTAATTTTCTGACGGCTGTCTAGGAATATGTTGAGGGTCAAACGAGGACCCGATGATTTAGCTAGTTTTAAGTTGCATTCCTCCGGTCGTAGAGCAGTCTGTTGGTCATAGGTGCATGACACCTTTGGACAAATATCAGATTTTGTCCTAATGTAATACTTACATAGGGTTTCCATAACTAATGTTTAGCCATCTTTTTCGGAAACGAAATGGAGAAATCTATGTGTTTTTTACTAAAAAAAGATTTTATGGGGTCGGTTTATACTTATCTATTATCGGTGTATAAAGCGAACCATAAAAAAAAGAAAATTTTACTTTTAAGCAAAGTTGCTTCAAGTACAAACCGTTCTACTAAAATCAAAGGTTCTAAAAAGTTAATAAAGTGAAGATCACCCTTATTTTACTTAAACCAAAATAATTGTGCTTTTAACTAATGGTTATTACTCTCCCTTAAGGTTGTCTCTTTCCTTTTTGGCTTGTATGACGTCCCCATTGGTGCGTTACGCCCGCTCTAAACTTAGTGTTTGATTGAGCACTTCCACAATTGGTAATTGAGAGATTCCTAAGCCTGCATCATTTTGCATGAGTGGCAATTACAATCATACTCTATGCCCCAACTGAGTTAAGGGCCGTTCAGGGTAAGCATGAGAATGAGCTATATTGACCGCCCACGGTTGCTGCTCTGTTATTGCCAGATCAGCTGCATTTACACAGAGAATCAACAGATAATGTTTGGGACTAACATTCTGGAGATCTAATATGGGACTAACATTCTGGAGATCTTATATCTAATACCAGCGCCGGCCTTGTGCGAATGCAAGTCAAATAGGAAATGAGAAGGAATGTGTTGACGTGATACTCGCTGTGAAGGAAACCGAGAAGTTCTCACGAGAAATCACTGGGATGTTGGATGTGGGGAAAGGTTTGCAGCAGGGTTCGTTTTGATAAACTAAGGCTGATAATGACGTATCATAAACAGTAATGGATTTGAAGTATAAATAGAGTAAAAAGAAAAGAAACGGTTTTACCGAAGGAATCAAGTGGACCTGTAACAAGCTGCCTCGTAGTGTTTTCATATACTGTTCTCAAATCATCCTTCTTCTTGATGTAATAGTACCAGTCGTATACGGTCCACGGAGATCAACATGAACTTGTCCAGACTCTATTAGAATTTATATGAAATATCCCTACTTCACTTATGATAAAGTTTCAACGTTCGTTGATTGACCTTTCTTGAAATTCTAATTTGGTGGCTATTCAGAAGCGAGAAATTGGCTCTTGAGCACTACAGTGTACTGGTTGTTTGTAGCTTGCGTGCTCTCCTTTGAAAACTTGTCC
Source organism: Ochlerotatus camptorhynchus (assembly GCF_037179485.1). Classification (NCBI taxonomy): domain Eukaryota; kingdom Metazoa; phylum Arthropoda; class Insecta; order Diptera; family Culicidae; genus Ochlerotatus; species Ochlerotatus camptorhynchus. The sequence goes on along the minus strand of NW_027040529.1, from coordinate 1,395,612 downwards.
ATCTACCACGTTAGCCAATTTGCAGTAGCTCGTTCCGCTCGGCCAGGAAACGGGAATTCATTGTGGAACTTGAAAGCAGTTCACTTGTTCTTGACCTCTGCAAGTCCAACTCAAAACCTCGTGCACAATTTAGAACTCAGGTTCTAACACACTTTTATGAAAAACGTTAAGTTAGAGGAGAAAAGATATGCAGGTAAAATTAAAACGTATATTTTCAACCGCAGTCTACTGCGATCCCGCTAAAGGAGGCCATACAGGGTGTCCAATAAATTATAAATAGACATGTTGTATATCGATTACTTTTATCAACTGTTCATCGCAAACAGATCGTGCGTAAATGAACCATTATTCCCGATCTGTCACTCAGTAAATTGACGAAAATGGAGGAAGTAAGTATCCTATCAATCTAAATGCCAGACAGGAAGACCATCCAAGCTTTCGTCAACCTCTGTTCGAGATTTTTCCAAAAACTGTGATCATCGAAGAGCAACATCCAACAGGCAAGAAACGATCTAAAGATGATCAATAAGTACAAGTAACCGAAACGGTGGCAGAAATAAGCCGCATCAGTCAATCAGAGGATGACCCTTTTGAATATTTTAAGAATATTTTTCTTTAAAAATCTTATAAAATATTATATCTTCCGTGAAAATTTCAAGTTAGACACTTGAAAATTAACAGAAATTTTATAGCTTTAGACACTCCTTGAGGTAGATCTCCCCGTTTACAGTCCCGGTAGCCACGAACGGTGCACTCCGTTTGCCACATGAGCAGATCGCTTGCCAAATCATTTATTTCTTGGCAAACTTTGAAAGTTTCTGCTTCCTTACTTCCTCCGGAACATCAAACTTGTGCTGGGCGGTGAAAAACAGTAGCCCCGGAAGCTGCTGGAAGTTCGCCTTGACGTAAGTCCCATCATCCATGATGAGACAATGAGGTTTCGTCAGTATCTGGGTGTACAGTCTCCGGGCTCGTGACTTTCCCACCTTATTTTGCCGTTCGTCACGATTTGGAGCCTTCCGCACTTTGTACGTATGCAGTCCCTCCCGGTCCTTGGCTCTCTGAACGAAAAACTTGGACAGATTCAACTTTTTGGCCACATCCCTGACCGAAGCATTGGGATTCCGCTTAAACGCTTCAACGACACGCTTGTGATCCTGATCTCTAATAGAACATCCATTCTGACCTAATTTCTCATTCCGTTCGATGCTCAAAGTTTCGTGGTAACGTTTAATCACACGACTCACCGTTAACTGCACGATTCCGAGTTGTTTTCCAATAACCCGATGAGAGAGTTGATGATTTTCCAGGTGCTTGCGCAAAATCAATTCGCGACGTTGCTTTTCGGATGACACCATTTTTTCCAACTTTGAAAAGCAGAGAGCGATAAAAATACAGTGTAAACAACACATTCTAAACTAATTCAATAATAATTCAACAATATCGTGGTTTATGCCAACTTTAGCTCAACATAAAACGCGAGGAGATACACGACAGTTAATATTCTGAATCTTTTTCTGTGTACAAAACGATTCCAGGAGACCAATACTCCACCGCCCGTGATGGCTGGAATTTTGACGATGCAGATGTATCAATTTGTGACGATTTAGATGATAAACACACTGATACTTACGTTCGGGAACAAATCAAATACGTGCCCAAAGAGATAACTGTCTAACTGTCGAAACTTTGTAAGTCCGGCCTGTCAAAGCTGTGTAACTGTATATGTCCTAGCCAAAGGCATACGGAGACACTATAAGCGAAGACAATAAATCAAGAAGACTGGCAACTCTTCCATTTTCTCATACAAACGCTATGAGACACACACTTAAAAAAAATTCATGTAAATTTAGGTGATCTGAGACTGACATATACGAGCGTCATTTTTGACATAAAATTGAGTCGTAATAGACGCAAAACTCAGCTCAATCAAACGTACTTTTCGTCGAGTACCGAACTTTTCAGTCTCGGAGCACTTAATTTTACATGACATGTTTGTTTACGTCTCATCCTTTATGTCAAAGATGGATTCCGTCACGTGTAAAATTAGGTATTTCTAAGTGTGCAGGTACAATCGCGTCATCTGCTGCTCAAATGTAAATGCTTCGAACGAATTTTATAGCAAAGATTACATCCTCAAAAGAAGGGTTTGTGTATTTGCTCATTTTTCTATGCGTTACTTCCACCTTCACTCAAGCGCAGCGCTACTGTATCTGTCGCTTGGATTCTGGCAAAGTTGCCAGTCTTCTTGATTTGTTGTCTTCGTTATAAGGCAACGAGTTCATTCGAAGAATTTTTTAATAGACTGGACAAAAGTTGCTGAAACATGTCAAAGGAATCTGCGCTAATGCCCGTCTAACTAGAGAAAAATCTTGCTTATTTAAGGAGAAGCCCAGAAAAAACTACAAGGGATAATATATGTTATTTGCTAAGTGCAGCAGGAGCTTGTGTTTTGTGAAGGAATAGGTATTTGAGCGAGGTTCTTTCTGTTTATATATACATTTTGAAGATAATAATGACGATGAAATGTGATTCACCTGAGAGATGCAAAGATACTACAGGGAAAGCCTGTGATGCGATTCAATAAATAATACGGCATTGGACATCGAACGAAACTAAGAGATATATATACTAACGACACTACTAAATGGAAGGAGCTTCGGTCAGCTACTGTATGGACTAAAGCAACAATTAAGGGCATATAAGCTCAAGTTTCTCCTCTTTTTACGGTTTTGTCGCTTGTCAATCGGACATGAAAAAATAATCATTTTTCGAAAGCTAAAAAATCATGCCCCACCCATTTTGGGTATTTTATCACACACTTCATCTGCTGTGCCTTTCTACACTAAATTATGCGTTGTTTAGAAACAGCAGGTAGAATATCAGTGTCCACCCAGCTAAAGCTCCTCCCCTTTTTGGTTTTTCTCATTAAACTCAACAAGTTGGTAAATCTTAGTCTTTAACAGAAAGCCGTTTAACACTTTTTTCGGCAAATTTAAGATCCTGTTTCACGCCGTGGTTCTTATCTCTGCCTGTTCAGATATATTAGTACTTTTATTTATTTTCTCAACTGTGCTAAATCAAACGAGGAGAAATAAAAAGGGATTTCGGTTACGCGCTTAAATAATTGAAAAATCGATAAATATATAATCGAATAGCTGGAAAAATCCTTACGATTAATCGTTAATAGAATAATTGGACATCCCTAGAAAATAGTGCAATTTCATGTTTTTTGTGGTCCTTCGAAAATGTCGAATAGCAAAATTGCAACCAGCAAGTGTAACCCAAGAACCAATAGCAGAGCGATGCTAGTTTTCATTGCTATGACGACGACTGAATTAAGGGACTTGAAGCAGAGGAGTGAAAGTCAATTCTCTTCATCGATTTCCTCTTTTGATGACCATGGTTTCACTAACCTATTTCGCACTATTTCTACTATGTTCTTCTGTTATCCAGAACAACAAACGTATCAATGAATTTCGAGTTATTAACGAAACAGAAAGTCGATGAAGAGAATCGATCAAAATCACTTACAGCGCTGCTTCCAAGTTTGGTTACAAAATTACAACTCTAGCATTTTGTGTGGTCGTTTGAGGCGTGTGGTTCTGAATATGGCGATGAGTGTTCCAAATATTACACAATTGCATCTTCCCTATTCGCACACACCCGAAGATCAGAGGCGAATGCCACTTCGATTTGTTTCGTCTACTAACGACTCTCTGATGACAGTGTTGGGGAAGCAGCAATGCTACATCGACATGTTTCGTCTAGAAACGATTATCTGATGACTGTGTTGGGGAAGCAGCATGTGCATGTATGTAATTGGTGGATTTGTTAGTTATTTCAGCGCATTTGTACAAAACTTCTTGTTAAAAATCAACAGTCTAAACCTGGTTATTGATGCGTAGAAATATTTCTGATCGATTGATGATAAAATTATTGAAATTGGTCCAGGGGCAGCTGAGTTATTAACGTTCAAAATCTTTCAAAATTTCGTTTCATGTTCCATTTTTGGTTTTCACAAAGTGTACCCCTATATAGAAATCACAGACGTAGTCCTACGTCAAAAGATATGCTCGTGATTTTCATAAAGGATTAAGAAACTAAATTCATCTAATCGTTGGGAGATTGAAGTCAACCGAAACTTTGCCAATTAATTTCCATTGATTGTTTAGCCTCCGCTATAAAATCATTTCGCTTCGATCAATTTTTTCGCTACTCAATCTGCTAGATGAAACCAGTTCCTTTTATGATCCACTTCCGACTAATCCCCGATTCCGGTGGTGATACCTTACAAATAATTTAACAACTCTTCTTCTCTCTCTCCCATTTCCTTTCTTCCAGAGGGTCGCGTCGAAGTGTCCCGCGAAGGTAAATACCTCTCGACGCTATCCGGCGCAAAGGTGCTCGGTGAGCTGGCCATTCTCTACCATTGCCAACGGACGGCAACCATCACCGCGGCCACCGACTGTAAGCTGTGGGCCGTCGAGCGACAATGCTTCCAAACCATCATGATGCGCACCGGGCTGATCCGGCAGGCCGAGTACTCCGATTTCCTCAAGAGGTGAGTGTTTTTTTATTACTATCCATAATTTCTCAGAAGGTCATCCGAACGAAAGAAAGCCAGTTCGCGCAACTGCTCAGGTTCAGTGGCACGCATTCGGTTCCGATCCGAGTGAGCTTATGCAATCGGATGTTCGTAGCGATAGGCTAATGCTAATGAGTCCGTCCGGGTGTCATTATGAATGATATCGGATTGATGCCAATTTGGGAGAAAATTTCGATAAAAGCGTCCATTTCCATGTTAATTCGAATCTTGTTCGTCTGATTGATTGATTCGGAGGCCAACCTCTAACTCGACCCCATCAACTAGTGAAATTGTAAGCACTAATGAAAAAAGTGTGATTCCCATGCTTACCGGTCTGGAGCACACACAAAAAGAGAATAGCTTCTACCGAATAGCGGTTAAATGATTGTTATTTTCTGTTCCACACCTGGTTTCGCACTATTGTATAATTCTTTTGAATGCAGACTTGTTCTCGGAGCAAAATTTCTTTGCGCGGGATGTATGCAGAAAATAGTTCTTGGTCGCACAACGGAAACCAACAGTATGGGATCCGAGAACGTGGTTATGTTCGGTTTTAGTCCACACATGGGTGTGTGCAGAATTCTTCAACACAAGGAGCTCGTAGATTACCTTTTCGTGGTGCGTTACTGGCATTAAGATCTACCACCGAAGCCTAGTCCGTACTGCTTCAAACTAGGGGAACAGGATTGTTTTGTAATCAAAGGAACACATCTTAGTCCTTTTTACTTTTTATGCCTTGTTGATAGTGACAAGATTTGACTTCGTCCAACGTGGATGACCTTGAAACAAGGAAACAAAATAGATAGGGTTAACTACCCCATTTCCGGCCTATTAAGCACAACCCGCACTTACTCTTTCTTAATCTAGCGCAGTTTAGCACCAAACGGAATGTTTTTATTACTGATGGCTTCCAAATTTATTTACTTTTTCGTATGTACCGTAAGATTTGATAAAGAAAAACCAATCGATGAGATATTGTCAAAAGTCTAACATTGCTTCTTGACGCCAAACTCGGCCTACGGATTCTTAACTCGGCCTAACGCATTGAAACGCCATTGAAACGCCAATGAATTCACTTCGGCCTATCGGATGAAGATAAAAATTGATTCGCTCGGAGCGCTTCTTTTGTTTTTGGGAATAATGGATGCAAACCTTCATATCACGCGTTCTCATTGACTTCGTTCGGTAGCTTATTACCTAAAGTATCGTACCAAACGCATAATTGACTTGTTAACTCTGAAAACATGGATTTATTTGATGTTTTCTGCTCGATAGGCCCAAAATGGGCGATTAGGCCGAAGTAGTTCTCTACCATAGGTAGATATTTTTCAACTACGTGATGCTTAAGCTTTTATTCGCTGTTCTCTAGATTGAAGTGATTAAGACTAGGATTCTGATGCATGGTCATATCGGTGATATTGCTTGGTGGTGGTGTCCGAGGAATCCGACAAAGGGGCGTGCCTTTGGAGGGTATTCCAACACTTTAAAGGGTATAAAGAGCGGGACCTTGAAACATATGACAATTCAACTTTAATAATACGTGAAAGTATTTAATAGTCCATTCATTTGCGTCAAATTTTACAAGCATCCATGTTTCTACATAACAATGAAAAGTTCAATTTAAAATAAATTAATTTTCAATGAACAACGTTATAAATTTACATGAACGTGCAAATTTCAGTTTTATTTAACTGAATTACTGATCGTTAAACGTGCAATTTTATATTCAAAACCTGCTCCAGTTTGTAGTTTAAAATTATAAAATTTATTAAATTGTGAGTTATTTTTTTTAGCTCTCGATTTAAAGACAAATGCAGTTGAAACATCTATGATTATTATTATTATTTGCGGGATGACCAAAAATGAATTGGTAGGTCAGTTAACTCTTTTGATTATTATATCACTTACACTGAGGAAAATAAATGCATGATACTTATACGGACAGTTTTGTGAAGCTCGAAGCAAGTATTTAAAATTGGTTCCACAATAAATCGTATCAAATCATTACTAAATATGCATCCGTCGTGGAATGCCCGATTCTTAGAAGTTTCTAGCCTTTCAGTTGCCTTGCTACCACAAGAACCGTTAAACTAGTGCGTTACACAGCAAAAATCCATATTTAACCTTCGCTTAAAAACACTCCTCTTGTGACTTGCGTACGCTTTTGTGTTCAATATGTCGCTATCGAAAACGCTCAACAATTCATGAGAACTCCCACTCTTGAAATCGAGAACCATTTAAACGCTATTCATTAACTACAGCATGAGCTAGGCCAAAGCTATCTTGTGGGCAGTGTTGCCAGTATTCCAGATTTATCTGGATGTTCCTACTTTTCCAATCGTCTTGCAAGATTCACAGACAGATGTTTCCTAAATATCTTCCAGACTTTCGCAGATTTTTAAACATGCTACATTAAAACTATCACTGCAATTAATTTACCCTGTTATCAGGGGAAAAAGTCACAATTGCTACTTAAAATATCAAAAGCCATCATCGACATTTGGATACTATTGCAACATCGTACATGGAATTGTTACAAAACGTTTGCTACAAAAGTTAAACATCAGGTTTATTGTTGTACGCCTTGTGAGAGCTGTTGAAGTTCGAAATGGTCATGACATCTATCAAAAAAAATTTGCATGGATTCGCCATGAAAATTATATCATTAGCAAATTGATAATTTGCCGCTCTCATATTCTCTCAATATCACGCGGGATATTCGAGCAAAATATCATGCTTGAAATTGCTTTTACATGCTCTTTTGATTTTGCTAGACTACTCACGTCACAACGTGTAAAGTTGAAGCTGAGAGTTGAATCGACACACTTTGTTCGATTTCGTTGCACTTCGTTTTCTTAGCAAGAGAAAGTATAATAATGCTATCTCGTTTTTCACGAAGCTTCCAGCCTTTAAGCTGGGTTAAGACTAGGCAAGTCAAATGATCAACTCATTTGAATTCAATTGGCTTGAAAAGTTGAGCCTGGTTCAACTTTTTTCAATTCAAGTGAGTTGATCAAGTCAGTTGAATGGCATGGTTTACACGTTCAATTCGCATTCAAGTCAGTTGAATTCAACTCATGAACCGGGGACCAACGGCTTTACTTTAAAAAAATCCCGGCAGCACCGACTGGGATTGAACCCAGGCCTGCTGGGGTGAGAGGTAATCACGCTTACCACTATACCACCGGCGCCGCTAAAGATGGTGTAAAAGTTTTAGAATTATTTAGAACTAATAACAATTTTGAGATATAACAAGGTATTAGGACGCGGTAAATAGTTAAGGACTTAACCGAAAATTATTTATATACTCGATTGCTCGATTATTTGCTTCTTCTTATTTTCAAACAGGTTACAGTTAAAAAATCAAATCTTAAAAATATTTTCTTAAGTATTTCACATAACGATTAACTCCATTTTTGAATTCTGCATAATGTATATTCAAACTTTGTTGACACATTGTGTCAATATATTTCTTAATGTGGTTTTAGCAATGGTAACAACTTATTTGCATTCTCTAATTTATTTTATATTTCAATTATTATCGTAATCAAAAAGATTCTGGTACTATGAATAAATTACAGAGGATTATACTGAACGACTGAACGATTTTTATTGGAGGGTTGGTACATAAATTTGATTCCAATCGCATTATTTAAAATAAGTATTTTTACGTTAACACACTGAGAGTGACATATTCGAGCGTAAATTTTGACATAAATTTGAGTCATACCAGACGCGAAATAAAGCTCACTCAAACGTGCTTTTCATCGAACAACGAACTTTTCAGTCTCAGAGCACTTATTATTACATGACATGTTTGTTTACGTCTCATCTTTTATGTCAAGGATGGATTCCGTCAAGTGTAAAATTAGTTATATCTAAATGTGTAGCATTCAAGATTTTTACTGGACCAGATTTTCCTGAAACTGTCCTGGCAATGCTGCTTGTGGGGCTCTCTTTTTAAACGCATTGTAAACTCAATTCATAAGCTTAAAAATGATCTGGCTGAAAATGCCAAAACGACGAAGCCGACGAGCGTGTGAAAGTTTAGACATTCATTCCACATGTGTCGTGGATGAGTTTTGCTGAGTTGACTCGTCTTGCCAGAAGCTGTTGAGCGTCTTGTCGAGATTTTAGTTTGACTTGGTGGGTCGTCTTGATTAGCTAATTGTGTGCTTGTTTGGTGTGTCAAGATGCCCGAGGGGTGCTAAATACAGTTGCGAGGTTCAAGATGAATTTTCTATGCCAAATAAATATGCATTACATCAAATATGTTTACGATGTATTAAAAATGCAACCAACGAGCTCCAGTTAGCTCATTTCCCATCCCATCATCAGTAATGAATGTGTGCAAACGTCATTGTGTAATGTTTACAGTCAGTCTCGCTCATTCATAACTACAGCGCCATCCCACAAGTGCCCATTTTTCACACGAGACTAGCAGTCTTGCGCGCGGAAATAAATTATGAGCTGGAGGGTTCGATATGATTTATAAACAGATGGATTTATTGGTGTGAAGCTTGGGTATTACTTCTCAATTGGAACATTCCGCCTGCTTTCAGCATAGTGGTCTTAGCGCATTTCCACATTTGTAATTGCGAGCTTCAATTCTCAATTCTTAAAATATATGTGACAAGTACATTGGTGCGCTAAATCCAGCGAAGTCATGAAATTTTCAACCCGAAAAATGCCACGATTGGACCGAGAATCGAACCTACTTCAATCCAATAATGATTACATGTATCAATTAACCCAGTTTGCGCATCTTTGACGAACACGCACAACAACAATCAAATACACGTCAATTCTGAAAATTACCACTTTACCGCAACCCACCTTCCTCAACCCAAAAATCGGTTATTCCACTTCTAGCAACGCTTCTATGCCGATCATGTGGAATAGGTAGTCATAATTGCAAACAACCGGCATTATACACATGAACCTACCACCCTAGCAGTGCGAGAGCACACCCGGCAGTAATATCGTGGTCAAAAACAAAGCTAAGGTCATCATCGTACATATTCGTGATTCTATCCGCCAAACTGGTTGCTCGGGCGGTGGGAAACTCTTCGCTTTATTTATGGATGTGGGTAGTCTCCTACGAAGCTATAATATTATACTGCTGACTGCCGAAAAGCACACGGTCAAGGCCTTTTCCGAGTAGTGCTGCTGCATAACTGCTAATGACTGACTATGGTGAGCAATAGCGGTTGATGGATTTTATGATGACCGAGTTCATGACCGAGCATGGATTATTAACATGATGTTAGTTGTTCTGATGAGGTTAGGTGGGATCGTGAGGTGGCATCATGTATAGCCCCAAAAAATTGGTTACAGAAACCCATCCATATATGCGGTGGGTGGTACCATCCACCCACCGCTATTTCTCGGCTATCCTTCAACCAATTGAGCTGGCTTTCTGTAGATAACTAGTTTATGGTTAACACTTATCACATACAGCGTAATTGGTTGAAGGACAGTCAAGAAACAGCGGTGGGTGGATGGTACCACCCATCGCATACATGGAGAGTGTTCTGTATCTGTTTTGTATACAATTTCGTCAGCAAAATACGCGAATGTTGAATGAAGAGTAGCTGCCATAAATAATTTGGATTTCGTCAATCCATATATACATCGTCATTCGGGGGCAAATTCTAGATAGAGCTGGAATTAGGGCGTAACAGATTTTGTAAACAATGACTTCTCTCGTTGATTTCTAGCAACTTAATGCACTTCTACACAAACCAACATAACCATCGGGTAGGGGAAGTATTCCCCTATTCGATGGTAATGTTGATTTGCCAGGGAAAATCATGTCTTTCGAGAAATCATCGAGAGAAGCCATTGTTTACATAAGCTGTTACGCCCTAATTCCAGCTCTATCTAGATTTTATGACCGGGTGAAATTGATCTAATGCCTTGCGTTTTAGCTGCCGAATATAAAAAAAAAATCCAGTGACAGAGAAATCTTGATAGCATTTAAGCACATAAGCCTAAAATGATTGCGATGATGAGTTTCTCATAGCCAACAAATAACTTTTACTACATAAGATCCATAACGTTAAAGAGCATACAATAAAGTTTTGATCTAATTTATGTTCTACAAAGCACAACCCGTACCTCACCTCTCTTTTTCGACAACATTTTTAGATAGACCAAAAAGGGCCTGACAGCTTTTGTAAACAATGACTCCTCGAGTCTTCCCCTAGCCGATACTAATGTTGAGTTGCGTGGGCATGTTTTGAATTCCTAGAAATCATCGAGAGAAGTCGTTGTTTACCAAATCTGTTTGGCCCTTATTTTAGCGCTATCTAGATGTGGATGTTTAAGGTGATTCCTTGTAGAATCCAAATATGGCTGTCATTATGACTGATATGCCCTATAACTTCAAGCTTTTTAGAGCACAAATCTCGGACACCGTTGCGATACCGCTCATAGAACTCCATGTTTGCTGCACTCCAGCAAACGTTTAGTTTCAGTTTCCGTGTTGTACACGCAGGCAAAAGAACGTAAGAATTCCATAAGAAACACTTATGAATTTTAGCCATAAGAAATTTCATTGATTTGCCTTATGAAAAATAATGTTCACAAAAAAATAATAAATCGGAGCAGACTGGAACCAGAAATGGACGTTAATCAAAACGTGGGCTTGTGCAAAGCTGTAGCTGATAAAATTTCTAATAAGAGCAGTGTAAAGCTAGAACGCTAGTAAATCCCAAATAAACTTTAAAGGGCCAGTGTAGTATGAGTTCGCATCCAAATAAAGAAAAAATAAAATAAAGTTTTAGAGAGTGATTTAGAATCGAATCGGACATGAAAAAATAACAATTTTTCGAAAGTTAAAAAATCATGCCCAACCCATTTTGGGTATTTTATCACACACTTCATCTGCTGTGCCTTTCTACACTAAATTATGCGTTGTTTAGAAACAGCCGGTAGAATATCAGTGTCCACCCAGCTAAAGTTTCTCCCATTTTTAGTTTTTTCTCGTTAAACTCAACAAGTTGGTAAATCTTAGCCTTTAGCAGAAAGACGGTTAACACTTTTTTTTGCGAGTTTATGATCCTGTTTCACGTCATGGTTCTTCTCTATGCCTGTTCAGGTATATTAGTACTTTTATTTATTTTCTCTACTGCGCTAAATCAAACGAGTAGAAATAAGAAGGGATGTCGGTTACGTGCTTTCGATAAATATTTAATCGAATAGTTGGAAAAATCTTCACGATTAATCGTTAATAGAATAATTGGACTTTTAGGCATCCCATGTTTTTTTGGTGGTTCTTCGAAAATGTCGAACAGCAGAATTGCAACCAGCAAGTGTAACCTAAGAACCAAAAGCGGAGCGATGCTAGTTTTCATTGCTAAGACGACGACTGAATTAAAAGGCTTAGAAGCAGAGGGGTGAAAGTCAATTCTCTTCATCGATTTCCGCTTTTGATGACCATGGTTTTCACTAACCTATTTCGCACTATTTCTACTATGCTCTTCTATCATCCAGAACAACAAACGTAGCAATGAATGTCGATTTATTAACGAAACAGAAAGTCGATGAAGAGAATCGATCAAAATCACTTGCAGCCCTGCTTCCAAGTTTGGTTACTAGATTACAACTCTGGAGAGCATTTTTTGTGGTCGTTGGACGCGTTTGGTTCTGAATATGGCGATGAGTGTTCCAAATGTTACGCAATTGCATCCTCCCTATTCGCACACGCCCGAAGATCGGAGGCGAATGCTACCCCGACTTGTTTCGTCTACTAACGACTCTCTAATGACAGTGTTGGGGAAGCAGCATGTGCATGTATGTAATTGGTGGATTTGTTATTTATGTCGACGCTTTTGAGCAAAAATTCTTGTTGAAAATCAACAGTCGGAAACATTACTATTGATGCGTAGAAATATTTCTGATCGATTGGTGATGAAATCATTGAAATTGAGGAGCAGCTGAGTTATTAACGTTCAAGATCTTTCATTTTCGGTTTTCACAAAGTGTACCCCCATATAGAAATCACAGACGAAGTCCTACGTCACAAAAAATCCATTCATATGACAACATTACGAGCATCGGTTTTGCAAGATAAGTCTGCCAACAAAAGCAATACAACAACATTTATCTGTTTATCAAATTCTCGATCCTGCACCTACACCTTGTAGTCAAATGCATCCACAAAGTAGATAATTACCGTATTAAAAATTCCACTCACTTAAACATTCGCTTAGCTTACTAAACTTCCTACTTCCATTCAAACGCAAAAATTCACGCCTCACCAACAGCAACAGTCTTAATTTGTCAGCAATGTGACTTCAGGCATGCGTTTGGCCAGCGAGCGTATTTGTGTGTGTGTGACATTGACGTACGCAACTCGCATTTAAGCAAACTTCGTCATAATTCATAGACTGATTACCACCGCGTGCAATCTACAGCCACCGTAAGCAGCGCTTAAGCACCCAGGAATTGACGGGTGTCTAATTAAATTTCGGATTCATCCGACCGACGACGGAAGCCCATAGAGTAATAACCCCAGCTGAAAGTGAATGGCTCCTAATGTGACTTAAGGACTCTCATTTCCCACGTTGGGTCACCTCCAAATTGATACTGGCCGATGGAGCGGAAAGTGGTGCAATTTGTCTTATCCGTATCTTCGTATCTCTCGGCTCAAGACCATGGCAAATTGAATGGTAATCAGAGCATCATTGGATGTGAGTGCCAAACAGCCGATGAGTGGGCTTAATGAGTTAATGGGCTCAAAGGAAGGCTCGGGTCGGTATTTAACGTCACTTTAATATATGATCGCACGCAAACCTGCCGATTGGTCAACTACCGCATCGAAACTAGATCTGAATTGTGGTTGTGTAACGGTTTTACTAGGAACATCTTTCTTCCGAAAGCTTGGATCAATCAACGTACAATCAGAATCGTGACATCAACTCGTCCAGAAGCCAGTTTGGGTTATTATGAAATCACACACTTAACGGGTAGCACCGAACGGCAACGTCATGCGGTGTAGTAAAAGTAGTAAGTGAGATAACAACCAGATTCATGAATGAAAGTCACAACTCGAGTCGCATTTTTGGAAGCACAGAAGAACCTGATTGGCGATATTTCTTCCCGACGTAAATGTGTTATTATTTATTTTCGTTTCACTGGCACTGGCCGCGCAGAGTTATGAGCCAATTGGAGTATGAGCGATTGGCCCCTTTGGGAGAAGCAGGTTTCGCGATCACGACGAAAACAGGGGGAAAGCATATGAAAGTGATGTGCAGGGTGGTGGTGCTGGCCAAAGCCAACCGTAAACGGCCATCATGTTCGTTTTGATGTAATAACAGGTTGATTTTGAAGGCGAAAGTGTGTGCTGGAGATGGGAATCAGCGGTGAACTGGTTTCCGAGCTCGCTGCGTCTTTACTTTTGTCATTACATAGGTCATAAAATAGTTAGCAGGCGGACGTTACGCTCTGATTTCTGTTATCGGATGAAATTTAGGCGTTGTTTTGAATAGATAGGAGCTTTCATAAGCGCGGCTTGTGTCAAATTTAAACTCAAACCACAGACAAACAGACATAACTCTTAGAAGAAAATTATTCAAAAAATATCGTCAAGCGTATTTTGCATGCCCACTAGCACTCTCTATCATGCACATTCCGAAGCATTGTTTAGCAACCGGAGCATCCCTCGTTCATGCAGTTTTTTCACTAGTTGCTTTTCCCTCGTTCTGTCAACGCGTCAGCTGATGTGTTGAATAAAAACAAAACAGATGGAAATCAGTTATGTCGGTTCTACAAAATTTTTTGAATTTTGCAGAAATACGGATCCGTAAGAGAAATTCACAGAAGCTCAGCCTTTTTTAGTGTTTATTGTTTTTGATTGTTAAGTGTGATTTTTTAAAACGTGGTAATGCATCACTAATTTGTGCCCTCTCTACCACCGCTCATCATTTTAATGTGTACAAAGCAAACAATATGTATCAATCAATGTTATTTATGATGTATTGAACACCAGTTACTAAAAGTGAATACAATATTACACTCCTTAAAATGATTTGTTCATAAATTCTGTGCACATCGTACAGCGTAGTATCAACCGGTGGAAACTAACGATTTAAAATTGACTCACTACTTGACTAGCCCATTGGTCCCAAGCAAACCGATTAACGTATCCCATTCTAGTTGTAATTCTAGTACTACACTATGTTTGTTTTGATTCGCTATGAAAGTTTGTCAGATAAAATGAGGGGTTCGTCAATTTTCCTATGTTTCGAGGGGGGCATCAATTAGCATGGGACCGAAGATTGTACCAGAGCTGAGCCAAAAAGTTGAGCACGTTTCTTCGGGACCTTCTAGTCTTAGAGTTACCTCTATGGTAGTATCATAGACGTAACTCTACACACTAAGATTTTTTACAGTAGTCAGTATTTTTTTACTGGGTTTTTGAATTACTGAAAAAGTCGGTAAAAATTCAAATGACCGTTATCCGTATGGAATCAATGAAATCGACCAATTTTATTTTCTATCATTAAATGGGGTTAACAGAACTAAGTATGTACAAGTTAAGAACAAATTTTCTCATTAATAAATTTTTCACAGATTTTTAAACTTTTACCGAACAGTTCCGCAATTCAAAAACTCGGTAAAACCCTACTGACGCGATTAGTGTGTAAGACCAGAAGGTCCCGAAGAAACGTGCTCAATTTTTTGGCTCAGCTCTGGTACTCTCTTCGGTCCCAAGCTAATCGAACCCCTCATTTTATCTGACAAACTTTCATAGCGAATCAAAACAAACATAGTGTAGTACTAGAATTTCGACTAGAATAGGGTACGTTAAACTATTTGCTTGGCACTAATAGGCTAGTCAAGTAGTGAGCCAATTTAAAATCGTTAGTTTCCACCAGTGGTTAAACTTCCAGATGATTGAGTTGTCATCTCATTGGTCATGGTCAAAAATATGCGTCCGCACGGTACAAACACAAAATGCACAGGGCAGGAACAAAAAGCTGCACCCGTTTACCAATAGATTGCGCTCATGACAGTATTGAAATTATTTTATTCGGAAAATGATTAACTGAGCTCTCTATTATAATTATTTCTCTAAGATTTTTAGCAAAGCTAAAATTAGCCATGCGACGCCTAGTTTTCAGATCTGTAATCTGATGTACTAAAAAATATGCGATTTGACAGATAGCAAAACGTCATTACCATTTTCACATCATTTCCATCTGCTGGTCGAACTCCAGACGAATCTAGAACCGCACTACCGTTCATATCGGCGACAACGCTCTGATTAAACAACTTAACCCAACCCCCAAGCTCCTTACCTGATCCTATCCTTCGACAATGTACCCCTCTTACCTCGGGTAAGCCGCGAGTATTCGGCCCACCCAACTAACAATTTTTGCAATGTAAACGCTTTACTCATTTCATTTGGACAGTCTCAAGCTGTATTTAAATGTTATACGATATGAGGAAACCTTTACTCATCCTCTATACAAGCAAATATGGCGAACTTAGTCAGCTACTTATGGCTGTTGTGATGATTGGAACAAGCTCTTATTGCATATCTATTTACGCTTCTATACAGCTGTTATCCTGCTGTTTAGTTGTGTGTGAACTTGAAAGGCGCTTACTCAACCTTTACCTGATTATCCAATAATCACTACACAGTTTTCTCTTGACGCCAGGTTAAATATCGTTTATGCTTTATTTTTTGTTGGAGGAATTTATCCATGTTTACTTTACTCCGAATCAAATTAATCGAAATTAGTTATAATAAGCAACACCACCAAATTATTTACACTGTACCGGAACCTGGAATCGAACTCGAGACGAGCACATTGGCAAACCTTGATACTACCAACTTTGCTACGCCAACACTTTGAACTGGTGTAAACAAATTTACATGCGCTTCTACAACAAGATTGCTGAGTAGAGGCTTTATAATAGTGCACATGAATCACTTTTCTCGACTAGTTGATTCAGCTTTGTAAAGAAGCAGAGTAAAAGCTGTAAAACTGCACACGTCTAAAAATAAACCTAGTTGACTATAATGTAACTTGCAAAGTAGCTAACACAGTTTCTAAGTTGAGTACAGGTTGTTTAGTTGTTGAAAAAGCACGTTAGATGTTTATGTTACTCAGCAAGAGTGGTTGGTTGTGTAGAAGCCATCAATTAAGTAATATATTCGCTTTATGAGCTTTTTTTTAAACTAAAAGTTGAAAGTTGATTAATATTTGAAGAAGTGACATTAGCGTTTATTGGGTGATGTTATTCAGTGCGACTGACAATTTGAATAATGGTTGCTAAAAAGTTGAGTAAACGCTCTCCAAAACTATTTTGCTAGCTTCTGCCTGTAGCTGTATCTGCAGCTTTGTTTCAGCTACTTTACAGCACAATGCTGGAAAAGTTGGTTTATAAAGCTGAAAATGTTAGTTTGGCAACTTCTACTAAATATAGAAATAAGCGAATTTTGTTAAAATCAACGAATAATTAATTATCGGCACCGTAAATGGATGTAATGTATGCCTAAATGCCCCTTATTTGGACCCATTCATAAATTCAGTAGGGGCCTCCCTTAGCTCAGTCGGTAAAGGCACAACTACAAAGCAAGACCATGCTGGAGGTGGCTGGGTTCAATTCCCGGTCCGGTCTAGGAATTTTTCGGGTTGGAAAATTTCTCGACTTCCCTGGGCATATAGAAGTATGATTGGACTTGCCACACAATTATATCAATGCAAAAATGGTACAGGCATCGAAAGCTCTCAATTAATAACTGTGGAAGTGCATCTAGAACACTAAGTTGAGAGCACGCAATAAGCTAATATGCGATATGCAATAGCTTGAAATGCGAAGAAGAAGAAGAAGATAAATTCAGCAATCGACTAAATTTTCAATAGCGACCAAAAATATCCATTAGTACCGTCCCATTGACGCGTTCATCTAGATAAAATTAATTAATAACAGATCTTAAGCGATGGGCCCAATCTTAGATCCATAGGCCAACATTAGAGCCATTTCCCCTAGACAAAAAAAAATCTGCTGGTCGATCGTCACTTAAATTCATCAATTGCATTCTGCTGAATCACTTTTTTGACGTAGGACTACGTCTGTGATTTTTATATGTGGGTACACTTTGTGAAAACCGAAAATGGAACATGTAACAAAATTATGAAAGATTTGAACGTTAATAACTCAGCTGCCCCTTGAACAATTTCAATAATTTTATCACCAATCGATCAGAAATATTTCTACGCATACTGTTTCATTATTCAAAGTGTTACTGTTGATAATTGAACGAATGTGCAACTGTTTTTATGATAATTAAAATTATCACCAATTGCCTGAGAAAAGTGATTTCCCTAACACAGATTTCAAAGTTGAATTCCTTCCGGTCTCACCAAACGGTGTTTATTCAATAACCACGTGGTGCGTGGTGGTGTTCTCCAATACACAATGAAAGGCTGCCTGCAGTGGTCGTTTTGCCAGATACACAGACAAATCACGTTTACAGGGTGGCCAGCAAACCGGGAAAACCGGGAAATATCCGGGAATTTGAAAAGGAACTACCCGGGAATTCAGCGAGAGAATCGGGAAAAATAAATTAACCATACCCTAGGAAAAAAATTCACACCAGAATTTCAGAATAAACCATTAAAACAGAGTGATCTTTTACCAAATGAATGTCTTGCTCTATTTTCTGCATAATTTTCTTCAGTTTACCTTCTTATTGATTTTAGAATTTAATCTTTCAGCAATATTCCAAATTGATTATTTTTGTCTCCATTTAAGATGTAAAGTGCATGGTCCTTAAAAGAAAATATTGAAGATGCTGGACTTTGGAAAAAAAATATTTGTATGAACCGAAACTGAATTATTCTTTTTCGGGGTTTTAATCTTTCGTTCTTCTTAGAATTCCGGAGACTTTTTATTTCTTTGAAAATCTTTTCAAAAATGTCTTTTAACTCTATTTAAAACAGCAGAAATCTTTCGAAAATTTATTTAGAAACCCCTTGGAGTGTTTTAAAGATTTTTTTTTTCTAATCAGCAAATTTTTTGCAATCAATTTTGTTGGAGTTCTGTGATGAATCTTTCGCACTAGGGTTGAAATTATTGCCAGAACACTCTTAAAACTCTGTTCCTTGTTGAATTATGATCATAATTCTTTTGGAATTCTTCTTATAATTCATCTGTCATACTCCTCAGAATCACGTAGTGATTTTCCGCAAAGTTTTGTTTTTCACAACTCCTTTTTAAATCTTCTAAAATTACCTAACAATTTAATTTAGAACTTGCATTCTTTTCCGCAGAAATCCTTCAAGCTTTATCTAACAATTTCTAATGATTTCATGTCAGAATAATTCTGGAAATCTGCTCAGAACTTCTCCTTCGAAAACTGTGTGGGAATCCTTCTCAATATTTGTTTGAAATCAACACATTGACTTCTTTTAAATTTTTCTAAAAAAAAAATTATTGAAATTGTTATAACCCTTAAAATGCTTCCAAGTCTCAGAGCGTGACAATTATGACTCCACGACTCATAAGTATAATATTTATTTTTTTCAAACCTGTTATCTTGAAAAAATTTCAAAATCTCACATTTGAATTATTTTTACTCCAAAGATTGTTATTAATCACAAATTTTGAAAGAAAAAGGTCTAGTTTCAGACTCTACACAAATTTTAAAGCTCCAGAATCTTGGGAATCTTCTTAAACCACTTTTTTATGCTTTCTGTAAATTCCGTTAAGCACGTTCTTAAAAATGCGTTCAATTTCGTTTTTTTTTTTTTTTGTTGAATATTAACAACTGGGAATTTTTTAAGATTTGAACAGGGAAAACCGGGAATTTCAAAATGAAAATTCACTGGCCACCCTGCGTTTATTTTCAGATTTTTCAAATATGTTTCAGCTTTTCTTTAAAAAAAAAAGCCAAAACTGCTACTTAACTTACTAAAGGCCATCAATGTCTCCATTGTACACTATTGCAGCATCGTACATGCAAAAGTGGAATATCATGTTCATTGTTGTATGTTTTGTGGAAGCTGATATTTAAGCCATTGAAGATTGAAATGATCATGACAAAAGTAGGATATAAAACAGAAATAACGTTTGGAATTATAAAACAGATTTCTTGAGCATAATTTTACTTTTAACTCAATTTACAATCGAAACTAATTATCATTTACAAAATAAATTTGTAACATTTTAATGGTTTTTGTTATTTTATCTACCATGAAAATTTGATAAGCTCCAAGATCGAAACAAATTTTCCAAATTTAAGAATAAGGATTATTTTTTTAAGGCTGAGATCCCGACATATTTTTTGAATTGATTTTTTTTTTAATATCATGGACTGAGAAAAATCTTCAATCTTGGATTTTTTTTTCTTTTTTTTTTTTTTTTTTTGTTCAATTTTTGGATTTAAAAAAAAATTACAACATGGATAAATTTTAAAAATGTTGAAATTTTTTAGAATTTAAAACAAACAAAATGAGCCTTGGAAAATTAGCAAGGCCTTAAAATCAAGACATATTTTCGGGATCCTGGCACCGAGCCTAGCACTTTGCAGTATGTTCGTGAAGATTTATAAGATTTTTAAGGAGAATTCAAAAGACATTTGACCATTCCTAACATTTCTTTAAGTATCTTGGAATTCTGGGTTACCTTAGAATTCTCAATGACTTTAGAGTTCTTAATTGCCTTAAAATTTCTGAATTTGATGGTTATTTTGAAAAGAGTTTATAGGAGAGTATGAGACGAATTCCTTGTGAATTCAAAGGAGCATTCCAAGAAATTAGGAGTAGAGTTCCATCGTAACTCGGATGATACTTGCATGGAGATAGTGTGGAGAAATCAATTAGAATCAGGAAGAGAAATCATAGAAAATTCTTAAGATGACTTTTAAGGAACGTTGAATTCAAGGAATTTCTGGGAGCATTTGTAAGGAAATCTGAGAATATTATAATGGGTATGCTAAAAAGAATCTATTAGGGAATCATTAAGAAAATTTCAATGGAATTCTGACGAATGTTTCTATGGAATTCCGCGATGAATTATAATTAAATATTGACGAATTTAAAATGAATTCTGAGAGAAGGGTGTAGTATACTCCAAGATTTCATATAGAATAATGCAGACAAAATTAAGCGAATCTTGGGAATTATTACCAGTTTGAGGGAATTGTGGAATTGTATAGTCATTTCTAGGAGATTTCTAAAGAAATTTCGTACTACGAATGGTCTGCAGAGAACGCCTAGAATGTTATTGAAAAGGTTTGGAGATTATCAATATTATTGTTGGGGAACTCAAAAAGGAAGTATGATAAAATTCTAGGATGATATCATGTGAAGAGTTCCAAGGAAATTCAGACTAAATAGCAAACATTTTCATGACCTGGGACACAGGTAAAATATAAAATACAGAATATAGAATTATTTCAAGATTATGGGACTAAGTAAGGATTTGATCTCTGCTTCTGCTTGATGAATTTTTCATAAAATTAAAATTGGTGTTGTGTGTTGTACGTTGTCTATTAAAATGTCAGTAATGCTTAATCTCTGGTTACTGGTAACTTTAGTATTATAAAGAACTAATCAAAACTTTGGGACATAACATGATACTAAGATGCATGAAATAGTAAAGACTAAATAAAAAAATAGTTATAAACTCATTATACTTTTTAAAAAATCCATCCATCCAAACTTGCTCGATTCTTTGCTTCTTAATATTTTCAAATAGGTTACAGTTTAAAAAAAAAACATTGTAAAAATATTAAGTTTTTTTTTTTACATAAGGCTCAACTCCATTTTTAACACTGTACGGATATTCAAACTTTTTAGACGCATTGTGGAAATACTTTTCTTAGCTTTTTCATGGTTATGGTACATGAATTTGATTTCAATAGCATTATTGTCGCTACAGTTGAAACCCACTAGCAAAATCAATTATACTCTCTTTCTAAACGTTGTACATCGCGTCGTAAGAATTGCGCTTGAATCGCACAATGATACGCTATAATGCGCACTACTTCCGATACTATCTATAACGTATAGATCAAGAGTAAAATCGATTTTCGCTGGTGCGTTATTCCAGTTTTCATCTGTAGCAACAATATTTTAAAATAGGATTTTTACGTATTTGGCTGTTTCTGAGCATTCCAGATTTTTCCAGATTTTATATTCTAACAGTAACAGATTTTCTTGAAAATGACCTGGCAATGCTGGCTGCAGCCCACATAGAAGGAAGAAGAAGTCGCACCGCTATTGATTGGAGTCAGTAGCTCTTCGTGAGTCGCTGTGGGCCATCTATGTCAAGTGCGTCATACTAAAGATTGAAAACCCCGCTCAAATTCCTATTCCTACACAAAACCCAAGCTCCTGCTGCAGTTAACAAATAAGATTTATTATATAAGACCACGTAGTCCTACGTCACCATTGCGTACAATTCCATAGAGCTGTCCCTTGTAGTTTTTTTTCTAGATTTAAACACATTTGATAAACTATACGTAAACAACTCTTCATCATAAAAAATAAACCTTTTAATTCTTTGATATGATATTACGTAAGAAGGGATCAACCCCCCTCGCCTCGATATCTGCTTAGTACATTGCAGATTTTAAATAGTACTCTCAACTTCAAAAATCATTTCAGGTGGTATAGTGGTAAGTGTGACTGCCTCTCACTTCAAAGGGCCTGGGTTCAATCTCAATCGCCATCCATTGGATTTTCTGAGGCATAAAATTGGAAGGGAAATTTGGAAGGGAAGTAGAGTCGTTGGTCCCCGGTCCATGACTTGATGGGTCGATAAGTACACACAAAAAATTATCGTTAATGAAATTAAAAAACCATGGGTAAAATTAAAAGTTTGCATTGGTTCTTTTTGGTAGAAAGTCGTTGGCATTCATAACAAAAGTCAGCCTATTGTCAGTTCAAAAGTTACGTGCCCCCTACTTTTAAAAGTAGAAACTTTCAAAATAAATTGTAGAGCTGTCAAATCAAAAGCTTGACAGTGTTAAATTTAAAAGTGTATTATTTTTTATTCAAACTAAACTTTCAACATAAAAGCTTTGTATACTTATATTGACATATGTGCCACTTTGATTTAAATATATAAAATATGTTTAATTTAAATAACCCAACAAACAATTCACAGTCACAAACAAGCATACACATTGAATAAATGCTGTATAACAGTGTACAATGCTGAATAAAACAGGATGTCGAATTATGTGCTGAAAAAAGTTCATTGAGATCGATAGATGCGCCTTTATTCCGCCGTTTGCTCTGATATGATTAATTTACTAATTAAAAGCTTTATAAACGTTGACTGTCTTCCTGATTCAGAACCAGAAGTTTGATCTAATAACAAACTGAATAAGTGTAATTTGCACATGCATTGTCGCTTTAATTTGACTGTTTTCAATTGCTTTTATAAAATGCTATATTAGACGTCTTATAAATGTTTTCTAGCTCCATTATTAAATTTCATTGCATTGCTTTACAATATTGCTGAATAATGGTGAATACAGTCAGCAAAATAGCTCTTATAGCACTATGCGCCCATGTTTTAATTTCATGCTTTGTAAATGCTTTATAAACGACGTATTAGATTCATTATTCCACAACACTGCCCAAAAAACAATTCAGAGTCACAAATGAGCATATAGATTGAATAAATGCTTTATAACAGTGTACAATGCTGCATAAAACAGGTTGTCAAATTATGTGCTCAGAAAACCACATTGAGATCGATGATGCGCCTTTATTCCGCTCATTGCTCTGATTTGATTAATATACTTATTAAAATCTTTACAAACGATGACTGTCTTCCTGATTCAACACCAGAAGTTTTATCTAATAACATACTGAATAAGTGTAATTTGCACATGCATTGTCGCTTTAATTTGACTGTTTTCAATTGCTTTAATAAAATGCTTTATTAGACGTCTTATAAATGTTTTCTAGCTCCATTATTAGATTTCATTGCGTTGCTTTACAATATTGCTGAATAAAGGTGAATACAGTCAGCATAATAGCTCTTATACCATTATGCGTCCATGTTTTAATTTCATACTTTGTAAATGCTTTATAAACGGCGTATTCATTCATTATTCCACAACACTGCTTCAGGCTAACAACAAAACGAAATTGGTAGCATAGTGGTTACCGTTTCTGCTTTCCAAGTAGAAGGTCGCGAGTTCAATCCCAACATCAACCCTTTTTTTTATTTATTTTCTACGCCTAATTAATTTCATAGATCATAGATCGAATCACTCACGACAACCAATTCATAGATCTATCGAAAAGAATAGCATCCTTTGCATCGAAATTAGAGAGATGGAGAGGTATCGTTGGTCTAATGTTAAACAACTATGAATGAATTAATCATTCTCACATCTCCTTGAATAAACTAGAGTTACGGCTGGAAGTGCTGATAGGTTTTCAGATGCAAGCTTTTATTGCTTATTTAGCTGCCCATATGATGTAATCTAGGATAGCTCAGATGGCAAGGCAAGCGGCTGGTGATCGGAAGGTCATGGTTCGAATCCCATATAACGACATGTGTGTGTACAGTATGTAATAGATTTTCTAGATCTTGTGTGGTGGGTGCGTGCTTCGACCGAAATAAATGACACAACAATCACTAACGAGAACACAACCCCTGCTCTTCTGTGCCGTTCTTATTTTCGGATTAATTATCCCGTAGTTGAATAATCGTTTAATATTATAAATGTATAATAGTGTCTTATTAAATATTATTTCACATGAGAATCAAGCGTCTATATACACCTTTATAACATCGCTGTTTAAGGAAGTAATGGTGTCTAATAAACGCTGAATAATCCAAAATTTGATCGAATAAGCTCTTGTAAGTCGAATAAAAGCTTCTGGACATACCTTGTTCAACACCAAATATTTCGATGTTGTGGTTGAATAAATTCTCCAGATTTATGTGAACAAAGCCTGAACAGAAGTTATTATTAAAAATAGTACAAGTATTATTAAGCATGAAGTGGAATAAAATCGTCAAGAAGTCGTTTCTTCAATAGGCAATTGTTTGTTGGGAAAAGCATTTTCAACATCAAAATATCATTTGTCATCTTTTTTATTGTATACTGAATATCAAAACTTTTAAATAACTGTTTTTATTTTTCAATGTAAAATAGTTTTACATTACCTAACATAATGATATGTATCCATATCGACGCACCCATTTGTCTTTCAAATTAAGCTGCAAACCCAACATACTGACAGATGCCTCAAACTGACCATTTCCCTGCTGCTGTTGTTTCCTGCGGGACTCCTCCATTACATAGATAGCAGCAGTGTTTGAGAAATGTACAGTTGCTGTTGTTTATGCTGTTCAAACGCAGGGTGTTCAAGAAGTAGATAACTTCCTCGAGCAGGTCCGATCACTACAGCTTCCTGGCTTGGTGATATGAGAATGAAATTGACTAAAATCAAATAAAATCACGTTGTACATGTATGCATGCGTGTTGAAGGAAATGATGCATCTACCTGCTGGCAGCGAAGAGCGATTCGCAAAGCCCATATCCGACAGAAGCACCCCTTGTCCGATTGTGTTGCTTCATGCCATTCGAGATGATGTATCAAGTGCTAACAAAATTACAGTGAACAAATGTGCCGTTGCATAATTCATCCTGAAAATATGATAAAGTTTGCTCAAATATTCGGCATAAATCGCATTTGTGCTTACACAATAACGAGTTCGGTGTCTCAAATTTACTCCAGTAGAGCTGATCAGACTTCCAGGGAAACTCAACTGACTCGGGGACCGGTCCCACCGTTTGGGACAAATCAATGTCCATGACGGTGAGATCATCCAAACATCCACCAACAGCAACTGGTGCGGACTACGTAGACCACGATCCTTCGCATCCACGCTGTGACTTGACGACCGGCTTGGTCAGTATAAGTAACGAGCATTCCAGTTTGCTCAATATGACTTGGATAGCAGAACCAATCCGGATTAACGTTCCATTAGTGGTACTTACGGAAGCGATAAAACTAGGGTGAAAAAGTAACCTGAAATTGTGCAGAAAAATCATGGAATCAATCAAATTTATTGGATCCAACAAAAACTCAATAAAATTTTAATAACCTTTACAGGAACAATAACATTTTTTTTAAATGTTCACGCAAACCTTGAAAATGGTAGCAGCAATGCTAGATTTCAGATAGTATATATATTTTATTTTACGAAATTTTGCCACTTCTAATTTCCACTAGCGGTCAGAGTGACAAAGGCGGGAAATGCAAATGAGGGTTCAGGGCTGCCAGTAAAAGTTGATATGAACACATATTATTGAAAGTTGAACAATTTTTCTTTCAAATAATGAACTTTTAAAATTACAAGCCAAAATTGAAAGAAGTTCTTTTAAACTCATAGCGTGACTTTCATTTTGAATATATTAGTAGTTAAAACTACGAATTATGAGAAACTTTCAATTTGAAAATACATTATTATTATTGATACAGTTTTTATATTTTGTGTGTAGGGTCCAGGCTAGGGAGCTGCCTCCCATTCCTTGGACAAGGTACGCAGTACGGAAAACAAGATTGATGGAAAACAAAAAAAAATTAATGGCAATGCCACACTTCATCACAAGCAACAAATCAAAAATCAAAATGAGCAACCTGTCCATCACATTTATAGCTCCCATTTTAGTAAGATCTTGATGCCAGTTTTTTACAACCCTTAAACAGTAAACCACCTGAAAAGTGCTACCATCTCTTGCACCACACGTCTTATTCACTATTCTCAAAGCAAAAAAAAATAACCACCCCAATCAACAACCCCATCAAACGGTCTCTCGATTTGAATCGCGCATAAAATTATCGTCATGATCTCCAACGGTATCTTTTTTTGTGGATCAAACTCCATATTGTCTATATTTTCGCATGATTGCACTTCAATTACAACCTGCTTAATTCAATTACCACGGTTTCGCATACGTGAGCCGAGCCTAATATAAATCTATACCACAGCTCATTCCAAGCACTCTAGAAGAGAATGAAGCCGCAGTGACTTCACAAGCCTATAGTGTCTGCTGTGGCGAGGGCCACCTTGTTTTCGGTCGATGACGGCACAATCTTGATTGAATGGGTTTCGAAATACATGTATCATCCGCACCCATCCACACTCCACAATTGCGGCTGGTTGGGAGGTCGGTCAATAATTGGCGTGTGTACATGGCTTCCAATTGCAAACGAATATAAAAAAAATAAACCGAAATTGGTCTCGGTGATTGACACCGATTGATAATGCCATTTTCCAACCGAACCGCGAGCGAGCGCACGAGCCATTGCGAACACACATGATGGGTGGCACCTTGTTGAAGAGCAGTACAACCCCACAACCAATCGATCATCGCCAATTGCTAGACTCTAGAGAGTGTGATGCGCACTGCCATTCGGAACATTAACCACTGTTTCTCGGTTGTTTAATGCACCAAAAATCAATAAAAATTAAAAGCGATCGAGCTTACTTTTGACTGAGTTGAAAGGCGGTGAGATGGGTAGATCTGCAATCATCACCTCATTACCGATTGTGGAATGTTGGTGTGACTGCTGATTGGTGGTTGCTTGCTCTTCTGTCAGCGACATCTAGAATTTGTTGAATATCCTACATTAACCATTTAGTCAAACTTCTGCATTCCTTTTTTAGATGTCTCTGCTGTTGTTTGCGGTGACATCTATCGGAAACTACGCATAATCTGTTTTCCGATAATGAGCCATTAAGTCAAGGCTGTTTTTCACAAAGATGGTGCTGGTTCATTAGTAGTACGTAATAAAATCTCCAAATAGAAATTTGGAATTTTGATGCATATTCTGGTCAAAAAAGACGACGACAACCTTCACGCTAAGATCAGTTTACCTAGACGGTACAAAGAGATTACCGAGATTGGCCGTAAATTGCACAAACTCACATATGGGTAAATTTTTTTAACCCAAATATGGGTTCTTGTGAACCATAAATGATTTATTTTTATGAAAATTTGATTTAAATTTACCCATATTTGGGTTAAAAAATTTACCTATACCTGAGTTCGTGCAGTTTACGCCTGATTTGGGTAAAGTAAACCTATATTTGGGTTATCTGATCTTAGCGTGTTAAGAAATCATTCTTAAGCGCTGGCCAGACTGTGCAGTTATAACCACAAACGAAGTGACAGACGGAGCGGCTCGAAAACTTTGGTGACTAACCTGCTATTTCAATTTTTCAGTGTACGACATAGCAACACCACTACTACTAGATTGTACCACATGGCAACACTACTACTGGATTGTACTAGCATTTTCACCAAATGTATTAGAATGTTTTGGTTCTATCTCTTTCACTCTACTCAAAACAGAAATGCATAAAAAAAATGACAAAATGATACACTCTTTGTCAAAGAATCACTGTACACAAAATCAACTTTGTTCAAATCAAAACAAAAAAACTAACCCATCTGGTGGATGATGGCACAAGCTTCCAAGAAAATTCTATTAAAGTGAACCACATTATTTTAATGGATTTCTTCGCCAGTTAGTCGTCTGTCACTTCGTTTGTGGTTATAACATGTTATAACGGTTGTCAAAAAATTTCAACACAGAAACCACCATCAAGATAGCGCTATAACATGTTATAACTCTGTAGTCTGAACGTACTATTAGACTTTGTCTTTCAGTTTGTTCCTGGAAATTGTTGTTAAACAAGTCACAATTAGATAAATAAGGTTTTTTTTCCGATAAATTTTTTAGCCGCTTTACTACCAGTCCCCAGAGAGCCGAAAAATCCAAATTTGAGAGAGAAAATTCTCTCTCACGAGCTCAATCTCTCAACATGCCATGTATTTTGATTTCGATTTGTGATTTCCTCTCACAGACTAAAAAAAAGAGTACCTGACACCGCACACTAACTTTAGATTACTGGAGTCAGTAAAATATTACTGGGTTTTTGAATTGCGGATCGCCCAGTTATCATCACAAAAATAATTTGCATAACCGAACTGTCCGTAAAGTCAATCTGTCAAAAATAACTGTTGATTCAGTAATTGGTTTGAGTTGCGTATACTGGAAAACCCAGTATTTTGTTTTGTTTATTTTGCTGCAATTTAACTGATAAGACAGTTATTTGGTTCATTATTGTACCGTGTTACCCAGTTGTATTAAAAGTAGATAATGTGCAGTCATAAAAGTACGAATCCTGGTGCAATTCACCGTTTATAATATGCCAATTAATATGACGACTTAATCCCTTGACGTACCCCGGAACAGCGCATCGACAGTGAAAGCAAACAATGCAAACATCGATTTTGTTAATCAAAACTTGTTGGAGATCAAGGAACTGCAAAAAGGGTAAATAATAATTGTTGGTACTAACGAAATAGTACTTCAATTTCGCTGTCGAGCTTTCTCAGTTCCGTCATGATACAATTCATGATATAATTAAAATTTTAACAAAACTGCGCGATTAAACACTTGCTCCCGGATTTTACTGAAGCTAAAATGGCGGCAGGAATAAAATTGACAGGTTATAGTTTTACAATTCGTGGTCGGTAAAACAAGATGGCTATTTTGCTGACCAGTCGGTAAAAAAATAAAGACTACTTAATGTACAGTAATTATTTTTACTGACTTTTCGTGAAATCACGAAAATTTGGATATTAACGACTTTCTCAGTAAATAAATATTCTGTGTACAGTATTTTGCATCAAACGATACCGAAGTTCAGTTTGTGTTTTACAGAACGTCGGTTATTCACCTGATTTAAACTGAATTTTCAGTAAATCTTTCGTTTTACGGTGTAAGCCCAGTACAAAAAAATACCGAACAACTAAATGCTAGATTAGTGTGCGCAGAACATGTCGGGTACCTCTACATATGCATTTATATTAACCATCAAACCCAAGCAACACACTTCCATCGAAATGAGTTGCTGCAACTTGATTGTGACTGGAATAAGTTGCACAAAAGTAACCACAATTGTTCAGTGACAAGTGTGCTGCTAGGGGAACTCTCTCCTTTTGACATATTCTGCACAAAAGATACTTTCTGTCCCGCCCCATTCATTAAAAACGGCGCCAGGCTGTCAGGGGCGGAGTTTCGAAAGTATTTTTTGTGCAGAATATGTAAAAAAGGAGGGACTTCGGATGATAATCTAAATGCATATGTATAGGTCCCAGAGGTACTCTCCTCCCCTTGGATAATGTCTGGAGCCACCGATGCATTGCAATGGTTCAGATATCTCATGCAGTCAACCATTTGTCCGATAACTACTTCGTATGTATCTTCATAACAACATTTAAATTACCACTCATTAACCACTTCCATCTCTCTCTTTCCATCTATCCCTCTCTAAAAGCGTTCCGATCTTCAAAAACCTCCCGGAGGACACGCTGTGCAAGATTTCCGACGTGCTGGAAGAGTGCTACTACCAGAAGGGCGACTACATCATCCGCCAGGGGGCACGCGGCGACACCTTCTTCATCATCTCCAAGGGTCAAGTGCGCGTGACGATTCGACAGCCGGACGCCCCGGAGGAAAAGTTCATCCGCACGCTCGGCAAGGGCGACTTCTTCGGCGAAAAGGCTTTGCAAGGGTAATTGAGTCGATCATCATAATGAGCGCTACGGCAAAGTACCTTTTAAATGTATTCTGTCTCACACAGGGATGATTTGCGAACGGCCAACATTATTTGCGACTCACCGGAAGGTGTCACCTGTTTGGTCATCGATCGCGACACGTTCAACCAGCTGATCTCCAATCTGGATGAAATCAAGAACCGCTACAATGACGATGCCGTTAGCGCCAAGAAGAAGTAAGTAGAATTCTTCCAGACAAGGTAGCCTTAAGCCGCGGTCAATTAGTATGGTAATTTTGCATCTAATCGAAAGCATTCCCACTCAAGGAGAAGTCGTGAGTATATCATCCCATTTAAAACGGGTTTCGATGGCATCAGGATGTCCCTTAAACTTATTCGTTTTTGTTCAATCGCACTAGGATCTACGAAGAGTTCCGTGACGTACGGCTATCGGATCTACGAGTGATTTCCACGCTTGGCGTGGGAGGTTTTGGTCGCGTCGAGCTAGTTCAGCTGGCCCAGGACAAAGCACGATCCTTCGCACTGAAGCAAATGAAGAAGTCCCAGAT
The DNA here is from genome assembly GCF_037179485.1 of Ochlerotatus camptorhynchus. Classification (NCBI taxonomy): domain Eukaryota; kingdom Metazoa; phylum Arthropoda; class Insecta; order Diptera; family Culicidae; genus Ochlerotatus; species Ochlerotatus camptorhynchus. Next base: position 1,364,886 of record NW_027040529.1, on the reverse strand, counting down.
CGTTGAAACCCGTCAACAGCAGCACATCATGTCCGAAAAAGAGATCATGAGCGAGGTATGACATGAAACGGCTTGAAGTATTGGTTCGGTTACTAATCGTCGGTCCAACTTTTGCAGGCCAATTCCGACTTCATCGTGAAACTGTTCAAGACCTTCAAGGATCGTAAGTATCTCTACATGCTGATGGAGAGCTGCCTTGGCGGTGAACTGTGGACAATTCTGCGCGATCGCGGTCACTTTGACGATGGAACGACCCGGTTCTACACGGCCTGTGTTGTGGAAGCCTTCGACTATCTGCACTCGCGTAACATCATCTATCGGGACTTGAAGCCGGAGAACCTGCTGCTGGACGTGTCCGGCTATGTGAAGCTGGTGGACTTTGGCTTTGCCAAGAAGCTGCAATCAGGTAGGAATGAGTGAAAGATTGGTTGGTCTGTCCAACCGCGTTTCCATGGTTAATAGACGCTCGGTGAGAAGGAGTTAAGTTCTTACTACCGAAGATATGTCCCACTATATCCATAAACACTTTCCGCTACTTGCTTCGGTATTGTTCAAATACGCTACTAACTAATACTGGCCTTCTGTTGTCCGGAACCGACGAAACAAGTTCTGGGGATTCTTTAGTTTTAGACTTGAAGCTAACTTTATTGTCCATAACTTTTACATGTAGTAGTTTCTCAACTTCAAACCATTGATGAACAGCACTGAGATCTAATGTTAAATTCAAAATTCACAGGACGAAAAACCTGGACATTCTGCGGCACCCCGGAGTACGTAGCACCGGAAGTGATCCTCAACCGAGGCCATGACATCAGTGCAGACTATTGGTCACTTGGTGTGTTAATGTTTGAATTGTTAACTGGTAAGTGTCGGATGACGTTTCGCAAAAAAACCCAAACATTTCTAACGTAAATCGACCGGTCTTCTAGGTACTCCTCCCTTCACCGGAGCCGATCCAATGCGTACCTACAACATCATCCTTAAGGGTATCGACGCCATTGAGTTCCCCCGGAACATCACCCGCAATGCCAGTGCTCTCATCAAGAAACTGTGCCGAGATAATCCAACGGAACGATTGGGGTACCAGCGGGGTGGCATCAGTGAAATTCAGAAGCATAAGTAATTTCTCGAGACCAACTTTCTCGAACCAATCACCACTACAAACATCATCCTCTATTTCAGATGGTTCGATGGATTCTATTGGGAAGGTCTGCGGAATCGTACCCTGCCGCCGCCGATCCTACCGAAGGTCCAGAGCGTAGTTGACACCGCAAACTTCGATGACTACCCGGCCGATCCAGACGGTCCACCGCCAGATGATCTGTCGGGATGGGACGAAGAGTTCTAAACCACCCTGTTAGCGAACTTCTACCCAGGTTTCTTTAACCTTGTTTCATTTGTGTTAGAACAGATTAAATTCGGCTTGCCCTCTTTCATCAGCCAAATCCTCAAGACCAAGACAAGCCTAATTTCGTGACGACATAGATTTTAGCAAGCATTCGTTTATATGTGTATGTGGAATTTGACAAGATGATTCGAATATTTTCAAGAACCCCCTGAATAACAAACACAACCACAAAATATATACAGCAACAACTACTGGAAGCAATGGGTGAACGGTAATCGCGAGAATGATTCTTTGAGCCATAAACATACTTTTCAAATCCCGTCAGAATCAGAAAATATACTGCGAAACAAAGCACTACTATATGATGATTGACAATGAGAACGATTGGAGGTTGCGTGAGAGATAGAAAATTGGAATGTGTCTTCCTAATCATATTTTAACATGTAAACCATTTTATAAGAGCTATTTATCCTTCTAAAAGAAAAAAAAGAGAGAACTTGTATCCGTGCTATATTTTTAATCTGTTATTTTCTGTTTCATGAAATCGAGAAAAAAAATGCCTGAAAATCAAACGCCCTTCCGCAAAATAACATCCGAACGTAAAAATATACACAGCTAAAAGCAAAGCTGCAGTGTAGTTATAGCTATTTGGTTGATTCAAGTCATCCCTAATAATCCTCTTGCCTGTGTAAAGCATTGATTTCCTCTTGTTGTGTTATGAAATGTAATTTGATTTCTTTTTGTAAAAAATGTACATAAAAAGTTTTCTTTTATTAGAATCAATCTGAAACGAATCAAAGAAATGAAGCGGATGGCCCGAATACAATTTATTAACTATTATTTGTTTTTTTTTCAAACCCTGATTATGAATCAGAAATCAAGATGGTAACAATAAAAAACACACCAACACTTAAAAAACGACGCTGACAGGAGTATAGTTTAACTCATCCGAAATTTTCCCTGTTTCTAATATAAATCCCGAGTAAATTAGCGGCTTTTCAAAAAAATATTTAGGCTCTGAACCATTTGGCGGTTTATATTAACTTTTAAGTTATCGATTAACCCTGCTATCCAAGCCACCGTTGCCAGAATGTTTTAAAGCTTATCGGTAACAAAGGTTTTAAAAAATCGGTATTTATCGGTATTTACTATTTTAATTATTTTATATTTTTGGCGTTTTTGAAAGCGAAAATTTTAACTTTTGACCATGATCGGAATTCCGGAAGAAAACTCGGGGGAATGTTTGAATTAGCTTCTGGAGGAAGCTGAAAACAATAGCCAGAGAAAGAAGCTTTCCTGGAGGAAATTTGAGAAACTTCTGGCGAAAATTTAAAGAAACTCAGAAAAAAATCGAATTTCACATTGAAAGGAAGGCAGAAAAGTTTCGGAAACCGGAAATAAATTCCAGAAGTAGCCATTTCCAGAGGAAGCTCGGAAAAACCTTCCGAAAGAAGTCAAAAAAAACTGGACAAAATTCCAGAACTAGACGAAAGAAATTTCTGGGAGAAGTTTAATTGAACTTCCTGGAGAAGACGGACCAAACTTCTTGGAAACGCTGGCAGAAATTTCCTAAGGTAGATTGGAAAAAAAATCTGGAGAAAGTCGGAAGCCAGAGCACTTACGGATCTGTCGAAAGAAACAAAGACATCATTCCGGAAGAAAGAGCTCTTGGGAGATGTTCTAATGATCCAGAAAATTTTCCAAATTGTCATAAAACATCCCTGAAGACCCCGCAATGCCCCTGAAATTTTTGGAACATTCCTGAAATGTACTTTATTCATCTTTGAAATACTTGGAACTTCCCTGATTAAGATGAGACTATCGGAATGTCTCTAATCAACTTTGAAGGTTTCTAGACTTTCTTGAAGGTTTCGAAATTTTTTAAGCACTCTCACAATTTTCTTAAATTTATTGTAACATCAGCATTGAAGTTCCCTGATCTTCCCGATTTCTCTATTTTTTAAAAAATTTCGACACTGCCATCAATAAGCACGGAACTTCCCATAAAATGTTCTCACCATGTGCTAATGTTCGTGTAACTTCCCTTACGTTTCTTAAATTTGTATGAGCCCCTTGGAACATTGCTGAAGTTTTCAGCAATTGCCTGAGTTTTTCGGAACTCCTTTAAAATTTCAGCAATTTCCTTAAAATTTATTGATCTGTCCTGATGTTCTCGGAGTTTACTAATGTTCTCTCAATTCTCCTGAAACTCAAAAGTCTGAACTTTTCTGAAGTTTCAGAACTTTTTTAAAAGTTCCTGCAGCTAGTGTGGACCCGCAATCAAAATCTAGAAGCATCCCTGACGTTCCGGGAAGAATCATTCGAGTGAAGGCAAGAGAAGTCGAAATAAGTTTCCAAGAGGAATCGTAAATAGAAAATTCCAGGGGAAAGATGGAAGAAAATCCAGGAAGTTAAATAATGTTTAAAAAGTATTACCCGATTCCCCCGGAATTGCCAGAAAGAGCCATCGACTGTTTATCGATTCATTGGTAGCCAAAAACAGTGGGGAAATTGAAACATTAATCGAAAGAGTATCCATAAGACATTTTTGAAGATGAGCAAAAACTGAAATTTTTCAAACATAATAATTTATTGGGTCTATCATATTTTATCCATATTTTGAACATTGTATATTATCAAACATATTCCAAAGCATGAGCATGATCACAGCTATCATACATTTATGAATGTTCTTCTTGTGCTATGATGTGTTTTTCTTAGGGCGACCATACCCGAGCAAAGTTAGAGATCAAATTGAAATCAGAGTTTACTGTTATGATGTAACTTATTTTGAATAATCCATTTGATTTCATTTTGGTTGACTTAAGGTTCTACAAAGGGTAAGTAATTTTGTGTTCTTCTTCTTTTTTAAATATCATAAAATCATCATCATTAGTTTACACATACATTCATATATTATGAATACGAAAATTTAAAACTTGTATTTCGTGGGTAAAACACGAAAATTTCCTGGGTAAAACACATTCATTGTATTTACTTACTTGTGTTCTTCGAAGTATAGCACAATTAAACGCAATCGAATACACGAAACTCAAAACAACTGCTTCACAAAACTCTTGGTGAACAAAATTCATCACAAAGAAAACCATTTCTACTTTACTGCTTTGCTAGCAATCGTGAAAGTATCATTGAAACAGCGGTGCCAGATGTATTGCCTCTAGCAATGAATTTAAGTTTATTAAAACAATTAATTGCGAAGTCTGCCTTATTAACATAGATGAGTGGATGTCTTTAATGATGGATAAATATCAAAAACTGATTAAATAAAACATAAATGACCATTTTAAACATTTTACCGGTCCAATTAAAAAAGTCACAGAAGATTGAATTCAACACTAACAGGGTTGATGGCAGCAGTGCACGTAGCCTGTTATACACTTTCCCGCTCAGGGGTGTAAACAAACTTGCATACAGCGCAGTCTGGCAGTGCTTATGTTTTGTCTGCTACATTCTTATCCACTAGATAGTGTGACATCACATTTGCTGTTGTATTGAAATGAAGGAAGAAAAGAGATGGTTAAGTTTTCCTCACCATACCAGTTGATATTTATGAAAAATGGGCAGTTTTGGCGTGGGGACATGCACTTCCAATGAATTTTACCAATACATTTAGAAAATGATGATCGAAGAATATTTCATAAAGAAAAAGTGAACAAAATAATGACCCTTTGTAGACTTAACTATTTACTGATTTTGCATTCATAACGTATAACTGAATACGGGCCTGGCGTAAATGGTTAGCATCTATGCTTTTCACATCGAAAGACTTGATCTCAAATCTCACCTCGGCCTATTCACGAATGACCTAAAATGTGTTAAACAAAACAAATAAACAATAATCGTTAGTTCAACGACAGAAGAACTTAAATCAAATTTTAAGCAAGCAATTAACAGCAGAACTTCAAGTTAAGTTGCTTTGATTTAAAATGTCTTGACTGCATAATGAAAGCTCAATATGAAATCAGACTTCTGTCGCGACAATTGAAATCAAAATGAGTCTTCATTATGATAGGAACTGCAAACATTAGTATCGATTTGCTTTCATTTTGTTAACCGACTTTGCTCGGGTATTGCCCCTGTTGCCAACGCCCCTCGTCTGTGAGCCTACCCAGGCTTCCAAAAAGTACAGCCTCCTCGCGACAGTTGGTTTATATCCTGAATTTATTGACTGTTGCTTTGTGTGCTTTACTACCGCTTGCTACCGTACGTTCAGATCTGAATTCGAAGTGTATTGGTAACAGCGCACGCACGAACGAATGAAAGCTGTATTAGAACAGTCGCATCTATACCCGCTTTGCTCAAATCATCGTGCTTGGAACGTAGTGAACCGAATGGGCTGTATTTATGCATTTCTTTATGACCAGGTTCTCAATGTTTCTGTCGTCATAACAGCCTTCACAAACCGACGACATCCCTCAGCTTACCCAAGTGGCTGTCACGAAAAGGCTGTCACGAGACATTATATACAATTGATATACGGCAGTGGAGTATGGAAGAAACCCAGAAGAATGATCCCGAACAGATATGTCGGCCCGATGTCGGATCAATGTATGGTCAATTTATGGTCGACGTCGGCCAAATGTCGGGTCGATGTCGGGTCAATTCTGTGTTTATGTCGGGTCAATGTCGGGCCAACATCGGGTTGGGTTTTGGTAGAAGTCAGGTTGGTGTCGGGTAGGCTTATATTTTTCGCCGGAGACCGTGCGTTTTAAAAAAAATATCGGATGAAAATTTTGCAATGGGCAGCACGAACGTGATAGCAACCGAACGAGCTACGGCGCCACACTGATGGTGGTAAGCTCCAACCGGTATTATCCTCGGATTAAATCCCGATCAAGAATGTCCGGCTGGTTTGATGTCGACATCAGAGTTAATCAACATAATTCTGAGCAAACATTTTTCAGATCGTATGATCTGTTGGCCCGACATTGACCCGACATAAACACAGAATTGACCCGACATCGACCCGACATTTGGCCGACGTCGACCATAAATTGACCATACATTGATCCGACATCGGGCCGACATATCTGTTCGGGATCATTCTTCTGGGTTTCTTCCATACTCCACTGCCGTATATCAATTGTATATAATGTCTCGTGACAGCCTTTTCGTGACAGCCACTTGGGTAAGCTGAGGGATGTCGACAGGGACGGTATTAAAAGTTAATCCGAGTTGGAGCTTACCGCCATGATAGTGTAGTAGCAGTCTTAAGCAAACCTCACACGCATCAATATATTGACGCGATAATATTGATGATGTGAATTCAGAAATATTGTCAATCTCAATGTATTGACGTCAATATAGAATGTATTGACAATACGATTATTGTCAATAAAAGCAATCGTGTAGGGTTTACTTTACGACATTCAAACAAAATTTCAAAGACAGCAGCAACGAATCGGCAGTTTGACGGACTGCTTGTTGTATGTACGAAGAAAGTTACGAATGATCATCCGAGGCTGTCATAGCCGAACGAACAAAATACATGAATAAGAACAAGCTGTCGTGAACAGCACAAGACGACAACGTTGCATGTCGTATAACAGCCTCACTGTGGGCTGTCGCTTATAGCTCAATCTCAAGGCTGTCGTAGGAAAAAGAAAGCTACAGCCGTTGGAATACTGTCATGAAGGTGTATTCATATCTGAGCGTACATTAGCGGAGCGGAGCAAAATTTGCGTTGAAATGAGAGAGACAACTAGTACTTTTCCCCCTCTCGTACCTTCGCAAAATTTCGCTCCGCGTGTGAAATATCGCTTAGATCTTAATACACCTTGAGGCGGTACTTTTGGTATGCCTGAGGCTGAGCCTACCTCCAAATCAACACTTCGGTACCAACTGAACAAGCGAAAGCTGACAAAACGAGATCATGGAGAAGAACAAAGAGTGCTTATAACAGCTTATAACAAAGCTGAATTGGTGTGACACGATGTCGAAAAAGATTATCCAAATTTATTTGCCTAGCTTTCGCGTATATATTTACATTTAAACCTAAATTTGTTTGCATTTAAACCTAAATTTGTTATTCTACACGTGCAGTGAGTTAAACATATAACAGTTTTGTTTATTGAAGTGCTAATTAAAATGAAATTTATTATCCTAGAAATTGTTATAGGTTAAGTTGATTTGCACTCTGCCTTGAGCCGCCTCTAGACAGAAAAGAAAACTATAGTTATTCTGCACAAACCGGTAAATTTGATAACTAAAAGTTTAATTTGAATATTTCCAGACCCCCTTTACTCTTTGGAATTTATAGAGACAGATAACAGCGCCAATAGGTCTTTGGCGATACAACGTTGAACTGCAGCGTTGGAAGAAAACACGCACACCATCATCTATACATTTACGAACCCACACCACTGACCGGAGGGTACAGCGCAAATCAAAACACGAAGTGGTGTCATTACTCATCGTCATCACTCAGCTTCGGCAGCTTTAAGTGCACCCCACACTACAGAAGTTTTGTCAATGTTTCCATCAATAATTTCATGTCAATATTTTCTACAATATTTTCTGGGGTTCATCAATACAGGGTCGCTCCTCACTAACATTTATGTATCCGATGGAATATTGCGAGTCAAATCACAACCACCTTGACAAAAGTTGCCTAGAAACAGGCACCATCTGCTGCTGTAGTCAAACAGAAGGAGAAAATGAGGGGAAATATTGAAACATGAAATCAAACTTTTCTAATTTTACGTCAATATGTTCATCAATATTTCCGTCGTCAATATTTGTATCAATATGATTGTCAATACTTTTGAGTATTGACAATATATTTGCCCGTGTGGTGCTTGCTTTAGTTTACGATTTAATTCGCCGTCATTGAAAAATACCTTCTTTATAAAATAGAAAAGTAATCATTATTCCAACGTAATTTTTGAATTGGCGTCTTGCAGTGAAACTTTTCCAAGATTTCGCCACCTACATTTCGAAGTGAGAACTACTAGAAGGAGGATAGTTTCCAAATTCTCCAAGTAAAACAGACGATTTTTGGGGCAAATCGGTCCATAAAGAAAAACTAATAATTTCCGGTGGATACTTTTGCTTGAATCGTGTAAGAAAACGTGTTTGCAAACTAACTGTTATTATTTCGGTATGGATCGGAGATGTTTTCATGGAAAATTATGCATAACAAGTTTGCACCCACAGGGAGAGGTTACCTCCTGCGCAGCTGCATTTTTCAGAAAATGGTGAATATGTGCGATTTCCACTAGGATGAAAGTGGAAATTAAGTGAATTTACTTAGGAAAGATTGTATCATGCTGGTGATAATGAAAATGGTTGTATAGGACGCCAATATTCGATAAATGTTCATTTTAGCCTTTTTTAGGTAAACAGATTGATACTCACAATTTTCGACGGAAAACGCAACGGAACTTGATTTACTCAACACGCACCATACTATAAAATGGTGCTAGATGGTCTTCAAAGTGATAACAAGATGACAAATCATCTTTATTTTGAGTAATTGAGTAATTTACTTCTGTTTACCATCATATTTACGATGCAGCATTGATGGAGCCGTGAAATGAAATGAATATATCTTATGAAAGTTCACCTGGAAAAGTCAAAGATGCACATCAGTCTGATCGTAAAAACGTTTTCTTCTTCAATTCGAATGTTATATTGGAAGGATTTCACGTAGGCTTGATGAAAATTATGATTTAATGCTAATTTTCACGAATTTTATATGCAGTCTGTCAACATTATCATCATCATGCAGTGGTGACATCTGCGTTGAGCTTTTGCGGCAATCTTCCAATAGCCAATAGCGTGCAGCGTTCAGGGGTTTGACATATAGCTGCATACACGTACTCAACATCAAAACAACAAAACATATCAGGGTACCGCTAACAACGTTGCAGATGTTCGGTACGCAGCAAACTTAGGCGATATGACAGCCATATCCGCATCCCCTGGCAGCGTTGGCCAAGGAAGACGGCATATTTTATTACGTTTGTTTAGCAATGATTTCGATACGTTGCGTTTTTTCCATGTATACTTCTATGCAACTTCTATTATGTTGAGCAACAGCTTCATAAATCATCAATTCTCGATTACTTTTTCGAAGGGACGTATCTGCATTTATTATTGTTTTCTCAAGGTTTTCTGATGCGTATAACGTGGTAATGATTGAAAATGGATGCATTCATAACGAAGTGAGAATCTTGCTATCGCAATATAATGATGATGACATCGATCATCCTCTTCCCTCGGCTGATCATCAACGTCCACGCTGGCATATGTCATGCTGACACCTATCATTTATTGAGCCCTGGTGGTAAAGTTGGCGGGGAACTCCCAACAGTTTCAATGTGCACTCACGAGATGGCACTGCGATCACATAAGGGTGGTGTTCGAGGAATTGATTTGTAGGATATCTTGTTAATGAAATATCTTTGGTGAAGGTAATCGATTCACCCCTCGAAACATGGGAAAAACCAATCACCCCTCATTTTATCTGTCAAACTTTCATAGCGAATCAAAACAAACATTGTGTAGTACTAGAATTTCGACTAGAATGGGCTACGTTAATCGTTTGCTTGGGACCAATAGGCTAGTCAAGTAGTGAGCCAATTTTAAATCGTTAGTTTCGTATTGATTGTTGGTATAGATCGCCATCGGACCAATTACGCTAAATTTGGACAGGTAAATCAGATGATGACTGTTTATAATCATCATTGTGGAATGATTGACCTAAATATGCCCGCAACATAATTAAAAATATATTTCAGAACCCTGCGAAGTCATTTAAATCGACAGTGAGCATTCATAAGGGCGTATACGCGATGATCGATTCTCTTCATCGATTTTCTCTTTTCTTAATAACTCGCTAGATTTAACGTTTGTCGGTGCGTTTGTTGTTGCTTTTGAAAGCCAATACAACCTATTACAACTCTACATTGAACAAATTCTACAAAATTGTTTCGCTTAGCTGTAGCAATGCAAAGAGAAAAACGATGAAGAGAATCGATCATCGCGTATACGCCCTTATGCATGCTCACTGTCGAAATGTTTTTAAAACCTACACTCAAAGATAAATTAAATCAAAAAAGCTTAAACAGTATGCAGATTCCCGCTTCACCTTATTGAGTCCGAGCCATGATTACTTCGGCAGTAGTCATGCATGATTAAAATCGAAATAATCTTTCCAGTATTAAATCTTATTCTTTTTCAATACTGATATATAACCAAAAAAGATTAAAATTCAATCAAAATTAATTAAAATAAAATCAAAAATGATTAAAATTTATTCAAAAAAAGATAACCTACAATCTAATCAATCATTATTTACCTGGGATTAATATCAGATGCTTATTTTTTAGAAAGAGAGGATTAATTTTTAATCATTCGATATGATTAAACTGAGATTAATGTCAAATTGATTAAATTTCAAGCAAAATGGGAATAGTTCAATTTATCAGTGTATAGCTCAGAAGTTCAGTTGTATCACCAGGCTATACCCACCATGGTATATACCCCTCGAAAACTCACTGGAACGCTACACGTGCTGAAGACACAATGACATTTATATAAGGTCTGGGCCAACAGGCAGCTTGCTGGTGTTAGAAGCAAAAATGTTGTAAACATTGCTGAACATCTGCGAACAGATAGATATACGTCACTGCCAACATACTGAGAACAGATAGATATACGTCACTGCCAACAGCTGTTTCGTGTAAAAAGATAAACATTGCAATATAATACGAACACCACTAACCATTTGCACATTTCACTAACACCAATAAGCCCTTTGGCCCAGACCTTATATAAACGTCATTGCTGAAGACAGTCACTCATTTCATGTTGTCACACTCGCACAGCAAACCCACTCGTCTTTTGTCTCCTTTTATCCTACAGGTCAGCTGTATAGAGCTGCATCAGCACAGCAACTCCAACAACGCCAACAAGCATCAGCAAGCAGATCATTTTCCATTATCATTCCATTCGCTTTTGTGATTTCGATTTGCAAGTGTGCTCGTCGCGTTGTGAAATGTAAGCGCATTCGGTGAAATAACAGTGAAAATATACGGGATTTCGTATTCGATTTATAATTTCCTCGAATACCTGTGCATAAACATTCGTTTCGGATTCCTTCGAAAAAAGGTGAGTTTTGCATGGAAACGTTGTTGGGCTGATGGAGCTCGTACCTCGACCTGAGGGCGGTGCTGCGTAGCACCATCCCGGAGGAGCTCAGCCCGCTGATGGAAAAGGAAAAAAATAAAAACATGCCATTGCAACCAGTGTTTGTTTATGTTTGTTCTTCGAGCAATATTAATATTTATTTTGGTGAAATTTAATTGCGCCTTCCACAATACTTAGGCCTAAATTTAAAGAGGAAGAAGGCTTTCATCGAATTATGCTTTGTAGTTCGTTGAAACTCAAGTGATGTACAAATTCCTGTAAGGGTAATTTTTATGTGGATTATAATAAAAAAAAAAAGTAAATTCTCGAGTAACATTTGAAATGGGCCTATGTCCAAAACGTAAACAAATCGGGTTTTGATACCATTCTTTAGCACAGCTTGATAGCTACTAATCGTGTAAGAAAGTTCCGCATAATCAAGAAAAATCATTAAAAATAACTCGATTTTCGAAATGCCCGATCAACGAAATTTTTCGATTCATTAATGGGCCCGCACGCTAAAACGGCCAACCATTCATTTATTTCATTTCATTGATAAGCCTAGTGACGTAGAAGGGCCGATGATTGAAAAATTTCAAACCAAAGCTAGGCCCTACTGCTTGAGGCAGGGCCGATGATTTGTTTTGAAATTATTTGACTTTGCGAAAAGGCTTAGCAAAGGGCCTACCATTTCTGATGACAAGCACAACGGCTTAACAAAAAGGGCCTATCCATTGAAAGATTCACAAAAAAGGTTTATTAATTTATGAAATTATATTGTTATCGATTTTCATATATTTTTGAAAGCTTTTCGCAAATTTTGGATGTTGTATACTGAGATACAGTTACTATTGTTATTGTGAACAATATAAATGCCTAAAATACTTCAATTTTCTTAAATATGAATTGAATAGTGGCGGTCAAAATTTAAAATTCATTTTCTGGTTTGTTTACGTTTTGGACATAGGCCCATTTCAAATGTTACTCTAGAATTTGTTTTTTGTTCATCTGCGAACCCGAGTTATTTGTCAGAGCGAACCGTGAACTGAACAACAAAAGTAAACCGAAGAAAATATGCACCTAAAACATCGAATACAAATTCGCTTAAAGAAAAAAATGGCACTGCCTTGAGGGGGTGATTTCAAAAGCTTGATGAATTGCAAAATTAAAGTGTTAACTTATTGTAAATTACTTCAGTTATAGAATAAATATTGGTCGAATCTGCGATGTTGAAAGTGTTAGGTACTTTCTTTACATTCAGAACAGAACCGTGTTAAATGATATACGTACTTATCTCTAGTCCAGACCACTCTTAACTTCACTCATATAACACTCGTTCCAACACTTTTCTTTTTCCCATTAAGAATTTCTAATAAACATTCGACGGAACAATGTCATCGCGATTGAATTTGGTTCGTGCGTTCCTCAACAAGACGGGACAGTCCGGCGATGGCGACCATTCCCAGAGCCTTTCTTCAGGCGATGGCGAAAGTTCAAAGCCGCTTTCCGCTGGTGAAGCTCCCAGCGAGGGGCTGGACAGTGGCTTCCAGACGCGTACCCCGGAGAGTACTCCGACCACACATCGTAAGGGCATCGGGCGTGGTCAGCTGACATCGGACCCTAGCAATACCATCGGAACGATTACCACTTCATCCGGAGCGGACTCGTCGGAATCGGACAAACAGTCGAGCATTACATCAGCCATGCCTTCTTTGAGTGGCCGTGGACGAGCCCAGTTCATACAGACACTGATCCGTCAACCACTCGAACAAGCTCCAACTGTGGCATCGGATGATGTTTCGTTGGTTTCTGCGAGAGTGTCGCAAATTGGTTTCGGAAGAGGACGATTCATTCAGCAGCTGTTGAATACGGTTGCCGACAGCGAGAGCAGTGAAGTGGCATCCAGTGTCACCAAGCGCGATGATATTTCGGAAAAGATGTCTCAAACAACGACCAGCGTAACCGGAACTGTTGAACTCGCGGACAAGACTCCTGTCATCAAGATGGGAACTCATGGTAAGCTTACCACTATGGCTCCGCAATCATTATCGCTAAATTCAGGCATCATTCTTAGGAACACCGGTCCAGTTGTTGACGAACTACATTCGCCTTGCGTGTGATCCGGATCGTGGACTCTTCGAATACGAAGTACGTTTCAGCCCGCTGGTGGACTCGAAATCAATCCGGGCCCGTTACATCGCGCAACATAAGGAGGTTCTAGGAAACGCCAAAACCTTCGACGGAGTTAAATTGTTCCTTCCGAAAAAACTCCCGGACGAGGAAATCATTCTGCAATCGCAGAATCCTGTCGATGGCCACGAAGTGACCATCAAAATCCTGTACAAACGCAAGCAACGGATGAGCGAGAACATTCAGTTCTACAACATTCTCTTCCAGCGCATTATGAAGGTGCTCAAAATGATCGAAATGGGCCGCAAGAACTTTGACCCCTCAGCTCCGAAGCTGATTCCGCAACATCGGCTGGAGATTTGGCCCGGTTACGTCAGCGCAGTAGATGAGTACGAAGGAGGCTTGATGTTGAATCTGGATGTGTCCCATCGGGTGTTGCTTCAGACAACGGTCCTGGATCACATCCGCACGCTGGCCCGGGTCAATCCACAAGACTACAAGAACATGGCCACCAAGTCGCTTCTCGGTGAGTACGGTTAAATTTCGCAAATTGGTTTTTTTTTCAAAATGTCACTTAGAAGCATGTTGGTTTGTTTCTACGGAAAATAATCCATTTCATCATCAACTTCTCACGCGCTGCTATGTTGTCATTTGATCTTGTCCTTTGTCATGCCAAGGAGAGATTTTTTTCGTCGATCCTTCGTAAAGTACCTTTCTTCTACTATTTAAAAAATACGGCGGTGTTGAAATCTTCTGAAGAACCTAAAAATGAACAATTTTTTGAGAAAAGTTCCCTCCCGTAGGCCATTCTTAAGCACCTTGCCGAAGGTGGGACAGGGTGTCGACTACCTGGAAAATCAGTTAATATCAGGGAATTCATTTTTAGACCTGGAAAATCAGGGAATATCAGGGAATTTACTTGAAATTCAGGGAAATATTTCTTAATCACAGAAGTATGCCAAACTGCGCTATCTTCAAACAACTTAATTACTCGGTGTAGTTTAAGGATGGTTTAAAATTTTAAATAGAGTTGCGAATTTGTGGTTTCTCAATGCTTGAGTGGTATTTTGGCAAATTGAGCAAGAATTACTAAAATAAAAGGGTATATTAATGATTTTGCGCATAATATAAATTCAGCTCCTACTGGGTGTTGACACATTCCTGAGTTAAACTGAGATCCTGAGGGTTGATAAAAAAAAATCTATTTCCGTAGACACTAGACGTTGCTATTTGTTGCAAAATATAACCTCCAAATGGGTATATGCGTCTCTTAATAGATGTTACGCCTAATTGCGTCTGACGGAGATCCTTTGGGCGCATCGGAGCGCTTTTTAACAAATTCAAGACTGGTAAAGAGTTAAGAGAAGAAGATGATTTTTTTCTGATCACTTGTAGTTCTTGTTCCTTATTGTGTTCTTAACAGCCTGACTAGCTCAGAGAATAAGTTAAATGAGTATTTACAATGATGCCCTTGGAATAGCACTTTTAAGACTGAATAATGATTCAAGAAACGTAGACTAACATTGCCTCGACAGCATAGATTATTCAGTATTCTAGTTCTTCATTGTGAATCTGGTTAGCTTGGAAAATTGTCTTCTCAATGAAGTTTTAGTATTGCAATTGCAATGAAATTAAGCTACTGAATTTTGGAGGTGAAAGCGTTGTTTTAACGATTTCCCACCCTAGGAATCTGGCCGTGAATTAGTGTTTTGTTAAGCGTATTATCCGGAAGATTTTTTTTTTGTGGAGCTGGCTCTCAAATTGTACTCAAGGGCAAAAAAATATAAAGGGATTAAAGACAAGTGCTTCATATGCAAAATGTAGGAGAACTGCTTCTAAGGGTGAGCCATGCCAAAGACTTCTTCTCATATCATAAAGTTAATCGAGTTTGTAGATTGATATCGAGATGGTTGCAGCGACAAACCGACAGGAATGACCATAGAAATTACCACGAAATTTCAGCTCCAAGCACACTACCGACATCTGTCTCCGTGTTCGCGGAAATCGTTTATCTAAGCCACGAACACGAATGATCTATTCTGGACAAGTTGTGGTCAATGAATGGGCAATATATTGCTGGTACTTGCCTGTAGAAGCAAGCTAGAATCCAGCATATCCAGCCACAGGTCCAGGACGACTATGCTAAGCGGCAGGAATCGGCACGACTGAACTGGAGGATCGAGATGTGCAATGTGGCCTCAGGAGCTTCCAAAAAGCGGTCTATTGGGACGCACAAGATGGGAGATGAACTATGCAGTGGCGTTTGCTTAGCCTCAATCAACCTGTGCACTAACTCTCAAAACATAAACAATTATCAAAATATTGCTTGCGATGAATAGATATCGAGTAAAATAGAAGATTAAGTCCTGAGAACTTCGAGATTTGGGCGTAATTGCTTTTGTAAACAAACACGTCAATCACCGATTTCTCGCGAATAAAAGCTCAATCTCGAGACCAAATTATACCACATGCTAGATGAATTATTCCTCAACATGTGTGTGTGGTTAATTTCCTACGCTGAGCCTTTACTCGCGAAAAATATAGTCAATTGAAGCGTTTGTTTAGAAAAGCAATTACGCTCAAATCACTCCGGAAGTGTATTTTTCAACCGATTCGAGTATGAATATTCCATTATATCTGGTTTTGAAAGTTGGTGCACAGGTAAAAAGTGAGGTTACGAGACGCGATTGGAATTATCATTGTTCGAACAGTAAATCGGATGTTGTAAATGAACTTACTGTATTAGAAGTGCTTATCACCTTCAAACAGTTGGCAGATGCTTGAGGCGTTGCACTGGAACTCGGAAGCTGGTCAGGCAAATTACTGTACCGTGAGTAGATCAGCTTTTCGTGGTACGTTATGGGATGTAAAATCTACCACCGATTGCTAGTCCTGACTACTTAAAACTAGGGGAACAGGACTTTTCAGTAATCAACGGAACACATTTTAGTCCTCGTTACTTGTTATGCCTTGTTGATGATGACAAGACTCGAAACAAGGAAAAAAATAGTTAGTCTTCATCCATGTGATTCCTAATCTTCTATTCGGTGTACCCTAGTTTGAAGAGGTTTCTTCAACTACATCATCGACGTGCACTGCCCACACGAAGGGAGACCCGAAGACGAGAAAAAAGCATTTTATTCGCAGCTGGAGCAGTTATACGACGGCTGTTCGCAACGGGACGATCTCTCAGGTAAGACGGGAGGCAATGTACAAACCGGCAATAGGGCCAACGGTGCGTGAACTTTGCAGCCTCCCTTTTTTCCCCCGCAAGGATATCCACAAAGCCACCTGGTGATCATCTGGATCCACACACAGAAAACCAAATCGACCACGTTCTAATCGACAGGAAATTCTTCCCCGACATTATCAACGTCCGCACAGTCTGGCGGATAGAATCTCGGGAACCAATTGATATGTCAAATATCGGAACCAATCGAGCAAATCACGACCAACAACAGAAAAGAGCACATCAGCTATTGCGAACCAAATTTCGGTTACCGGTTTCGCATGACTCAAGGCTCGCCTACACAAACTAACACCATCTTTATGTTGTGGAAATTTTCATCTATACGATGATACTGGTAATTTACCTTCGATTGGCGAAGAAAGAATAATCAACATTTTGTTTATAAAAGGTGATAGTACCTTTTCAATTGTTGGTCTACAATATATTGAATTGGTTCCGCTTTTTGATAGATCGAAATTCTATCCGCCAGACTATGAATATAGCAACTATATGCAGCACGGGCGAGAATGCTGCAACACCGCACGAGATTGAATGTGGAGCGATACAGACAAGCGCGGAACCAGCAAAACTTGTTTTTTCGTGGAAGAAGCGTCAGCAGGACAATCTACGAGAAGCTAAATAGCTCGCGCAAAGGCTACGTGCCGCAAGCCCATATGTGCAAGGACTTGGACGGTAACCTTCTCACGAACGAATGTGAGGAGATTGAGAGGTGGAAGCAGTACTATGACGAGCACCCCAACGGTGATGCAGTAGAAAACGAAGGTGGTACGGCAACATACCTTGGAGCATGCGCAGAAGACGACAGACTACCGGCCCATGATCTTCCACAAGTTGAGGGGGAGATCGGTCGGCTGAAGAACAACAAAGCAACTGGTATAGATCAACTACCAAGTTCAATAGCTCACTCAATACGGTGGTGAAGCACTGGGGAATTGCCAAGATTTGAGGAAGGAGACAGGGTGCCTTCCATTCATTTTGACTAAAAAAATGTTTTATGAAATTATGGAATAATAAGATATTATGATGATATTTTGAATGTGTTAGTAATAAGAAAAAAATGTAAAGTTTGTGTTTCATACATCAAACTTGCAAATTTAGCTTTGACAGAGTCACAATGAGCGTTTTTCTGATCGCCTCTTCGCGAAGAGTGGATGAGATAAATTACAAAATCGCTTATTGCGCTTCTTATGTAGCAAAATTGGCAGGTATTATGTGTCAAATACAAACTTAACAATCTTTTCTTGTTGTTTACATAATCAAAATATTTTCATAATATCCTATTATTCCGTAATTTCTTAAAGCATTTTTTTTAGTCAAAATGAATGGAAGGCACCCTGGAAGGAGATATTACCGGAGGAATGTGTGGAAGGTGTCGTATGCACAATCTACAAAAAGGGCGACAAGTTAGATTGCTGCAACTACCGCGCGATCATACTGCTGAAGCGGTGCCGGTGGTGTAGTGGTAAGCGTGATTGCCTCTCACCCCAGCAGGCCTGGGTTCAATCCCAGTCGGCGCCGCCGGGATGTTCTGAGGCATAACATCTCTGATCACGCATTCCTTCGGAAGGGAAGTAAAGCCGTTGGTCCCCGGTTCATGAGTTGATGGGTCGATAGGTAGGGTCCAGGTGTGGGAGCTGCCTCTCTGGCGTCGGTAGCACTGGTGCTCAGCACGGAAAACAAATCAAGGAAGAAAAAAATCATACTGCTGAGCGCCGCCTACAAGGCATTCTCCCAAATTCTATACCGCCGCATGTCACCATTTGCAACAGAGTTCGTGGGGCGATACCAGGCGGGATTCATGAGTGCCCGCGCTACCACGGACTAAATTTTCGCGATTCGGTAGGTTCTGCAAAAATGCCGTACATACAAGATGCCCACACATCATTTGTTCATCGATTTCAAATCCGCATACGACACAATCGATCGAGATCAGCTATGGCGGATTATGCACGAGTACGGATTTCTGGATAAACTGGCGCGATTGGTCAAGGCGACGATGGATCGAGTGATGTGCGTTGTTCGAGTATCGGGGACACTATCGAGTGCCTTGGGATTTTGAAAGGGGGTGACGGCAAGGTGATGGACTTTCGTGTCTGCTATTAAACACTGCGTTAGAAGGTCTGATCAGAAGAGCAGGGATAGACACTAGTGGCACGATCTTCAGAAAGTCCATCCAGCTTCTTGGCTGAGCCGATGACATCGACATCATGGCACGGAACTTTGAGACGATGGTCCGCACATCAGACTGAAGGCTGAAGCTAGGCGTATTGAACTTGCTATCAACGCATCGAAGACAAAATACATGAGAGGAAGAGGCTCTAGGGAAGACAATGTTAGCCTCCCACCCCGAGTTCAGATTGACGGTGACGAAATCGAGGTGGTCGATGAGCTCGTGTATTTGGGCTCACTGGTGACCGCCGAAAATGATACCAGCAGAGACATTTAAAAACACATTATGGCAGGGAATAAAATTCGCCGCCGCACGAAGTTGACTATATCTACAAGACGCTGATTAGACCTGGACTATGCTCATGGAGGACCTACGCGCCCTTGGTGTTTTCGAACGGAAAGTGTTGCGTACCATCTACGGTGGAGTGCAGATGGTTGACAGAACGTGGAGGAGGCGAATGAACCACGAATTGCACCAGCTGCTTGGAGAACCATGGCACGTCGTAAGAATGCCGAACGATGACCCAGTGAAAATGGTTCTCGAAAGCGACCCAACAGGAACAAGAAGCGGCAAAGGTAGAAGGCGACCTGCGGACCCTTCGCAGACTACGAGGCTGGCGACGTGTGGCCAGTAGAGTGGAGACGACTTCTTTGGACAGCAGAGGACATCAAGGCCTTAGCCTGTTTGGTAAGGTAGGAAGTGGTTAGGACTAGGGTTCTGATACATGGTCATTCGGTGTCATTGCTTCACGTTTGTAAGGTGTTCTCACTCTTCGAAGGGTATAAAGAGCGAGACCTTTAAATTAGAATCGATTCCTTGCGATGAAGGCAAGAATGACAACTGTATCAAAACCGAATACTTTATCATTTCTCAACAGAGGACCCCACCACCGTACTCAACTGCAGGGCAAGAACGACTCTGATGGCAGGAAATAGAACGACTTTAATAGCGGGAAACAGCTGGCGCGACTGGATCGAGAGGTTCGAGGTCTCCCATAAGGCGACAGGCAGTGCGTTCTGGTTTACAGCATTCCAATTCACAACGCGGCATCCAATTCTGAATCAGCATACTGGGTCTAGCCCGGAGATGGGAGTTGAGAACTCGGAAGGTTCTGGAACAGGAGAGATCGTGATGGGGTACGCGTGTTCAAACGAGGCATCCACATGTCTTTTGAACCTTGCAGATGGTTTCACGGAACAAAATTCCTTTCGGCCATGTATCCGATGTAAGAGCAACTTCGCGTAGTTTGGAAGCCAATCCAACTTTGTACGAGATGAAGCTCAAGGCCCACACACATTAGATCGCTCAGTGCATCTTAGCTTATTGCGTGCTCTCATCTTAGTGTTCTGAATGCACTTCCACAGATATTAATTGAGAGCTTTCGATGCCCGTACCATTTCTGCATTAGTATAATTGTGTGGTAAGTACAATCATACTCTATGCCCAGGGAAGTCGAGAAATTTTGCAACCCGAAAGATTTCCTCGACCGGACCGGGAATCGAACCCGCCGCCTCCGGCTTGGTAATACCGTGCCTTTACTGACTTGGCTATGATGCCCCTACTCCCCTAGGTGGATCAATCTGTCGCAAAACGCCATGACGGATTCTTGATCAGCTTTAACTGATTTAGCGCATTGGTCACAGACGGAATTCATGGTGACTCAGTTTCCAAAGCTAATTTAGAGACAGCGGTGGAGATGCTCTAATACGCTAGGATGAGTTGGATTCTGCAGAGCGTCTGGTATCCAGCTTTCCATGCTCGATAATGGCGACCTGTTTGTATGAATAAATCGACAGTGAGCATGCATAAGGGCGAATACGCGATGATCGATTCTCTTCATCGACTTTCTCTTTGCATTGCTACAGCTAAGCGAAACAATTTTCTAGAATTTGTTCAATGCATAGTAGTAACAGGTTGTATTGGCCATCAAAAGCAACAGCAAACGCACCGAGAAACGTTAAATCTAGCGAGTTATTAACAAAAGAGAAAATCGACGAAGAGAATCGATCATTTCGTATAGGCCCTTATGCATGCTCACTGTCGAAATGTATCCTTTACTGTGCTTTTTGACACTATTTGGAGGTTGAGATTTTGACCCCTCCCTTTTCCCTCTCACAGGAACAGAAGAAAATGGAACAACATACGCCCTCCAGTTAGTGTCAACAAGCACAGTGAATGAAATTCTTAAGTCTATTTACCTCAGTGTAACAGCGCAAAATCACGACGATGTGAATGACAACAACAATACCGTGGTTCTCGAGCTGGAAATGCTCTATGTGCCCAATATTAGGGACACTTAGGCCGACCTTAGCTCATGCGGTAAAGACGCAGCTACAAAGCAAGACCATGCTTGAGGTGGCTTCGATATGACGTAT
Source organism: Ochlerotatus camptorhynchus (assembly GCF_037179485.1). Taxonomy (NCBI): domain Eukaryota; kingdom Metazoa; phylum Arthropoda; class Insecta; order Diptera; family Culicidae; genus Ochlerotatus; species Ochlerotatus camptorhynchus. The sequence continues at coordinate 1,343,461 of NW_027040529.1, read as the reverse complement.
TTCGTGCTTTTACCGAAGTAGTTCTCTACCTTAGTCTAAGTTTTATATTCTATGTTCTAAGAGACCAGTCATTTCGAGTGGTACGTTACAGTTTTCAACCATTCATACGAGCATTATCTGCACCTCTCGTTTCATCTGTAGAACTTCAGGGAGTGGCCAAACCTCCAGCAATGTTGGTACTTTCCACTATGTCCTAAGTAGTTGGTACCAGTTTCCCATGCCAATTGGTGTGTAATCTGCTTGAAGCACCACCGTCCTATTTTTGTGAATGTATTCTGTTACCTCTCTAGGAATTTTAAAAGTCCTCCCAATTTGTCTTTGTCTTATCGTGCGGTAATTTTGCTAATTTTTCTTTTACCCGCAAAGGCGAACCAGCCCAAGGATTAACGTAAACTAAACTCTTAACCCCACGCCACACAGAAGTGTTCTCAAATTAATTGCTAATCTTATTTTATTACTTCAGGTGCCGTCATCTTGACCCGATACAATAACAAAACCTACCGCATCGATGACATCCTGTTCGATCAGAATCCCACGATGACGTTCATGGCCAACGATAAACCCATTTCCTACGTGCAGTACTACAAACAGCAGTACAACATCGACATTCATGACCTCAAGCAGCCGCTTCTGATCAATCGCAAGGAACGACGCGTAACGGGTCAGGACAAGCCCCAGGAGATGATCATGTGCTTGATTCCAGAGATTTGCTACCTCACCGGCCTGACGGACGACATGCGAAACGACTTCAAGGTGATGCGGGACATTGCGGCGTTCACCAGAGTGTCACCGACACAGCGCTTGAACAGCATGCATCAATTTTGTCGCAATGTCAACGAGAACAAAGAGGCCCGGGAGATTCTTGAAGTGTGGGGCCTCACGCTGGACATGGAACCTCTGCTGATGAAGGGCCGCCTCATGGCAGAGGAGAAGGTCAAGTTTGGAAATGCAGAGGTTGGTGTCGGCAAAAGTGGGGATTTCAACCGAGCTGTCACCAGCAATAACGTCATGCAAGCGGTTAATATTCGGAACTGGCTGCTGGTTCACACGGTCAAGGATACGAAAATCGCCAAGTCGTTTATGGATTGCGTCGAAAGGAGCTGTCGACCGATGGGTATTCAAATCGCTCCACCAGCGATCGAAGTTCTTCCAGCGGATAGGACTGAAATGTACGTTCAGCTTCTGCGTACGAAAATTCGCCAGGATACGCAGATCGTTGTCATCATTTGTCCCACCTCCCGGGATGATCGGTACGCCGCTATCAAACGTATTTGCTGTGCCGAAATTCCGGTTCCGTCCCAGGTCATCAATGCCCGAACGCTGAGCAATGAGGCCAAAAATCGTGCCATCGTGCAGAAGATCATTCTGCAGATGAACTGCAAGCTGGGTGGAACGCTCTGGAGCATTCATATTCCGTTCGACCACGTGATGATTGCCGGTATCGATACCTACCACGATCCGAAGCAGAAGAGCAATTCTGTGTCGGCATTTGTGGCCTCGTTGAATGGGAGCTACACCAGATGGTACTCGCGGGCCTGTATCCAGAGCAAAAAGGAAGAGTTCATCAACGGATTGTGTGCGTCGATGGAAAAGGCACTGAAGGCGTACCAGAAGGCCAACTGTGTGCTGCCAAAGAGGATCATCATTTTCAGGTAGGTGAATGTTCTTTTCAGTGGCGTTTCCTTAACCTCAATCTACCTGTGTGCCAACTCTCAAAACATAATCAATTATCAAAATATTGCTTGCAATGGATTGATATCGAGTAAACTAGAAGGTTAAGTGTATATTTCAACCGATTCGAGTATGAATATGTTGAGTATGTAAAATTAAATCAGGTTTTGAAAGTTGGTGCACTGGTAAAAAGTGAGGTTACGGGACGCCACTGGTTCTTTTGAAACTTTTTTCGTCAAAAGGAGGACCATTAAAACTTCTTCCTTTATCTACAGAGACGGCGTTGGCGATGGTCAGCTGAGAATGTGCTCCGAATACGAGATTCCGCAGCTGCAGGAGTCATGCAAGTTGGTGGATCCCGACTACAAACCAGAGTTCGTCTTCATTGTCGTGCAGAAGCGCATCAATACTCGAATGTTCCGCGTGAGTATCCTCACCAAGTGTTTTTATTTTAAGCAACAATAATGATTGTGCCCCCTTCTGCTACGCTCACAGGTGGACGGTCAAAATTTGGAAAACCCAAATCCCGGCACCATTCTCGATCACACCATCACCCGCCGGAACCATTTCGATTACTTCCTGGTGCCGCAGTCGGTCCGGCAAGGTAGCGTCTCGCCCACTCATTACATTGTAGTTCACAACCAGCCCGACCTAGCCCCGGATATCCTGCAGCGATTGAGCTACAAACTGTGCTACCTGTACTATAACTGGCCGGGAAGTGTTCGAGTTCCCGCCTGCTGTCAGGTCCGTTACCACAAATCGAATTCCATTGTCGACGCGCTTTCACTTTTCTCATTATCTTTTCAGTATGCCCACAAAATGGCCTATTTGATTGGACAGTCAGTGAAACGGAACCCGGACGAATCGCTGAATGACAAACTGTTCTACCTTTAGATCGTTTTTTTTTGCTTTTTCCATATTTATCATTTTTACTCAACTTGTTTACTCAGTTCTTTTTTGGCATTTGATTTTATTGATTGTTATAACGAACAAACAGTTGAGTGCCTTCCTAATCGTTACGAGAGACACGAATCTCAATTGGAGATTTCTAAAGCCAAATATTATCAATGTAATGATTTTTCTTTCCTTTGCTTTGATTCGGTCAGCACAGTTAGTAGGAGTAGCAGCTGGAAACTCTTAGCAATACCTCACCTGTAAACTTTGACTTTCCGCCATGTTTGTTCCAGCTATCATTCGCTGCTATCTCGTTTAGTCTGGGATCCAACAGAAGTAAAAAAGTGAGGTTGGGAGCCGATTCTTTGTTCAGTTCTTAATGATATTTTTAAAATGATTTTCATAAATAAAACAAACTAGTAAACACATGTAATTTATGTTTTTTTCAATTTCTTGTCCATGATTATTGTATGTGTGTGTGTATGTATGTAAGGTAGCCACCATCCCTTCGAAGATCTTGTCTTGTATGCAGCTCCACTTAATAACAAGATCAAATTGAGCTACCGATCTGAATTCACAATATCGCTGTATGAAGCTTTTATGGGCAGTATAGCACTGACAAACCGACATGGTGGGCGTTGGCCAGATTTGGATTTTTCAGATAGGGTCAGGTGGGGCAAGTGTGCCACGTTAAGAAAATCTTTTAATAAACATAGGTTAATCTAACTGTTTTTTTTAAACAAATGATGTACAGTCAAGATTCCTATAGTACGGATTCGTTCTTGCCGGATTCCTATAGTACGGTTACCCCTGGATTCCTATAGTGCGGTCGATCCGGCATTAACGAATACACGTAGCATATGGGATTTGACCTAATTGGGACCAAACACTGATTGTAGGGTAATTTGAAGAGATAACTTCCTGGTGTCTTCTGAACAGTTATTAAACAGAATATTTGCCACCTTTTGGGAACATTTAGCATCCGGAAAGTCACAAGTCTGGTCCTGTGGAAGACCCGGAACATCCGTAAAAGTGGTCAATTCATGAAACTAATCCTAGAGCTCCGCGGTTTTTTCGAAACCGCTCATAGACGTTTTATCAGAATGAATTCGGAGTTGTGACCTGAATATGAACCCAGAGGACCACGGGATGGTCCACCGGAAGATCCGGAACATCCGTAAAAGTGGTCAATTCATGAATCTGATCCTAGAGCTCCGCGGTTTTTTCGAAACCACTCCTAGACATCTTATCAGAATGAATTCGGAGTTGTGACTGGAATATGGACACTGGAGACCACGGGATGGTCCACCGGAAGATCCGGAACATCCGTAAAAGTGGTCAATTCATGAATCTGGTCCTAGAGCTCAGCAGGTTTTTCGAAATCCCTCCTAGACGTCTTATCAGAATGAATTCGAAATTGTGAGTGGAATATGGACACTGGAGACCACGGGATGGTCCACCGGAAGATCCGGAACATCCGTAAAAGTGGTCAATTCATGCAATTTATCCTAGAGCTCCGTGGTTTTTTCGAAACCTCTCTTAGACGTCTTATCAGAATGAATTTGAAGTTGTCACCAGAATATAGACTCTACGGACTACGGGATGGTCCTCCGAAAGAACCGGAGCATCCGTAAAAGTGGTCAATTCATGAAACTGATCCTAGAGCTCCGTGGTTTTTTCGAAACCTCTCGTAGACGTCTTATTAGAATGAATTTGGAGTTGTTACTGGAATATACACTCCGAGGACTACGGGATGGCCCTCCGGAGGATCCGGAACATCCGAAAAAGTGGTCAATTCATTAAATTGATCCTAGAACTCCACGGTTTTTTTTTTTCAAAACCGCTCGTAGACGTCTTAGCAGAATGAATTTGGAGTTGTTACTGGAATATACATTCCGCGGACTACGGGATGGTCCTCCGGAACATCCGGAACATCCGTAAAAGTGGTCAATTTATTAAATTGATCCTAGAGCTCCACGGTTTTTTCAAAACCGCTCGTAGACGTCTTATCAGAATAAATTTGGAATTGTTACTGGAATATACACTCCGAGGAATACGGGATGGCTCACCGGAAGATCCGGAATATCCGTAAAAGTGGTCAATTCATGCAACTGATCCTAGAGCTCCGTGATTTTTTCGAAACCTCTCGTAGACGTCTTATCAGAATGAATTTGGAGTTGTTACTGGAATATACACTCCGAGGGATACGGGATGGCTCACCGGAAGATTTGGAACATCCGTAAAAGTGGTCAATTCATGAAACAGATTCTAGAGCTCCGCGGTTTTTTTTAAGACGTCTATTATTACAATGAATTAAGATTTGTGACCAGAAAATGGAAACTAGGGACTACGGGATGGTTCACTAAAAGATCCGGAACGTCCGTAAAAGTGGTCAATTCATGAAACTAATCCTAGAACTTCTCGGTTTTTGCGAAACAACTTATAGACATCTTATCAGAATGAATTCGGCGTTGTGACCTGAATATGGCCTCTGTGGACCATGGGATGGTTAACCGGAAGATCCGGAACATCCGTAAAAGTGATCAATTCATGAAATTGATCCCAGAACTCCGCGGTTTTTTTGAAACAACTTATAGACATCTCATCAGAATGAATTCGGAGTTGTGACCTGAATATGGATACTGGGGACCACGGGATGGTTCACTGGAAGATCCGGAACATCTGTTAAAGTTGTCAATTCATGAAACCGATCCTAGAACTCCGTGGTTTTGTCGAAACCACTTATAGGCGTCTTATCAGAATGAATTCAGAGTTTTGAATGGAATATGGACTCTGGGGACTATGCTATGGTCTTCCGGAAGATCCGGAACATCCGTAAAAGTGGTCAATTCACGAAACAGATTTTAGAGCTCCGCGCTTAATTCGAACCCACTCATAGACTGGTCCATAATTGAAATTGATCCTAGAGCTCCACGGTTTTTTCGAAACCACTCATAGACGTCTTATCAATATGAATTAGGAGTTGTGACCAGAAAATGGATGCTGGGGGTCACGGGATGGTTTACTAAAAGATCCGGAACATCCGAAAAGTGATCGATTCATGAAACCGATCCTAGAACTCCGTGGTGTATTTGAAACCAGTCATAAACATCGTATCAGAATGAAATCGGAGTTGTGTTTGGAATATGGACTCTGGAGACTACGGGATGGTCCTTTGGAAGATCCTGAACATCCGTAAAAGTGGTCAATGCTTGAAAATGTCCTAGAGCTCTGCGGTTTTTTTTTTTCGAAACCCTTAATTCAGAGTTGTGACCAGTAAATGGACGTAAAGTAAAGTATTGCTAAAAAAAATATCAAATTCTCCAAAAAGTGCACAATCCAATGGTCTCTTCAAATATTTAGATGGTTATAAGTAGTATAGGTTCCCTTCACCTTTCTAAGTAGATGATTGATAAACTTTACATCCGATCCCTTGTGATTGTAAAGATTGTGGCCATGTGTATTGTGCGATCTTGTATTTTGTTATTCAAAAATCAAAAAATATGTGCAATAATTTAGAATCTCGTTTCTAGCGTGTACAATTGGTTTAAAAAATCGACAAAATTGGTAACGAATTTTTTTGAATTGAAAGAAGAATATAATGATTAATTTTACCTTCTGCACTATTTACCAATTGGAAACATTAGTTCTATTTTGTAGCTTACAGTATAACCTTTGATATGCTATGGAGTTTTTGTATAGTTTGTGTAACATGTTTTACAAATATGTGAATTTTTTTTTTATGTTTTTCATTTGTTTTAAATGACACTCAAACACTCACTTATTAAATGTAACTCTGATGTGGCCATCACAAATTCAATGTTGTCTTCTTATTGTTTGTGATGTTTCTGATTATGTATTAATTTAAAGTTTCATATTTATTCAACTAAATTGTTTGAGTTTTCTGCTTGTTTTCTCTACATTAATCGAGTATTATCAAAACAAAAAACTGATGTTCGGTCACAAGACAAAAAAAAATATGTTGCAAAAGCATTAATTTCTGTTACACATATTACTAATGAATTGACTCTAGGATACACAGAACTTGTTTATAAAAAAAATTACATTTGCAAAAAAAATCCATGGTTGTAAATATGCTTAAAAAATACTATAAAAAAAATGCCCAAACTAAAATTGCCCCGTTTTACGGTACCCATGTTTTTGGGCAATACATGCAAAAACCAAGATACCCAAAAACTCTGCTTGTTCTATGGGAAAGAACCCATCTCTTCAAAAAGTGAACATAAAAATAATGGAAGGTGTTTATAGGTTATTTTCGATGCAAGCTTTGACTAAAATTAGGTACCTCATGTTAAGCGTGCACATGCAAAAACTGAGGCAACAAAAAATCTGTGTTTTGTATGAGGAATACCTCATCCCTCCAAAAAGTGCACATACTCAATGGATGGGTAATAATTATTAACGCACAAATGAGCAACTGTTCAGTTTCATGGATTTACCACTTTTAAGGATGTTCCAAATCTGCCGGAGGACCATAACGTGGTCCCCAGGGTTCATATTACAGTCACAACTCCAAATTCATTCTAAATAGTCGTCAATGAGAGGTTTCGAAAAATCTGCTGAGCTCTAGGATCAGATTCATGATTTAACCACTTTAACGGATGTTCCGGATCTTCCGGTGGACCATCCCGTGGTATCCAGTGACAATCAAAGAACAAACTATGCTAAAAATGGGCCTTTGAATAGAATTATGACCTGCTATAACGCATATTCCCAATCAATTGATGTAACAATGAATAAAATAACTCTAAAAAAAGCATTCTTTTCAAGGTTAGCCAGGCAATAATATTTAAGACATAGTTAATAAGCATTCATTGTAATTGGTCTACGATTGATTGACGACATAAATAAATAAATCACCATATTCCACTCACAATTTCAAATTCATTCTGATAACATGTCTAAGAGTGATTTCGAAAAATCCGCTGAGCTCTAGGATCAGATTCATGAATTGACCACTTTTACGGATGTTCCAGATCTTCCGGTGGACCATCCCGTGGTCTCCAGTATTCATATTCCAGTCACAATTTCGAATTCATTCTGATAAGATGTCTAGGAGTGGTTTCGAAAAATCCGCTGAGCTCTAGGATCAGATTCATGAATTGACCACTTTTACGGATGTTCCGGATCTTCCGGTAGACCATTCCGTGGTCTCCAGTGTACATATTCCACTCACAATTTCAAATTCATTCTGATAACATGTCTAATACTGATTTCGAAAAATCCGCTGAGCTCTAGGACCAGATTCATGAATTGACCACTTTTACGGATGTTCCGGATCTTCCGGTGGACCATCCCGTGGTCTCCAGTGTCCATATTCCAGTCACAACTCCGAATTCATTCTGATAAAACGTCTAGGAGTGGTTTCGAAAAAACCGCGGAGCTCTAGGATCAGATTCATGAATTGACCACTTTTACGGATGTTCCGGATCTTCCGGTGGACCATCCCGTGGTCTCCAGTGTGCATATTCCACTCACAATTTCAAATTCATTCTGATAACATGTCTAATACTGATTTCGAAAAATCCGCTGAGCTCTAGGATCAGATTCATGAATTGACCACTTTTACGGATGTTCCGGATCTTCCGGTAGACCATTCCGTGGTCTCCAGTGTACATATTCCACTCACAATTTCAAATTCATTCTGATAACATGTCTAATACTGATTTCGAAAAATCCGCTGAGCTCTAGGACCAGATTCATGAATTGACCACTTTTACGGATGTTCCGGATCTTTCGGTGGACCATCCCGTGGTCTCCAGTGTCCATATTCCAGTCACAACTCCGAATTCATTCTGATAAGACGTCTAGGAGTGGTTTCGAAAAAAACGCGGAGCTCTAGGATCAGATTCATGAATTGACCACTTTTACGGATGTTCCAGATCTTCCGGTGGACCATCCCGTGGTCTCCAGTGTGCATATTCCACTCACAATTTCAAATTCATTCTGATAACATGTCTAATACTGATTTCGAAAAATCCGCTGAGCTCTAGGATCAGATTCATGAATTGACCACTTTTACGGATGTTCCAGATCTTCCGGTGGACCATCCCGTGGTCTCCAGTATCCATATTCCACTCACAATTTCAAATTCATTCTGATAACATGTCTAATACTGATTTCGAAAAATCCGCTGAGCTCTAGGATCAGATTCATGAATTGACCACTTTTACGGATGTTCCGGATCTTCCGGTGGACCATCCCGTGGTCCCCTGGGTCCATATTCCACTCACAATTTCGAATTCATTCTGATAAGACGTCTAGAAGTGATTTCGAAAAATCTGCTGAGCTCTAGGACCAGATTCATGAATTGACCACTTTTACGGATGTTCCGGATCTTCCGGTGGACCATCCCGTGGTCTCCAGTGTCCATATTCCAGTCACAACTCCGAATTCATTCTGATAAGATGTCTAGGAGTGGTTTCGAAAAAACCGCGGAGCTCTAGGACCAGATTCATGAATTGACCACTTTTACGGATATTCCGGATCTTCCGGTGGACCATCCCGTGGTCTCCAGTGTCTATATTCCAGTCACAACTTTGAATTCATTCTGATAAGATGTCTAGGAGTGGTTTCGAAAAAACCGCGGAGCTCTAGGATTAGTTTCATGAATTGACCACTTTTACGGATGTTCCGGGTCTTCCGGAGGATCAGGCTCTTGAGGTTCCGGATGCTAAATGTTCCCAAAAGGTGGCAAATATTCTGTTTAATAACTGTTCAGAAGACACCAGGAAGTTATCTCTTCAAATTACCCTACAATAAGAGTTTGTCCCCAATTAGCTCTAATCCCATATGCTACGTGTATTCGTTAATGCCGGTTCCTATAGTGCGGTCCCTATTAACCGTACTATAGGAATCTTGACTGTACATAGAATCTTAAACATCCTCTACTTAAACCTGTTGTATCTGAAACTGAATATGTAAACGTTAAATATTTTTCTTAATTGTTTTCATATGCCTTATCAACAAAGGCTAAAAAACAGTGTGGGGCAAAAGTGACACCCCATGGGGCAAGACGGCCATATAACTCAATAACAAGAAAATCATCAAAATTTCGCAATCAAACGGTTCATATTCTTCTTAAACTACTTTTTAATTAATCAACAAGGTGAAAGATTTAACCAACAGTGTCAAGTACTCCTTTAAACATGTATTAAAAAAAATTAAGCCTTAAAAAAGCATTGTGCAATTTTATTGTTCGTTGTAATAAAAATTACAGTTCATTTATAACAATAGGGTATACAATCAATATAAATCAAATACAAGTTGGGCAAGCAAGGTTAACACACTTGTGGAACCATGAAGCACAACGACCACATTTCGTCCATCCTTCTCCGTTGTTGAATAATTTGAAACATGAACCACATGTATCGCATAGTGGATCCGGAAGTGTATCGCTCTTAATATCAGCTACACGTCGACGTTTTGGATTTTGTTTAGACTTCCGTTTGGTTTCCTTCCTTATTTGACCGATGTCTCGAAAGGCTTGAGACTCGTGCAACGCTTTTCTGTAGGGGCTCAATGTTAGCTCTGCAGCTTTCTCACGTTTTCGTGTTAGTTCCTGTTCCTGTTGCACAGAAAAAACTTGCTCGAAGCGCCCCAAATGTTGCGATCCAGGTTCCAACGCCAGCAGCACATATTTCGATAGCGTTTTGCGAGGGACACCGTGTTCCACTGCTGCTCTTCGCACAGAAATCCCATATTTAGTCACGGATCGTATGGCCGCAACCATATTCTGTTCCGACCACGATTTACGCAACGATTTTCGCTTGTAGACACGCACCATCACTTCCAAACTTCACTCTGAGGCGACAACTTTTTGAGGTTATATGTCTTGTTTACTATGGCTCTTTTGCCCCAGGCAAGTATGGCGCTCTTGCCCCCGTGGAGAAGACGAATTTCAAATACGTTTTTTGAGGATCTACATGCAACAATAAGTATTTATATATTGAGGGTCGCAAAATGTATTACCGTACAATAAAATCTACATCGTATTATTAAATTTTCTTAGAAAAATGATGAGAAAAAGCTTATTTTATGTCATCTTTTTTTTTTTTTTTTTTTTTTTTTTTTTTTTCATTATAGTCACTTTAACACTCTTGGGTCATTCGTGACTTGTCCGGGGGTGAGATTTGAACTCGTGACTCTGGCGTGAGAGGTATGGATGCTAACCACTACGCCGGAGTCGCCCCCATTTTATGTCATCGATTTCTTATAACATTTTGAAGTTTTCGACAACGTGTAAGTTTTTTAGATTTTTGATAATATTTACATCATAATGTGTAACCAAATTTGATGCAGTATATCTGAAGGGCTTTTTATAGCATCCCATTAATAAGAAATATCAAAAATGTATTTCAGGCTTCGATACAAGCAGGTGGCACTTTTGCCCCATATGGCACTCTTGCCCCACCTGACCCTATAATCCTAAATAGGACTTAGATTATTTAATACTCTAGTAACCTCAAGTCCGTGCTCTGTCGTAATGTTTCATTGTGATTATTCAACACTCAAAGGGGTAAAATATCAAATTTGGGGTGAATTTGAAAGAAAGGGAACTTGGAGTGTAGAGCGCACTGCCCACTGAACGATTCTGAATCCGGGCCAAGTGAGTGGGGTTTATTTGATTGGACGTCATTTCCAATTGATACATTCATGATACATTCATACTTCGTCGTAATCGCCCATTTCCGTTCTATCGATCAGAAAAGATCAATTATATCAAGGATTTCACCGTGCACAAATCAATAATAGGTTTGTTCCGATGCGTTAGTTCATTAGCTACAACATCAATCCTGTTGGAGCGCATTGTACAAATATTTACGCTCATTGTTCTCAAAACAAAAGAAGCGCTCCTAGCGAATCCCCTTTTTCTACGTTTATCCGTAGGACGAAGAAAATCTAGTGGCGTTTCAATGCGTTAGGACGGAATTGAAACTCGTAGAACGAATTTAGAATCAAGAAGCAGTGTTAGATTTTTAACAATATCTAAAAAAATTGTGACTCTTTATCAAATCTAACGGTACGTATGGAAAGGTGAATAAATTTAGAAACAATCTTTGCTAGAAATATGCCATTTTTTGTTCAAACCCGCTCAAAAAAGAGGGTTAAAGTGAGGGTTATTAGATCAAATTAGGAAATTAGATCAAAAACCCTAGAACCAATTTTAAACTTGTTCTGCATTATTCACATGTTGCAATTATTGAAAAGAGCTTGATATAAAGTAGCTTAATACAATTACATAGAAATGCCAAAATCTTACCGAGTAGTTCAGCTGTTCTGATTTCGGTTAAGTTTGTTGAGATCGTGTATAGTTTCTGAGTATGTTGTTTGTGGATTCCCATTTTGAAATAACTCAGATTAGCACAGATTAATACTTTTATTATTATTTTATTTTATACTATGGAACTTTCCTTTGGGATCGTTTTTTTCTTCATACAATTCTCATTATTCATACTAGGCGAAATGAATGTAATGTCGGCCTAAATGCCCCTAATTTAAGCTCATACATAAATTCAGCAATCGACTAAACTTTCAATAGCGACCAAAAATATCCATTAGTACCGTCCCAAGGACGCATTCATCTAGATCAAATTGATAAATAGCTGATTTTTAGCGATGGGCCCAATCTTACAGCCATTTCCCCTATATTAATCATGATCAGTCTTAGAAAATGTTATATGTTTGAGCCCAGTTCTTTAGATTAGTTTGTTATTAATATCTTTTGAATTGCGCTCGCGAGAGGTTACCAAATATGAGTTCTCTTTTTCACCCATAATAATTTGGTGAGAGGGGGGAAGCAAAACGTTGCGATCTAATGTCGTTTTCGTTTTTGCGGTGTAGCTACACCGGTGCTACAGGTGCTACACTGCCGTTCACCGAAATATTTTAGGGTGTAGATATAGGATGCACCACATCTATTATATATTATATATATATAATATATTATATATTATATTATATTATATAACAAATGATGTTGAGCTGTCAAAGACTCGCGCTTATTCCTGCTTACACTACACCGCAAAAACGAAAACGACATAAGAGCGAAATAAAATAGGGAACACAACACCATGACCCAAACGACAGGCTCTGAACCATTTGGTGGATTTTTTTAACTTTTGGTTAAAATTAGACAGATGGAAAGTTATTGATTAACCCTGCTATCCGAGCGTGGTAATTTCTGACAGACAAGAAGTTAAATTTTGACAACCTTGGCTCGAAAACCGGTCGATCGACAGCATGGGGATTTTCGATCATAGAAAATAACTTTCGAAATGTCACTTTTAACCACGAGTTAAATTTAACTCGGCAAATGGTTCACAGCCTAAAGGTTTGAAAACTGTGACGAGCCATACAAACAAAAATAGGGTTCATACAAAAAATGTGACAAAGGGGGGAGGGGGTTGTTGAAAATGGGCCAAATTTGCGTGAATTAATTAATGGACCATCCCTTATGTTGAGTGGCGACATCTACTATTTGCAAGTAGGTACGTGCAACAAGGGTTATCTGTCACCTTGCCGGGGACTTGAGTGAACTAAACAACATTAAGGCCTTAGAAAAAGCTAGCCTTATGCTACATGTCCGAGTGAAGTGGGAACACTTCAGGAAGACTGGAGGAAGTTTCCAAATGTTTGGGAATGTAAGACTCGCAGAGCGATCCTTAGATCCTATGATCTAAGTGACAGGTTATGGCGGTTATGACGGATGGCGGTTCCCTCGAAGAACTTTGCGATGACGCTTGGTGCCTCTTTAACCAAGACCTTTTCCTCCTTTGTTTGACACGACCAGTCAATTGTTGCTTGTTGGATGTAGAAGAGTGAACTAGCCACCGCCTTCCTACTGCTGCTATTGCTGACCACCACGCCGTCCAAAGAGAAAATGAGTTGATGCTTTTTTTATTACTTTTTTGACTTTAAATGATATATATTTCTTGAATTTGTGTGGTTTACATGTATAACTTATCAAGTGACACAGATGCATCTTTTCAACTTTAGTTCTTTTGATATTTCAATTATTATTAATTACAGTTCCTAGTCCTATCAGGCCTGTTTTAAGAATGACCACCTTGGTGGGATTAGTTTGTTTTAAATTTGAAAAAGGAGACTACTTATAACTACTATTAACAACTATAACTAACCTATAACTACTATATACACCTAATCTACTATATACAAATTGCTTATCAAAGCATGTTCTGATAAATTACATTTTTGTGTAAATTTAGTCTTAATTTCGTTAATTCTATAATCTATTTTGGCAATGCCTGCCTCTTCGTGTAAATTTGTTATTCCCAGCGGACGATGATGGAATTGATGGAGCGGATGGCTTTCAGCGCGTTGAGCGTCACCGTTCCCTTCTGGAAGTGAACCAGGAAGAGGCTATCCGGTTACGCCATCACATTTTCGTCCTTCCTTGTCATCCGATAGACGGCACTTGGGGCCAGCTTGTACCGGTCTCTGATTTCAGCTACGGTAAACTTCGGGTCGAAGTTTGGTAGGCCCCTAATGACGACCTTGAATGGTTTCTCACCGGGAATGTCGTGGGTGAAGAATTCCACCTTGGAAGTCCTCAGGTGGGCGACGACCAAGTCATACTCCGCTTTGGTACGGAGCACCACCTTGGTGCCGACTCTGCCCAACTTGTATTCGGCTTTAACGCCCAGCGTCGCTAGATCTGCGATGAGCTCATTAATATGGGCATTTTTCACTACCAATGGAGGTAGCTTCACTTTTGCCGCACTCGGGCCGGCAGAATTTTCGTTGCCGATGGCGTCGCCGAAATCACCGATGTCGCTGGCGTTCGTCGCAGTGACATCGGACTGGCCTCGATTCTTCTTCCTCTTCTTGCTGCGTTTTTCCAACACAGCTGGCTGGATATTCCCATCCATGGGGAGAACAGCAAACCTGTTCGAGGTAGGCACACCGGAGCTTCCTTCACCGGGGTTCTGGACCTTCGCCGGGCTTCGCGACCGATGCTTCCCCATTTCGGGCACACACACACGCACGACAAACCGCGAAAGAGAGAGCGCGAACACTATCGCCACGAACTTTTCAAACAACTCGAGAGAACGAGCTAACACCGAACTGAACTGCTTGACGATCAAGCAGAGAATGACAGCAGCGCTGCTTATATCTTTTCAGGTTGAATCAGAATGCTGTGCAACCAAGTGGTATAAAAGGTACAAAGACTCCTCCGATTATGAGTAGTTTGCTATCAAGTAGCGACACTGGCTCTTTTCCTTTTGCGTCGTTTGCCAATGGCAACACCTTGAAAGTTAGCGGCGCCGGTGGTTTAGTGGTAAGCGTGATTACCTCTCACCCCAGCAGGCCTGGGTTCTCTCTCAGTCGGCGCCACCGGCATGTTCTAAGGCATAACATCTCTGATCACGCCTTCCTTCGGGAAGTAAAGTCGTTGGTCTCCGGTTGTGTTGATGGGTCGATAGGTAGGGTCCAGGTGTCGGAGCTGCCTCCCTGGCGTCGGTAGCATTGGTGCTCAGCACGGAAAACAAATCTCGCGTCACTTTTCAATAAGTTCTATCTATATTGATCGATTCTCTTCATCCACTCTCTCTCTTTCGTAAATAACTTGGCTTCAAAAATGTTTCCTGCCGTCTTCGTCTTCGTCGAAGCTAGATTGTTGCTTCTTCCATCGAAGATATCCGGCCGTGGCGATTCAAAGAGAAATTTGATGAAGAGAATCGATCAAAATAATTTGTACCCCTGCTTCTGGTTTGATTACATGAGCATTTTGTGTGGTCGTTGCATTCATTTACATTCATTTGCCTCTAACTTTTTTCATCAACAGAACTCCGTAAAATAGTGTTTGAAGCTGTTTCAGGCTTTGATATTAGCTACTTCTTTTGTAAACAACTCAAATCTGTATCTCTTATGCATGATGAATCAGAGCGATAATAACCCACCATTGTTTCTCAGTGAATGTTAATTGCATTCACTGAAAAATAACATGTTCTGCCAGCTCTATTGCATCATGCATAAGAGATTCAGATTTTAGTTATTAAAAAAAGTCATAGTTAATATCAAAAGCTACAAAAGCTTTATACATCATTTAACGGTATTCTGTTGATGAAAAAAGTTAGAGGCTAATGAATGTAAATGAATGCACGAAATCAATGTAAAAGATTTTCCATCCCTGGTCGTTAGCTCTGAATATGGACAAACAGGCAGATGAATTATATTCCTACTATTTCAGCCATTCCATAGCGAAACGATATAGTGGTTCTCAGAATTTCGTAACAATTGACAGTTTTGTTCCTTATCGAAAAATATTAGACCCGTATTTTTTATTTTATTTTTAGGGTGACCATTTTCATGTTAGGGTTCCAAAAAATCGATTTTTTTTCTATTTTTTCCAAAAACGGCATTTTTTTAAACATAACTTTTAAACCGATTTGAATGATCAAAATATTAAATGAAAGGTTATTAAAACTACTTTTCAGAAAAAAAATAAACTTTTTTGAATATTGGAGTTTTGTATCGAAGAATTTTGATTGAATTTGTTTTTTTTTTATAGTTTTAATGGTTTGTAGGCAATACGCCCACGTTTTTATATTATTTTTTTTTTTGAAAATTTAGGATTTTCTACAAAACATTTTAAAAAAAATCAGCGATGTATTTTTCTTCGTTTTTGAGTTACGATTTTTTGAAATTATTATGTTTAGAAATTTCGCTCATTACTCCAATACGACTAGATTACCCTGCGTCTCCATTGGTACATAGCTGACATAGTCACATAATCCATATCAATTTTCTGCTTCTGCATGTATAGGCTTGTTTATTCAAAGTGAATACTTCACCAAGTAAATGCTACCTAGACAGAGCACATGCTAAAATCATACGGAAAACTTGGTAGGCAAGGTGTTCGTTCGTAGGTACAATGCATGGTGGTATATTTAAGGATGAACTTAGAAGTGAAATAATCAGTAAGGAAACAAAAGCTCTGTTAATCCAAAGATATTCTGTACAGCCAGTGTTTTATAAAAGATGAATTTTAAGTGTTCTTGTTTTTGTTTGTGGGTTTCAAATGCTTTAAAGAGGAATCTTACCCAAGCTCTTCAAGTTCATGCGGTGAAGAAAAAAGTGAAATTAGATGGCAGTTCCTTCATATGCAGAAATTGCTACCTCAAACTATATAAACCCGCACCCGAAGAGCCCGCCCATCCGGAGCTCCTGCTGTCAACAGGTGCCAAGGTGAATATTGTATTTAAAAAATGTATTTACATTGGTAGGCATGAGTCAAACGAGCATGACATACAAACCATGAAAACCATAAAAAACAAATACAATCAAAATTCTTCGATACAAAACTCCAATATTCAAAAAAAGTTTATATTTTTGCTGAAAAGTATTTTTAATAACCTTTCATTTGATATTTTGATCATTCAAATAGGTTCAATGGTTTAAAAGTTAAGATTTTTAAAAAATGCCATTTTTGAAAAAAAAATATAGAAAAAAATCGATTTTTTGGAACCCTTACAGGAAAATGGTCACCCTAATGAAAAAATAAAAAAATACGGGTCTAATATTTTTCGATAAGGAACAAAACTGCTAATTGTTACGAAATTCTGAGAACCACTATATCGTTTTGCTCTGGAATGGCTGATTTACTGTAATAAGCTTGGTGGCCCTGAAAAGGGCCATTTTGATGCCAAAGTTGGTGATGATTTCAGTGCTAACATTTGAAAACGGCGCAAAAGCCATTTGTAAACAAATGGTTTGTGGGCCCTTTACTCGCTACCCGAAGAACGCCCACGCAAACCAACAGCATCGTCAGGAAGGGGAAAATTTCCCCTACCCGATGTTGCTGTTGTGTCGCGTGGGTGTACTTCAAGTAGTGAGTAAAGGGCCCACAAACCATTTGTTTACAAATGGCTTTTGTGCCGTTTTCAAATGTTAGCACTGATTTAACCTCCGAAACCGTACAGAGTGCGTCTCTGTCGCTTCAAAGTGTAGATGACATCCATGGCCGCTTACGCTTGGTGTGTTTAGTGTAGGTGACAGCATCACGGACCTCATTTTCCAGGAACACCTTCAGCACACCTCGTAGACCGGAGATACGTTTGACACCACCACGGCGAGCCAGACGACCGATGGCGGTTATCTCCAAGAACTTTGCGATGACGCTTGGCGCCTCCTTTACCAGACCTTTTCCTCCTTTGCCACGACCAGTCAATTGTTGCTTGTTAGGTGTGAAGAAGTGGACTAGCCACCACCATTCTACTGCTGCTATTGCTGTTCACCACGCCGTCCGAAGCGAAAATGAGCGAATGTCATACAGCAGACTCGTATATATCACTTTTCAGGTTAAAGCAGAATGATGTGCAACCAAGTGCAGCTCGATTATGAGGACTGGATTGGGAAGAACGTTTATTTCATGGAAACAGTGATAAAATTATCACTTTTTATTTGTACATTGGACAATGCTTGACATTACCAATTTTTCAATAGCTTCACGTTAAAAATCATCAGTCGTAAGTAATACGTGGAAAGATTTCTGATCGATTGGTGATAACATTATTGAAATTGGTCCAGGAGCAGCTGAGTTATTAATGTTCAAAATCTTTCATAATTGTGTTTCATGTTCCATTTTCAGTTTTCACAAAGTGAACCCCCAGTATAGAAATGAAAGACGTAGTCCTACGTCAAAAAAAACCTCTAAAGCCTATTCCAGTGCTTAAAAAGCTGGTAAAATTTTAATCACAAATTCGGAAAAAGGCAATTCGAGAGTTCCCATAATTTCAGTTTGGGTCTTATTAGTTTGGTAACTATTGAGAATCAGGGTGCTCGGGATTATCTGAATATTTTCTCTCGGGAAAATATTTTTGATGATTCCTGGGGGCCTGATTTGGGCTTTTTCTATAACTAAAAAGTTTCATAATATGAATGCTCCAGGTGATGATGGAATTTTCTATATCCTCATCAAAAAACTTCCAGAGAGTAGGGTATATAACTACTTCGGTCTAATCGCCCATTTTGGGCCTATCGAGCAGAAAACTTCAAATAAATCCATGATTTCTGAGTAAACAAGCCAATTATGCGTTTGGTACGATACTTTAGTTAATAAGCTACCGAACGAAGCCAATAAGAACGCGTGAACTTCAAATGGTTTGTGCCAACTCAGTTTATTACTAAATGAGTTCAAATTTTGGGAGGCTAATCAAGGCCCAATTTGGAACCGTTTGAGGACTGTGGAGCGAAAATTTCAAATTTTGCATCAGTCTAGTTTGCACCCATTATTCCCAAAAACAAAAGGAACGTTCCGACCGAAACAATTTTTATCTTCTTCCGATAGGCCGAAGTGAATTCATTTGCAATTCAATGGCGTTTCAATGCGTTAGGCCGAGTTCAGCGTCAAAAAGCAGTGTTAGACTTTTGACAAAATATCAACGATTGGTTTCTCTTTATAAAATCTTTGGAAATCTTTATAAATTTGGATGCCATCAGTAATAATAACATTCCATTTGGTGCTGAACTGCGCTAGATTAAGACAGATAAAGTGCGGGTTGTGCTTAATAGGCTGGAAATGGGGTAGTTAACCCTACCTTGTCTTTCTTGGTAAAATTATTTAACAGATGTTTCCATTTGGCATACTTTCCTGATAAATGGAAAAATGCAAAAGTTTTTCCAATTTTGAAGCCGGATAAAAATCCAGCTGAAGCTTCTAGCTACCGTCCAATAAGTCTGCTTTCTTCAATAAGTAAACTTTTTGAAAAGATAATTTTAAATAGAATGATGCTTCACATCAATACGAACTCAATTTTTGCAGATGAGCAGTTTGGATTTCGCCATGGGCATTCAACTACTCATCAACTCTTAAGAGTTACCAATTTAATTCGTTCAAACAAATCTGAAGGCCACTCAACTGGAGTTGCTCTCCTAGACATAGCAAAGCATTCGACAGTGTTTGGCATGAGAGTTTGATTGCTAAATTGAAAAAGTTTAATTTTCCACTTTATATTATGAAATTAGTTTTTGCCTCAGGGTTGCCACAAATCTTTGTTCGCCGATGACACAGGCATTTCCGCTAAAGGAAGAAGTCTTCGTGTTATTTGCAGCAGACTCCAGAAAAGTTTAGATATTTTCTCTTCTTATTTACAAAAATGGAAGATTTCTCCCAACGCTTTCAAAACTCAACTTTTAATATTTCCACATAATCCTAGAGCTTCGTTTTTGAAACCTAGTAGTAGTCACATAGTCACTATGAACGGAGTTCCAATTTCCTGGTCAAACCAAGTGAAATATCGTGGATTAGCACTAGACCAAAAATTAACTTCTAAAAATCACATTGAAGGCATTGAAGCCAAATGTAACAAATATATAAAATGTTTGTATCCTCTTATAAACAGGAAATCCAAACTTTGCCTAACGAATAAACTATTAATATTTAAACAAGTTTTTAGACCGGCCATACTTTACGCTGTGCGAATATGGTCTAGTTGTTGTACTACCAGGAAAAAAGCACTTCAAAGGATTCAGAACAAAGTTCTGAAGATGATTTTTGAAGTTACCTGGTACAGGGCGGACTCGATTATCCGGAGTCTTGAAAAAAATTTCACTCCGGATAATCGAGCCCTCCGGATAATCGAGCCATAAAAAAAAAAAATTTTTTTTTTCTTATATGGTCTCATTTAATGTTTTTAGTGGTCCCATTGAACGTAATTGAAGGATTATGGAATCGGACCACTGGTAGTGTAGATATGGCCGGAACAAGTTCCGGCGTTTATGGGCCATGAGGCTAAATTTGACTTGAAAGGAACAAAACCCATTAAGCGACACATCAAATTAAATCAAAATTTGATATCTAGATCAATGGTGGAAAAAATAAGTACCTTGGACCATATTGGCCACTTCCAGACAAGTTCCAGGTGCCCCGGGAAAGTGACCAGAATCGGACTTGGATAATAACCTATCATGAGGCACATTAAAATCTCGAGATCCTCACCAGATAGAAAATTACTCTCTTGGGCAAAGTTGTTCTAGAGATCATAATCTTTTTGCTTCAGAAGTTCAGAATTTTCTCACTACGTAGCGCTAGAATACATGTGAAATTATCGCATGTGATATATCTCGAGATCATGACCAGATAGAAAAATACTGTCGTCGACAAAGTTGTTCATAAGGTCAAGGCCTTTTCGTTGGCGGACACTAGTATACATGTAAAATTCTCGCAAATATATAAAATATTTCTAGATCCTTACCATATAAAAAGTTACTGTCTTCGGCAAAGTTTTTCATGAAGTCCAGATCTTTTCGTTGGTGGAGTAGTTCAGAAAATTCTCACTACGTGGCGCTAGTATTTACATGCAATTTTCGCATATACAATAGCTCGAGATCCTGAGCAGATAGAAGTTACTGTCTTCGGCAAACTTTTTCAGGGTGTCAAGTAGTTTTGGCTGGTGGACAGTAGTTCAGAATTTTCTCACTACACGGGGCTAGTATAAAGGTGAAATTCTCATATGAAATATCTCGAGATCCTGACCAGATAGAAAGTTACTGTCTTAGGCAAAGCTGTTCAGGAGATCATAGCTTTTTTTCTGATTAACAGTAGTTCAAAATCTTCTCACTAGGTAGTGCTCGTATACATGTTAAGTTCTCGCATGTGATACATCACTAGATCCTGACGAAATAAAGAATAAATGTCTTTGGCAAAGTTTTTCAGGAAGTCAAGATCTTTTCGTTGGTGGACAGTTGTTCAGAATTTTCTCCCTACTCTGTGCTAGAATACACATGCAATTCTTGCATATACAATAGCTCGAGATCCTGAGCAGATAGAAAGCTTCTGTTCTCGGCAAACTTGTTCAGGGGGTCAAGACTTTTTGGCTGGTGGACAGTAGCCTAGAATTTTTTCCCCAAATTACGCTAGTAAACGTGTACAATTCTCGCGTATGCTAAGGTCGAGATTCTGAACAGGTAGAAAATTACTGTCTTCGAAAAAGTTGTTCAAGATGTCAATGCCTATTGCTTGGTGCACAATAGTTCAGAAGTTTCACACTACGTGGCGCTAGTATACACGCGAAATTCTCGCATGTAAAATATCTCGAGATTCTGATCAGATAGATCTCTCTAGTCGACAGTAGTTCAAAATTTTCTCACTACGTAGCGCTAGAATACACGTGAAATTCTCGCATGTGATTTGTTTCGAGATCCTGACCAGATAGAAAGTTACTGTCTGCAACAAAGTTATTCAGGAGGTCAAAGTCTTTTGGCTGGTGAACAACAGTTTAGAATTTTCTCATAAACTCTAGGCTTTAAACTCCTGAACAACTTTGTTCAAGACAGTAACTTTCTATCTAGTCAAGAACGTGAGATATTTTATATGCGAGAATTTCACATGTATACTAGCATCATGAAGTGAGAAAATTCTGAACTACTGTCCACCAGCCAAAAGACCTTGACCTCCTGAACAACTTTCTATCTGATCAGGATCTCGAGATATAGCATATGCGAGAAGTGTACATGTATACTAACGCCACGTGGTGAGAAAATTATTAACTACTGTTTACCAGCCAAAAAGTCTTGACCCCCTAAACAACTTTGCCGAAGACAGCAACTTTCTAGCTGATCAAGATCTCGAGCTATTGAAAATGGGAGAAAGGCACGTTTATACTAGCACCGCATAGTGAGAAAATTCTAAACTATTGTCACCCAACAAAAAGATCTTGACTTACTGAAAAAATTTGCCGAATACATTTACTTTCTATCTGGTCAGGATCTAGAGATATTTTATATGCAAGAGTTTCACATCTATAGTAGCGCCGCAAAGTGAGAAAACTCTGAACTACTGTCCACCTGTGAAAAAGCCTTGACATCCTGAACAACTATGTCGAAGACAGTACCTTTCTCTCTGGTTGGGAACTCGAGATATTTTACATGAGAATTTCACGTGTATACTAGCGTCGCGTAGTGAGCAAATTCTGAACTATTGAGCACCAAGCAATAGGCTTTGATCTCCTGAAAAACTTTGTGAAAGACAATAACTTTTTATCTGGTCAGGATCTCGAGATATATCACATACGAGAATTTCACATGTATACTAGCGCTACGTAGTGAGAAAATTCTGAACTACTGTCCGCCATCGACAAGGCTATGATCTCCTGAACAACTTTGTCAGAGACAGTAACTTTCTATCTTGTCAGAATCTTGATATATTCCATGTTGTAATCAATTAAGTCAAATCCCACGTAGTATGGTCACAGTTTTCGCGATTTCCATTTACATTTTCCCGCATTTTTTAGTTTAATCAAAGTTTAGCTTGTTTAGATTAAAACAAATTTTTTGAGGAATACTCGCTGGTTTCAGATCGATTGGTAACTCAGCAACAAAATGGCAATGGAAAACTCATGTGTGTTGTACAAAGTACAACAGCGCGAGTAACGGAGGGTTAAGGGCCCTTTGGTACATTTTTTTTTACGGATCTTCAAAAATTTTGTTCGGTTGCCATTCCCCCCCCCCCCCTGAAACGTGACGTAATTAGTGAACGGACCATCATGAGATTCAGTTTTTGTATGTTGTTGTGGCACATGATATGTTTGATTCCTTTCAGGTCAAAGTTTATCCAAAACCCCTTAACGCCGGATTTTGTAACAATTTCACACAAACACTTAAATATAGTCATTTCCCGATCTTGTCAGACTGAGTCGAACGATGTATGTTACTCGTCCTCGGATCAAAAGTCGGTTTTCCAAGTGGTTTATGAAAAATAATTTGCAAGATAAGTAAAAAAAATATGACTCCGGATAATCGAGCCATTTTCTCCGGATAATCGAGCCCCGGATAATCGAGCCTCCGGTTAATCGAGCCTCCGGATAATCGAGTCCGGCCTGTACAGTACTACCAACAATCAATACGAAACTAACGATTTTAAATTGGCTCACCACTTTAGTAGCCTATTGGTCCCAAGCAAACGATTAACGTACCCTATTCTAGTTGAAATTCTATTACTACACTATGTTTGTTTTGATTCGCTATGAAAGTTTGACAGATAACATCAGGGGTGTGTGGATTCATGCAGAACATGCAGGGGTGAGTGAAATAGCTTGGGACTGCTTGGGACCGTTGTTCTGGTACTGAGTGAGCCAAAAATAATAATGATTTTCTTCGGGACCCAGTGGTCTTAGAGTTACCTCTATGGTACTACCGAGGTACATAGAATTTCGAATGTTGAGGCTTTAGAACAAATGTCCAACAAAATAATTAATAATTTCAGGCAAAAATCGTTGCAATCCTCAATTGCAACGATCTAATCGCTTTATTCTTAGATAAGATTAAGTTTTAATTTTAAGATTTAATTGTTATACTGACATGCAGGTTTAGAAAACCTGTTTAAAATACTGAATTGCCAAGACAGGAACAATGTAAAAACACTTATAATAACCATTAAGGCTGGTAAGTTACTGTAGTAGCTGAAGCACCTAGTTTAAAATGAAATGTTATTTTGAATTTGGAACAAATAAAGAGTTGAAAAAAACAAAACGCATACGATACGATAAATATAAATGATAAGCGTGTTAACACAGTGTTCGTGCTTTTGTCTCTTAACGCAAAAACAAATTTTATCTCATGGAGGAATCATCAGCGGTGAAGCATTCAATTTGACTATTCCCAGATGAACAAAAACTAAAGCCACTATATGTAGGTACTTAGCATCTTTGCATAAGAAACGTGTGGACCTCGGCCGAAATGGAATTCCTGCGTGAACTTGTCCAATCAAAAGAAAGCATCGTGTCATCCCGACTGTGACAAATGAGAAATTAATTAGTATCGATTGATTCGGTCTATTTATAAACAAATTGCCCTAGATATCGGTCGGTCAGAACATTACACCTACTTTCATGTAGCACACAAACGTCCACTTGACTTCTTTTTTATTTGGTTCCTTTGTACACGAGCTTGTGTGGTCCAGTCCACCGGTGTACCGGAAGAAGCATTTTCTCGTCTTACGCCTAGCGGAACCGAGTTTTCGTTGACTCTGCTGCTACGATGCTACACGGATAGCATAACGCGAGGCGTATTCACCGCATTTGGGAGTGACCGCCACCCACGAGGCCACGAATACCATTACAAGAAGGGTTACTATTTACGCACACAAACATACAGAGGACGGTAACATGCTTTTTGTATGTGGGGGTAGAAAATTTGATGAAAGCACCCTCATCGCGCGTACAAAATTAAAGCGCGTCTGCGACGCTATTTTCATGCGGTTAGGCGAATAAAAAAAATATGCTAAGACGCAAAAGACACCAATGTTGGGAAATTACATCCTTCACTGTGTCGTCACCCCCTAGCATTCATACTTCATACTTCGTCTTGTGATGCATGTTTAGCTTACTGGATGATCGAATGAGTTCCTGTTCGTAGCTCGCATATTCGTCAGCTATTTTTAGACGCAATTTCGTGCGCTGTTAAATAATGTTTTATAAATAGTTGTTTATGAGGTACTCTATAATAGGGTTAACTACCCCATTTTCGGCCTAATAAACACAACCCGCACTTAGTCTTTCTTATAGCGAATTCGTTTATTATCGGGGTTAACACCAGTTCCAACCCAGTGCGAAACCGAACTTTTTGTCAGTGTGAACCTCAACCTGAGCTAGGTTTTAAAAACAAACGAGCAAACTGACGTTTGTCAGAAAACAAGCAGACCCAATCTTGATACCCGATCCAGGTTGGAACTGAATAATAAACGAATTCGCTATTATTCTAGCGCAGTTTAGCACCAAACGGAATGTTATTATTACTGATGGTTTCCACATTTATTTACCTTTCCGTATGTACCGTAACATTTGATAAAGAGAAACCAATCGTTGAGATATTGTCAAAAGTATAACACTGCTTCTTGACGCCAAACTCGGCCTAATGCATTGAAACGCCAATGAATTCACTTCGGCTTATCGGATGAAGATAAAAATTGAGTCGGTCGGAGCGCTTCTTTTGTTTTTGGGAATAATCGGTGCAAACTTTTATATCACGCGTTCTCATTGAATTCGTTACATAGCTTATTAACTAAAGTATCGTACCAAACGCATAATTGACTTGTTAACTCTGAAATCATGGATATATTTGAAGTTTTCTGCTCGGTAGGCCCAAAATGGGCGATTATGCCGAAGTAGTTCTCTACCCTTCTCTCTAGCTGGTCACCCTCAGGCCAGGGTTATGCGTTTCCAGATCCGATTGCATCTTCAACTACTCCTGCCAGCCGCTTGCTTGTTGACGGCACGGCTTTTCATGGACTGAGCCAGATAAACCTTGTTCCCAATTTCCAGTCTCGTTTTCTTGACTTGGTTTTTGTTAGCGAAAGTGCACTTCTGGACTGTGTCGTCGTTGAAGCGCCTGATGTCATCGTTCCTCTTGACAATTTCCACCCTGCTTTGGATATATCTATCGCGAACGGATCTCAAATTCGTTTTGATGAAACCATGACTGCCACTCGGCTCAATTTCCGGAAGACCGATTTCCGTTTGCTGAGACGTTCCTTGTCCCGGATCAACTGGAACGTGTTGAATGACCTTGATATCGATACAGCAGCCGCTCGCTATAATAGCCTTTTGCGCGACTGTGTTTGTGCTTCAGTACCGAAGTGCCAACCTCCAAGAAAACCGCCTTGGTCTAACGCTACTCTCCGCAACCTGAAACGAGTGCGATCTAGAGCTCTCCGTGCTCTCACTCATCGACGATGTACCCTTACCAAGCGAAATTTTTCAATTGCCAGCAATGATTATCGCCACTACAACAAGCTTCTTTACAAGAGGTATATAATTCGTTCTCAACATAATCTGCAATGCCACCCCAAGGGATTCTGGTCGTTTGTGAATACTAAGAGGAAGGAAACTGGACTGCCGTCAAAAATGTTTCTCGGCAATGACGTAGCATTGACAACTGAGGACAAATGCAGCCTATTTGCTAGGCACTTCTTAAGCGTCTTCTCGAATGACTCCCCATCGCAAGCAGAAATTGAGCGAGCCGTCCGTGATGTGCCAACCGACGTCGTAAACATGGATGTTTTTGCCGTAGATGTACAAATGGTTCTTTCTGTGATGAGTAAAACCAAATCATCATTTCCACCAGGTCCGAGTGTTATTCCATCTGGTGTCCTAAAAAAATGCTCCGATATCTTAGCTGCTCCGTTGTCCTTGCTCTTCAACCTGTCACTTCGTCAACAGAAATTTCCCGCACTATGGAAACGGTCTACTATGTTCCCTGTTTTCAAGAAAGGAGACAAACGCAATGTGGAAAACTACCGTGGGATTACCTCGCTTGGGGTTGAATCTAAGGTGTTTGAGTCGCTGATAAATGAGAGATTGTTTGCTTCCTGCAAGCATTACATAAGTACATGTCAACATGGTTTCTTTCCTGGCCGCTCCGTGGAAACTAATCTCGTCAGCTTTACGTCGTTCTGTATGGAAAATGTATGCAAGAAACTTCAAGTGGATGCCATCTACACTGATCTTAATGCTGCGTTTGATAGAGTTGTGCACGACGTTCTGCTAGCAAAGCTTGAAAAAATTGGATGTTCTGTTTCCTTCTGCAGCTGGCTTAGATCGTACCTCGTGCAACGTGAAGTTACTGTATGCATTGGAAACTACTCATCGTACTGTTTCTCGAACAGATCAGGAGTTCCACAGGGTAGCACTTTGGGACCAATGCTCTTCTCTTTATTTGTGAACGATGTAACGTTTATTCTACTACGAGGAGGTTTTTTGCCGATGACTTGAAGATTTATCTAGTCGTTCGAGGCTATGCCGACTGTTTAGAACTACAAAACCTTCTTGATATTTTTAATGATTGGTGTGAACGTAATTTTATGGTCCTGTGCGTCTCAAAGTGCTGCGTAATTAGTTTCCGTCGAACTAGGACTGCCATTTTGTTTGATTATAACGTTGCTGGAACTGCAGTTCAACGTGTCGATCACGTTAAAGACCTCGGTGTCATGTTGGATGAAAAGCTCACATACACTCGCCACTTCTCAACCACGATCGACAAAGCCAATCGACAGCTTGGATTCATGTTCAAGATATCTAAGGAATTTCGTGATCCTCTGTGTTTTAAAGCCCTTTACTGTTCATTGGTACGCTCACTACTGGAATTCGCGTGTGTTGTCTGGAATCCCTACCAAGCTGTATGGAGTGGACGATTCGAAGCTGTTCAACGCAAATTCGTCAGATACGCACTGCGCTATCTTCCATGGAGTGACCCGCTGAATTTACCACCGTATGCTGACCGCTGTCGTTTACTGGGTTTGGATACTCTTGCTAAGCGACGAAACATATCGCAGGTCGTCTTCGTTGCTAAAGTTTTACTCGCAGAATATGATGTTCCTGAGTTACTGGCCAAAATTAATCTGTATGCTCCTGCCCGAACACTCCGTCCGAGAACCTTGCTACATGAAGTAGCACATGCAACCAACTATGCTGCAAACAGTTCCTTTGTCGCCATGATTCATCAATTCAACGAAGCCTCTGACCTATTTGACTTTGACATCAATGCCTCGATGTTTCGTCATCGTTTGCTGTTGGCCAATTTTTAATTTTTAATGAGTAACTACATTTAGATTTAAGTGTTTCATTGAGACTATCAAGTCAGATGGACTATAATAATAATAAATAAATAAATACCCTATAATATTGAAAGTTAAAAAAAGTCCAATTTTTTATTATTCTTGGCATGATCTCGAGTATTTTAGGGACTGTCCACATATCACTTGGACAGTTTTTAAGATATATTAGACCACGCCTCCCTCTGCGTGTCACACGGTGTCTAGGGGATGAAACAAATATGACGTCCACAAGCCCCCCCCCCTGTGTCACGTAAATTCCATACTTATTACACGTACTGTTTCAAATTATTTGACCCCCCCCCCCTCAAGAGTGGACGTCATATTTAAATCTCCCCTAGTTGGACACTTGAAAATTAACAAAAACCAATAAACATATTTTTGGTCCAATTTTGCAATTTTTATCTGAAATTTTGAGCAGAAAACTATCAATATCGATTCCTGGGCAAAAGGGGATAAACAAGTAGTATGAACAAATATTTGACGAAAAGTTGTTGTTCTATGATTTTTGTCAATTTTTAAGTTTCTAACTTGAAAATTTATCAGAAATTAACATTTTACATGAGCTTTTCAATAAAAAAAAGTAGAAGGGTCTGTGCCTAGGGGCACGAACGGAGGCTTGACGTAGGACCGCTAGAGGACGGAATAAATGTGAAGAGCATTTAGTTCTTTTAATTGAACAATTATCTATTATCTCAACGCTTTCCGTTTTTGAATTGTAGGTGTACCAAATTTATGGTAATTTTTTCAAAGAGAAAGTTTATTAAGAGAATCAATCAAAATCACTTGCACCCCAAGCTTCCAAGTTTGGTTACAAGATTACAACTCTGGAGAGCATTTTGTGTGGTCGTTGGGGGCTTGTGGTTCTGAATATGGACAAACAAGCACAGATAAATTCTATTCCAACTCTTTACTGATGTAAGCTTGATGGCCCTGAAAAGGGCCGTTTTATTGAAGAGGACATCCATGGCCTAGTCAGTAAAGGCACGATATTACCAAGCCGTAGGCGGTGGGTTCGATTCCCGGTCCGGTCGAGGGAATCAATCGGGTTGGAAATTTTCTCGACTTCCCTGGGCATAGAGTATCATTGTGGTTGCCACGCAATATCCAAATTCATGCATTGGTATTGGCATCGAAAGCTCTCAATTAATAACTGTGGAAGTGCATTTAGAACACTAAGTTGAGAGCACGCAATAAGCGAATATGCGCTAAGCAATAAGCTTGAAATGTGAAGAAGAAGAAGAAGATCCATGGCCACTTACGCTTGCCGTGTTTAGTGTAGGTGACAGCATCACGGACCTCATTTTCCAGGAACACCTTCAGCACACCTCGTAGATCAGATCGGAGATACGTTTGACACCATCACGGCGAGCCAGACGACGGATGGTGGTTATCTCGAAGAATTTGCGATGACGATTGGCACCTCCTTTGCTACGACCAGTCAATCAGTTGCTTGTTGGGTTATAGAAGAGTGGACTAGCCACCACCTTCCTACTGCTGCTATTGCTCACCACGCCGTCCGAAGTGAAAATGAGCAGATACCAGACAGCAGCGCTGTGTTACATCTTTTCAGGTTGAAGTAGAATGATATGTGCAACCAAGTGGTATAAAAGCTACAAAGACTCCTTCCATTATGAGTAGTTTGCTATCAAGTAGCGACACTGGCTCTTTTCCTTTTGCGTACACGGCGAATGCGAACGACCCAAATTTGAGTTTGTCACTCATAATCGCCAAAAGTGCAGGAACTCAGCGATGAGTAAATTTATCTCATGATTTCCTGTGGAAAATCTGAAAAATCTGCCAGAAAATGAGGAAATTGACGAAAATTTTATTCAGTCTCGGAGTAGTACCAATAGACTGAGTGAATCCAATCTTTACTTTTCTCAAATTCGGGAATTTTTGCCTGGAAAATCCTGGAAAAACCTGGGAAAACATGAGGCAAATTTACTCATCGTTGAGTTCCTGCACTTTATTTTTTATTTCTGAGATCGATTGTTGCTTCTTCCATCGAAAATATCCGGCTGTGGCGATTCAATGTTGATCAAGGTTGATCAAAATAATGTGTACCCCTGCTTCCAGGTTGATTACATGAGCATTTTGTGTGATCGTTGGTTCTGAATATGGACAAACAGGCAGATGAATTCTATTCCTACTCTTTACTGTAATAAGCTTAGTGGCCCTGAAAAGAGCCGTTTTGTTGCCAAAGTTGGTGATGATTTAACCTCCGAAACCAAACAGAGTGCGTCTCTGTCACTTCAAAACATAGATGACATCCATGGCCGCTTACGCTTGGCGTGTTTAGTGTAGGTGACAGCATCACGGATCTCATTTTTCAGCAACACCTTCAGCACACCACGTAAATCAGACCGGAGATACGTTAGATACGCCACGGCGAGCCAGACGACGGATGGTAGTTACCTCGAAGAATTTGCGTTTGGTTCTGAATATGGCGATGAGTGTGCAAAATATTACGCAATTCCATCCTCCCTATTCGCACGCGCTTGAGGATCGGAGGCTTCGACTTGTTTCGTCTACTTACTACTCTCTGACGACTGTGCTGGGAAAGCAGCATATGCATGTAGGTAATTGATGGATTTGTTAGTTAATTCGACGCTTTTGGACAATGCTGGACATTTACCAGTTTTTCAATAGTTTCCTGCTGAGAATCAACATTCGAAAGCATTGTTTTCGATGCGTAGCCATATTTCTGATCGATTGGTGATAAAATTATTGAAATTAGACCAGGGGCAGCTGAGTTATTAACGTTCAAAATCTTTCTTAATTTGTTACATGTTCCATTTTCGGTTTTCACAAAGTGTACCCCCATATAGAAATTAAAGACGTAGTCCTACGTCAAAAAAATATTCAAGAGTTACATGTTTTAAGTTTAACCCAACAAACCTTCACCTATTGAAGAAACGACTTCTTGAAGATTTTATTCAACTGCATGCTTAATAATAACTTCTGTTCAGGCTTTGTTCACACAAATCTGGAGAATTCTATTTAACCACAACATGGTTTTGGTTAAGGTATGTCGAGAAGCTTTTATTCGACTTCCATAAGTTGTAACCGAGCTTATTCGATCAAATGTGTTATTATTCAGCGTTTATTGGACGTCTTGGATCCTTAAACAGCGATGATGTATACGCTTGATTATCATGTGAAATAACGTTTGAATTAGACACTATTATACATTTATTAAACGATTATTCAACTGCAGGAAAATTAACCCAAAAATAAAGAACGGTTGAGACACACAGAGTTGTCTTTTCTTTAGTGATTGTTTTCATTATTTTTGACAAAGCACGCACCACACAGATACTAGAAAATTTATTACATACATATACACTGAGGCAAATTGACGTAAGAATTCCATAAGATCCACTTATGAATTTTAGCCACAAGAAGTCAGTATGAATTTCATAGATTTGCCTTATGAAAAATAATGTCGACAAAAAATAATAAATCTAGACTGGAACCGAACCATCAACGCTTTTATATAAGAGCTATCTAATGCTTATGAAATTCATATGTGTTGTTCATAAGTCGAGCCTTATGAAATTCTCAAGTCTATTTTGGCCTCAGTGTACATATGTCCGTTTGCATGGGGGTTTTTCAAACCATGTACCTTTCGATCACCAGCCATCTGAACTATCCTAGACTACATCAAATGGGCTGCTCAATATTCAATAAAAGCTTACTTGAAACTGAATACCTACCAGCACTCCCGATCGTCCCAAGGTCCGGTCCAGTGGGAATCATTACTTCATTCATCGTTGTTTAACATGAGACATATTCTACCTCTTCAATTTCCATGGAAAGGATGCTGGATTGTTTATTAAACTAAATCAATAAATTTTTTGTTGTGAGTGATGTGATCGATGATTACGATTTAGAACACAAATTTAAAAGGGTTGCGCTTGAGATTGAACTCGCCACCTTCTACTTGGAAAGCGGAAACGGTAACCAGTTTCGAGACTCCGGATGACTTTTTTGTTCGACGCAAGAAGCTCGGAGTTCACCCAGAGTGAGAGTAAGAGCGTGTGGTAGAAAACATGAACATGAATGGCACTTTAAACTCACTCTTATTTTATCCACTTTCGCTCACAAGCTCTGAAGCTCAGTGGAAAGATTTGGCAGTAGGCATTCTATTACAAGATTTGGCAGTAGGTTTATTATGTGGGATTCATCAGAGGATGTTCGTGGAGACCGCATGAACCGAGGATGCTAAAGCCCTACAGTAAAAGTATGGACGTCTGTCAAAAGTTGTTCCAATCGAACCGTCAAAATGCACCGCTTTGCTCGATTGGAACAGCTTTTTTCAGTTTTGTGGTGACAGTCGTCCATACTTTTACTGTAGGGCTTTAGAGGATGCGATATACCTAGCTGTGGTCCAATCGAGGGGCACGCAATACAAAGAACCGGTGCGTTGAAGTTAAAATACAATCAAAAGTACTTAAAGTAATTAATGCGTTTTGAAGTAGTTCTGACGGTAATTAAATTTATCTATCCGTAATCCGAAATTTCAACTGTAATTAATGGAGTTAAAAAGTAGTTAATGTTTTACATTGTGTAATTAATTACAGTAGTAGTTAATGGAATTAATTTAATTACAGCCGTTTGCCTGCGTTGGAGTTAAAGGTTATTGCGTGCCCCTAGGGTCCAATGCAAGAAAATTGGAGACCGAAAAATGTAGAGTGTATTAGTGAGGTAAATTAGTTATGTCGAAAAAAAGGAAACAGATTGCAGACTGGACTCGAACCACGAACGTTGCGATTATCAGACCTGTGCTTTTTCCACTGCTCTCTCCATGCGTATGAATATGTATAGCCTAAAAGCAAACATGAAGCGCTCATTTTCTCGCATACTCGACTTCGTATGCTTTTTCTGCTGGAGAGATTCGAGACAAGTGTGTGCGTCGTTCTTCAATGTTCTACAACGTGCGTCGTTCTACAAGCTTACTGGTATAGTCGAAAGCGTAGATAGAACACGAAATAAAAAAGACAAAAAACCATTACATCGCCTGCATGGTCAATTTCTAACATTCGTTGCGATGTTCATGAACAGAGGATGATAGGAAACGCAACTAACATTCATTGTAATGGATTTTTGGTTTGCGTGTACTTATTCAGTTTGTCATTAGATCAAACTTCTGGTTCTGAATGAGGAAGACAGTCAACGTTTATAAAGCTTTTAATAAGTAAATTAATCATTTCAAAGCAAACAGTGAAATAAAGGTGCATCAGGTTTTCAACACTTAATTCATCTTCCTGTTTTATTCAGCATTGCATATACTGTTATACAGCATTTATTCAATACATATGCTTATTTGTTACTTTGAATTGTTTGTTGGGAAGTTATAAGTTATCTTTTATATTTATTTTTTGACGTAGAACTACGTCTTTGTCGACTATACTGGGGTGTAATCAAAAAATATATGTGGTGAAATAGTGTTAGGTTTTGAACGCTTGTAACTTTGTCATTTATAGATGAAATTAAAATCCAAATACGCCAACCGATAGGATATTACTTAAATGAAAAAAATACTTTTCCAATTTTTAATCAAAAACTTTTGAAAAATGCGCGAATAATAATGTTATCACTGTTTTCACGAACTAAACGTTTTCCCCAAACCCAGTCATCATTAACGAATACCACTTGGTTGCACATCATTTTGCTTGAACCTGAAAAGATATAAAACAGCGCTGCTTTCCTGTCTCTGCTCATTACCGTTCGGACGGCGTGGCACTAGGTCCTGCAGCAAGCAGGACCAAGTCAGCGGCTAACGGTGGATCACGGCGTGACCATGACCACCACAATGAGGATTGAGACTTGGAAAATTATGTATGTAAAACCCCCTCCCCCCCCCTTAACAACAACCCGAAAAAGACATGGACTTTGACGATCACTTTTTTCCGGATAGTAAATTTTAAGCAAACCACAATTAGGAGCTGTTTATTAACTACGTATACAATTATTTACAAAAATGGAAGATTTCTCCCAACGCTTCCAAAACTCAACTTATAATATTTCCACATAAGCCCAGGGCTTCCTTTTTGAAACCTAGTAGTAGTCACATAGTCAGTATGAACGGAGTTCCAATTTCCTGGTCAAACCAAGTGAAATATCTTGGATTAATACTTGACCATAAATTAACTTTTAAAGATCACATTGAGGGCATTCAAGCCAAATGTAACAAATATATAAAATGTTTGTATCCTCTTATAAACAGGAAATCCAAACTTTGCCTGACGAATAAACTTCTAATATTTAAACAAGTTTTTAGACCGGCCATGCTTTACGCTGTGCCAATATGGTCTAGTTGTTGCACTACCAGGAAAAAAGCACTTCAAAGGATTCAGAACAAAATTCTGAAGATGATTTTGAAGTTGCCTCCCTGGTACAGTACTACCGAAGTACATAGAATTTCGAATGTTGAGACTTTAGCACAAATGTCCAACAAAATAATTAATAATTTCCGGCAAAAATCGTTACAATCCTCAATTGCAACGATTAATTCCCTTTATACTTAGATAAGATTTAGTTTTAGTTATTTAGTTTTAAGCTATCAATTGTTATACTGACATGCAGGTTTAAAAAACCTGTTTAAAATACTGAATTGCCAAGACAGGAACAATGTAAAAACACTTAGATATATATCATAACAATTAAGGCTGGTAAGTTACTGTAGTAACTGGAGCACCTAGGTTAAAAATGAAATGTAATTTATTTTGAATTTGGAACAAACAAAGAGTTAAAAAAAAAAAAAAAAAAAAAAAAAACTACGTATACAGTTTTTGGGATTATTACAACCCCCCCCCCCCCCTTCATAGAAAATTGTCCATACATTTTTTTTTATTTGTATGGGCTATGGGATAATGGGATAATTTCCAACCTCAACTGACTGTAAAACATAACTGCACACAAAAAACGAAAATTGTATTAGTAAAAATATTGTACTTTCAATTTAAAAGTATTCAAAAATTTGTTATACTAACTATGAAAATATTTAATACACCAAGGTTTTTTTCAAACCAAAAGTAAATGTTTTGATTTTAACTTGTAGTTTTAAAAGTGCAAATTTTCAAATCGAATATAGTTGAACTGTCAAAACACCTACTTCGTGAAGAGATTTCTACTCATTCCTGGGTAGGTTAATAATAACGTGAGTGTAGAAAAGCAGGTGGTGAAAATGGCAAAATTTTCAACTATTTGTTAATAAGAGATTATTATCGCGAAAAATGTCCCAATCCGGACTTTTATTGCTCGGAAAAAGATGTCCGCATACTTCCGAACTCGTGTAGTATGGAACGAGGTATGGAATCCTTTGTCGAGCAATATAATGCTGTCGATAAAGGTGAAGCAGAAGGAGGAAACCAATAGGTGAAAGCCATTCGATGTAGCGACTGGGAATTTTGATACAGCCGCTCAGCCCAGTTACTAAGAGGATTCCAGGAGTACCGGGAAAATCATTACTTAGTTGAGCGACATTGCCACCGGCTGGCCACTTGCTTGCCCTGAACTGAAAGTGGTGGTACAACCGAGTCTATCAGGAGCAGCCACGAATAGGAACTGATGGCGACCACAGGGAATCATTCGGTTTAATGATTATGGTACGTATGAACAACTTATTTATACTTAAATGACAATATTTGCCCTAATGACTACTTTCTAACTGTTCTTTCATAGTGTTTCCATCCTGATACCTGGTTATTGTCACTGGTTCTTGGCGACTTGGAAGTTTGTGCTCTGGTGCAGGTGATTGAATCGATGCACGATCTCAAACCGGAGTCTTCACCGCTTGTACCTGCGCAATCTGAGTTTGGAGATTCTTAACAGTTTGTTCACAAAAACGAGAAATACTAAATAATAAAGCTCCTTTCGGTTTTTCCTTTCGAATAATAAAAACTTTAAATTTTATATTCAATAGAATTTAAAATGAAAACTTTTATATTTAAATTGAAAATATTTCCTTCATTTGGTAATTAAAATGACACATGTTATTTCAAATAAACCAGACATTAACCTCAAGTTTTGATTTGGAATAAAAAGTTCTTCGCTTTTAATTTCAACACTGCCAAACTTTTCATTTGACAGTAGTACAATTTATTTCGAATTTTTAACTTTTAAAAGCAATGATCGAGAAACTTTTGATTTGACAGTTGGTTGACTTTCATTTTGAAAGCTAACAGCTTTCTATCAAAAAGAACCAACGCAAACTTTCAATTTCACCAATGGTTTTTTTTAATTTTAGCAACGAATTTTCTTTGCGTGTGGTACCTCTATATATGCAATTTGATTAACATCCAAAGTCCACCCTTTTTACATATTCTGCACAAAAAAAAATTTCTGCCCCGCCCCATTCACTTGAACCTGAATAGATATAAAAGCGCTGCTGTCGTGCCTTTGCTCATTGCCGCTTCGTACGTCAGTGCTAAAGGTGGATCACGGCATAATCACCTGTGACATAATGAGGAATGAGACTAGTATATGCAAAATACCTCTTCACCCCCCCCCCCCCATCTATAACGTCAATTAAAAAAATACATGGATTTGACGATCCTTTTTTTCCGGCAAATAAATTTTAAGCAAACTACAATTATAAGTAAAAAGAAAAGCCAAAATTTTCAAAACAATTCCTTAAGAGGAGACATACATCCGATGATATTTTGTTGGTAAAATACCAAAAACTGCATGTAAAACATATCTGGTTCCTCTATATATGCAATTTGATTAACATCCAAAGTCCATCCTTTATTACATATTCAGCACAAAAAAAAACGTTCTGGCCCGCCCCATTCATAATAATAAGTATAATAGTCAAAAATGCATGACAAACATCAATTTTGCGTGGTTCTACGTTATACCATAGAGGTAACTCTGTTGGTTATACTGTGGCCCTTTAATTTTTTACTAGAATGCTTTATCGTGTAGAGTTATAGTGGAACTGAGTCATTTTATGTATTATAATAATAAATATATCAATCTATAACTCCTAATATCTATATTCAAAGTGTTCTTCTAAGACCATTATCTAGCTGATAAATAATCACACTAAGCTTCATCCCAATTAACCAAAATTTCTGATAAAAGGCTATTTGTGGCTTAAGCAGCTTGGTTGAATGTGGTCTATAGAATTCTAAGCAGCCGTTAAGCCGTTATAAGAACTTGAAAGTTCCGGTACCATAATTGAAGAGCATTCTAAGCAGCTTCTGGCGGAACTTGAAGGGACCTTTAGAAAATAAATTAAAAAATGTTTTTGTCCTCTACACCAATTATAATATTTAGTTCGCACTATTATGAAAGTTATTTCTAAAGGCAGGTATTAATGTGTATTGATTTATCAGCATTAGTAGTAGAATTAGAGCTGTTTGAAAAATTAAACCCAGTCCTTCTGCGTGAGAGCCCCAGCACGAACCGATACCCCAGACAACCAGAATGCACGTATATTCAAAGTTGTTTTCGTGATATACAAACATATATACAAACAAACAATTCGTATATAATGCAAAGAAATGGCTTATACGTACAAAAGTGGAGGCCATATACGTGCATATTTTAATTTAATATTAAACGAGTTGATTTAACATCATATACGATTTAATCTGTAATAACAAATTCATTTTGAAAAGTCTTACGATGTAATCCGATTTAATTTGTGATACAGTACGATGGAAAAATGAGTCATCGCATATTGGGCGGAAATTTGCATTCTATACGATTTAACTTAAACATAATGCGAGGTATGCCATTCTTATATGCGATTTTGACTAAAACTGTAGCAATTTACGATACTGTCTGTACATTATTATACGACTTCTGGTTGTCTGGGACGTCATCTGAGATATATTAAAGTGAGCTGTTGTCCCGCCTACTGTTGGGGTTTTCAGTGCCAGCGGACTAACTTGAATACGAAACACAACACCTTGATGGTTCCTTTAAATTTGTCGAACTTCTTAACGGAATCCCTTTATGAAGAGCTTTGAGTGGGTTGGTTTATTTCCTTTAAATTCCGTTATAATTACTTATCTTTTGACAGATACGCGTATTTCGTCTACTTCTTGCTGACTTCATCAGTACTTGGCATTGATGAAGACTGCAAGTAGTAGACGAAATACGCGTATCTGTCAAAAGATAAGCAATTATAACGGAATTTAAAGGAAATAAACCAACCTTGATAGTATTCCAACACACTTGCGGCGCAGTGGTTAGCAATCGTAGATCCCATGCCGAATGCACGGGCTCGAATCCAGGAAATTACTATTTAATTTTTTTATGTTTGGATTGAATGTTGATGCACTGCATAAATATAATAATTATGATTTATTCGGGCCACTGATCATTTCATATTTACGTACATTAAATTTTGTTACTAAAGGCTCGTGCGGATTGATTCATGTGGCTTGAAAGTTCTGTCGGAACTTTATGGAAGTTGAAAGTTCTGTCAGAACTTTCTAGATAGAGCTGGAATTAGGGTGAACAGCTTTTGTAAACAATGACTTATTTCGATGATTTCTAGAAAGTTAAGGCTCACCAACGCAAATCAAAAACACCATCGGTTAGGGGACGACTTCCCCTACCCGACGGTTATGATGGTTTACGTGGGCATGCCTTGAGTTCCTATAAATCATCGATAAAAGTCATTGTTTACAAAGGCTGTTACGCCCTAATGCCAGCTCTATCTAGCTTTATTCAAACTTTATGGAATTTGAAAGTACTGTCGGAACTTTGTGAAACTTGAAAGTTCTGTCAGAACATTATTTGAACTTTATAGAACTTGAAGGTTCGGTCGGAACTTTATTTGAACTTTATGGAACTTTGAAGTGATTTTAAACGTTGAATGCGGAACTTTCGGTTACTTGAGATTATTGCAGGTAATGTCGGCCTAAGTGTCCCTAATTTGGGCCCATACATAAATTCAGCAATCGACTAAATTTTCAACAGCAACCAAAAATATCCATTAGTAACGTCCCAATAACGCGTTCATCTAGATAAAATTGATAAATAGCAGATTTTTAGCGATGGGCCCAATCATAGATCCATAGGCCAACATTAGAGACATTTTCCCGATATAAAAATGAATTTCTGTCTTTCTGTCTGACCCTTATAGACTCCGAAACTACTGAACCGATAGGCGTGAAAATTTGTATGCAGGGGTTTTTGGGGCCGAGAAAGGTTCTTATGATGGTTAGAGACCCCTCCCCCTCTGTAAGGTGGGGGGCTCCCATTCAAATAAAACAGAAATTTCTGCATAACTCGAGAACTAATCAAGCATATGGAACCAAATTTTGCATGTGGAGGTTTATGAAGGCAAGAATTGTTTCTATGGTGGTTCGAGACCTCTCCCCTCTCTGTATGTATATAAAAGTCAATGTTTGTGAGTATGTATGTTCCAGCATAACTCTGGAACGCCTGGAGCGTTTTCCACCATACTTGGCATACGTATTCCTTGCTATAAGGAGATGGTCATAGGAGGTAGCCCCTTAGATAAAAGGGTAGGGGGCTACGTACAATATTTCTGAATTGGAGCATAAACTCAAGCTAATATTGAATCCCGAGCAAGGCCGGGCACACTCAGCTAGTACTTAATATTAAAAATCATTTGAAAAGACCCTGTGCCCTGCAGAGCTACACGGTATCCGCACAATACCCAATAATGACTACAAAGTAAGCATTTTCGAGGGAAACTGGGACTACCCATTATATGAGTAAAATTTACCCATGTAATAAAATTCTCGAGAATCAAAACACTCCCACGTAAACTAACAATGTCATTCGATAAAGGAAGTTTGCTCTATCAGATTATGGTGTTAAGTTGCTGGGATGTGCTTCGATTATCGAGCAATTTGCATTTAAAGCCATTGTTTACGTTAGGTTGTTCAATTGTTGGTCTAGAAATCTCCAACTAGCGAATCAATCTTCGAAAAATCTTCTTTCATTTCTCGCATCTACTTGCATCGCGCATCATCTTTTTGCTGGAAACCCAAGTAACATTGCAGGTTTTATCACGGTTTTATAGCATTCTACAAGTCTAAATCATGGTCTACAGAACCCTCATAAAACCAAAATTGTTACTTGGGAATCTTCAGAATCGTCGTCAATCTTCTTTCTATCTACTCAGCATGCACGCAGCTAGCCACAGCAAAACACAATCTTTCCTGCATCGTAGATAGAGTCGTCCCTCTCGGTTACTCCTTACTCCTATGGTAGGATCCCATAAGCAAACGTCGGTCTGTGCGTGAAACATGGTGGAAATTTGCTTACGCTTTCACTCCAGAGAAAAATTCTATAAGATACTGTCAGTCTTTTCGTGAAGAGACGGTGGCTCGCTGGTATCATGGTGGAGTGAAGAGATAAGACAAAGCTAGATTTCATGCACCGATTGACAGTTGCTTATGGGATTCTATCATAGGAATAAAAAGCTACAGAGTCGCCATCAAGGTAAGAGCTTACTGAGCATGTAACCATATAGGGGAAATGACGGCTTCGGCATGACAGACTATTTTCGGCAACCCAAATTGAAACACTATTTTCACTGGATTTTCTTACGAAAACACTTCGCTGAATGCATGCAAACGATTCTTTATGCTTTCAGCTTCAATTTGACTATATTTTTACCACTGAGAAAAAGTAATCTAGCAAGGTTTTCTTGAAATGCAACACACGCACTACAAATTGTAGCTGATTTCGAGTTGCCGATAATAGAACAGCAGATTTACATGCAGTTCAAATGGAACGGTTGCCGAAGAAAAACTGGTTGCCGACAATACTCGCTCTCACTAGAGAAGATTGGAGCTTTGTAAATGCGTTTCAAAACAGTTTTTGACGATTCTTTCGACTGAAATTGTTAGAGCAGCTGGCAGCAGAAGATTGTAAACAAACCAATACTGCATATGTGTGCGTTCCTTAGAGAAAAAGGCTATAGAAAGAAGGTCGCTGCTTAGGTTGCCGAGAATACGTAAATTCCCCTATCTGATTTTCTTTCACAAGGGCCAATGTCGCCAATGACTTTTCCGTGAATTTCTCTAGAATGAAATCTCGCTCAAGTAAACAACCACGACGATTGTGTAGAAGGAGAGTCCACCTATCTGATGGTATAGGTTACGTTTGCGGTTGGTATGGTATGGTATGGTTTACGTTTGCGACGCTCAGAGTCGATGTAACGAAAATTTAACTTTGACAGATCGATATCCAACTATACTAGCTATACCACTGAGGCAGCACGGACCAGTTTATTTTCCTGTTTAAGTTGTTGAGGATTTTTGCAATCATTAGTGATCATTGCAATGAATTATTCGTACTTTTTCATCATTAAGATGACTAAAACCCAAAACTTGATTACCCAAAAAAAATATATATATAACTCAAAAACAAAAAAAAACACTTCGCTGATTTTGGATATGTTATGTAAAAAAAAAGTCTGAATTTTCAAGGAAAAATATAAAATCATATTGCACCCTCTGTCTACAAACCATGAAAACCATAAAAAAAACAAATACAATCAATGTTTTTAAATAAAAAATCCCAATTTTTAATGTGGTCGTATTTTTTCTAAAAAGTATTACCTCTCATTTGATATTTTGATCTTTGAAATCGGCCCAATGGTTTAAATGTTATGAATTTAAAAAAGTCATTTTTGAAAAAAATGATATGGATCGATTTTTTTGGACCACCCTAACAGAAGTGGTACTATTTTGCAATAAGGAACAGAATTACCAATAATTATGAAATTCTGAGAACCACTTAATCGTTTTGCTATGGAATGAATCTATATTTAGATTTAGAAACCCTGATTAACCCACGAACTGATGTCAAGTATCTGGTACTCGGTGTATGGTACTCGACTATCCAGGCATTGGATCGAAATATTGTTTCTAGAGTGAAATTACTGCTGCTTTTCGGTACACGAGAACGCAAAAAAAATCATACTTTTACTGAATTCCAACCGCAAATGGAAAACTTTTCGTTTCATCTCCGTTAAAGCACCGTCCCAGGCTGTTCAAATACGATATTTTCATTAGCGTGATCCGGATCCATTTATGTAACGGCTTCTGTTACTCCTAAAAATCGAAATCGAAGCAAAAAAACAAGCGTCCAGCATACGCAAGATTCACAACGTCGTCGTATCCTTGTGGCCTAGTTTCATTCGTTGCGCGCTGGCTGGTTGGCTGGTTCTGTTCTGCTTCCGTTTTACAGCCCACACTTCTCCGCTCCCGACCTCATGCGACTACATCATGAGCACACATTTTCCTAGTCTTTATGGTCCTTTCATTTGTGCACATAACTCTACACCAGCCATCCCAGCAGCTCAGCGGCGCAAAATGGGCGTTGTACGTGGAAATTCAATGGGGAAAAGAGTCCATATGGAGGATGCTTTTTTTCTGCCTCGGTTATGGCCGAAAACGTTGGGGCTCCTGTTCAGTTTGGCGGAAAATTGTGCCCGACTGTGGTTGAGAATGGCTGCAGGGGTAGGAAGGGGTGTTGGTTGACCAAGAAAAGGGCTATAGGAAAATGAGTACTGTGCTCGGAAAAGTGAGTGTCCTTTCGAAGAGCGATGGTGAAAGGTACTCTCACCTCACACAAGCAACGACTGATTGAGGTGTTGGTCGAGGCGTGCATTTTCGTTCCGCAGGAAGAAGGGTTGAGAGGAGTTTTCGTTATAAAGTTTTGCTGGTTGCCGCCATTCCGGGTATAAACAGAAAGCCAGCGTTGAGGGGTGACTTCGAGGATTTTCTCTGTAGAACTGCGATACAAAATGTGGAAAAAATATCCGTGTTACCTAATAAACCTAGCTACAATGAGTAAGATGTGAACGTGGAGGAGGCGAATGAACCACGAATTGTACCAACTGCTGGGAGAACCAGTGCTGAGATTTGTCATTGTCATTGATAGACTTTCGCGCTATATTGACAAAATTGTTCGTCACATAGTCACTAACAGACTTGATCCTCATAAAAACCTTTGTCAAAATCTCATTCATTTTTTAGTCAATGATAAAGATTCACCTGGTAACAAAAAGTGTAATTTCGTACATTCTGTGTCACATTATTGTTATCCAAGTAGTTCAGGAGGTAGATGCTTGTTCACATTAACGGCTTCATGTAATTGTGTTGCTCAAGTCAGTAAATTTCGTTACAAATTTAGTTAATTTTAAAAATCTACACATGTTCGTCACAGACAGCATTGTCATTGACAATTGACATGGTTTGCCTTGACTATGACGGTTAGCTCAAATGAGTGACCAAAGAAGAATTGTCAATATCACCGTGTATTGTCGAGATTTTTCAGCACTGGGGACAACCATCCATCGCCCACATTGCAAAAATTGGGTGACTACGATGGGCTGGGCACGTCGTGAGAATGCCACACGACGACCCAGTGAAAATGGTTCTCGAAAGCGACCCAACAGGAACAAGAAGAAGAGGCACGCAGCGGGCAAGGTGGATCGACCAAGTAGAAGGTGACCTGCAGACCCTTCCCA
Source organism: Ochlerotatus camptorhynchus (assembly GCF_037179485.1). NCBI lineage: Eukaryota > Metazoa > Arthropoda > Insecta > Diptera > Culicidae > Ochlerotatus > Ochlerotatus camptorhynchus. Next base: position 1,299,824 of record NW_027040529.1, on the reverse strand, counting down.
GAATAGAGGCTGGTGAAGTGTGGCCATCGAGTAGAGTGGAGACGACTTCTTCGCACAGCAGAGGACAACAAGGCCTTAGCCTGATTGGTAAGGTAAGTATGATAATATTATTTTCATCGTTCACTATCTCTAGAAATACTTACTTCCAATAGATAAAATATTCCTCCATACTAGTGGCTATCAGTTTAAATTTTTGGCTACCTTGCGTCAATGGCATTTGAATGGCGTTTCTATGCGTTAGGCCGAGTTTGGGGTCAAGAAGCAGTGTTAGATTTTTAACAACTATTTGATTTTCTATTTCAAATCTACGGAAAGGTAAATCAATTTAGAAGTCATCTGCAATGAAAAAAAAAATCCATTTTGCGAAAAAAAAAAACACTCGAAATATAGAGGCGGGTTGTGCTTAGGAGGCTCAAAATTGGATCTATGGCGTATATCATCAAATTAAACAATCTCAAAAATTTGAAAATGTAAACAATCAGAACTTATAACAAAACTCTTCATTGAGCTTCATTTTTCTTTTTCTCTTCGATCTTCGCGGTTCTTCGAGTACTGCATTATTCAGCTTTCACTTTCTTTGTTTTGGAACTGGGTCTCGTTCGATATCCCGGTCATTGTTCATCTCAGCTTCACCAATAGCAGTGGTACTATCATAGAGGTAACTCTAAGACAAGTAGGTCCCGAAGAAACGTGCTCAACTTTTTGGCTCACCTCTGGTACTATCTTCGGTCCCAAGCTTGTCGAATCAACCCTCGAAACATAGGAAAAACCAAAAACCCCTCATTTTATCTGTCAAACTTTCATGGCGAATCAAAACAAACATTGCGTAGTACTAGAATTTCGACTAGAATAGGGTACGTTAATCGTTTGCTTGGGACCAATAGGCTACTAAAGTGGTGAGCCAATTTAAAATCGTTAGTTTCGTATTGATTGTTGGTACAATCGGGTTCTTGGTAACGGTTCGTATCCGTTTGCCGCACCATTATGTTGGGCCGTTGGCATCCTAAAGCATCGCGTGATTCCTCCCGGTTAATCCTCATTTGGCTGTTCTCATCGTCCGATTCCATCGTTCGCATCCGGCTGAGGAGCTCATTTATATGTCTAGCTGCAGAAAGGCCAGGCCTGCACGAATCAACCAGATTCCTCCTTGGTATTGATTGCTCTTCCGCGGTCCCGAATAGTGATGCTCACCTTTTGGTTACTTGCCACGATCTTTTTTACGGTGGTGCTTCCAGCGCCATAATTGAAACCTTCCGCATGATATATGTTCCTAAAACTGTAAACATTGTTCAATTTGTTCAAAGCAGAACCACCTCCGGTTCTGGGCTGATTCCCGATTGCAGCAACCATATTTGGAAAATATTTTTTGGGACTCTCAGATGTGTCGGCGTTTGCTTTGGCAACCTTCCAAGTCGCGATGTTTTTTTCAACCCTTGTCAATTTTGAAAATAAATGGAAATACTACATGGTCGAGATTTTGAAGCACTGCTTTTTAGGAATATATCTTTAAAAAATCCAAATTTGGCCAACTTCAACCAAATTCTGAATAATGATTTTGCCTGTCTTCCTGGCTCTGGAATGCATTTCATGGAACGGTTGCTAAGTAGAACTCATTGAATTCGAGGAGGACAGTTTTCTTTTTTTTTGCTCTTGATTTGTTTTCCATCGATCTTGTTTGCCGTGCTGAGCACCAATGCTACCGACGCCAGGGAGGTAGCTCCCACATCTGGAAAATACCTATCGACCCATCAACTCATGAACCGGGGACGGCTTTACTTCCCTGCTATGTCTCAGAACATCCCGGCGGCGCCGACTGGGATTGAACCCAGGCCTGAGAGGGGTGAGAGGTAATCACGCTTACCACTACACCACCGGCGCCGCTTTGCGGGACAGTTTTCGTCATCCATTACTACGTCCCTTCTCATAACTGTCTTGGAAATAGCAATAGGATTCACATGAACTTCTCCTCTCAAAACCCAAAGAATTCTTTTCAGCATAACTTTGAATAAATCACATTGTCGAGCAGTTTAGAGCATTATAGAAAATGAGTCAATAAATCGTAGATCTAAAAAAAAATCAAATTCAGTTGCAGAACAGCTTATACAGCCAAATGTTAGCGAATACAGCTTATTTTTGCTTGTATACGCTATTTTACAGATAAAAATAAAATCCGTCTACTATGAAAAAAGTTGAAAATCGACCGTTTTACCAACAATCAATACGAAACTAACGATTTTAAATTGGCTCACCACTTTAGTAGCCTATTGGTCCCAAGCAAACGATTAACGTACCCTATTCTAGTTGAAATTCTATTACTACACTATGTTTGTTTTGATTCGCTATGAAAGTTTGACAGATAACATCAGAGGTGTGTGGATTCATGCAGAACATGCGAGGGGGGCGACACATCTAAATCTCAATTCTAGATGCTCAAAAAATCTCACACTAGCGAATCAATCTTCGAAAAATCAGTGAGTGAAATAGCTTGGGACTGCTTGGGACCGTTGTTCTGGTACTGAGTGAGCCAAAAAATAATAATGATTTTCTTCGGGACCCAGTGGTCTTAGAGTTACCTCTATGGTTTTACTGAAATCACTCAAACTTTATACATACTCTGTCAATAAAGTCCAAAGCTATACTGATAAATCAATAAATACTTGTTCAACCACTAGCCAAGATTTCAAAAATCTATCTACTCACAGTCTTTCAAAAAATTGCCCTAAATGTAGAGATACATAGTATAGGGGAAATGGATGCCCCTAATTTGGGCCCATACATAAATTCGGCAATCAACTAAATTTTCAATAGCGACCAAAAATATCCATTAGTACCGTCCCAATGACGCGTTCATCTAGATAAAATTGATAACTAGCAGATTTTTAGCGATGGACCCAATCTTAGATCCATAGTTCAATATTAGAGCCAATTCCCCTGTATGAAATATTCGTTTTTTTTTTTTAATATTCTATGAAAGTGGTTCCAATCTGGAGCGTTCAAATAGGTAATTTTGCTCCACAGTTACAATCTAATTAGTTTAAAGTAGGTACTTAATTCGAAAAATACAATTAGTTTAAAATTATCTCTCACATCTCGGCGAGCAAAATTTTGAAAAAAAAGTAAAAAAAAAACATGTGAGTAGTTTCTTCCTGTCACCAGTAAATGGTTCATGTTTCTAATTAGCTGATATTCAATGTTTGTGGAAAAATCGTAAAAGCTACTCTAGTTGTTTATGTTGTATTACTATTATAATTATTTTTGTATTACTATTATATCATTTTATACCAACCATATCTACCGCATAGAGCAGTTCTCAAAAGCTATTGCATAACAAACTTTAAAACAGATGTGGAAAAGATTTAATCTTTAATAAATATTGGTTGCAAAAATAAAAAATTTCTCCTTTCAGTCACCCCTCGTTGATTCCTGAAAAACAAATGCGCATCATGATCTGGGCGCATGAATGAAACCTCGTTTATGCTGTGTGATCGTATAACATACACATCCACATCACTTAGCACCAGTCAGTCCAGTGCTCCGCGTGTTTTGTTATGCTGTGTGGATTCCCGTTAGCCACTCTCTGCGTCCGACCCCTTCATTATTATTATTTTGATCGTACATTGCATTGGTAGTGGTGCCAGCCACTGCCGACCGAGTGACGAGTGAGTGCTCTGTTTTCATCGCGGATACGCAAATTAAGGCCCGGTCCTGGCTGGTGTGTGTGAGAACGGAGCGGAGTGTTGGAGCTGCTAGGGCTGGGGCACTCAAAAAAGCCAAGATGGACGCGTTTTACTACGTAGTGAAAACTCGTACTGCTAGTGGAAATAATCAAAACACATGGGTTTTCAAGTGCAATTTCGGTCGAATTTGGCACGATTTGCCCCGCTAATGATAGATTTGAGCCGTGATCGAGTGATTCGCGCGTTTTGTGACGGTTTTCTGTGAATTATCGCGAATGTTGTGTGTTGTGGCGGAGTGTTCGGATTGGGAAAAACGGGATGGAAAAATAACACAAAATATAGCTGGTACGGGAAGGAATTTGTGGTGTGTGGAAGTGGAATGATACCCAAGCGAGCTCCCCTTGGCAGCGAGCCCGTACGGTGTTGCAGTGCTGCCAGGATGGTGGTGTCAAGTGAAAGGATGATATTCGGGATTGTCATACTGCAGATTGCGTGAATTTTTAAACTCCTACGCGAAAGTCGTTATACTTACATACCTGTTGTATGAACATATTTGTTTATTTTGTTGACATTTTTCTCGCTAATTATAGGCTTGAATTATTCGTAAGTATGACAGTTTGGAAAAATTGGTTATTCAGAGTGTTGCATCAAAAATGTGTTAAGGTATTATAGAATCATAAGATGATATGACATTTTTGTATTTGTAAGATACAATAAGAGGTTGTAAGGAATGTATTCTTCTTCGCATTTTAGCTTATTGCGTGTACTAGATGCACTTTCACATTTATTAATTGTTAGCTTTCGATGCCTGTACTGCCCTTTTAAGCATAGTTGTTCTATTTGCAAGCTGAAAAAACGCTATTGAAATTTTTTTTCTCCATGGGCTCTTATGGATGAGACAACTATGTTTTGGTATTTTTCACGACATTTTCTGAACAAAGTAGGAAACTTTTCGTGTACATTGTAAATTCCAATGTTTAACTCATTTTTGCCAAAAATTCTAATGAGATTGTTATGCCGCACAAGGCAGTGTACCATTTTTGCATTAGTATAATTGTGTGGCAAGTATTGCTGATTGTGACTCTCATAAAGCGAAATTGGCAGGTGTTATGTGTTGAGCGTAAAGTCTTCTTGTTACTTACAAATGCAAAATATCATAATAATATTTTATAATTCCTTAATCCCATGGGTTATGTTGTGGAACAAAAGGAAATTTATAGAGTAACATTTCAAATGGGCCTATGTCCAAAACGTAAACAAACCAGAAAATGAATTTTAAATTTTTCCCCCGCTATTCAATTCATATTTAAGAAAATTTAAGTGTTTTAGGCATTTATATTGTTCACAATAACAAAAGTAACTGTATCTCAGTTTACAACCTCCAGAATATGCGAAAAGCTTTCAAAAATATATGAAAATCGATAACAATTTAATTTCTTAAATTAATAAGCCTTTTTGTGAATCTATCAATGGATAGGCCCATTTTGTTAAGCAGTTGTGCTTGTCAACACGAATGGTACGCCCTTTGCTAAGCCTTTTCGCAACGTCAAATAAATTCAAAACAAATCATTGGTCCTGCCTCAACCAGTAGGGCCTAGCTTTGTTTTGAAATTTTTTACGTCACTAGGCTTATCAATTAAATGAAATAAATGAATGGTTGGCCGTTTAAGCGTGCGGGCCTATTAATGAATCGAAAAATTTCGTTGATGGGGCCGTTTCGAAAATCGAGTTATTTTTAATGATTTTTCTCGATTATGCGGAATTTTCCTACACGATTAGCGGCTATCAAGCGGTGCTAAAGAATGGTATTAAAACCCGATTTGTTTACGTTTTGGACATAGGCCCATTTCAAATGTTACTCTAGATTTGTCCTTTTAACATAATAAATATCTAAAAAAGTATTTTTTACACGTGTAGATATCAAAATCCGAGTCATTATTCCTTTCACGTTGGATTAGTTCGAGTCGCGAATCAAGAAAGTTGCAGTGATGTTTCGAGTTCGTTAAATTCCGCAAAAACTTTATATGAAACGCATTTTTTTTTGTTTATAGATTTTTCAAAACTTCATGTAAAGAGTGCCCACCTGAATTGGAGTGAAACCGATTTAAACTTGTTTATTAACAATAATATGATATTCTTAAGCATTTTAGCAAGCGAAGCTGTTGTTTAATCAATTGAACTACTGAGTTTAATGCACAGCAAATCCACCATGTGCGTCAATGAAATCAATGAAATTTTGTTTTTGATGAAAATTTATACTGTTTTTTCTCAATTTTGGCGAAAACAATGCATGTATGCACAAATTAAACATTATTTGATAATTCAATACACAAATGGAGGGGTGTCAATCTTTCCCCGTATGAAATTTATTTAAAAAAAAAATGATTTTATATAATATTGATATGTTTCCGGTCATGTTCCAAATTGGTCACATCCCCCGGGGCATCCAGAATCTGGTCCAGGGTAATTATGACAAGCTGTGCACATGATAAAACTACCATTGGTATTGGCTTGCAAAATCTTGAAGTTTGGCACCCATATTAATATGATTCTGGTCATGCCCCAGAACCTGCTTCAGGATGACCATCGCAACTGGTGACGCTGAAAACGATTCTGGGTAAATCGTGCTGAAAAATCATGAGGATAGCCATATTGACGTGATTCAAAAGATTAACATTACTGTCCACTTTACCTGATTCGATTTCAACGAAATGGCCAGATATCGGTTGTTTCTCATCAGATCTTGGATATGTGTCCATCATTGAAATCAGAATTACTTCTAGTATCAGGGAAAAATATGAATTCTTATAAATTTTCATATTGAAATAAACAACAGTTTTTGACTTACCTCGCAAAAAAAAAACCCCCGAACATCTCCGGTGGCCACTGGTCACACTGGAAAACTGATATAAATGTCCCATCAAATCCGGCTTTATCAAAATTGTTTTATTTTTCTTTTATTATGACTGTCCCGGTCATTTTGTCTATCCCCTTTGTAGATTCCGACTTTCTCCAAAAATACTTTTGGCTTTCTCCTGAAGTTTCTTCCAGCATCATCTGGCAGTATTTTTTTCCAGACTTGCTCCTGATTGACACCGGAATATTGTTATTATTTCTCCGGGAAGCATCTTCCTACTTACCCCAGAAGTCCTGCTGACTTGATCGCGAAGTGTGTGCCATCTTCATCTGAAAGTTTCTTCCGATTTCAAACTTTTATCTGGATGTTTATCTCCCGACGGATCCTGTCAGCTCCCACTTGAAGTTTATTCTAACCGCCCCGAAAAAAAACCGACTTGCTGGTTCTTTCCTACCTCCAGAAAGCTTCCACTGTAAATTTCACTTTATTGATATTACTTAGCAGTGCTGCAAAGTCTCGACAATACACGGCGAGAATATTTATGTTTGGTCACTAATTTGAGCTAACAGTCATCGTCAAGGCAAACCATGTCAATAGTCAGTGACAATGCTGTCAGTGACGAATATGTGCAGATTTTTTTTAATTAGCTAAATTTGAAACGAAATTAAAAAACTTGTGCAAAACGACACGAAGCCGTTAAAGTGAACAAGCGTCTACGTCCTGAACAGCTTGGATAACAATAATGTGGCACAGAATGCATGAAATTAAACTTTTTGTTTGTCATTGACGAAAATGAATTAGGTTTTTTTGAGGATCAAGTTTATTAGTGACTTTGTGAAAAACAATTTTGCCAATATCGCGTGAAAGTCTGTCAATGACAATGACAAATCTCAGCACTGGTGCTTAGTTCCGAGTAATTTTCCGAGGAATAGTTTTCTGGTCGATGTGATTTAGTTCTTGCAATATGTTTATTTAGCATGCCTTTTTTTTCCTGTTTCCCAGGCCCCATTTAAGTAGTCTCTGTTGAATTGGGAAAGATGATTTTTGGTGAAATCAGCAAAAAGAAAAATATTCCGAGGATGTTACTGGTATTTCTAAAAATATTGTGTTTAATAGACTCATTTTCTCAAACATGTGTAAATAGCATACTTCGAAATGATTTTTGAACCGCTGTGAATTGATGAGTCCCTAGTGATTTAATGATACAGATTTTAAATAGCTCATGTGTACACAATTTTAACTTTTTTACGTATCCGGAAAATCTTTCGTACACACCGGGAATTTAAAAAAGTCTAACGGGTGGCCATCCTGGAGTCACTTTTACTCAGTTGAATGAACACTCACGTTTTTAGAAATTTCTCATAAAACTGTGAAAAAATGACTCTCTCTAAGTTAGGCTCATCTTAGTCTTCCATATACATAAACCATATACACACCATCAAGATATTGCTATCTGATATAAATCACATAAATACTTTATATTTTATATGAATACGTTAAAGCGCACAGCGAGCGAGAGCCGTCAAATTAGGAATTTTGTTTTATCTATATTTAATCTTTTCTTATTTTCCCCATAATCCTCATTAAATTTTACTGGGAGGTCCAAATTTTCAGCCCAATCGGATAAGAAATGTATTTTTGGTAGAATTTTCAAGCTTAAAACTGCGATAAATGTATGCAAGGTTGATTCGACTCATTTCGCTGAAACAAAAATGTTTTTCGGAATTATAAAATCATTAGATTTTATTATAATATTTTGTACTCACTTCCTCGATCGTAAAATCACTAAATACACTCTGAAAATAAAATTGATAGGTTTTATTTTTCAAACACATACTTTAAAACCTCTTTTTGTAACTTACAAGCACAAAATATCATCATAATGATTTCATAATTCCAAAGAAAAAAAAAATTGTTTATAGCGAAATGAACCGAAATAACCTTGATTGCAGTTAAGAGCAAATGAGTCTTAACGCATGAAGTTTTTAATAGTCTTCTAGAACTAAGAAAATTCATCAAAATCTTTGAATCCCGAAAATATCGGTTCAAAATTACCACAGAAAGAATGTACTATTGTAATGAAAAAAATACCAACAACGACACCATATCTGGCAGCACTGCAGACAGGCGTTCCGAAATGGGTAGATCTTCCATGATGGATGTGGATAAATCTGTGGGCTTCGCCCCGAATGGAACAAACGCCTTTGGACTATTGTAGAACCGTGTTCCGGTTGCGTTTTGACGCAATTTTACAGCAATTACCAACAATCGAAAAAAGTGCGCATAAGAAGTGTTTGACCAGCAGAAACGAGCAAGTGTTGTACCTGTTCCAATAGCTCAACTACTGATTCCGGGGAGATGCTATCCCCTACCTACATATATGCCACGGAGCATGCAATGTGAATTTGTTTTTTATTTTGCTGTGTCCCTTCGTGCTGTAGTAACAACATCGACGAAGACTAAATACTTTTCCGATTGTGGCCCGCAACAAAACGATGACGATTATTTACCACGGCGTAGTGCGATGTGTTGACTTGTTTTGATTTCAGATTAAAGTAAATTTTTGTTTTGGTCCAACAGAAGAACGAAAGCAGTCCGAATGTTTATGTGTGTTATTGTGGCGCTGCCGTGAGCAAAATATCGAAAAGATATGTTTAAAGTGAAAGAAGAACGTCAATCTCGAATATATTGTGACCAAAAGTGATGCTACTGTTCGACAATTAAGTGTAAATGAAACAATTTATGTTGGAAGCCGTTCCTGTAAACTGGAAAAGTTCTTCTTCAAAGTGAAATTGAAGGTAGGTACGTAGTAGAAAGCAATGTAAGTGTTGTTGTATAATGTTCTGGCATCTAGTTAGTTTCAATGACGCCTTAACTTTTGAAATCCGCTCTTCCTTTTGTCGAAAAGCGAACATGTACTGCGACTTAACGAGAAAATGGACCATTTTTACTGATTTGGAATTCATGAGAGAATGCGTTTGGGGTTATTTTTCTTTTCTACACCGTCGTCGTCTGCACCTATATTGGTGTGGTTAGTGTTTTTGTTATTATTTAGTGATTCTCTTTTCTTCCCGTCGTGTACGGAGCGGAAAAGTGGCTGCCTTGAAGCAGTGCTTCTCTTCAGCTTCAGCATAAAAACCGTCTCGCATGTCTGGGTACGGTTCTTATCGGTGACGTTTCGGAAGAGGGTTGGCATTGAACAATAAAAAGCAGTCAACTCAAAATCCACGAAATCATGTATTGAATACATTGTACTAAGGGTCAGTCTGTGACCTCCTATAATGAATCGGTAAATGTAAGATTCTAGTACAGATTTGCATGAAAGGTAAGCAGAATTTGCAACATGAAAAGTTTTTTAAATAATTTCGTAATTTTTAAGTTAGTCTATTTTTCGAAAACGCATTGCAAGAACTGCCATTACATTTGTTATTTGGGTTCACTGGTGACTGCCGAAAATGATACCAGAAGAGAAATTCAGAGACGCATTATGGTAGGGAATCGTGCCTACTTTGGACTCCGGAGGACGCTCCGGTCGAATAAAATTCACTGCCGCACGAACTTGACTGTCTACAAGACGCTGATTAGACCGGTGATCCTCTACGGCCACGAGACCTGGACTATGCTCGTGGAGGACCAACGCGCCCTTGGTGTTTTCGAACGGAAGGTGTTGCGTACCATCTACGGTGGAGTGCAGATGGATGACGCAACGTGGAGGAGGCGAATGAACCACGAATTGCACCAGCTGCTGGGAGAAATAAGGGATCTGCGGACCCTTCGCAGACTACGAGGCTGGCAAAGTGTGGCCATGGATCGAGTAGAGTGGAGACGACTTCTTCGGACAGCAGAGGACAACTAGGCCTTAGCCTGATTGGTAAGGTAAGTAAGCAGTATGAGTTCGCATCCAAATGAGCTCAATTTTTTCGGACAATTGCCAACACCTGATTTAAAATAAATTGAGCTTGGTGAGGTAAAATCGATATTTTGATCCACTCTAGTGTCCATCCATCCGGGAAATCTAGGAAAAGCGGGAATTTGGAATTGCCAAATAAACCAAACATGATATTATGGGGCTCCACGAAGGTTTACACGTTCTATCATTTAATCGAGTCATCGTAGAGGTATCCCACGATTCCTCTGAAACTTCATTATGTGAGGCTGAATCACATCTATCAGCGTGTCAGTCGTGAATGCTTTTCAAGTTTCCAACGAGACATCAAGTGCAAATTTAAGCTACACCCGAAATCCTTTTGGAACTACGTAATCGAGCAACGTAGGGAGTCCGGCCTCCCATCGTCTATGGAATTCAACGGAGAAGTTGCTGCCACCGTTCAAGTGTATGTTGCTTTTTTTCGACAAGTTTGCCAGTGTATTCACTAATGATATACTAACTGACAACCATATCACCTGGCTGCCAGGAACGTTCCAGTAAATGATCAAACTCTGGGTGTGATTGATGTTAATTCTGAGATGATTTCCAAGGCCACTACTCTGCTCAAGTCATCCTTTAATCCTGGACCTGATGGAGTATTTTTGAAGAGAATATTGCCATCATACTGGAAATTTGCGCACATGTTTCCCGTCCACAAAAATGGAAGGAGATGCGCTGTAGATAACTATCAAGGAATTACATCGTTAAGCTCCGTCTCGAAGCTATTCGAGCTAGTGATAATGGAACCGTTGCTGTCCCATTGCAAGCAGTATTTGAGTCCTGAGTAACATGGGTTTACTGTCGGCCGCTCTACAACCACCAATCTGCTGTGTCTCACATCGTATATTACCGAAAGTATGTCTAGTCGGGTTCAAACGGACTTTATTTTACCCCAATCTGTTCAACGTCGCTGTCTACGTTTTGCGCTTCGTAGATTGCCTTGGAATGATCTGTTTCGATTACCCAGTTACGAAAACCGTTGTCAACATATCGACCTAGAACCTCTCCGGACTAGAAGGGACACAAGCAGAGTCCTAATCGTATCCGACATCCTGCAGGGAACGACAGATTGTGAGGTTATCCTGAGGTAAATTGACTTGAATGTTCAACCCCGATCGCTTCGTAACAACTTTATGCTAAGACTGCCTCTACGTGACTGACTATGAGATGTATGATTTTATTAATGTTTTCTATGTTATGACCATGCTTGAATGTATTTTTTTTCTTACCAGCATGATAAGGTTAACATTATTGGGGCTTCAGCCAGCCTGTTGATGTAAACCAAAAATAAAACAATACCTTGTTGAGTCTGCAGAACTTCAAGATCAGATCCCCGGGATGTTTCGGAGAATACAAAAATGTTATTTTTTAACACAATTAAACATTTTAAATTATGGTATAAGGCTCCGTGCAGTACAAAAGGCACAAACATTCGATCAACCCCTTAAATATCTCCAGGACAATTTGGAGAATGATAAATATCTCGGTAACACATCTTTGTGTCCCACAAATTGTTATTCGGCTTGTAGAAGTCCAAGGAAGATTTGATACTGCGTTTCTCCTGCTCAGGTCACTTGTTAAATGTATTTTTTTCACCTCTTTTCGGGACCTAACACCACTGCGACCAGTAATTTGATCTATTGTAGTATATACCGTGTCCTTACTTTAGTGCATGTCGTATTACTCCATCACTATTGAGAAATGATAAGGTATTCAATTTTTTTTACGGTTGTCATGTTGAAACACCCTCCAAAGGCGCGCCTCTGTCCGTAAAAACTGGATTCCTTAGCAACAAAATTAAGGAATGACACCGATAATGACCATGCATCAGAACTAGTCTTAACCACTTCAAACTAGAGAACAACGAATAGAAGATTAGGAATGACATAGATGAAGACTAACTAACTCATTTTTCGTTGTTTCAAGATCATCCTCGGTTGGCAAAGCCGAGTCTTGTCCTTGTCAGCAAGTCATCAAAAGTAACAAGGACTAAGATGTGTTCCTTGGATTACTGAAGTAGCTATCGGTGGTAGATCTTACATCCCGTAACGTACCACGAAAAGGTGATCCACCCACGTTACGGGGCTGCTATATGCTTACAGGAGACAACATTTAGAATTATTATTTTAGAGAAACTCTTAAATTTTATGGCAACTCATTCAAGAAAATCGGGAATTTGATAAATTCACCATAAAAATATTCTTGTTTCAATGATTTCCTAGCTATCGAGTTTTTACTCGGCGAGAACGTTTTTCATATTCTTTCAGCTGCTCGCCTGTTTGGTTCTACTGCTGTCAGATTCAAGTCTATATATGCAGTCATTTGTTTGGTAGAATCAACACTCGACCAGCTCATTTGGATTGCTGATATTGACTCGCGCAAGCGAATGAATTTGCCCATAGTTCACTCTTATTCAATCAAATTTGGTTAAAATGCATCTTCTGTCAAAACACAACCGCCTTCATAGAAACATAAAAATATCAATTTTGAGTGAGTTTAAATCGATATACACTAAATTCTGTTTTTAAGTGATTTCTTTTCGCTTCTATTTTTAAACGTGTGATCGCAATTTGCAGCCAAATTTAATGAAATTTGTTTCAAAAAATCACAAATAAAATCATAGAAAAATCCGGTGGTATTAAAAATGCCTCCTACCTGTCACTCGATAATTGTCGAAAACGTAGGAAGTAAGTATCGAAGCAGTCAGAATTTATTTCCAGAAGTCTTATGCGGAGATTACCGTACACACTAAGATTATTTCACAGATCAACAGCTGAACGTTCAGTAAACAGTTCGGTGATTTTACACAGTTTGCCTGTAATTTGTCACTGATATTCTGTGATAAATCACCGAACTGTTAACTGAACGTTCGGCTGTTGAGATTTCGGTAAAATTTCACAGAAATCTGTGAAATAATCTTAATCTGTATGAACGAAAGCTGAACTGGAAAATCACTGAAACTTTTGCTAATAGAAGAATGCCTCTGTTTGAGGTTTAGCTAAACAACTGGGAACATCGACGACTACAAAATTGACCGCATCCATCAAGTCGACTCGTTAGTTATGTGGTAAAATTTTGTGTGAAAAATCACCAAAAATCATGGAAGCCCAAAAACATGAATCCTCCCAGCTGTCCGGAGTTCTGACATATGGAAAACTGTTTAGCCCTGGCCAATGAATATCTACAAAACGCTGCATAGGGTAGCGTACTACTTCGTCGTAATCGCCCATTTCCGTTCTATCGATCAGAAAAGATCAATAGGTTTGTTCCGATGCGTTAGTTCATTAGCTACAACATAAATCCTATTAGAGCACATTGTATGAATATTTACGCTCATTGTTCTCAAAACAAAAGAAGCGCTCATATAGCGAATCCCCTTTACCCGTTTATCCGTAGGCCGAAGAAAATCTAATGGCGTTTCAATGCGTTAGGACGGAATTGAAACTCGTAGAACGAATTTAGAATCAAGAAGCAGTGTAGATTTTAAACAATATCTCAACAATTTGTGACTCTTTATCAAATCTAAGGATGCGTATGGAAAGGTGAATACATTTAAAAGTCATCTTTGACAGAAATATTTCATTTTTTGTTTAAACTCATTCAGAAAAGAGAGGTAAAGCGCGGGTTGTGCTTAGTAGGACGGAAATTAGATCAAAACCATATCATCGAAATAAATCGAATGAACTAAAAAATACTGCACAAATATGACCAAAACAATCGAAAAGGAGCCCGTATTTTCAGGCAGCGTTCGATCGGAATTCTGATCATTGGCATACGATAAACTAAATCGCAGAATTAATATATTCAATTACAAAAGAACATGAAAAAAAACTCGCACGACCAAAAAATACCACTCTTTAAGGGGTTACTTAGGGGAAATGTATGTAATGTCGGCCTAAGTGTCCCTAATTTGGGCCCATACATAAATTCACCAATCGACTAAATTTTCAATAGCAACAAAAAATATCCATTAGTACCGTCCCAATGACGCGTTCATCTAGATACAATTGATAAATAGCAGATTTTTAGCGATGGGCCCAATATTAGATCCATAGGCCAACATTAGAGCCATTTCCCCTATATGTTAAATCGACCAAAAAATCGATTTTTTCAAAAATGTTCGAATTTGATTCGTATTAGTAAACACGTGTTAGTATTAGCATTAGTAAACACTTATTCGCATTAGGTAACACGTGTTGAAGTGAAATGTTGCGTTTTGCTTCGGCTTGTGATGACATCGACGATGGAGTTCAGCATTCGACATCTAGTTGTAAGGCCACCAGACCGCAGGCATCGGTTGATGAAGACCTGCAGTTTTCTCGTTGGCGAATAACAACACGGATTTCACGTTTGAATTGAAAATTCGTATTTTGGTGCGTTGACTTATCTGGCTAGCTTTCCATACATTTCGCCAGCCTATGTACCTATGTCGCTCTCGGATATTGGAACTTTCAACTTTCTCTTCTGCTTGCCCCGCTACTGTAAAGTTGGAAGAATAGTCCCCTACCATAATCCCGTCGATTATCATGAGAAACAGTAGCGGTGAGAGTATACATCCTTGCCTCACACCTGCTACTACCCGGGTAGGGTCGGACAAGGCTGCTTTATGCAGTACTCTGCACATGAATGCATCGTACTGCGTTTAGATGAGGTTGACGATTTTGTCCGGCACTCCTTGGCGTCTCAGAGCGCCCCACAGATCCTCGTGATTGAGTCGATCGAAAGCTTTACCTCTTGAATGACTCTTGGAATACGTGATGCGGAGCGTGACAATATGGTCCACACAAGATCTTCCTGCACGGAATCCTGCCTGCTGCCGCCGGAGAGTCACGTCGATCTTCTCCTGTATCCGAGTCAGGATGAAAATTTGCTGGACGCACCTTTTTTTTAATTTTAATAATTAACACAGAATTTTTATAAAAACATCCAAAACTAACGGGGCTCAATGTATTGCAGCGGTCGCTGATTATACCAGCGAAATTGACTGATTTTATGTGTCATACACAAACTTTATCTACTCTACTTGCATGCATCTTCCATATAGAAATTATTATTATAATATCTTATAGTTTCATAATTTAGAAAAGTACCCTCCCCTTGGCTAGTTTTTTAACCTGGACGTTGGTGGGCGGGCCTAATCTTATGCTTCATAGTGGAGCGTTGGAGACGGTTGGTTTAGGTCCGGCATCGTTGGCTCATGCCGTGACAGAATAGCGTCATGAGCATGCGATGAGGATTACTGAGCTTCCCCTCTCTGATGAACCATTGCATAAGAGAACCAAAGTTCTAGCCTGAAGTGATAGTATCACACTTGTTACTCCTTTATTTGAAAGCCGCGTTGTAGTACGCTTATGTATAGGCACTGACGTTGGGTGCGATACTGGCGGGTTTTGCCGCAAATCACTCTTATTTTATTTATTTTTACGCAGATAGATATATTTGGGTTTGCAAGGGAATTATACTATTAAAATATTTCAGAAAGTGGCCAACAGTGCTCCTTCTACTTGCGTGACAAGCTTTCGTTGTTGTTTTCATTGAGGTATTACTCAGGGAACAATGTTAAACACCATTTTTGTACATGGTATTGCAACTAATCTTATATGTGTTTCATTTTGATTTGGCATAAGTGTTTGAACTATGACTCGGGATTTCCACTGTGGCGTGCTTCTATTGTGACATAACCATACGTAATTTTGTGGGACGACATAGTGGAAACGTGTGAGCGTAGTTGAAGCATATACCCTATGTAATTTAAAAATCAGCTAGGAAACTAACTTCAAAGTGAAGCATTTTAGTCACTTAAAGGTGTCACCTGGGACAAACTAATATATATTAAATATAGGTCAAAGTCAAAAACAACTTGAAACACGTTAAATTTTAGATTACATTCACAAGTGCAGGTACTTAATAAAGCATGGTTGGTAGATTAGAGATTTCAATTATTTATTAAATTAGACTAGAGATATCATAATCATCAAACGAACTTAAATGAGAAAATCTAGACAACCTAGTAGCATTAAGTGGATTAACAGAAGAGTTAGGATGCGGAGGGTCCGCTTAGGGAGGCAACTAGCCTTTAAGGTTCAATTTGCTTTGATGCATTTTTTGGAGGTTTGGAAGCGGTTTTTTTCGGCGCGTTGTTTTGGATTGCGGGGGGCTCGCGTCATTTTGTGTAAAATATCAAAAGGAATCGAATAGTGCGAGCTTCTTGCAGTCTGAAGTAGTGCGTCGGAAGGGGCTGCTTTTGAAGTTTTCCGAGGGGCATCGGGGTGGATTGAACCTTGAAGCAACTGGTAACTAGCCTTTTCATGTATTGTCTGGTTATTTTGATTATTGCTTTAAAATATCAATTTGGTAGGGGGAAGGTTGGCTTCGGCGATGCCTTAGCCTGTTGTCGTCCGGGGGGGGGGGGGGGGGGGGAGTAGACAAAGTCCTAGAGCACTCAAATTTGGCCAATAATTGCTCTGAAACACAATGTATCCACATGCCAAAATTGAGCTGTCAGGGACGTTGTTTGCCCCCCTGACGATGGTAGGTTGGGGTGTTGCCGAGGCCAACTTTTACCCTATATATGTGAAAGGATGAATCAGTGGGAGATGGATTTTCGGTTTCTTTATATTTAGCATCACTATGTGTCATTTCCTCAAAACCCACCAATAACCGGCCTCTTCAATCCCTTCCTTTACCCATGGCGTTCAAGTGGTCCGCATAGACTATTCAGCCATTACCCGTCCTTTATCCTCGGCTTTGGATTGACTTGCGCTCCCATTGCCCCACCAAACGCTGCAAAATGAAAATGAAATAGTTTCATAATTTAGAAAAGTAGTATTTTAGCTGTAATGAGTACAGGGTGCGTGACGAATTTTTGCAGTAAATTTCAAATAGTAATTTCTCATGCTTGTGCATCATGATTTAGATATATTTGGCAGCACTGGATAGCTTACTGTTAGGTGTAAGATTTAAACAAACAATGTTGAGTAAACGTAAAGATGTCGAAACAAGAGAGTAATCTGTCAGCCGTTGTCGCTTTGTTGCGCGCCGGAGTATGCATGAAAGAAATAATTCGGTCGGTAAATGTGTGTGAAAGAACAGTGTATAATATTAAAAAAGGCTTGAGAAAGTGATAAGACGGAGCACCTGCTCATACTGCTAATAAAGCACAGAAATGGCTTACGGAAAATATTTCGTAAATTTGGGAGGAAGAAATTTGGCCCCCAAGCAGTCCCGATATCAATCCGTTGGATTATTTTGTATAGAGCGTCGTCCAACAGGATACCAATAGAACCCCTCACACCACACTTAAGTCGCTAAAAGCTAAAATCAAGGCAGTGATGACATCTATGGATCGAAACATTTTAAAACGTGCATACTGCAGTTTCCGGAAGCGTCTAACTACAGTCGTCGAAAGGGAAGGCAATTTTTTTGAATAAATTTACTTACAACTTCCATATGTTGCGAAAGAAAATAAATCGCACAAAATTCATTGCTAGAATAACTAACTGGTGTATTTTTTCTCAAATATGCCATTTACTGCAAACATTCGTCACGCACCCTGTATGTTCCCTAGAATTCTTTAAAAAAAACTTAATGAGCTATAATACGATTTATAAAAACGAGAAATTTTTGAATAACTGACCAGGAAAACCGGGGAAAAAACTGGAATTTTATAATCGAAAATTCAGTTACCAACAATGATGATACATATTTTCAATTTTCTAGGGAAGCATATCAAGGTTTTCATTCCAGCTCAAACTAAAACACACATAAACAGCTGTATCTTTTTAACCACTTTACCGAATGACTTTAAATTTTCAGTTATGCTTCTTTTGTCCATATTGCACACGTGTAATTTTTATGACGTCAGTGAACAGACTGCTCCCAAATATAATATATTGTATAGTATTAATTTTTAAATCAGCGGTTAAGCAAGTGTGTGGCATTAATTCTGTTTTCACCGTTCTGAATTCAAAATCAAACTGTGGTCCAAATGTTGGCTAAAAATATTAAGGTTGAAGTTGATTATTCTTTTTTAATACACTGGCCAATGCAAAATGTACAACACTGCTAGTTGATTCGATCCTCCCGTGTCTGCTTTTGCCAAGGCTTCTGTGAACAGCTCCGAAGAGGTTGCGATGGGAATGCGAATGCGCGCGCCATCGATTAATGGTGCGTGCGGTGGTAGTGGTGGAGGCGGTGATGTTGTTATTGATTGCGGACGTTTGAATGGTTGAGTGTATCAAGCACTCAATGGTAGTAGTATTGGTGACACCGTGCTGACTGGATTGGGTCCCGCTTCGTTCGTCGTCGATCCAAAACAAATGCAGCACTCACTGTCCGATCTCTCTGCCTGGGTATGATGATATGGTATGACATGAATGTTGTTTTTCCGGACAAACTCTGTGGGTTACGAGATTGTTTTTATTACACTCTTTTTGTGCATTGTGCAACCAATGGAATGACATAGGCCATCACAATGGAATGTGTTTGAAATAGGGACTGAGAGAAACGAAAATAGCTACAGTCAATGTTCTTTTTCCTCTGAGCGCATTACTAGGCGCTAGTCGTCGATATAATTGGTTTGTTTACACATCTATGGTTCGATGCAGTACTGTTTACTCGAAGATTCTAGAGAAGGGAAAAAGACTGGAAACCGCAAGTTTACCACAGGTAAACACGAGTCAATCTCAGACAGGGCAAAGTAATAGTAAACATTGAGCAGTGTTGCGTATCGCAATGGAGTTTCTCAACAAGGTGTAACGCGAGAAGAAAACAGGCCCATATTACTAGAAAGAAAGGGGGGCATGGCATGGGGGAGGTGGGTGTATCAAGCGGGTACTAATAGTAACAGAGAAGCACCATTCATAAACGGCCTGGCGCGCTCGCTCTCTGTCCGACGACTACGACGACGCTGCTGTGATGACGGTTGCATCCCCTGTCCGACCAGACCATATTCCGTGTGTTTGGGTTTGACGTGCAGTCTGGTGCATCGTCATCGTCGTCGTTTGAGTTCTACTCGCGCAGTTACAGTCTGGGCATGGTTTGAGCGAGGAAAAGGGAATGTGTAATGTTATTACCTACCTTGTGCTTACCATCGATACCACGCTGAGTGCAATCGACATGCTATCATGCAGTTGCAGTCTGTTTGCGCTGCAGTAGAAGACGATTACGGTTGAGAAAACAACAACACGGAATAACCGAAGAGCCGTTCACTGCTTCGTAGAGTTGCGAGAAACTGTTCTTGATCATTCCCATTAATTTTGACTAACAAAAATTGACAATTAAATAGAATGTGACGCAAGTCGTTTCTTAGATAACATCTTAATATTTTCAATGCTGCTTTTACGCGATTTACATTTCTTCGATTTTGTCCATATTTAAGATGAGTTCAGAAATTTCAATCACATTTTTCTATGATTTTTGATTTGAATTTGGTTGTACTTTTAGATCACACAATCAAAACTACTGACAAAAAATAAACCGCGTAAAAGCAGAATGAAGTGTAACTAGCACACATGCCATAACAGGAACACTTCCAACTTATTAAAACTAATCCAGATTAAAGCTTCCAGGCATCAAATTTCTATCGTTCAACTTGTCGGTTGCTGTTGCTGACTGAAGTTATTAAAATTCTTGTGTTCTCAGTTATCCTTCGAGGGGCTTATACATTTTCGTCCATTTCGAGATAACATCACTATGCACCAGAGTTAGCACCTATTTTCATATTTAGTGATAATACACAGGACTGTGATAATTAAAATGATAAAAAAATGCATCATGTTAGATTGTTCCATCACGCAAAGTAACCGCTTATCAGCCCCATTCTGAAATTCATAACTCAAGAGGCCAAATTGCAGTTGTGCATTATGGGCTCGCTTAGTGTTTTGCTTATTTAACAAAATTACAAACAAGTTCCAAAATGGCCCAATTTTAACAAAAATGTGAATCATATCCCATTTTAAACAATTACGCCAAGTTTCAAATAAATCGGAGAAGGTTGCCAGGAACTGCTCAGTTTGTTTACGTTTTATGAACCACCCACTTGGATCCCCCTTCCCCTTGTAGCGTATTTTTCAGCATGAATGGTCATCCTAAAATGCTACGTCATTTATGCATCTTCCCTAAGGTATTATTTGAGAATAATGTAGAATCTATATCTAGGTATCTATCTATATATATATGTATATATAAATGAATTTCTGTCTGTCTGTCTGTCTGTCTGTCTGTCTGTCTGACCCTTATAGACTCGGAAACTACTGAACAGATCGGCGTGAAAATTTGTATTCAAGGGTTTTTGGGGCAGGGAAAGGTTCTTATGATGGTTCGAGACCCCTCCCTCCTCTGTAAGGGGGAGTTCCCATACAAATGAAAAAGAAATTTTTGCATAAATCGAGAACTAATCAAGCAAATGGAACCAAATATGACATGTGGAGGTCATAGGAGGTAGCCCCTTAGATAAGAGGGGGGAGAGGGCTACGTACAATATAGCATGGTTTTTTTAATTGGCGCATAAACTCAAGCTAATCTTCTTCTTCTTCGCATTTCAAGCTTATTGCATATCGCATATTAGCTTATTGCGTGCTCTCAACTTAGTGTTCTAGGTGTACTTCCACAGTTATTAATTGAGAGCTTTCGATGCCTGTACCATTTTTGCATTTGTATAATTGTGTGGCAAGTCCAATCATACTTCTATGCCCAGGGAAGTCGAGAAATTTTCCAACCCGAAAAATTCCTAGACCGGACCGGGAATTGAACCCAGCCACCTCCAGCATGGTCTTGCTTTGTAGCTGCGCCTTTACCGACTGAGCTAAGGGAGGCCAAGCTAATATTGAATCCCAAGCAAGGCCGGACACACTCAGCTAGTATACATATATAAATTAATTTCTGTCTGTCTGTCTGTCTGACCGACCCTTATAGACTCGGAAACTATTGAACCGATCGGCGTGAAAATTGATATGCAGGGGTTTTCGGGGCCGGGAAAGGTTCTTATGATGGAAATTTTGGCATGTGGAGGTACATATAAGGAGATGTTCATAGGGGGTAGCTCCTTAGATAAGAGACGGGGGGGGGGGCTAGGTACACTATAGTATGCTTTTTTTTATTCGGCGCATACACTCAAGCTTATTTTGAATCCCGAGCAAGGCCGGGGACTCAGCTAGTATTGAATAAATGGCGAGGCATAAAGCAGCTTTAAAAAATATGTACCCAAGAGGTCCCGATTTCAATGTTGTGTATGCTTATGCTTTAAACCATGATCAAATTATTGACATTGAGAGTTGGTTCACAAACATTCACATTTAAATTATTTGGTGTCTTCAGAAAAGCTGCTTATTTTGATGTTATCTAAAACCAGGGTTACTTCCACTCACTTCGCTATAAAAAATGTTTTTCGGAATTATGGAATCATTGGATGCTATTATGAAAGTTTGTACTTGTCAGAAACAAGAAGAGGTTGGAAGGTATGTATTTGACACATAAAACCTGTCAATTTCGCTTTCAGTGCGTCACAATCAGCGAATTTATGACTCGTGAGCGTTCACTCAGAGTGAGCAATAATGACAGGTTTTATGTGTCAAACACCTAGTTTTCAACCTTATCTTGTGACTTACAGCTACTAACTATCATTATAATATCTAATGATTTCATAATTCCGAATAACAATTTTTTATAGCAAGTGAGTGGAAGCAAGCCTGTCTAAAACTATCTAGAACATATTATATTGATCATATTTGATTAAAATACTAAATAACTCAAATAACTAGTTTTGTTATAGTCCTGGAAGAAAACCAATTATGTCTCTAAAGGAAGGGGCCTGTTGAGATCTCTAAAGAAGGGTATTTTTTGTTATTTTTTAGAACATTAGAATACATGCAGTCACTTTGGGTTTTCAGCATGTTATTAAGCAATATTTCAGCTTTATTTTCGAAAATTTTCAAGTCAAAATAATATTATTTTTTCGCAGTTGGAAGTTCTGTAACCAGACAGATGCAGGTGATGTTTTTGTAGCTTGCAGGACAGCGTTGTCAGCACTGAAACATCGGAGAAAAGAAATAATTAGTGCTTTGAGTTCTTCATTAAGATATCTAACATCTAACATAGGCTTTTTGAAAATTTTCAAAATTACCAAAATTACGGCGTTTGATAAATAAAGTTAGGCTTTTCATTGAAAAACTCGCTACTCAAATGCGCGTAAAAAATATGGATGGAATATCTGAAAAATGCTATGTTAGATTTTAGATAATTAATTTTTGCGTCGCGGACAGAATCAGCCAAATTGATCGAATAGTCCCTGCAAATGTCGTGCAAGGTAAAAAAAGGTTTCGAGAAAAACTCGTTTTAAAATTTGAGTTATATTTAAATGCCTTTAACACAAGACTAACAGCGACTTACATTCTCTGGGTATCGAATTGCTTTTCGACACAACATTCTAGTGTCAAGTGTCAAGCCGAAAATGAAAAAATATCGATTTTTCGAAACCCATCAACAGGTGTCTCTCCCTAAGGGTCAAGATGTAGCAATTTGGTGTCTTCGGCAAAATATCAAAAATTTTATAGTACCGTAAAACGGGGTAACATTGATAGTTTTTAAAGTATATTCTTAATATTTTTTACAACAATGAATGTTTTTCAAATTTTATATTTTTGAAAGAAGTACTGAGGATCCAAGAGTTAAATCGTCAGTAATATGTTTAACGGAAATTTAAAAATTTGTTCTATTTTTTTAGTTTTGTGATCGAACTTCAGTATTTTGATTTGGGATTACTTTGATAATGCTCGATGAATGTAGATAAAAATGAGCGAAACTCAAACAATTTAGTTCTTTAAATATGAAATTTTGAATGAGTACATAATCAGAAAACATCAAAACAGGCGAAGAACACGAAACATGATTTTTTAATATGTTTGTAAAATATGTAACACATACTATATAAAAACTGTATACGATATCAACGGAAATACCCTAAGCTCCAATATGGGACCAATGATTCTAATTTGGAAAAAGCGCAGCGAGTAAATTTAATCATTATCTTATACTACCAAAGTTACCCGCATTATTAAAGATACCCCGTTTTACGGTACTACAACTTTGTCAAATACATCAACAAGTTATTATAAAAACTCAGAATTTTAGAATTTGGATGTTTTAATGTAACTTGGTGAAAATTCTGGAGACTAAATATTTCTAAATATGCGGAGCAGTGCTGTAAATTCTCAAAATCAATTGAACATATTTGGTGCTTTTTTACATTGTTAGGTTGGTAACATTGATTTGTTTGGATTTGACTAATCTGCTAATCCGGAATACTGTATCAGTTTGCTAAGTCAAGTAATTTGACAACGACATGGATCTTTCCCATTTTAAAAAACGCTTACATCATTCAATTGAGTCTAACCTACACACAAACGGAGCTCCGGTGAAAATCTAAGCCAACCCGACTTCTACCCAAGGGGGACGGCTCTATCTACAATGCAGGACAGGTTTTGTTTTGGTTCGGTTAGCTGCGCGCACGCTGAGTAGATTGAAAGAAGATTGATAACGATTCTGAAGATTTCCTGCAAAAAGATGATGTGCGATGCAAGTAGATGCGAGAAATGAAAGAAGATTTTTCGTAGATTGATTCACTAGGGTGAAATTTTTCGAGCATCTAGAATTGAGATTTAGATGTAACGTCCTCCTCGCATCTACCACAGCCCAACCCGATATTGACCGGACTTAAAGTTGACATGGCATTAACCCGACATTGGGTTGATATCAACATTAAATGGACTTAACATTGACCATACATCGGACCGATATGTCTTTTTGGGACAATTTTTCTGAATTTCTTCCGTAGCCAATTGCTGTTTATCAATTGATAGTGAGTGTGGCTCAATTGAAAGACGATGAGGTTCGTTTGAGAAAGTGACTCTTGATGGACGTGATAACGTTGCGTAAATTGATTGGATGGTTGTATTGGATCATCTTCAATTGAATGATATGAAAATTAACAGCACTGATGCGGAGTAACATTTTCAACATCTTCCTACCTCACCTCTAAAACATCTTAAAAATAGAATCTGGACTATTGGTTGATGAGGCTATATTTTGAAGAACTTAGAAATTGGTCAGGAATTTATGAACTTGGAAAAATAGAGATACAGAAAATCGGATAGGTAAAAAACTGGAATTAAGAAAAAAATATGACACCATGGGCTTAATCATGAAATCACCAAAATTTAAAAAAAAATCATTAGCTTTAAAAACAATTTGTTCCTTAGA
Source organism: Ochlerotatus camptorhynchus (assembly GCF_037179485.1). Taxonomy (NCBI): domain Eukaryota; kingdom Metazoa; phylum Arthropoda; class Insecta; order Diptera; family Culicidae; genus Ochlerotatus; species Ochlerotatus camptorhynchus. The sequence continues at coordinate 1,275,106 of NW_027040529.1, read as the reverse complement.
CAAATTTCAAAATCGCAGATTGAGAAAATTATTTGAAATCTCATCTAAATCTGTTCCTAAAATATCAATCGAATTTTCTAGATGTTTTTAACATTCCGGATTATAGATTTAGGACAAAAAATCTTGATTTTAAGGAGACATAAATCATTTTCATAAATCTGGGAAATCCAAAAATATCATAGATCTTGAACTTAAAAAATATATTATCTCTGACTTTAAAAATCTTTGAAATTTGGTGGTTCAAATAAATGTACATTTTGAGAATTTAAAATAAAAATGTTTTCATGGCGCGGCTAAAGTTTTGACTTTAGTTAAAACCATTTGGGGGTTCTTACCATTAGTCAGCTATGCCTGGACACCGAATTCGCTGATCGGAAAACGGCTTGGGGGGATGAAAGTATATAGTCTAAAGTACAAAAAAACGTGAAAAAAAAAATTTGATTTTTTGAAAAAAAAAAGATCGGGAATACCCCCTTAAGAGCGTTAAAAACAAATAGGTGAAGAAGACTTCTCCAGTATTCAACAAGCTCGCGTATTTCCCTTTTTGCAATATAAGGCTGGTATATGACTAATATAGTGGATAAAGGGTGCCCGACCATTGGCTGAATGTTGTTTGGCCGTGCCGTTCGGCCGAATACTAGAAAAGAGATTTCCAATTTTTAAAACACTGCTACATTCCTAAATGGCAGCCCTGTGGACTTTTTTTTTACTTTCCACAATTCTGGTTTTTGACATTCATAATATGGGATTTTTTGTTAAATTGTATATTGTAGAAAACTGAAATTTTATTTTGTCGATGGATTCATTATTCTATTCAAGATAAGCTTTTCGTAATGTTATAGGTATTTTTTTAGCCACCCTTGTTAACATGAGCAGTTCTTTGGAGTTTTGATGATCTTATTCTCTTGAACAGTAAACGCAGCTTGTTATAACATTAAGACAAATCAATTGACAAAATTAGGAGATTTCTTCTTTTTTCAAACATGAGCAGTTCTTGGAGTTTTGTTGTTCGGCATTCGCCCAAATGACCCGGAACCTGAATAAAGATCGTATGTAAGAAGCTCTATGTTAACCGTATTGCACAAAGGATTAATAACGGAAAATTTCTTGGGTTGTTGGTTACTTCGTCCACTAGAGCATCTTTTTCGAATCGTGAAAGGTGGCACACACATGTACAGCTGTAACTTTTTTAATTATTGTACTCGAAAAAAGCGAGGCACACAAAATTGGTCGCCAAAAATTCATTTTAAGTCTGATTTTCTTCAAACTTTCAGGGCCAGCTCGTTCTTCAAAACCTTATGTGTTTTAAGAAGTCTGGCCTTCATGATGGCCCAACACTTCTCAATCGGGTGAAGTTCCAGTGGGTTGACGTCTTTTAGTAGAAAAAGAACATTGTTGTCTCTGTATCAGTCTAACACCGGCTGGGCGTACTTGCAGGATGCCAAATCCGGCCAAAACAGCGCAGCTGTGAGGATTTTGGCAGCAAAAAGGCTTGAAATTGTCTGCCGCTGAAACCAGAGATTGTAACTTATGACTTCTTTTGGGAAAAAATGTCAAGAATTTTATTCTGCATATTTGCAATCGGCGCACGCTGTGATAAGTGCATGTTTGGAGCCTATTTTTCCCAAAATCCCATATTTTCTGTAGTTCTTTCCCATTATGATACTTCACTTATTCAAATAGTCAGTACCTTTATCAGAAGTAGCAAATTTGTCTTCTAGTAGTAAGCTTGTGCCTTTTAAAAACTATTGATAATATTTATAGGAGAGCATGCGGTCAAATAAGCCAGATTTTGTAATAAAATATAAAAGTTATCCGAATTTAAATTCAATATAAAAAATAAAAAATAAAACATGAGTTGCTCAGAAAGTGGATTACAATAGTCTAAATGACAAAACTGATTCAAATACTTGTTTTGAGCGTATTTTGCCCCGGTATCTCATATCAAAACAATTCACTTTTTTGAAAGATTTCTGATGACCGAACAGTTTCTGCCGCTGAAATGCTAACATTAGATTTAGGTTTTATTGAAGTAAAAAGGAATCTAAGCATCAAATGTGCTTGTTTTCATACTGTGTATGGACAAATAAATACATGCTTGGCGTCTGGTTCACCCCAAAATCGTCTATCAATTGAAAGCATTTAAACTGGTTTATTGGCTGGAAATATTTATAGGAGAATGTGGGGTCAAATAATTCATGTGTCTAATATATAAGTTTGCTCATGTTGAATGACATTAAAAAAAATAAATTTGTACGCTGTACAAAATACTCAGTAAATTGGTTGCAATAGTCTAAAAGCCCAAAATTAGGCATGTGTAAGTATAAACCTTGTTTTGCACCGGTAGCCTTGTAACTTGATTTATTTGTTACTTGAATTTTATGCCTTTTTCAATGACGACGGAAAACAAGATCGACGGAAAAAACAAACCAAAGGAAAAAAAGAAAAAAAATTACGGCCGTTTTACTAGCGTAGACACCAGCCATTTTACTTTGATTGAAGTGCATCCTCTTGGATGTAATAATAAAATTTATTTTTTGCTATATATGATTACGGACAATTCTAATGTAAACACGCAATGTAATTTATAGGACCCTACAGAAGCACATGTTATTTACTATAAGCCGACAAAATCCAAATTTCGGGTTTTCATACCGCTTATCCCTATGCTGTAATATATCGCTGGTTCCCGGAACGTGCCTGATAATTGTTAAAAAAGAGTCTAAATTGGGTAAATAGGTGACATCTCATCCATTTGACCGGCTGTCTGCTTGATTGGAATGATTTTTCCCATGACTTTAACAGATAACCGATTGTTCCAAATTTGACTTGTCGTTCTTATCTGGATTCAGCCTCTTTAATAATTGTCATTATGGCCCTAGGCACTTTTTCTACCAATGAATGATATTGTTTTGAATTCTTAGGTGCCTTAAAGTGAAACATGTTTGCTTTGTTTTCCAATTTGGTGCAGTGAGTCATACTTTTTTTTTTCTAAAATTTAAAAGTGAGTTAAGCATGTACTTCATCGGCGTATTCAAAATTATACCGGCGGCGTGTCAAAGTCTCTATGTTCAAGACTCGTTGTCTCACTGTTCCTGCTTAGTGTGTTTACCTTTACATTTTTTATTGTAATTAAATCAAACTACAACCAATCCTCCTGAAACTTGTTTTTAAGAAACCTATTCCATTCTAATGGAGGCAAGGGCTTTTTCGTATATTTCATCGAATTTTTTTGAAAAAATGTCAAACAAAAACTGCCTCACTGTTGACTACTCTTAATGATTAGAGGCATTAAAACTGCTGCAAATTTCATATGTTTGTCGTTTCCTCTATTTACTAAAATTATTCTCGATGCTTTCCATACCAAGTAATCAATTTTTCCTCGGATTATCGTACTTCACCCTTATTATTACTGCGATGAATTTATTTTTATTCCAGTTGCTCTGCCCTGATGACCAATTTCTACTAGGAAGACCTTCTCTACTCTGCAGTTAACATTCATCCTATTTTACACGTTACACCGTTCCGCAATTTGCTCCTCGCAGTTTCGCACCGAGTACTTACTACACTAGTAAACCTTTTCCTTTTTCCTGTATGTTCTGTTCAAGCTCGCCTGTCGTTTGTTCTCTTCCATTGGATTTACTCCAACCGCGCCCGCGGTGCATTTTCGCGATCCAGCGCGTTGAAAACGGTGTCAATTTACCGCGAGTGCCTCAGGTATTTTTGTTTTGTTTACCTTCACTGCACTACTTTTCGTTTCCTGTGCTGCAGTTTTGATACACCTGGCTATTTACAACTCGACGTTACGATACGGGATGGGGTTCGGTTGTTCTTGCTTCTTGCGCTCTGTCGTGGATGGCGTGCCTCGTACTAATTTGGCTTCTTGGTGTGTGGAGAGGCTAACTGTGTCGTTGTCGCCGTCGTCATCATCATGCGGCATTACCTAGAACCGTAAATAGCTACGTTTGTTGTTTGTGTGGACTAATGGAAAGTGAGAGGTAAACACTTGGTTCGTGTCTGCCGGCTGCATAGACCGTGGCGTAGTTATTAGTATGTAGTAAAATTTACTGCGATGTATGCGATCTGTTTAAATACTTCATTACAAACTTGGTATGGACATATTTTTTCAAATTTTAATTTCCAAACACCGTCGATCATCGCTGTACCACCAGTTTCAAACACGAGAGAGGTTATTGCGTCGTTTGTCAGGCAATACTATTGAATAGTGGCGCGTTTGTCGGATGCAGTACTAGAATAGTTTTATTTGCCTTTTTTGGGTGGACGTGGCTGCAGCGACGTTGCAAGCCATTGCATGTTTGGGTAGGTCATGTGTAAATTTTACGATAGTAGGTACCTACATACATGATGGGGGGAAACGGCTAACCGCCTTCTGTTGGTCGGGTCGAACGGAATACTACACAGACGCAAAATGCATTCGCTCATAAAATGCATCGAACTTGTAAATGTGCTGCTGTGTGCAGGATGGTTTACATACCCATTCGTTTTTCAATTTTGTTTTGCTTCACGATGGATGCACCTACCCAGCACTGACCTATCCCTACGAACGAATGGGACGAGTCGTTGTTGGCAGGTGGTGTAAAATACTAAGTAAGGGGGGGGGGGTGAAGTTTACGGTCCTGCAGTGGATCATAATTGGATTAAGTTCATTGATTGCGGCATATGTCGGTCCAATGGGATTTGGTGTAATTATGGGAAGTTTATTAAATTTCTTATGTGTTTTGTTCCACTTTAGTGGAAGGTAGAATACAGTTTATGATGTTTGTATAATGTAAGGATTATCGTTGTTCTGAAAAATTTATCCTAAAGCTTAATCCATCTAAAATTGCACACCCAAAAATGATGTGACGATTCATAGGATTGGTTTGGCTCCTGCATCGTCCTGGATTATACAATGTATTAATGTATGTAAACGTTCAGTTTTACGAAAGCGCTCCTCTCTTCTTGCTAAACACGTAGCCGGTAGTAGATTTTCCACTATTTGGATCCGTCTAACCCGTCAATTGCGGGTTGCCTTTTCAGATGCTTCTTGCAGGTAACGCTTAATGCCCGAGATGTTCGTCAAATACTCCACCACTTCCTCCCTTCCACGCTCTACATGTGTTAAACTTCTTCAAGATCAGTTGGACACATCGTTTTGTCGAGCTTGGCACTAATGTCTGCTGGAGTCGAAACAGAATTGCAGTTCGCCGTTCGAAAATTTCTTGCACGTAACCTTGCTGATCCAGCTGGAGCTTGTCTTTCGATCTGTTGCGAGTGACCCTTAGAACTAAACAAAGTTTTACTCCTCCTACAGCGACTGTTCAGTTGTGGAATACGAGAAAATCCTCCAAGTAGATGATTACAAACATCATTTGATCTTCATCGATCTTAAATTCACACAGTGCTTCGTTTAGGTGTAGATTTTAAACCTGGCTTGACTGTTCCAAACCGTGCCTTCGTCAATTGACAAAGTATCGACATATGTTGGATGAAGCCCTCTGGCGACTCCATGTAGATTACCTCATCCGTCCTTCCCTTGCAGAAAAGCGGTTACTGAGTCCATTTGATCTTTGATCCTCGTCCAAATTATGTTGAACCGTCAGTGACATCAGGTATCGGATCGTTGAAAAGCGCACGATAGTTGAAACGCACCTAATAGAAATCGACTCCGTAGTGCTACCAGCTTACTCCGTAGTGCTTCTCTATTGGACGGAACTGGGGACATTTGGTGGATTCAGCTGTTTTGGGATGAACTGGACTCCATTGTTGTTGTATCATTGTAGCACGTCCTTGCTGTAATGGCAGCTGGCTAGATCTGGCCAAAACGTAACTGGACCATCATGGAACATTATGAAGGGTAAAATCCGTTTTTTTGAGGCACTCCCTTTTATAAACTTTTAATTCATAGTCTTATCCGTTCTTTCTTGCCACATGAACAGATCCCTTGACAAATATTTTTGACGTAGAACTACGTCTTTGTCGACTATACTGGGGTGCAAATCAAAAAATATGTGTGGTGAAGGAGTGTTAGGTTTTGAACGCTTGTAACTTTGTCATTTATAGATGAAATTAAAATCCAAATACGCCAATCGATAGGATATTACATTACAAACCTGCTGTAATAAATATTTTTCCAATTTTTCTGTAATTAAACTTTTGAAAATGTGCAAATGATAATTTTATCACTGTTTTCATGAAATAAGCCTTTTTCCCAAACACAGTCATCATAAACGAATACCACTTGGTTGCACATCATTCTGCTTGAACCTGAAAAAATATAAATCAGCGCTGCTCTCCTGCCTCTGCTCATTACCGCTTCGGACGGCGTGGCACTAGGTCCTGCAACAAGCAGGACCAAGTCAGTGGCTAAAGGTGGATCACGGCGTGACCACAATGAGGAATGAGGAAAAGCAATGTATGTAAACCCCCTCCCCCTTCACAACAACCCCCCCCCCCCTCAACAATAACCCGAAAAAGACATGGACTTTGACGATCACTTTTTCCGGGAAATAAATTTTAAACAAATCACAATTATTAGTACAAAAAGAAATTTTTCCCTTAATATCTTCCCGCACCGAAACTTTCAAATTTGAGAAAAAAAATGCTTGAAATATGTCTTTCAAGCATTTTTTTTCTGATGATTATGATGTTGGTGAATAACACACAACTGACTGTAAAACATATCTGGTATCTCTATATATGAAATTGAACATCGTAAGTCCATCCTTTTTTCCATATTCTGCACAAAATAAACGTTCTGCCCCACCCCCATTCATAATAAAATAGCGGGAAATCCTGTCAGTTGCGGGGCTTAGAAAGTATGTTTTGTGCAGAAAATGTAAAAAAGGAGGGACTTCGAATGTATTTTTTCTGCAAAATATGTAAAAAAGGAGGAACGTCTGATGTTAACCTCAATGCATATATCATGCATCATAGATAGAGATAGATAGATAGATTCTACGTCATACTGCGGTCATGTCTAGGACACAACCCTTTAATTTTTTTTTTGCAAACTTATCCGCGAAAACAAACTTGAATCTGCCAGGAACCTTGCCGCGAGCAGGAGCCTTGTAGAATTTGAGCCCCGGGTGGGTACACAGTGGCACAAATCTGAATAAAGACGGTCAAAACATTTTCTATCCTTTTTCGACGTTTTAGAGATTAGGTATCGTCGAAGCAGTTGTTCAAAGTGGTATCCCACATCTTTTGAAATACACACCTGAGTTATCATTAAGCTAGTATTACACATCCAAATTCTACCTTTTTTCTAGTTACGTGATAATTGGACAAAGTTGCAGAACAGTTGATTTTATGAACATTTGCTAAACACACCAAGTTTCTACATCTTAACTCTAAAGAGGTATAATTTATTTTCTTTGAAGACTACTTAAATATTGGTTTTTTGAGTTAATTAGTGCTTTTTTCAAACTTGATTAATTTATCATATTCTAAGAAATTGTTGTCATCATTAAAATACACAACTTTACTGAATACACCAATGCGTTTTATTGATATCAATGTGTTACATATACAGCCCACCAAGCGTTTTTATGACGTCATATTCAATGGCCCAAAAAGGGCCCTGGTGATGTCTAAAACTAGTTGTTTTGGAAGATTACCTTATAAAATAGCACTCCTGAAAATTTCAGCGTTGGGTACCGAGGGGTACCTAGTCAAATCTCGAGTCGAAACAGTCAATGTTATATATAGACGCATTTCGCGCCAAATCGAATCGAAGCTGGCAGCACCCTCTCAGATTTCAATAAAATTTTCTGGATGTGTAGATGGATGTGTACACATAAGCACTTTTTCATATTCAGTTTTTCCAAAATTTATCTAGACTAACATTTGAGAAGGGCCAAACTTTTTCTACCGATTTTTTTCAAAAAAAAAATTAGAGAAAAATGACAACTCCAACAAAAATGTGTTGTATGGATGACTTTTAGGAAATTGACCAAATTATTGAAAAAAATAATGAAAAAAAATTTCATTTAAGACCTACACTGAAAAAAAAAACGATTTTTAAAATATAAAGTCGATTTAAAAAAAATGGCCATGTTTGATTTGGATGGAACTTTTCCTCAAGATAGGTAATTATGTTTACTACCATCCGTCCATACATTGCGAGATGTCTGAACTGATTTTTTTAACGTACCATTTTTTCACAAAACTAAACCAGTGAAGCTCAAAATCATCTCAGAACCTAATGAAGCTCCATTTGTGATTCAATGTTGTCTAATCAGCAACAAATCACTTGGATTAATCGAGAATTCCATATGAAAAGGGCTTATATCATTAGAAAATAATATAATTGATTATATTGTCTACTACTGAGGCAAAATCCGATACTCCTATAGCAACTAAGAATTCTTAGCTCAAATTGTCCATAAAAAATTAGGGATGAATAAAATTTAAATTGAGATCTTCTTTCGAATCAACAACGATGTGGAAAGTGAATGTATTGCATCATAATTCTATATGCCCTTCTGTTATTTATACCTAAGCCATTAACATTATATACCTACCAATACCTATGAGCACTATAAAACTAAGGTTGATTTCATACAAGCAGCAGTCGATCTGATAACGAAAGTTGTGAAGACAAGTTGTAGTAAAATTATTATCATGGACCAAAGTAGTAATTTAAGGCTCAAAGGATTGAAATGTTGTGCAAATATAAATAATCCGAGATGCAACCGAAATAAGTTACGGGCCATATCGTCAACGATGGTAGAAAAAATACATTCTATGGGATATAACCACGAAATTGATGAAACGATGCAAATGCTCATCGTTTCATCAATTTCGTGGTCGTGACCATGAGTCATGCCGTAGCGTGATATCTCATAATAGAAGTCCAGTTATGAAAAAACGCCGATCGGTTGGAAATGAAGTAATAAAAAAGAATCATTAAAAGAAGGCGAAAATTGTTCATTCATTATCCAAAGCGCTGCTCAAGGATATGACTGGAATAATTTTCAAGCAACAATACATCCATTTGAAGTTTATTATAAGAAAAACAATAAACTTGAAAATGTTAGCTTCATTATCATATCAGAAGTAATGACTCACGATACAGTTGCAGTTCAGTTGTTCATCTCAAAAATTATAGATTTTATTAAACAATCGATAGATTTTTCTAAAATTACTTTTATGTCAGATCACAGCAGCATCACAATACAAAAAAAAACTTTACTAGTCTGTGCAGAAGAAGCATGCATTACATAACATCTCCACGAGAATTATATAACTGGGCAGTTGAACAAACAGATAAAAATATCACAAAACTACGTTTCGAGTACATATCCACTGAACAGTACATCGAAATGTCAGAAGAACTCGAAGAACTATATAACAGCACAAAGACAATATCTGGCACACAGAAATTCCACAGTTTTGTGCCTATAATTGGTAACAAAGTAGCGGCAAAAAGGTATTCTAATTTAGAAGATGAACCAAAAATTTTTAACTTGATTGGAAAAAGGAAAAAATAGCATGTATGAAAATAGGTTTAAAACATTGAAAATATAAATAAATGATATATGAAAAATCTTGTTTTTTTTCTCTCACATATTATCAAATTTTGCATCAGTAGTAGACAACAGAATAAGGGAATGATATGTTTTTTGACAAGGTCTACATGTCCAAATAGTTTTATTGAACTCTGAGAGGGTGCTGCCAATTCCAAATACGATTTGGCGAGAAATGCATCAGGAGCCCTTTTCATATGAAATTCTCGATTAATCAAAGTGAACTCAAGTGCTGATAAGATAAAATTGAATCGCAAATTGAGCTTCATTGGATTCTGAGATGATTTTGAGCTTAACTAGTTTAGTTTTGTGCGAAAATGGCAAATCAAAAAAAAAAAAATCATTTCAGACATGAAAAAGTTTTTGTAAGAAAAACTTTTTTTCCTTAAAAGTGCCCATCTCGCAATGTATGAACGGTTGGTAGTAAACATAATTACCTATCTTGAGGCAAAGTTTCATCCAAACCAAAAATGGCCATTTTTTTTAAATCGACTTTAAATTTTAAAAATCGATTTTTTCAGTGTAGGTCTCAAATGAAATTTTTTCTAGCATTTTTTTTCGATAACTTGGACAATTTCCTAAAAGTCGTCCATACAACACATTTTTGTAGGAGTTGTCGTTTTTCCATAATATTTTTTTGAAAAAAATCGGCAGAAAAAGTTTAGCCCTTCTCAAATGTTGGTCTAGATAAATTTTGTAGTATGCAAAGTGGCATATTTAGTCAAGGTCTACACGTCCAGAAAGTTTCATTACAATCTGAGAGGGTGCTGCCAGCTCCGAATACGATTTGGCGCGAAATGCGTCTATAGCCCATCAAGCGTTTTTGTGACGTCATATTCAACGGCCCGAAAAGAGGGTATGCGGGGTTTAAAACTGATTTTATTTGGAAGATTACCTTACTCCTGAAAACCTAGTCAAATTCCGTTTTGAAATATTTAGTACAAGTTATAAACCAATGTGTGATACTTACTCAAGATAAAATTTCCAATTATGTAAAAAAAAAAATGCTTTATCTTGCACTGTAATCAACGGGTTTGTTTATCAAATGTATATACTGAAGGTTGGTATTTTGAGTATGCTGACATTGAAAAAAATGTTTTAATTATTTCTTACCATCTGGTCTCGTAAGATCTACAACTATATACACAATCTATCAAATCTGAAAATGAGTGTATGACTTTGAAATGCAGATGATACTGAAAATGACCGATTTGTTGCTACCAGGACTGTCATCTGATCACTCAATGCGTCCAATGTATTGATTTTCTGAAATCCACAAAGTAAGAATCGAGCAAACACAAAGATTGCTAGCCTTTCCACCCTGCGTAAGTGTAAAGCAGCGGAGAAGAGAAGAAAAGCATACATCCAGAAACAACAAAAACTCAATGTGTACCCATCGCTCCGACGGCTCCGACGCAAAGAGCGCCACTCAGTGTAGGGTTCATTTTTCTTCGTTGTGCACTTCTTCATCTCCTATGCATGCAAGCGTGGTAAGCAAAGTCTGTAAAGAACTCAAAGAAGACATTAGCCGCTTGTTGTTTTGTATTCGCTCCCTGCGCCGCACGGAGTGTACCGCTCATTGTGTGTGGATAACTTTCTCAAAGATTAGTTGAAAAAGAGTGCGAAGCAAAGCACTTTTCAGCCCTGGTTGCCACAATCGGGCCCACGCTTTAGTTTGGAATGAAGTGAAATAATTGCAAACATGAATATATTCTAAGCTTAAAAGAGTTTAATCATATATTGTATAAAAGAAGTTTAGTTATAAAATAAGAAGCTACTATTAACGGCGCCGGTGGTGTAGTGGTAAGCGTGATTACCTCTCACCCCAGCAGGCCTGGGTTCAATCCCAGTCGGCGCCGCCGGGATGTTCTGAGGCAAAACATCTCTGATCACGCCTTCTTTCGGATGGGAAGTAAAGCCGTTGGTCCCCGGTTCATGAGTTGATGGGTCGATAGGTAGGGTCCAGGTGTGAGAGCTGCCTTCCTGGCACGTCGGTAGCATTGGTGTTCAGCACGGAAAACAAGATCGACGGAAAAAACAAAACAAAGGAAAAAAAAAACTACTATTTTTTTCTGTAGATTGATGTATCAATCGGTCAAACTTATATCATAAAAATTACTTCTGTTTTCTGAATCATCACTAGAAAGTTGATTATCTGGATTCAAAATCAATTTTTTTGGCAATCTGGTCAATTTTATTTTAATCTTATAGTCAGGTTTTCGCATCAGTTACAATGGGTCTGAAGTTGAAAGTAGTTGTTTGAAAATATCAGTATTTGTAGCAATCCTGTTGAGAAAATGAAAAAAAATACTGATTTACGTTGAAATCTTACGAGATCTGTTCACATTAACGCCGAATATCTTTGTTACGGCATTTCTGTGGCTCTTCGGATAAAGTTCCAATAGGTAGCACAGCTTGTCTTATTCCAGTAATGGAAGCCGTCAACGCAGGATTTACAAAAAAAAATCTAGCACTGTTGCCATCATTGATTATTCCTGACCCATGTTTCGGTACATCGGTCAACAGTCCCATTTACTTCTTAAACTGTTCTTGAAGAACCCGTTTTCTCTCTGCAACTTTTTTGTTTATCACATGGTTTTCTCGCTTGCCATATCTTTGAATTCATTCGATGTGGATAAAACTTCAAATCAATTGTTTCAGAATTTTCCCTCCCTTTGGCTAGTTTTTGCACCTTGCTGTTGGTGGGCGGGTTTAATTTCATGCTTTATAGTGGAGTGTTGGAGACGGTAGGTTTATGGTCGGCGTTGCTGACTCATGCCGCGATAGAATGGCGTCATGGGCAGGCAATGGGGATTACTAAGCTTCCCCTCTTTGATGAACCATTGCATGAAAGAACCAAAGATCTAGTCTAGCAGTGATAGTATCACACTTGTTACTCCTTTAATTGAGAGCCGCGTCGTAGTACGCTTACGTATAGGCACTGACGTTGGGTGTGATACTGGCGGGTTTTGACGCAAATCACTCTTATTTTATTTATTTTTACGCAGATAGATTTATTTGGGTTTGCAAAGGAATTATAGTATTGAAATATTTCAGAAAGTGCCCAACGGTGCTCCTTCTATTTGCGTGACAACAAATATTATAAATTAACAATATGGTTCACTCTTCTATTATCCCCAAGACACGATTTTTCCCGACACTAGCGGCTCTAGTGACGCGAAAGGTGACTACTACACTGTAAATTGAGCGTAACAAGGCTATCAAAAACAACTCACTGTTGATTAAAATTTAACCACACGGTATGAACAAAATAGTCAAAATTAAGTTTATATATAAAGCGCCGCCGGGATTTTCAGAGGTACAAAATCTCTGATTACGAAGGATGGGTGTGGAAGCTGCTTCTCGGGCGTCGGTAGCATTGGTATTCAGTACGGAAAACAAATCCACGAAAAAAAGTTTATTTCACCCAACTAGGTACTATTTGGGAAGCCAAAAGTAAGTAAAGTCCCATGTACTCAATTAATCATGTTTTGTTGTTTTGACATCATCCACATCCAGAGGGCCAGTCACTTTCGAATACATGGGAATGGTGGGAAACCATTTGGAAATGCATGAACATTTTCAGTTTTTATTCATTATCGTCTTTCGAGTCGTCTTTATGAGCAGTTTGGCAGATGTCACAAATGACATCAAGATGCCTAGCCGGAGTCAATTTTGTTCTGAATAGTTTTCAATCTGACAAGTAGGCTTACTCAGATTGGCCTTTTCCGCTTTTCGCGCTGCCGTTCCGCTTCCGCTGTAATTGCGTAATAAATAATAAAGCGGAATGAAACGATGCAAAATGGAAAGCAGAATCAAAACAAAACCGCAAATAATGCTACCAGAAACTCAAATTTCTAATGGTCATAGGGTTACAAGAAGTTCAAAATAAAAATAAACCCCGTTAATATGCACGAAGTGTCATTCAGATAAGCGGGGTCCACAGTATTGTAGGATATTTGGACACCGCAAAAATCTCCCTTTTATACCTGCACCATTCTAAATATGCTATTATAACCATTTCCCTAGTATTTGGGTACATTTTACTCATCCTAATAAAACTGGTTTACTCAGATTCTGCCAACTCCTTACTGTACATAAGAATGGGTACCGTCTACCCAGTCTCAGGGTACGGAGAAAATGAAACTTACCCAAAGCTAAAGTATAAACAACTCAAATTTAAGTAAAACTGCAGTAAACTCAGCACGGAAAACACGATCGACGGCAAACAAATCAAGAAAAAAAAATTCTCTGTTAAATCTCTATAGTATTTAGTAAAGAGGCGACATGTCAAAATTGGAACAATCGATTGTCTGTCAAAGTCATAGGAAAAGTAATTCCAATCGAGCAGAAGACCTGTCAAATGGATAAGATGTCACCTCTTTATAAATTCAGGCTCTTTAGTATTTAGTTCTTACAACCACTATAAATTGCCAACGATTGCACATAAACACTCCATAGTCCAGTCCACAACACTCAACTTTATCGTTTTTGTTTTGAACTATGATGGTTTTGACAGAGAAAGCTAGTAAGTAGAGAAACATGTAAAAAAAGCCTATTTACCAATGTAAACAATAACTTTGAACGATTTCTCGTGAGTATTGACTCAATCTGACAAACTGACACCAACATCTGTGAGATAATTTGCTCTATCAGATGATATAGTTAGTTTGAGTGGGCTTATTGCAATTCGGGAACAACCGACGTTTAAATGCATTGCATACATTTGGCTTGTATGCCTTTGCACATGTTGCTGCATGTAGAACGAGGTACCCAACACGCTTACTTGAAAGTACCCATTTATAAGTTAAAAAGGTCCATTTTGAAGAAAAGTGACTAAACTAGTATTAGGAGATTTTTACCCATTAATGAGTAACTGTTATCCATTAATGGGTAACATTTACTCATTAATGGGTAAAAATTGCTAATTTAATGGTAAGTCACTTATCTTTAAAATTTATATTTTTTACCAAATAATGGGTACTTTAAAGTTAGTTAAAAATTGAGTTCACTTTCACTCATCATGAGGCTAGGTAAAATTAAATAAATTATGAAAACTAAATTTTGAGAAATCCTCATCAATAATCCATTGAGTGAAAATTACCTAACCATCAATTGAATGCAATTGGCGTTGACAGCGACTCTGTAGCTCTTTACTCCTATGTTAAACTCCATAAGTAAACTTCAGACTGTGCGTGAAACATGGCGGACTTCGTACTATCAACCGGTGGAAACTAACGATATTAAATTGATTCACTACTGGAAAAGCCTATTGGTCCCAAGCAAATCGATTAACGTACCCTATTCTGGTCGAAATTCTAGTACTACACTATGTTTGTTTTGATTTTGTATGGAAGTTTGACAGATAAAATGAGGGGTTCGTGGATTTTGCTATGTTCCGAGGGGTGCATCGATTAGCTTGGGACCGAAGATAGTATCAGAACTGAGCCAAAAAGTTGAGCACATTTTTTCGGGACCTTCTGGTCTTAGAGTTACCTCTATGGCACTATCCTTTCACTTCACCGAAAAATCCCATTAGAAACTGTCAATCATTTCTAGAAGAGACCATTTTTCGACGGTGCCGTCAACGCCAATAATGGAGCACGAACGAAGGCGATGAAGCAAACAAAAATGACAGTATCAAAGGCAGCGCAAGTTGCTATGATTTTCATCCAAAAATAAGTTAAAATTTCCCAATGGTGAAAACATGACGGTTGAGTACTTTTAACATAAAATCGAATTCATTTTTATTTTTTTGTTTTTGAGCTTTTTTAAAACTCAAGCGTTTTTGAGTGTTTTTTCTTACCGTGTTTGTTAATCTATTACCCAAAATTGTGTTAACGATTATTAGCGTGTTGAAAGTTTTCCTCCTGTCAGTTGCCAAGTGGTATGTAAAGAGGGATGGCAGATATAATCTGCATTTTCTTTTATTTGTTTGGATTACCTCTAAGCCTTTTGTACATTCAAACTAAAGCAGATATCACGTTATTTAGATATGATATAATATAATATGATATCATATTATATAACGTTATTACGTTATTGATATCAACTATAGTCTGAACGTAGTACAATGTCATGACGTCAGGGTAGGCGTGTAACATGCATGAGAAAGCTAATACTGTTTGCCACACCTTTTATTTGACTAAACGTATGAATTGATTACACACTTAAATAATAAGGCCACGAATGTTTTTAGTCACCTTTCTCACCGGGAGAGGGTATTACTTATGCGTCTTTTCAGAAACATGTGGGAATTCTGGAAGTGAACTATATTGTTAATTTATAATATTTGGTGACAAGCTTTCATTGTTGTTTTCATTGAAGTATTACTCAGGAAACAATGTTAAACATCATTTTTGTACATGGTATTGTAACTAATCTTATATGTGCTTCATTTTGATTTGGGATAAGTGTTTGAACTATGGCTCGAGATTTCCACTGTGGTGTGCTTCTATTGTGACAACTTTCCAACATAGGCTATCACATTTATTTTGGTGGCACTCTTTAAATGATAATAAACCTTTTTTCTCGCTTCGGTTGTCTCGCACGGCTTTCGGAATTCGCGCGGTTTTCGTAACTTACATAATTTAGATATTTCGTTCGAAATGGATTTACTTATTCAATAGGTTTACTACGCGGATGTATCTACGCGCACACGTCACAGCATTTTTTCTATAACTATCTTGAAACAATACATACGGAATCCAGTGTTCAAGCGGCCAACATAGGCTAGTCCTTCTGCTGTATTGTCAAAGATAGAAGCAAAATTTATTCAAATGGGTCAAGTCTTGAAAACTAAGCTGTCACGCAGCTCCAGCTTGATACCCAAAAAAAAAAAAAAATCAATTGTTTCAGAATTTTGCAGTTAACTTAATTTTTTATCCATATCATCTATTTTTTTTCTATCGCAAGCCCAAGACTTGAAGAAATATATTGTGGAACAACATTTCATTAGCAGAAACATATGTGAGAATAGTTAGTTTTTCATCTAGGGGTTTGAAGTAGAGCCAAAATAGAAAGCATTGGTAGAAAATGAGAACAGCAGTTCAATGTTCATTTGTATTATAATAATCACCTGATATGTGCGAGTAATGGTGATATTCCATACTCTAGAGCTGAAATGTTAGTTGGTCTGGTTATCATATTGTGAAACTGTTTTGGAGATCCTTCACAGACGAAACATTTTTGATTGCTGATTCCAGTTAAAGCTCCACAAACCTTTACATCTATCATAGTGCAGACCAATGTGTGATGAAGAGAATATGATCCTTCTTGATTAGGATTTAAGTCTCTGATCTTCAATTCTATGTTTTTTTTTCTATCGGATAGTTAAAGCTGTGGTTTGTTTTGCAAATTGAATATTAATTGACCGACAGAATCTGGTAGTTGAAGGTTTCATGTTACGCCAGAAGATTGTAGAAGGATTATTCTTATCTCGAAGTTGAAGACGGACCAATAAAGACATGAATATTGAGCTTTCATCTGCGTTTTCATTTTCAAACTCTTGTTTGTAGTTGGAATGATCTGAAGAGTCGTCTAGGCCCCATTTTGAAATTTGCTCCAATGCAATTGAATCAGGTTTGACATCCACAGAACTCATCAAACGCTTTGTGGTATGGTCCAGAAGATTTTGAGAAATCACCTTCAATGAAAAACATGACTTTTTTCCGATGGTTGATTTTTTTTTTAATGTGTGGTCCAGGCTTTTCAAATTTTTGACGACCACTTTGGTGTGGATTGCATGATTTCGTTGAGAAGTTTAGCCGCATCCTCATTCCCCTCACTTCGCGCCTTCATTTCAGCAGCCAACGACAATTCCTTTGCAGATTCCATGCTTCTTAGAGGTGCAACTCTTCGGCGCTTGTTTTGAGTATTTAAAATTTGAAATGGTTTCTTTTGCCTACCCCTCGGTTCCGCTTTTGGTATTACTAATGCGTTTGCCTTCAGCCAAGTTTCATGTCGTGTATTGAAAATTTTCACGTACTTTTTACAGTTTCTCCAACGTTTTTCAAAGTGCGAACAAAACCTGAATACATTTTTAGTAATATTTTTTTATAACGGACACTTGCTCCTCCACATTTAGTTTCCGTTTAACGTATGCAAAAACGCGATAATATTTGACATAACGATTTCCGTTAATCTTTTCCGCTCACACTTTAAACAATTCCCTCCGACAAGGATTGAATGAATTCATTTTGAACCGCAACTTCCACACAAGATGCTCGCGAAAGATACCACACCTATGTATATAATGAAATAAAGCCTATCGCTCTGTGCTATAACCAAAACGTTAAGCGCAAAATACTTGGTAAGGTCATCCGTAAAAGCGCTCAGCGAGGCGCACGCGGTAATTTCAACCATCTGTTGTGACGTCACGTTCCATGTTGTGAAAAGAGGGTGGGTAGGGTCTAAAGGGCTAGCAGCGTCGGTGGTGTAGTGGTAAGCTTGATTGCCTATCACCCCAAAAGGCCTATGTTCAATCCCAGTCGGCACCGCCGGGATTTTATTGAGGCATAATATCTCTGATCAAGGGAAGTAAAGCCGTTGGTACCCGATCCATGTGTTGATGGGTCGATAGACTGGCCTACATTTATGTGGGGGAAATTTTTTATCATTTTTTTCAACGGGTCAACCCCTAGATTTGTGCCATTAGATGAGAAACCCACTCTCTGAAAATTTTAGCTCATTAGGATGTAACACGAGCTGGCGCTTTTGATTTAAAATTTATATGGGGATATTGGTTGAAATCTATGGAGAAATAATATTCCTTCACTCTTTTTTGCATAGAATTTGTTCAGCAAACTCGATTAAGCTCAGAATTTCAGCACATGTAGTGCATTCTGCACCATAAGTGCATTCTGCTCGTATATTGCAACAAAATACAGGCAGCTTATGCAACGCATCAACTAGATTACCACTAGTAATAAAAGTTCATATTTTCCACAGGCCAACATCCAGACTCGTGTCAGTAGGTGTGATAAGCACTCTCTGAATATTTCAGCTCACGGGCTAGCGCTTTTGGTTTAATGTTCATATATGAGATTTGGTTGAAATTTCCATCTACAATTTGCTCATGTAGATTCAAATGCGTATATCTCAATAAAACTAACTGTATTCATGACGCAATCTTCAGCAAAGTTGTTACTCATGAACTGAACTACAAGTTTTGAAAATCTAAATCAAATCGGGAATATGGAAACATTTTTATGATCGATAGAGTCTAGGGGTGTCATTTTGTCATGTATTTTATTTGAATTCCCCATACAAAGTTCAAACTAAAAGTGCCAGCTCACCTTAGGACCAAATGAGCTGAAACTTTCGGATAATGATTTTCTCACCTAAAGGCACAAATCTAGAGGTTGGCCCGTGGAAAATTAAAACTTTTATTTTTGTGGGCCAGTCTAGTCGCTAGGTAGGGTCCAGGTGTGGGAATTGATGTGGGAGCTGCCTACATGGCGTCGGTAGCATTGGTACTCAGTACGGAAAACAAATCAAGGAAAAAAAGGTCTAAAAGGTTTCAAAACCATAGTTAGTTAATTGATTGATTGATTTCTTTATTATAGAGACTTTCAGCCGTTGGCTGGTTCGTCTCTGATATAGTTAGTTAAAATTTTATCATATATTCTAGTATTCTTGAAAGTTGAAGCGATAAGTATTGCGAATATTGTAGTCAATATTCTATATAATATAGTGCAAGGAATATACCGATATTTGTTGCTTGTATCATAATATTTGCAACTATCAACATATAAGTATCAACATTGCAATGAATATACATAAAACATGTCGAAGTAGGTACGAACATAAAATATATAACTCAAGAACAAACCCATTAAATACATCTCCAGATGAGCATTTCAAAGAAGTTTAGTAAGCTCCAATGGAAGGGAGAATTTCAGGGGGAGTTCAGTTTCATTAGTTTCAGAAAATTAGCTGGAATCATTGAGGTCTTCATCTAAGTTCAGAAGTTCACTGAAGCTTAAACATTTTTAAGACAGTTCAATTAAATTCAGGGCAGCAAAACAAGCTTCATGAGAACTGCAAACACTTAAGAGAAGTTTCGAGAACTTCAGGAAAGAACAGAGAACCTCAGAGCAGTTCCGTTAACATTAGATAAATAATATAAATTTTAAAGAAGTCTCGAGATAGTTAGTAAATTAAAAAAAAACTTTAGAGAAGATCTATGATCGTTAAGGAAATTGAGGAAACTTTAAGAAGTCCGAAAAAGGGAACTTTAAAAATTTGATGAGAACTATTGTAACCGTCAGACTAGTTTCTCAAATACAAAAGAACTCCAAAGCAGTTTCATTAACTTCAGGAAAATTTAGACGACTTTCAAGTAGTTCTGAAGACCTCCGAAGAGCCTATTCCATATTTAACGAAGATTTATCATGAAAATTCACTTGGAGTTCAACTCAGCATTCACTTCGTATTCTTCCGTAACTCTCATGGAATTATTCTAGAAATTTAGTTGGAACGCTTCTCTGAATTCTATAAAAAATACCACCAGAATGTAATCCTTTGCAATATTCCTCAAATTGTTGATGCAACTATTCTCCAAATTCAAATTTCTTTGATTTATGCTCGGAATTATCCTGAAATTATCCTCAGTAAGAAACCCTTTGGAAAGATTCTCAGAATTGTCATTGAATTAATTTCAGATTCCCTTTTGAATCTCACTCCATCCCTTGGAATTCTGCTCGCATTGAAAATCTCCTGAGAATTCAATAGCATTTTTCCTCACAAATTCCTTAAATTTCTCCTCATAATTTGTTTGGCAAACTCTCCTGGAATTATTTTCCGAATTCCTTTGAAGATCTCCTGGTGTTATTCTCAAATTTAATTATAAGTATTCACCAAACAATTCCAAGGACTTATGCTCCAGATTCGGTTTTCTCCCACAAACTTCATGAAATTATCCTCAGAATGGTCTTGGAGTTTTCTTCTGAAGTTCGCAGGAGTTCAGATTTTCCTTTGAGTTTTCACTAAAACTTACTTTGAATTCAATTCAGGGTTTTTTTTTTGAAATTCTACTCAAAACTATCTCAGGCTTAACAATAAATCTAATATTGTTTTTTTAACTAGCTCGTTTATTTGGAAGGCTCAATCGCATTAGCTTTACGGAGCCGATAGTTCATTGTTCTTTATATGTAACAAAATTCGCTTAATTCTATGTCTAGTAGGAGTTGGGCCGAATACTCGCGGCTTACCCGAGGTTAGAGGGGTACATTGTCGAAGGATAGGATCAGGGGAGGAGCTTGGGGGTAAGGTTTCGTTGTCTCATCAGAGCGTTGTCGCCAGTATGAACGGTAGTGCGGTTCTAGTTTCGTCTGGAGTTCGACCGGCTATGGTGACCAGTGGGTGACGATGAGACTCATCGAGACGAGGGGCCAAAACAAACAAAAACTAAAAACTATCAACGAGAGACAAAAGACAAAGGAATTAAATTCTTCTACCAGACATTTGAAGAAACACATAAACCGACTGCATATATCAGATATCGCGAGTTCCCAACACGTCTCTGATAGGAACATAGGGTTGGTTTCCTTGGGCCTCAAGGGTATTCAAAAGCCGCTCTCTGGCAGCGTCATTATCTGTACATTGCCAAACTGCGAGATAGATGTCATCGTAACCATTTCCACACCGACAGATGTTGCTGTCCACGGTATAAAGGGTGATACGGTCAAAATTTGGTCAAGGAAAAACGCGTGTAAATCGGTGAAATCGTTTATTTAAAAAATCAAATTAAATTTCTTTTTCAAGTTCAATTAGTATAAAATTCAGGAAAAATATTCAGTTAGGCTTCCGCTTTTCCAAATCCGAATTGCCGGGCCTTACGCTTGACCTCTGCCATCAGATTTTGTACAGCCACCTTGTCCACCTTCTTCGCCGCAGAAAGCCAGTTTGCCTTGAACTGCTGCTCGCCCTTAGCAGTTTTTTTGGTCTTCTTTAGGTTCCGCTTGACAATAGCCCAGTATGTCTCAATTGGGCGGAGCTCTGGTGTGTTGGGAGGGTTCTTGTCCTTGGGAACCACCTGCACGTTGTTGGCGGCGTACCACTCCATGGCCTTTTTACCGTAATGGCAAGATGCCAAATCCGGCCAAAACAGTACGGAACAACCGTGTTTCTTCAGGAAAGGCAGCAGACGTTTATTCAAACACTCTTTCACGTAAATTTCTTGGTTGACAGTCCCGGAAGCTATGAAAATGCTGCTTTTCAAGCCACAGGTACAGATGGCTTGCCAAACCAGATATTTCGTTGCGAACTTTGACAGTTTCATGTGCTTGAAAACATCTGCTACCTTTCCCCTTCCTTTTGCCGTATAAAACTCCTGTCCCGGAAGCTGCTTGTAGTCGGCTTTGACGTAGGTTTCGTCGTCCATTACCACGCAGTCAAACTTCGTCAGCATCGTCGTGTACAGCCTCCGGGATCGCGCTTTGGCCGTCGTATTTTGTTTATCATCGCGATTTGGAGTCACTACCTTCTTGTAAGTCGATAGTCCGGCTCGTTTTTTGGCTCGATGCACGGTTGTAGACGATACACCCAGCTTATTTGCGGCATCTCGGAGAGAGAGGTTAGGGTTTCGCTTGAAACTACCGGCAACTCTCTTTGTCGTCTCAGCGGCTTCCGGTTTTCGATTTCCCCCCGATCCAGACTTCCTGGCTGTCGACAAACGTTCCCCAAACACTTTAATTACATTTGTAACGGTTGATTTGGCAACTTTTAGCGATTTTGCCAACTTTGCGTGCGAGTAGCTTGGATTTTCGCGATGCGCGAGCAAAATTTTGATACGCTGCTCTTCTTGCTTGGACGGCATTTTCACAACTGAAGAGTGAATTCCAAAATCAAAATAGGAGCAACATTCTACACACACACACCTTCAAAATGAGGGGTGTTCAGGTTTTTTAAATGCAAAATTGAAAGAAATACGTCAAGTTGATATTGACCAAATTTTGACCGTATCACCCTTTATTCTATTGAGATGATCATCTAGAGAGTAGTGGTTGGACATAAGTCTGCTTATCAAGCGAATGAAGTCACGACTTAAGTCCAAGCCTTTAAACCACGCTCTCGAAGAAACATTTGGAATAATTGAATGTAACCACCGTCCAAGATTTCCATTGTCCCAATCGGTTTGCCAACTCGAAAGGGTACTCTGACGCACTAAATGGTAAAATTCATCGTGTGAAATTTGCCTGTCATAAAATTCGCCTTCCTGCGCGCCCACCTTTGCGAGAGAGTGCGCCTTCTCATTGCCTGGGATTGACCAATGTGAGGGGACCCATACAAAGGTAATCATACATGATCTTTCGACCAGCACACTCATCTGCTCCCTTACCTTTGAAAGGAAATAAGATGAGTGCCTACCTTGTTTCATCGAATGAATACCCTCGATCGAAGTGAGACTATCCGAGAAGATGAAGTAATGGTCTGCGGGCATATTGGAAATGATCCCCAATGCGAAGTTGATTGCTGCCAGCTCTAATATTGCTTAGAACTACATTGAAAGCAGATTGCACTTTTTTATTCAAAGATTTTTTGCTAGAAGTCCCTTTGAATAAGGTTATTTGAAAATCCCATGAGCCTTTAAAACTGACTCCAGATTCTCGAAAATTTCATAACGCATTAAGTCCAGTCTTAAGACCAGTATTTCAAAAACAACACAATTCAAAATTTGTGAGAAATATGCATATTTCTGAACCAAAAAAACAATTCAAGGTTCTGAATTTCGAAAATTATTTTGTTGCTGAAGATTATTCCACCCTGGATCTATAAAGTTGAATGTGTGAATGAAAATAAAGATGAAAATTTAATGTTTTTATGTTAAAATACAGTATTTTCTTTTAAATATTTTTTGTAAGAAATTTATTAAATTTCTTGAGTAGTGATTAGATTCCCTGAGACTTTTAGGTATTTTCAGGACAAATAAAATTACCTAAGGATTCCCCGTTTTACAGGTAGTAGACACCCTGGCTAGCCAAGTAACATTGCAAGTTTTATCGAGATTTTCAAGCATTCTACATGTGTAAATCGTGGTCTACAGAACCCTCATAAAACCAATATTGTTACTTGGGAAATACCGTGGGTTTGGCCATAATATTTTTATTGATTCATTAGTTTTAAATGATCATTTCACTCATTAAACATTTATTTAATGTACCATCAGAACGCTTACTTTTCTTCTCATAGGTAACTTTTAAGTCGCTTTTTTTAAGTCACCATATGGTCACTTATTTCTTCATCATAGTCACTAACATCACTATTTTTGACAGAATTGATCGCCTTATTTTATATTCGCAACTAACCATGATATCTATATGGCCATCCATTATCCGCAACCTACGACTCCTTAGTAGCTTCGCACTTGTCATAATTTTATCAACGTATTTCGTATTATTTTTAAAACGTTTCCATCTGTTTTGTCTCATTTCAGTGCTGAAAGTCTGGCGGAGTATTCGAAATATTCAAACAACAAAAGCGAAACAACCAAAAGTGAAAAACATCTAAGAATTGCTGTTTGATTCAAAAAGCAGCACGCTGTCAGAAAAGAACTAGAAGAATTAAATGTTTGCTAAATTTCCTATGTCTATACAGTGTTATTTAATAACAGTGATCTGAGTAGGATGTGAAATGTTAGTAAGATAATATAAAAAGTGGAAAAAAAGTAAGTCTTATAGTGTTAAAAAAATTTTTTGAAAAGGTGTTTGTTTGTCAGGCCTGTAAATATAGTGCTAGTGTTCTAAAAAGTGAAAATTCGGTATCGCAAGTCGTTGCAAGTAATTATGTACGGATTTGTTCCATGTAGTGAAAAGTCGTTCTAGTATCCGATTATTAAAGGTAAGTGATTTTGTTAGCTACCAAAAACTAATCTCGAAAAGCCGGTCCGGTTGGATCCCCCGGGTTTCCATTATCAATCCTCGACAGCGCATACCATTGAAAGGATACATGCGAGTGCTTTTAAAGAGTGCCTCCGAGTGTCTTTTCAATTTTCGAAAACAGGTTCATACTGTCTAATGGTCCCTATCCTTTTTTATCTAGCAAAAATGTGTTGACAGTGACTAAACCAACGCAAACATTTCATCAGAATCCAAAACCGAACGATCTGATCGAACTCAGCACCTAACATCTTTTGATCTGCCCACACAGGGCACACAGATTTCCCGAACGGCCAGCAATCAAAGAGCAAAATCGGGGGGAAACAATTTTACGCTTCATCAGAGTAATTTTAATCTCGAGCAAAAAAGCAGAAAATCGGGTGCGGCGGTGAGAAAAGGGAGATGATTTTATCAAGCTTTGCAAAGAATGCCAACAACGACGACGACGACGAGGACGACGGGTGGAACCGACCGACCACCCAGGCTCTATATGAGCCAAATAATAGACGGAACGCAGGGACAGGGATTAGAAGCTGGAGGGAGAAAGAAGGGATAAGCCCGCCCTGCAGGTGGATGAAGGTGGAATTATTTCAACTTTTCCTGTCTCGATTAAAGCTAGTGGCGAGTTGTGGTAGCTAAAAAGTAAAAAAGCAGATTTTCAGTGTGCGCTTTCCTCCACCAGAGGTTGGTTTTCAGTCCTCTCAGTACACTGGTTGATCTTTCTGTGTATTAGACTGCCACTGATATCTTCATTGTCGTCGTTGCCGTGCTCTGCCATGCCAGTGATAATGGAAATGATGATGATAATAAAAATGGCACCAGTTGCAGGTTTTTTTCCTTTTTTTTTTTGAAAAACGACGACGATGGCTGAGGTTGCTACGTTGTTGTTGTTGTTGGGGTTCTGCTGGCATGTGGTGGTACTTTCAGAAAGAGAGAAAAAGAAAACTAAACTAAAAGTACTGGGACCGTTGGGGATAACCACACAGATTGTATGGTTGAAACTTTACGGCTCTTGAATGGGAGACCGAGGGTCATTTGGTTCTTTTTTCAGAGTTTAGAATAGCTTTTTGCTTTAAAGTAGCAGAATAGTGAAGTTACCTTTTGTCTGAATAGTTGTTGCCACTCGTAAGACTTTTGCACTGCTTTGAAACTGGAGGATATATTTTTATTAAAGTAGGATCACCTACCTACACGGGAAAAAATCCGATCTCCGAAATGAGAAAAATGACTCATGATTTCATGAACACAGCGTATTTTCATGTTATGAAAATACACCATGAATAATATTCATGATATGAGCAACTTTTGCGTAACGCAGCAAACATTCCCAAAATCATGAATCATCCGAGTTAAAATCATGAGCCAAATTCATGGGTTTAACTGTTAACCAAAAATTGTAAAAAGAATAAAATAAAGCATCACACTGGATTCGAACCAAGAACCTTGAGATCATTAAACCCATACTTTGACCACTAGACTATCAGTACTTGTATAAGATGGAAGACAAAAGGCGTATAAGAGATACCTATGTAGAGCGATTTATGAACACGGTTTGCCAAGTACGTGTAACGCTTGTAGCGGTCTTGATTCAACGGCATTATGAAGTCATGAATTTCCATGACGAAATCATGAATCATTGTTACGATTTTTTATTCATGAAAATGGAATCGGATTTGTTTCCATGTAGAAAAGTATTATTTTTCTTGGTTCGAATTGAATAACATTTCTTTCTCTGGATTAACTATTAATCAATCTAGGAATCATAACTCATTAAATTTAAATTAATGCTTCGTATCCGGGACAATTTATCAAACATATCGTTGTCAATTCCCGGGTGACTGGTTTAATTTCCCAGGATATAATATTTTTCACAGAAAGCATTCTTAACATGCTTTTTACAGGAATAGACACCGACACTATTTAAGACACCGCAAAAATAGATAATAAGATAAGTTACATATTCTTATTCACTCGTCTGGACAACTCTAAGGCTGTGGCCCAATTGCCAGGTTAAATGTAACACGTAGTTTAAAATGACAGGTAGAAAGCTATGATTTACCCTTCTATTCTACACACTAAAAAAATCGGAATTTTACTGGTGATGTAAACATCCATGCATGCAAACATTCATGCATGTAAACTTCCTTTTCACGTAAACTAGCAGCTTGCAAGAAATGTTGCAAACAAAGGTGAAAAGTTGCATACAATATATGGAATATTGCATGACATGTCTCATAAATTTACACGATTTATAATGTAAATTTGTATGATTTATGACGCTCCATTTATGTGCATCATAGTAACGGAAATTTACACTACTTTTTTTTAGCTGTGTAGCTTGATTATTATTGACAGACAAGAAGTTCGAGTTTGGCAACCGTGCCTGATTTCTGCTCAAAAATCGGTCAATCGACATCACAGGGATCCTCGAACATGGAAAACAACGTTCGAACTGTCAATTTAACTCCGGGTTAACATTTACAGCTGAACAGCTCTGATCTTCCTGTATGATACACACTAAAGTCCACTGAACCTATCTGTAGTTTGCCGGATTCTCTCAGTTCTGCCCAAATTTCACAGCTTTTCTGTTCAGAAGCCACGTAATCCTGTCAGAAGCTCTCTGAGAAGTTAAACATACTTCAGAGGGTTTTTGGGGGAGCAGGACATTCAGTCGAAGGACGTTTCACCGAAAGTCATTTCGCTTAATGGGTCATTTCGCCGAAGGGCAAGCCATTTTCTACGGTTTTGAACTTTTCTCGAAGCTCAATAAATTTTAAAATCAGTCTCTAAAAAAAAGAGAAGTAGGTTCGATTTTTTCAACCTTGCAAGCTATTCAAATGTAATGCTTCTTTATTTTGAACATGAGCTCCACTGATTTCTGAAATTTGCAAATACCTAATAGATATTTTTGATTTATAGGATTGCTTCCTTCTTTTGAACATGAGCAGTTCTTTCAAATAGAGCTGATTTCAGAAATTTTTAAATAATCAATAATTTTGATTTATAGGAATTCTGAGCAGTTCTTTCGAGTTGCTTTACATGAGAATATCTATTATTTAAATGCATTCCAAATTCATTTTAATTGTTTATTGATTCAATTTTAAAATGCGGGGAAATGATCCCTTCGTCGAAACGTTTGAGAACTTCATAAAGAAGTTTAACGAACTTAATACAGAAGTTCAAGAAAAAATTAAGAAATTCTCATAACACAGTTCGAATAAGTAGTGTAAATTTCTGTTTGGTATGATGCACATAAATGTAGCGTCAGATATCATATAAGTTTACATTATATATCATGTAAAGTTCTGAGATATTTCATGCAAATATTGTATACAAAAGCCCTTTGTTGTAAACAACATTGTTTACAAGTTGCTCGGTTGCGTGAAATGAAATACAAGTTTACGTGAATTAATGTTTACATCATAATTAAAATTCAGAATTTTTATCTGTGAAGTTTTAGAAAATTTGTATAGAAGTTTGGGGAGCTTCCAAGAGAAATGCGGGGAACTTTAGAAAGAAGGTTCTGGGAAATTTCCACAAGTACTAGAACCTTTGCATGATTTCAGAATACTGCATAATATTAAGAAGTTCATATAACTTGTAGGAACTCCTAGGAAGAGATAATGGGAAATCTTTTGAAAGAAGTTTAATTGAAATTTCACATAGCTCCAATAAACTCTGCGCAAACTTCGTGCAAGCTTAGAGTACAATTTCTTGAAATTCTAGGTAATTTGTAGAGTAGTTTAGAAAACTTCAAAGAGAAGATGAATTTTTGCATAAGTTCAGGAAACATTCGATTAGTTTAGGGAATTTCCCATACTGTACTGAGAATTTTGCACAATTTCAAGGAACTCAGGGAACTACGAAAGGGCGTCGCCTGGTTTTTGTAACAGGTGAAGTAATGTTTTTTTTCATGTTAGTGATGAGTCATTAGGTCGAATTCGATCAGGTCCAGCGCCATTAGGCTGAATGCCATTAGGTCAAATTGGTCATCACCTCGAAATTGGTATAAATTTATCGTCGTATTCTGTCATTATTGTTCTTATTTGAATAAACATTGAGAGAACAGCAATAATGAGTGCATAATGAGTTTCTGTTTTCTAAAATCATTGCCGCCCCTATCCAAAAAAAAATGCTCTAATACAAAAAAAGAAGAAACCGGTACCTCATTTCCAAATTTTAAAATCTCAGAAAAATGTTATATTAATATGAGAGCATACAAAATTTACATAGTAAAAGTCACAGCTGATTGAATTCAATTTCAAGTCCAGAATCTTGAAATTTTTACAAAGTCCGGACTATTTCGATGTCAAATATATCTCTAAATTCAATATCTTGTATAGCTCTCAATGTTCCAGAACCTGGTTCAGCTTCCAACGTTTGAAATTCTATCTTCACATGTAGAAATGAAGCACTTAAAAAAAAAAGTCACATAATCATTAAATTTCATGTAGTCTGGAATTTGGTATTGATATTTTTACCTATGTCGGTGTATTTTTTGACGTCGGCATCAGCAGCAGCAGTGCTTTTGGCGCGTGGTGTTGAACATTGTTCTCCAGTACACAACGAAAGGCTGTCTGCAAGCAGCGAGCTGCAGCCCACGTGAGCATCCATAGAAGGAGGAAGAAGCCGTACGGCTATTGATCGGAATCAGTAGCTCTTCGTGAGTCGCTGTGGGCCATCTCTGCCACGCGCGTCACCCTCATTTCAAACAACATACAGCTTAGCAGCCTCATTTGTATTTAACACCCTAATAGCTCAGCATTACTCAACCATCACGACATAACAGCTCTTTTCAGGACCAGCATAAATTTGTAAAAGAGTATTTTTTGGACATTTGTCAATGTCATCAAAAGGATGTCAGTTCCCATATCAAGATAGAGCTGGAATTAAGGCGTAACAGCTTTTGTAAACCACGACTTCTTTCGATGATGTCTTGAAAGTCAAGGCTCGCCCACGCAAATCAACATCATCATCAGGTACGGTAAGACTTTCCCTACCCGACGGTAATGTTGGTTTGCGTGGGCGTGCCTTGAATTCCTAAAAATCATCGAGAGAAGTCATTGAAAGTTCCAAGAATGTGCAACTGCTGCTATAATAAAAAAAAAAATTATCACAGATTTCTAAATTGAGTTCCATCCGGTCTCACCAAACGGTGTTTATTCAATCAATGGTAGGACCTGGGGAGTTTTGGGACGAGCTCTAAAAGAGTTTTAACTAGTCAAATGTGTGAAGTCAGTGAAATATTCCATAGCGCTTGTAAAGGGGATTCCCGGATCCGTGAAAAATACCAAGGGAATCGTATTTTAACTTTTTTTTCAGGGATGGAAAAGAATTCTGTGAAGAGATTTAGGATTCTGAGGCAAATCATAGGGTATCTCTAGAAAAACTTCTAGATAATTTTAAGAAAAATTAAAAGTGATATTTCTGAACAAGATTTTTAGATGAATTGCATGGGAATTCAATAATTCAAGAATGCAAGGAAGCTTCGGTGCATTCTTAAATAATGCTTAAAATTCGAAGATGATCAAAGGAAGATTTTCATTATTATTTTTTGAATGTTCTGTTGTTATATGAAATTTCCAAGGGACTCCGAAAGAGAATCTCAAATATGTTTTAGAAGAATTCCGAAAAGAGATCTGTGAAGAGAAATATATTTAAGGGAAATCAAATCAATCAAATAAAAGCCTGTTAAGTTTTAAGCGAATTTTCATAGCCAAAAGTCTTCCAAAGCTATATACAAGATCCAGAAAAAATGCTCCTGTCCTTATAATGACCAATTTAATCTTGTGGTCTCTTCAGTTCAATCACATTCCCTTTTAAGCTAAATTTAAATGTATATCGCACAACCAGGAAAATAAAAAAAAAATCCGTGATGTAAACGGGAAAAACAGGGTTAATCGGGATTTGCTGGTCACCATGCAATTTGGACTAGTGATTTTTGGTCTAATGACACCCGGTCAAATAATGCTAAGCCTAGGAGCATACACAACATTTTCAAGATATTAGATCTTAGATCTTAGAAGAAAAAATCCAGGACTATAAATGTTTAGCTTTGGAGACCTCGAAATCGAAATAAATATCTTAATCAGGTACATTTTGGACTCCATTATCGGTAGCTGACTTTTTGCCACTTCTATCGTCGGTTTCTACCAAATGACCATTCAATAACGCTAATTAACACCACCATCGTACGGAGCAAAAAATCCTATTTTTTTGGCAATGTTTATTTGATTGAGTTGTTGTTTGCGAGAAATCAATGATAGAAGTGACAAAATGTAGTTGTCGATAGCCGAGTCCTATCTGTACCTATATTAATTATTTTTTAGAATCGGGCTTCCAAAAAGAATCTTGGACTAATGAATTCAATAAGGCTTCTTCCGACAATGTCCTCTGGCAACTGAACAGTTCACATTTTCCGCTCCATTTGGCCGATAAAATAAAATCAAGGGTCCATTATCTCAAATTAGAGTCACGGGGCACGACTGCCATATCATAATGGTTGCGTTCCTTCTGCTTATGCTGACTGCTGCTCTGGATCTAATTGGGGTCATTCGGCGGTTTTCGTTGGATTGAGATTTCCAATTACTGGTTCTCAAGGCGAAAGTTTTTCATAAACATATTAAATTGTACTAACAGTAGGTACGTTTCGGATTGACTTGCAATATGAAAAGGCGAGTAAATTTAATTTAAATCACATTTAATCGTTTCAAACTCGTTAAACTTCGGCAACCTTCCGGATCCATTCGCGTACGCTGGAAACTCGAGCGTAGACTCCCGGAAGATTCGGAAGAGCACAACCCCTACCCCAGGAAACGACACCGAACAGTTTTCCGTCGGAAACCAGTGGGCCACCGGAGTCTCCTTGGCACGAGTCCTTACCACCAGCGGCATATCCAGCGCAGATCATTTGCTCCGTAACCGTGCCAGTACTGGCCAAAGCTTCGGCACATTGTTCCTGATTGTAAGAAGGCACATTGATGGCTCTCAGCAGCATATTGCTCTCCTGGTAGTTCTTGGTATCTCCCCAGCCGGAAACCGTACACATGGATCCATCATCCAGACTTTCGTCAACTTCCGGCAAATCTACGGCCACAATCGATCGACTGAATCCAATACTTTCAGCTAGTTCCAGCAGCGAAAAGTCGTAGTTGATGTTTTCGGTATTGTACTCGGGGTGAGGGTTCACGGATTTGACTTTGAGCACAACGCCACCTTTGGTACGATCGGTAGAACCTGCCCGGATTGTGTACGCCTTTGGGTCCAAATTACCTTCCGTACAGTGCGCCGCAGTCAGTACCCAACGCGGCGAGATGATGGATCCTCCGCAGAAATGCTGGCCGCGTAGTTGCAGGGAAATCTGATGTGGCACTTCGGCGATGTCGATCTGGAAACCACCAACGATCCGACTGCTGGATAGGACTGCAGCTGCAACAGTTGTGGTTTGCGGGGTTATTATGGTAATGAACAGTGCTGTCACAAAGGTTACTTACCATTGCTAAATCCCAGCAGGGCACAGAAACTAACGAAAAGAAGCTGATTCATGGCTGATGCTTGAGTTGTCACTAGAGTCGGTGCACTTTGGGTGGGTTGTAGAGGAAGAGTGTACGTTCCGGTGGGCTTTTATAGTTCTGAACTGAGAAAGTCTACACCATTTGCCGTCTGATAAGGATTATAGCGACGGATTTCAGAAGCATGTGCCCTCTTGAGCTGTAATTACTTTTACCGGCGATGGCTCTTCTCTCAAGAGTGTGGGATTAACAAATCGTGTGTGGACTTTCCTAAGTGTTTCATTGCTTTCGCATGTGTGGTTTCCAGAACAGAATAGTTTTAGCTTAAATAAACTACAGGAATCCCCCGAATAGCGCGGTAGATAGTGCAATCTTCCCACCGCTATTTCTCGGCTGTCCTCCGACCAATTGTTTGTGATTAAGGTCAATTCGACGTGGACAAATTTTCCATATCAGGTGATTCCCGGTTTCGAAAGAGGCATTCTTCAATCACACAACTAGGAACCATCTCAACAAGTCCAATCAAGCTGATCTTTTTTCTTGAGAGGTTCCGGTATCCCAGGAAATAGATCGGGAGCCAATTAAAGAGCAAGCAAAAACTGACATATCACAGCGCTCTCCATAAACCCAGTCCAAGCTTCGACGGTTACATGCCATTAGGTCAAATTGGTCATTACCTCGAAATTTGGATGATTTCATCGTTGTATTCTGTCATTAATGTTCTAATTTGATTAAACAAACATTAATCAGTGCATAATGAGTTCCCATATTTAGCTGTGCCGGTAGTGTCGTGGTAAGCGTGGTGATCTCTCACCCCAGCAGGCCTGGATTCAATCCCAGTCGGCGCCGCCGGGATGTTCTGAGGCATAACATCTCTGATCACACTTTCCTTCGTAGGGGAAGTAAAGCCGTTGGTCCCCGGTTCATGAGTTGATGGGTCGATAGTTATCCATACTGCAGGTGTGGGAGCTGCCTCCCTAGCGTCGGTAGGATTGGTGCTCAGCACGGAAAACAAGATCGACGGAAAACAAATCAAGGAAAAAAATATACACAAACACGCAAGAAGGCTGCCAGCTATTGACATTTAATTTGTCAATATTTCAAAGGTTCTGGTCATTTTGGATGTGGCACTATTGTCCTTAATGCCGTCCAGGCATTGGACTGAATGGTCATTAGCCCAGACTTAAAAAAATGTTTGACGAGCTTCATTACACAGTTATGTTTTTAAGATTTTAAACATTTAGATATTTGCTGTGACTATTTAGACGTTCCAGAATCTTGAGAATTTCTCCATATCCGAAATATTTTTAAATAAAACTACATGAGTCTTGTAAATTTTCCTTAATCCAGGATCATTATATTTTTTAAACATGACATCTAAAAAAATAAATAACATTTTTCCAAATCCTAGATCTTAATTCTTTACTTTTTGTTCCAATATCTCGGAAATAAATTCTTTGTTGGAATCATCCCTTGTAAAGATTTACAGGATTTATTAAGTATTTACTGCAAAATTTGCTTGAATCATCTCAGCATACCCTCAGAGTTCATCTTAGACCTCTGTCTGGTATTTTCTTATAATTTGCTTTATAATACTCTTGAAACTTATCTGCAGAACAATCGTTGAAGTCAATTTGCAATGCTCTTCGAATTAATAATAATTTATGCAGTATTACCTAGGAATTCCTATGAGATTTTTTCCGGTAAATTTAATTAGCGTTCTTCTCAGCATTAACTTTGTATTTTCCAGGCATTCCTATGGAACTTTTCTAGGAATGCCTTTAAAGATTTGATCAGGACTCCCATACATTATTTGAAATGCTCCTCACAATTCCCTTGGCATTCTTCTTTGAATTATCTAAAAATTATCAAAGGAACTTGATTACAATTCTCTTGAAATGTTCCTTGCAACATGTTTGGAATCATCATCGGAATTAAATTCCCACTGAATTTTCATTGGAATTACCTTGCAATGCTCCTCAGTAAAAAATCCATTGGAATTATCCTCAGAATTTTCAATAAATTCATTTTAGAATGTCATTTGAAGTTTATTCCTTCCCTTGGAATTATACTTACTTCGAAAGTTCCATAAGAATCCACTTGCAGTGAAGTAACAAATTCCATAGATTTCTCATCGAAAATTATTTGGCATTCATGTCAGAACTCTCTTGGAATTATTTCTCGAGTTCCTTTGAAGTTTTCCTGGACTTATTTTAAGATTTAATTGTAATCCTCCTTTTAGCATACTCCCGAAGTATTCTCCAAAAACTCCCATGGAATTATGCTTCGGATTCTTTTTCTCCCTGAAACTGTTTGAAATTGTCCTCTGAATTTCCGTGGGAATTCTTCTTTGAATTTCCTTGGAGGCCTCTTCAAAATTACTAGGAATTAACTTCAGAAATTCGTATGAATTTCCATTAAAATTTCTTTCGAATCCTTTATTTGGGTTTATTTGGAATTATACTCAGTACTACCTTGGTATGCAGGTTTTTCATAGAATATTGAGTTTCTCAGGACTACCTTGATAGCAGATTGCAGTTGATCTTTTCCTCACTGTTCTTCCCAGAACTCTCTTAGAATTCCGAGCATGAACGAATGTCTCGATACCTTACCGTATGGATGAGCCTGACCAAACAATAATTCCAAAAAAATGTTCCCACAATACCATTCTAATACCAAATTATGCAAATGCGATACCGCACAGGTATTCTTTTGGTATAGAATATATTTTTTTATTATGTACACAGTATTTTGCATGTATTTTTTTTTTTTGGTATTTGGCTGATCAATACCAAATTTTGGTTTCAGATCAGAATGAGGTATTCATTAGTTATTTTCTCCTGCTCGGGATAAGTTCCTTAGAAATTACCATCCAATTAAATCATGAGCCTTGAAAATTATGTAAGGTCCTTAATCTTGATGTTTTTCAAATTTGTGATCTTGGAAATTAGCTAGGAAATAGGTTCTTGAAAATTTCTCCAAGCATAAATACTTTTAGGATCCCAATAAAAAATAATATTCAAATTTAAAATTTGTGAAAAATATTCATATTCTAGAACTTGAAAAAAAAAATCATGCCTCTAATTTTTTTAAATTTATTATGTTGTTAATGAAGATAAATCCGCCAAACGATATATTAAGTTCAACGAGTGAAAAAAAAATAGCGAGTATTATAATTATTCCCTGACTAATGATGAAATTCCCTAAGAATGCCAGGTTTCTTCAGGATAAATAAAGTTTCCTGAGAAATCCCGGGTTGCCATGATTTTTTTCCTTCAGGTAGTGACACCCTAAATTTCTATAGTAGTGTTTCTTCTTCTTCTTCTTCTTCTTCTTCTTCTTCTTCTTCTTCTTCTTCTTCTTCTTCTTCTTCTTCTTCTTCTTCTTCTTCTTCTTCCTTTTTATATCTTATTCTTCTTCTTTTTAACATGAGACGGAATAATTGTTGGCAATTTGTCCAAAATGGTAATCCTGCAAATTTTGTTCGCAAGTGTTAAGAAATAATATTTAGGAATTTAGTCTTATGACCGTTCGGCTTAATGACCATTCGGCATAGTCTAATGCGAAAAGTATGAATATGATTTTGATCTTTAAAAAACAATCAAGTTCATATTACTAGATTCGATTTTCAGGGTACAGTCGTTTCGAAAAATTAATAAGTGGATATTAGAAAAAAAAAAATCAAAGCGATTTTGAGCAGATTTAATATTAATTTTAGAGATAGCAGCTAGGTATTTCAGAGAAAATGGCCTAGGCCCTAGGACCTAGGGAGTTTTGGGATGAGCTCTAAGTGAGTTTTTATTTGAATTCCATAGCGATTGTGGAGAGGATTAACGGATCCGTGAAAAATACCAACGAATCATATTTTTACTTTTTGTTTAGGGTAGGAAAGAAATTGTTTGAAGAGTTTTGAGGAAATTCCGAGGCAAATTTCAAAAGTATCTCGATAATTTTAAGAAAAAACAAAAAGTAAATTCTTTGAAGAATTCAGAGGAGAACTTCAAGTTCTCTCAGTTCAGTTATAGGCACAAAACTGTGGAATTTCTGTGTGCCAGATATTGTCTTTGTGCTGTTATATAGTTATTCGAGTTCTTCTGACATTTCGATGTACTGTACAGTGAATATGTACTCGAAACGTAGTTTTGTGATATTTTTATCTGTTTGTTCAACTACCCAGTTATATAATTCTCGTGGAGTTGTTATGGTGTTTCCATAATCTCGAGCAAGACTAGCTCTCTTTGCCATTCGCTTGAGAGTGCCACCAATGGCATCACAGAAACCTTTTCCATGAGACGTTGCAAAAAAATGCCATTCTGCTTCTAATCCATGCTTTGACTGAAATCTACACAGACTAGCAAAGTTTTTTTTTTATTTTTTTATTGTGATGCTGCCGCATCTGACATAAAAGTTATTTTAGAAAAATCTATCGATTGTTTAATAAAATCTATCATTTTTGAAATGAACAACTGAACTGCAACTGTATCGTGAGTCATTACTTCTGATATGATAATGAAGCTAACATTTTCATGTTTATTGTCTTTCTTAAAATAAACTTCAAATGGATGTATTATTGCTTGAGAATTATTCCAGTGATATCCTTGAGCAGCGTTTTGGATGAATGAATAATTTTCAGAAAAATCACAAATTGCTAGAATTTTGCCTTCTTTTAATGATTCTTTTTTTATTTCTTAGAAAAGATGACTGTTGTTTGTAAATAAAGTCATGAGTTATAAGTTTGTTAATTTTATCAATGAGATACGGAACAAATTCATCTACAGGCTTGATAATCGTTTCCAAATTACAACGATCAGTATTCAGCCACTGTTGAAACACAACATCTTGTTTGTCATTTGATTAAAATAGCAAAGTAAGTTCCTCTTCAATATGTTCATTGGAAGCACACTTTTTGCAAGTACGGAAAAGTAATCAGTTGTTCTAGTAGAAATATTACAAAGCATTTTTTCTATTATTGCATCTTGTGGCATAATTCTTAAACTGTTGATCATTAATTTTACATTTTCATGAATTGTACAAATACATACATTATGTATACCAGTAGAATCAAACAAAATGCAATGTTTTGGTCGCAATTGTGTAAATACAGTGAAACCAATATTAATATCTTTATATTCATCAACAAAAATCATGTACGCTTCTTTGAGGGACATCATTAACAGGCGTTTTTGAACGTGTTCTTTTCGTCCATTTCTAAACTTGGAAACAAAATCATTTGTTCCGGGCATATGTCTACTACCCTGCTCATTTGTACAGTAGTAGGTATATAATGTTAATGGTTTAGGTATAAATAACAGAAGGGCATATAGAATTATGATGCAATACGTTGACTTCCCAAATCGTTGTTGGTTCGAAAGAAGATCTCAATTTAAATTTTATTCATATCTAATTCTTTATGGATAATTTGAGCTAAGAATTCTAAGTTGCTATAGGAGTATCGGATTTTGCCTCAGTAGTAGACAATCTAATCAATTATATTATTTTCTAATGATATAAGCCCTTTTCATATGGAATTCTCGATTAATCCAAGTGATTAGTTGCTGATTAGACAAAATTGAATCACAAATGGAGCTTCATTGGGTTCTGAGATGATTTTGAGCTTCACTGGTTTAGTTTTGTGTAAAAATGGTACGTTAAAAAATCAGTTCAGACATGAAAAAGTTTTTGTAAGAAAAACTTTTTTTCCTTAAAAGTGCCCATCTCGCGATGTATGGACGGATGGTAGTAAACATTTTTTTCAATGTAGATCTCAAATGAAATTTTTTTCAGTATTTTTTTCGGTAATTTGGTCAATTTCCTAAAAGTAATCAATACATCATATTTTTGTTGGAGTTGTCATTTTTCCATAATATTTTTTTGAAGAAAATCGGCAGAAAAAGTTTGGCCCTTCTCAAATGTTAGTCTAGATAAATTTAGGAAAAATTGAGTATGCAAAAGTGCGTATTTAGTCAAAGTCTATACATCCAGAAAATTTTATTGAAATCTGAGAGGCTGCTGCCAACTTCGATTCGATTTGGCGCGAAATGCGTCAATTAAAGAAGGTTTTTTTTCCGACAATATCCCCTAGACGAGGCGGCAGCGTGTCCATTTCACCATTTCCGCTCCGTTTGGCCGATAAATTAAAGTCAAGTGTCCATTATCTCGAATTAGAGTCACGGGGCACGACTGCCATATCGGAATGGTTGCAATCCTTCTTCTTCTGCTGACTGCTGTTGTGGATCTAATTGGGGTCATTCGGTGGTTTTCGTCCTGTTCATGTAAGGTTGGATTAGGATTACTGGTTCCCAAGGCGCAAGTTTTGTTTTATTGGACTAACAATGGGTACGTTTCGGATTGACTTGCAATGTGAAAAGGCGAGTAAATTTAATTTAAATCACATTTAATCGTTTCAAACTCGTTAAACCTCGGCAACCTTCCGGATCCATTCGCGTACGCTGGAAACTCGAGCGTAGACTCCCGGAAGATTCGGAAGAGCACAACCCCTACCCCAGGAAACGACACCGAACAGTTTTCCGTCGGAAACCAGTGGGCCACCGGAGTCTCCTTGGCACGAGTCCTTACCACCAGCGGTATATCCAGCGCAGATCATTTGCTCCGTAACCGTGCCAGTACTGGCCAAAGCTTCGGCGCATTGTTCCTGATTGTACGATGGCACATTGATGGCTCTCAGCAGCATATTGCTCTCCTGGTAGTTCTTGGTATCTCCCCAGCCGGAAACCGTACACATGGATCCATCATCCAGACTTTCGTCAACTTCCGGCAAATCTACGGCCACAATCGATCGACTGAATCCAATACTTTCAGCTAGTTCCAGCAGCGAAAAGTCGTAGTTGATGTTTTCGGTATTGTACTCGGGGTGAGGGTTCACGGATTTGACTTTGAGCACAACGCCACCTTTGGTACGATCGGTAGAACCGGCCCGGATTGTGTACGCCTTTGGGTCCAAATTACCTTCCGTACAGTGCGCCGCAGTCAGTACCCAACGCGGCGAGATGATGGATCCTCCGCAGAAATGCTGGCCGCGTAGTTGCAGGGAAATCTGATGTGGCACTTCGGCGATGTCGATCTGGAAACCACCAACGATCCGACTGCTGGATAGGACTGCAGCTGCAACAGTTGTGGTTTGCGGGGTTATTATGGTAATGAACAGCGCTATTACAAGGGTAACTTACCATTGCTCAATCCCAGCAGAGCACAGAAACTAACGAAAAGAAGCTGGTTCATGACTGATACTTGAGTTGTCACTAGAGTCGGTGCACTTTGGGTGGGTTGTAGAGGAAGAGTGTACGTTCCGGTGGGCTTTTATAGTTCTGAACTGAGAAAGCCTACGCCATTTGTCGTCTGATAAGGATTGTAGCGACGGATTTCAGAAGCATGGGCCCTCTTGAGCTGTAATTACTTTTACCGGCGATGGCTCTTCTCTCAAGAGTGTAGGATTAACAGTACGTGTGTGGACTTTCCTAAATGTTTCATTGCTTTCGCATGTGTGGTTTCCAGAACAGAATAGTTTTAGCTTAAATAAACTACAGGAATCCCCCGAATAGCGCGGTGGATGGTGCAATCTACCCACCGCTATTTCTCGGATGTCCTTCAACCGATTGTTTGTGAGTAGTGTCAATTTGACGTGGACAAATTTTACCGATCACGACGTTCTCGGTTTCGAAGGAGACACTCTTCAGTCTTACAAGACGGAACAAGTAGACCAGCATTTATTGAGAACCATCTCTACAAGTCCAATCAAGCTGAAATC
This sequence comes from Ochlerotatus camptorhynchus, assembly GCF_037179485.1. NCBI lineage: Eukaryota > Metazoa > Arthropoda > Insecta > Diptera > Culicidae > Ochlerotatus > Ochlerotatus camptorhynchus. The sequence continues at coordinate 1,235,421 of NW_027040529.1, read as the reverse complement.
TTTTCTGGAGAGATCAAGGTACGGCAGGAAGCGGATCGGTAACCAAACAGGGGAGCAAGTAAAAACTGATATACCATACCGCTCTTTATAAACCCAGTCCAAGCTTCGATGGTGACATGCACGGCCGCATGGTTGGGATGTTGGATATCCACTTGCAGTACTGCCAGCTCATTCATCAAACGGTCCATAATGGTTACGGCAGAAGCACCATCTACCGTAGCGTTTGAAGTCGCTGTCAACTCTGCAAGGTCAGAAATGCGAAACCTCAGCCACCAGTTACGGGAGATCTACCACATATCCGCCTGAAAGCCTTCACCAGATGATTTTCATATGTAGGGATCGAGATTCGTCTTCCTGGCGTTGATGATATGTATATGCGTGTGGAATTTGAACCGACCAAAATTATTAAAAAAAAAACATGTATTCATCCACCTATGGTGAGGTCTGACCCTTCATACGTATTGATTTTATGTGTCGTATGATAGGTTTTGGCCCTTCAAAGGAATTGGAAACTATCGAAGATGCACCCGGAATATGTCCGGATGTGTCTAATGTGATCCTGGGTACTTGATATAAACACCATTGCGCTTTATTTTTAAATTATTTTGTGGTTTGAGGTGTCGCTTGATGGATTTTAGTCCAAGTCAGAAACTGACCACTTCCTTTGGGATACTCAGAACATGCCCGGATGTGTCCAGTGTGGTCCTGGGATTATTACGACTAAATGTGTGGAGAATTTCAGGTCAAATTCAAATTGATCCGAAAGAGAATTAAAAGAGAGTTCTGACTGCAAAATCTCAGGACCTGTGTTACGAAGATTCATCTACTAACAAACAGTGTAATTTTGTGCATTATTTTTTTCACATTATTGTTATCCAGGAAGGGACGCATGCAAAATAATATCAAATTTTACTACCAATATCTTATTATGTTATATTATGTAAGTTGTGCTCTTATCAAGTTAATACCTTATTATGCCTGCAAAGCATAATATGATAATGATATTATATTTTGGTATCATGAATTCAAGAGCCAATTTTGATCCGATAGCAGAATAAGCTATTAATATGTCATTCTAAGCGGGCCTAGAGCGTCGACCCACGCCTATGCTCGCTACGACTACTTGTTATTAGTAGAGATGGGGGTGCCAACTTCTTGCATTAAATTAATTAACTTAACAACATATCAATAGCTTGATAAGGTATAATAACAATTATTAATTGGTATACATTTGCTATGGTTTTGGTTATTCGTTAGATATGACAACAACTGTTTTTGCTTTTACTCAGTTATGGCCTCATAGGCTTTTTTGATATAATTTGTGATTTTTTACCTATTTTATCAATCAAACTAATAGCAATTTTTGATGTACTGTTCAGCTGTTCTGTTGTTGTTTAAGAGTAAAACTAGCTGTTGATTTGATTTACACTGAAGTCTTTTTTTACACGGTTTTTTACGCGGTTTTTTTACACGGTTGTTTTTACACGGTTTTTCGCGATTTACACGGTACGTTTTTAACGATTTCTCGACAACGATACAACCTATCGACTTGATTCCAATCACATTATCCTTTTCAAGCTATAGGTAATCGAATGGCATACTTTAAAAAAAAATCACAATTTTTGGTGTAAATACAGAATTTTTTTAAATATTATAGCATGCTCTAATTACAAATGGTAGAAAATCCGATTTAAACATGTGAAAAATCAAAATCTCGTATCCTCCGTGTAAAAAAGACCTGAGTGTACTTGTCTACTCGGGATGGTATCCTTTGAAGATCATTTTGAGTTCGAGTGAGTGGCAAAACCATTTTTGTCAATATGATATTAAGCATTAAAATGTATACAATATTGAGTCATCATGCCCAACATAAATTAAAACAAACGGATTGGTTTCTTTCCTAGCACATAATACAAATATATTTAACTCTATAGATTGTCATCTTCGGCAAGGTTGTTCAGAAATTTTTTGAAGTTATACATCGTTTAGTTGAGAATTCTCACACAAGGTGTCGCTAGTATACATATAAGCTTTCTGTATTGTGTCATCAGTTGACATTCTGGCGATATAAAATGTTGTCATTTTCAGTAAAGTTGTAATGATGACTAGAATATGTTTCTTTAACTCCTGGAGTACAGTAGATAACATTAACAAGTTATTTTATCGTTATAATGCTATAAATTTAAGTGTCATAAATAGTAGCAAAGACACGTTTTTAAATGGTATACAGACAAATAAAAGTTTGAACACACTTTTATGTGGACAGACGAGGATTACACGCGATCTCTAGCCATACATACGAAGCATATTTTGACCATAACCAAGTGTACTCGTAATAGCTACGTTACAATTAAATATTTTAAGATATTTTAACCAAATTTATGTTTTTGCCCAATGTCACCCCCCATAAGATTTTACATTCATCTATCTTAATTTTGGTAAAATGAGATGTCAATTTCAATAACTCATTTCCATGAATTGTTGTTTTCCTTGCTAAAATGTGAATGATGGAAGGTAGGGAACGACCTTCACCCTCTCTTACAGTACTTTCTATCTTTGGGCACTATGCCATTTCTAGAGGTTTTCAAATTTCCCGAATTTGCTAGAATTTTAGCTAAAGGTCTCTCTGAACCAAGTACAATGATGATGTAAAATATCCACAATTTCTAAATCGCTTTTCGGCGGAAGAATTTGTTGCATAAAATACGACGTTTTCCATTGGTCCGACTTCCGATAGCACGCGCCTCCTGTCAAACAAAAACCATCAGCCCACACCGTCTGGCTCGATTTAAAGAGTCAAACCATCATCATTTATTCAACGACCGTAAATTTCCAACCTGGAACAAAGAAGTTCGTCCACAGACAGACTCGGAGCTCCCGAATGAAATGGGAAACTTTTCACCTCGACGACGACGCAATAGCCAGCTTCCATGAATAACTGCTGCAGACACAATAATGTGTAGCTCTATCATCCCTCTCGCTAACCCTGTGCCACCGACCATCCCATCCCGGTTGTACATTAGATAGAACGACGAATATGTACCGAAACTACCGTCCGCTATGCGCGCTGCATCTATGTAGTATGGGTACATGTGATCCTGACCTAATTTCCCAGCGTGTGACTCGTCGCGTTCCTATTTTTTGCTGTCGTTATCTCGCATTCGGATAAGGTTGATGCAACTTCTCTCCCGTCGCTCGTGGCGGGTACCTCCTATGTATGCAATTATCGATTGGATGCAGCATCCAGCACCGACCGACCGACATCAAGACAATCAAACATCCAACCATTCCGTCGTATTTCTAGTAGTTTTTTTTTTCGGAGGCTAGAACCCAGTCTGAAGTTTGACGGAGCAGCTCTAGTGTAGGTACATAGGTACCAAGGTATACAAAGGTTTTATGCATGTCTCTGTACTTGGGTGGGGTCGTTTGGGGAGGCCCGCGTTGCATTTTTCAATGCATTGGTGGAGCACGGTGAGGTTTGAGATGAGGAAAGTAGAAATAATATGAGATGTTTTGGTTGAGAGCAAAAGAGTGTGTCTAAAATTGCTTAATGAGATCATTTTTTAATCTTCATAAATGCTCTAGATGATTTTTTGTTGTTTTTTTTTCTGTCTGTCGGCATCTATCTTTCATGTTCATCCCATCGTAGTCTGCCGTATACAACTCATGCTCGAAGACCTCGTTTTCCGGTTATCCATGTCTAACGGTAGAAGCGTTATCTTTATTTTCGGGACTTTCTGCCAAATCTAGATACTAGATCCTGACTATGACCAAATTAACTCATTAGATGGTGCTAACACCATAATGATCATGTTGCACCAATACACATTATATAACGCTATCTACAGATCCTGCTCATATGGATGTTTCCCGTCTTCAGCAAAGTTGTTCAGAAGGAAAATACCTATCTTAAGGAAAGAATTTAGTTCAGAATTCAATCACCAGGTGGTGCTAGTGTTACATTAATTTTAAATTGTTTCCCCTAACTTAACATCTTGACTAAATAGAAGGAAAAGTTGTTCAGGTGAACAAGACCTATTTTATGGTAAAAGTTTAGTTTAGAATACACTCACCAGGCAGCGCTAGTGTTACAAAAGAAACCGGAAAAGTAGCGAAATTAACATTTATTTAAAACTAGCAATTGCACTTTGCACGCAGTATTATTTCGCTGTTGCTTCAAAGAACATAATGTAGAAATTTGTTCATAGATAGGAACAATATTTGTAGAGAAATCACCGATTTTCCTAAAATCTCCATATTGCAAAGCTGGTTTATACACCACCGGTGGGGTGACATCTGTGGCATTTGATGGTGGAAAGTAGTACCATATTCTCACTAATGCCACTAATGTGGATGGAGCCAATTTATTCGAAAAGGTTGCCAGGGGCATCCGCTTTCCAATTAGTATCGATGGTGGTCTGGAAACGAGTCTAGTCGGCTTGATCGTAGAGCCAACGGAGCCATCGGAGGTTTTCACCGGTTGATTAGTGGTGACTATGGATAGTGATCGCTGCCCAAGGGGTCGTCTCCGGTTTGCCAGAGTGCATTCTACAGTGCGTGTTAGAACAATAGAACCTGCTAAAATCATACCGCCACTAAAACCATTTAATCTCTTTTGTTTACCAATCAAATTTTATTAAATTTTCAGGGCTTTTGGATCTATAGTTTTACAGAATTTACATAATTTATGGGTGATACATATATAGTACATCTTTCACTTAACTAGCTGTTTCTTTTAGTGATGTCAACTTATTCAAGCTCGCAATTCTTAACTTTCTTTTAGTACGAGATACCACAAATTAAGTATGAGTTCTAAACAAATTAGCAATGTCCCATTTCAAGCCCAAGAAATTTTACCTAAATAATTCCTGCGAAAATCAGCCTCATCCAAGCATCGGGCACTTGATTTATGTTAGCTTCACTAACGCAAAAACAAATGCCAATGACCATTGTCCGGCAGTTAGAATCACTTTGTAAATGTTTGAACCTTGAATGCTGGGACGCCCTCAGAATTTTCTTGAAATTCTAATCAGAATTATCTAGCGATTATCTTTAGGATTCCCTTGCTGTTGGAATTCACCCCAGGTTTACCATAGTATTGTCCTAAACTTACCTCACATCAGGATTCCATGGCACTGTTTCTCAGAATTCTCTTGAAATTTGCCCGTGAGAGAATTTCTTGAAATTTCCTTGGAATTCTCGTCAGAATTATTTTGAAACTCTCCTAAGAAAGTTTATTGGATCTTTCTTCCGAATCTTCCTGGAACGGAACTCAGAATTCTTCGGAAATATTTTCGAAATTCTCTTTGAATTATATTACTATTCTCTTTGGATTCATCTAGGAAAATCCTTGTAATCCCCTCAATATTCTAAAGAAGTCTCATACGAATTCATTTGAAGCTATCTTCAAACTAGCTTGAAATTCAATTGTATTTCTTTTAGCATTTGTCAGAATAAGATTCCTTTGGAATATTTCCATGGAGCCCTCCTCTGAATTTTCGTTGATTGATTGATTGACAATTAAGTGATTTTTCGTCGAATGCTGGGTCGTTTCTGGAAAATAATTAAAAGGTGAGCAGCTCCACGCCATATAACGAATCGGAAAACTTGACCTATACCGATTTTTATAAAAATTTACATAATTGTGTGTTATGGACAATCATTCACATTTTCACAAAAATTCGGCCATTTTGGATGACAACATCCAAAATGGCCGAATTTTTGTAAAAATGTGAATGATTGTCCATAACATTTTGTTAAATAAATTGTAGCACAAAAACGTCACTTCTGATCGAAATGACTTCTGCGACAAAGTTGTAGAGAAACTTAGAAATATATAAATGGCCTTTTTTTAAATTATTTTCAGTAAAAATTCCAAAAATGTGTTAAATACTTAAATGTTGTAAAAAGTATATATTTTTTTTATAAAAGCTCATAAAAATTGAAATTTTTGGAATATTTAAAACCATGGAAACTTGATAATTGACAAAAATCGTTGCACAAGAACTTTTGATCAAATATTTGAACTTTTTGCTAGTACGCTTTTTTATGAAATTTCTACGCAAGAAACAATATTTGAGACAGTCTAAATCGTTATCTGTGCAACAATTAAATGAAAACTAGTTAACAAGAAGTTTAAATATATGACCAAAAGTTGATGTTCAACCATTTTTGTCAATGATCGGGCTCGCAGGCAACAATTTGTGCGCTTGTGGTAGTGGCTATCACGATATCGACCACGTGCTTTGGTCATGCACCCTACATTGTGTTGCTAGATCCGAGTTATCCGCATCCCTCAGGGCCCGAGGAAAACAACCTATGCGGCCCGTTAGAGACATCTTGGCGAGCCGATATCTCCAATATTTTAATTTAATTTATGTGTTTTTAAAACGGATCGATCTGAGGATTTAGTAGTTAGTGTCATCTTGTGTTCTCTCAAGTTGCTAGGTCTCCATCGGTGTACCCCCATGTTTGTCTTTTTCTCCAATATGTCGCTTAGTTCTAGATCAAGAGCACATTGCTCTAAAAAACCTTGTGTTCTCAATCCCTACCCTGCCACCCGTTTGTTACAATTTGTTACCCCTAACCTCGAGAAAGCCGCGAGTAATCGGCCCCCGCTTTACTAACGTTAGTTTTAAGTAATTTTGTACCCAAACGATGAATATCGGCTCCGCAAAGCTACGGCAGATGAGCCTGAAAAAATAAACGCATTAAAAATAAATAAATTTTTTTGTCAGTTTTGAAACGACACTTTTTTTAATTTTACTCAATATTTCTAAAAATAAAGACCGTTTATATTTTTCCCAGACAAACTTTACTTTTCTAAACAACTTTGTCTTAGACGTCATTTTGATCAGAAGTGACGTTTTAGTGCTACAATTTATTGAAAATTTTCATATACGCTATCTGAAGAAAATTGCAAGATCCAAAATCGCTGATTTTTTGCAAAAATGTGAATGATTGACCATAACACATAATTATGCAAAGTTTCATGCAAATCGGAGAATTTTTGGTTTGTTTTTTTCCGTCGATCTTGTTTTCCGTGCTGAGCACCAATGCTACCGACGTGCCAGGAAGGCAGCTCCCACACCTGGACCCTACCTATCGACCCATCAACTCATGAACCGGGGACCAACGGCTTTACTTCCCATCCGAAGGAAGGCGTGATCAGAGATGTTATGCCTCAGAACATCCCGGCGGCGCCGACTGGGATTGAACCCAGGCCTGCTGGGGTGAGAGGTAATCACGCTTACCACTACACCACCGGCGCCGTTTAAATCGGAGAATCGGAGAATGTCGAGTCTTATTTTTTTTTGTTTAAACTTATTAGGCTTGGAACTGGTCAGGTATCAAAAAGGACCCTCCTTGGCTGATGATTATGTAGTCAAAGTGTTACATAGAGAATTATGATCATCTAAAATTTGATTATTAGGGACAATGTAGCGATACCATCATTGAACTTGTCATAAGGTTAATTAAATTTGAATTCTCCTCTGAGTTCCCTTATAGAATGCTCCTTGTAAGCTCTTAAATTTGCCTTAAATTTTCCAGGAGTTCCTCCCAAACCCTCTCTCCTAATAGTCGGGGAATTCAGCTTTAGTTCTCGTAAACATCATCTTGAAACACTTCTCAAAATTACCTGGAACTTCTAGACGAATTCCTTTAGAGCTTTCTTCAGAATTCCTCCATAATTATCCCTTAAATTCCTGTACATTCGCCTCACAACTCATTTAGCATTTTATTTAAAATTCTGTACACATTTCTTCAAAGTTTCAGAATCCAAATGTTTGTCCATGATTTTTGATTTAATATGATTGTTTTTAAAATAAATTTCCAAGTTCAATAGATCATAAATGATCTATTGAACTTGGAAATTTATTTTAAAAACAATCATATTAAATCAAAATTTTAATACATTTTATAAAAAACGGTTAAAAAATAACCGGTTCTACTCGAAGCTTTACTGAAGTTTCCGGAAATTCCCTGAGTTCTCGAAATTTCATTAAAGTTTCTGTAATCCCCTTGAAATTATTTGAACTGTCCTTTGATTCTCTGATCTGTCTTGATGTTATAGGAACTTCCATGAAGCTCTCGATTCTATTGAAGATCTCGGCTCTGTTGTGAAATAAATGGAATTCTCGTAAACACCTTTAAACTTCCATGAAATTCTCTGGATTTTTGTGGAGCTCCTGAAATATTTCTGAAGTTTTCTGGAATTCTCTGATGGTCTCTGTACTTCCCCGAGGTTCTCGGAACATCTGTACACGCAAACCAAAAAATTATTACAGTTCCATTTCCTATCATCCATGTTCATGAACATCGCAGCGAATGTTAGAAGTTGACCTGGCAGACGGTTTAATGATAATAATTTTAATGATCTTTTTTATTCTGTGTTCTGTATATGCTTTCACCTTCACAAGCAAGCATTTGTCTTGATTTTTATGTATAACGTGGTAGAACGACGCACACACTTGCATCGATTCTCTCCAACAGAAAAAGCAAACGAAGTCGAGTATGCGAGGAAATCGAGCGATTCTTGGTTGCTTTCAGCCTATTCTTAGCCCAAAGCATGGAGAGAGCAGTAGATAAAGCATAGGAATGATAATCGCATCGTTCGTGGTTCGAGTCCCCCCAGTCGGTAACCTTTTTTTACGACATGATTAATTTCACTCACTAATACACTCCACATGGGGCCTCCCTTAGCTCAGTCGGTAAAGGCGCAGCTTCAAAGCAAGACCATGTTTCGGGTTGGAAAATTTCTCGACTTTCCTGGGCATAGAAGTATGATTGGACTTGCCACACAATTATACCAATGCAAAAATGGGCATTGAAAGCTCCCAATTAATAACTGTGGAAGTGCATCTAGAACAGAAAACTGAGAGCACGCGATATGCAATAAGTTTGAAATGCGAGGAAGAAGAAGAAGAAGTAATACACTCCACATTTTTGTTTCTCCATTTTCTTGCATTTGACCGTAGTTCGGTATATCGCATCCTCGGTTCATGCGGTTTCCACTAACATCCTCCGATGATGAATCTTACATAATTGTAAGCAAATCTTAAATCCCCCAGTTGGGTGTAGGGTTCCTGAATATTTCTTAACACTGCTCCAAAAGTCTGGAATTAAGTTACTGGAACTGCCCTTAAGATCTATGAAAGTCTCCTCTTCTGATGTAATTAAAACTTTTTAAAAGTTTCTTTAAGTTCTGTATATTTCTGAAGTTCTATTGACACCGGTGAAGTACTTTGAGGTTCTTAAAGCTTCCAATAAGACCCCAATTTTTCAGGATGTTAACCTCCCTTATGTTCCCGCTGTTTGTTTATAAAGGTTCACTGAAATTCTCAGCATTTCCTGTCATTCCTCAGAACGTCTGTAAAGTTCCTATAATTGTTGTGAAGTCAATGGGACTTCATTGAAGGTCTCTAATCTTTCTTAAAGCTAATAACAGATTATTTCAAGTTTAAAAAATTTCAAAACGATTGGTTAACCAACAACAGAGATACAATGTTTTTAATTATTGTAAGATTTCAGGTGGCACCATGCACTGTATTCTATGCTTGATCTTGAAAAGGATCGTCGATAGCTGTCTCCTGCTGCCCACAAAAAAATAGGTTTTCGACCCACCGTTTAGGCATCAGCGACTTCGATAATGATTGACCCCCTCTGGTTAGCCCTGGCGCTGCCCAATATTAAATGGTGGCCATTGATATCCCCCAACCACTATTACCGCCCACTGTCAAATAGTGAATTTAGGCCTTGACTGCTATATCGAAAGTCTTAAGTTGAAATTAATTTTTCAAACCAAAACAACCGAATTATTTCATCAATCTCCCAGTGGCAAAGCCACCGCGTGCGGTGGTTTACTCTAACCACGCCACCGTTGTCATCGCCTCCACCACACATCTTGACGGGGCGATGTTTTGGGTGGAGTACCTCACTGCATTATTTTACCCTGCACATAAAGTGCTTTCGCGGAGGGTGGTGGTGGGTGCTCTCACAAGAGACTTCAGGAGGGGTTTGTTTTTCACCTGTCTCCTTCACCGTCGCTCACTGTGTGCTCTCACCCTATGTATATCCGTCCGTACGTATTGAAGTTCATGTTTCGAGAGTAGAACAACATATAGGTACCACACACGAACAACGGAACTCGGCTAATGACGCGAATGGTTTCAGAGAGGCTGGGTGGTATTGGTAGTAGTGAGTGTTGAAGAACTACGTTGTTTTCGTATCCTCCCATGGCGCTCCACGGGAAGTTGCTTGGCGAAAAGAGAGCCAGACGCTGATCCCGCGCAGAATATCGTGTTTTGACTAGGTCGTGGATAAAAGGTTCGTATACAATCCCAAGTGTAGCAGTGGCGGCACTCATTTCAACCATGTATTGCAGAGAGAGAAAAATGTTCACTACCCTACATAATCGTACCGTACCGTACATACAGTCGGGGTGAGTTTTACGTCGAGAGCTCGAGCAAAAACTTTTCTCTCATTCAGAAATTGAAAACAGGAAACCAGGGCCGCACTCCTGCGAGTCATTTATACTATACGAGAAGTGATCGTACATCGTATATGTTAGCAGCTCTCTTTCTAGCTTGCACGGGTGGGCACCAGCAGCAGCAGTAGCCACTTCCGGCTTGGCAATTATGAATGAAGTTTTACGTTGTGTAATGGTTTGTTTTTGTTTGGCTGGTTTGGTGTCGTATTCTCGTCACCACGGGAAGGTCGCGAACGATCGTGGCAATTCCATCATAAACCGCAGCCATATATTATTTTTTGATTCTCGCTCGTCCGCCGAGATTAACGGGATGCAGGTTCCATTCCATTGATATATCGCTTTTGCCTCTCAAGTGTTTGAGGTTGGCTATTGTTGCGGTTTACTACGCCGTCGCCCGTTGCCACTGCAGTCAGTCAAGTCAGTCAGCGGAGGATGTGATGAACGGGATCTTTTGAAAGGCGAGTTGATTGAGGCAATTGGTTGATTTTTATGACGCAATAAGAAGGTGGTGTGAATGTGAATTCGACTGGCGGATGTGTTTCGCACGGTTGGAGAGCAGTGCATCGGAAGTCAAAAATTTGTTATTTCTTGCATCTATGTAGTTAGCACTTTATGTGTTTATTGCGGTTGGATTAAGACGCATGCCTTATTAATGGATTTTCGTTTTATTTGTGTTAAGATGTAACTGAATATTTTACTATCACTTGCGAAAGCTTTCTTTTCATGTCATTTATCAAAGAGTCGATCCATATGTGAAGCACAAATTCAAGTATCCGGAGCACCTCCAGTGGTGCATTTATTTGTTACTTATTTAATAGTTATTCATTGGACTCTTATGTGGTCTTAATGATCAATGAAATTTGTACACTAGACTTAAAAAGAAATAACAAAATAAAATTAATAAAAAAAAAAACTTTATAAACATAAAACATTGCAAACAGTTATCGTTTTAAAGAGATTCGTCACGGACTTGGTCAAGGTAAAGTCTAAAAATTCAAAAACTTCATTTAAAGTGCTGTGTGTGTGTCATCCTCTATACCTCACCCATCCGGGGGCGTTGGACAAGTAGAACTGCGAATAATTTGATCAAATCTCATGGTCCGTAATGGTGTCCTTTATGTTGCGAAGACTAGTACGTCAAAAAGGGTAACTTTTGAGACATGATGGTTAAGGGAACAGGATGCACTAGATATCCACAACATGTAAAGCAAAACATCACATAGACGCCCTTATTCACACTTAAAGGGTGATACGGTCAAAATTTGGTCAAGGGAAAACGCGTGTAAATCGGTGAAATCGTTTATTTAAAAAATCAAATTAAATTTCTTTTTCAAGTTCAATTAGTATAAAATTCAGGAAAAATATTCAGTTAGGCTTCCGTTTTTCCAAATCCGAATTGCCGGGCCTTACGCTTGACCCCTGCCATCAGATTTTGTACAGCCACCTTGTCCACCTTCTTCGCCGCAGAAAGCCAGTTTGCCTTGAACTGCTGCTCGCCCTTAGCAGTTTTTTTGGTCTTCTTTAGGTTCCGGTTGACAATAGCCCAGTATTTCTCAATTGGGCGGAGCTCTGGCGTGTTGGGAGGGTTCTTGTCCTTGGGAACCACCTGCGCGTTGTTGGCGGCGTACCACTCCATGGCCTTTTTACCGTAATGGCAAGATGCCAAATCCGGCCAAAACAGTACGGAACAACCGTGTTTCTTCAGGAAAGGCAGCAGACGTTTATTCAAACACTCTTTCACGTAAATTTCTTGGTTGACAGTCCCGGAAGCTATGCAAATGCTGCTTTTCAAGCCACAGGTACAGATGGCTTGCCAAACCAGATATTTCTTTGCGAACTTTGACAGTTTCATGTGCTTGAAAACATCTGCTACCTTTCCCCTTCCTTTTGCCGTATAAAACTCCTGTCCCGGAAGCTGCTTGTAGTCGGCTTTGACGTAGGTTTCGTCGTCCATTACCACGCAGTCAAACTTCGTCAGCATCGTCGTGTACAGCCTCCGGGATCGCGCTTTGGCCGTCGTATTTCGTTTATCATCGCGATTTGGAGTCACTATCTTCTTGTAAGTCGATAGTCCGGCTCGTTTTTTGGCTCGATGCACGGTTGTAGACGATACACCCAGCTTATTTGCGGCATCTCGGAGAGAGAGGTTAGGGTTTCGCTTGAAACTACCGGCAACTCTCTTTGTCGTCTCAGCGGCTTCCGGTTTTCGATTTCCCCCCGATCCAGACTTCCTGGCTGTCGACAAACGTTCCCCAAACACTTTAATTACATTTGTAACGGTTGATTTGGCAACTTTTAGCGATTTTGCCAACTTTGCGTGCGAGTAGCTCGGATTTTCGCGATGCGCGAGCAAAATTTTGATACGCTGCTCTTCTTGCTTGGACGGCATTTTGACAACTGAAGAGTGAATTCCAAAATCAAAATAGAAGCAACATTCTACACACACACACCTTCAAAATGAGGGGTGTTCAGGTTTTTTAAATGCAAAATTGAAAGAAATACGTCAAGTTGATATTGACCAAATTTTGACCGTATCACCCTTTACTATTCAGGGAGTAGAAGTTCTAGAAAATCCACCACCGCCAACTAAAGTTTGAACCGGGTACCTGGGACTCAGGTACCCGGGCTGGTAGCGAGTCTCCTTCTTAAGGCCAAGTCACTGAAGTCACTTTTTCTTGTATTGTAATCAGTCACTATTTTCAACTTTTTTAGGGTGAATTTCATTTCAAGATTGGTCATTTTTTGCTTTGTGACGCTTAATCGTCTTTCTCTATCTATGTACAGGGTGTCTACTCATTGTTCTAAATAAAATTTCCTGAGTTTATCCAGAACTTTAATGGATAAGAAAGCTATTCTTAAATGCGTTCAAAATATGCTTTTTTTGGAAGATCAAAAACAACAGTAATTAACTCAAACGTTTAACGGCGCCGGTGGTGTAGTGGTAAGCGTGATTACCTCTCACCCCAACAGGCCTGGGTTCAATCCCAGTCGGCGCCGCCGGGATGTTCTGAGGCATAACATCTCTGATCACGCCTTCCTTCGGATGGGAAGTAAAGCCGTTGGTCCCCGGTTCATGAGTTCTAGACTAACATTTGAAAAGGGCGTAATTCCAAAATGACCATATCGAGAAAATCGCTTCTGAATTTTGATGACCTAAAAATTAATTCTATTTCACGACTTTCCATTTTCTGGATGATTTTATAAGCTTAACATATAGTTAATAGTGTAATCTATCATCATGCATCACTAAAAACTCAAAAAAAGTTTTCTTTGTCGCGAAATCGAGAAGAAAACATCATACGCCCTGATAATTTCATACATGTTGTTACCCCCCGGATCTTCCACCCTTTGAACTGCCAACACTGGTGATACGCCGTGGAAGTACACCCTCGGGATTTTTTGTTTGTTTTTCCGCCTTGGTTCTTCGTTCGCAAATTTTGTGAGAGTGGAATTACGCCCGGAGATTTTTTGGTCTTCTTTTTGTTCGTTGTTTACACGTGAACTATCAATCGGATGCATTTGAAATGAATCGGGCGTGACTAGATACTACAGACTCAATACGTTTGGCATAATAAAACGATATAATTCGTAGTTCTGGTCCAAGGCGTAACAACCAGATGCATCATAGAGTTGAAAGTTGGAAATACGCCATGTAAGAAGAAACGTTTTTGATGATTTGAAGTGATATTTTCTTCTACTTTTCCGTGTTTATCGAGTAGTTTGTGAACTATTCTCTCTATATGTGGCAAAATATGGTTTGTTTACATTTTGGCTCTTACGCCCCTTTCAAATGTTAGTCTAGAGTTGATGGGTCGATAGGTAGGGTCCAGGTGTGGGAGCTGCTTTCTGGCACGTCGGTAGCATTGGTGCTCAGCACGGAAAACAAGATCGACGGAAAAAACAAACCAAAGGTAAAAAAAAAAAAAAACTCAAACGTTTTTAAGACATGGCAATCAGTTTTAAATAAACAGTTTTACAATCTAATCTTTGAATGTTGAAGTTAAGCACTTGCTTAATTTCTCACTTTAAAATAGTTAAAAAAAAAAACACAATTAATTTGAGTAAGTCCAAGATCTAAAAATATTCAATGTCTTGAAGTTTCGTATTCCAAGTACAAGTTCAAGATATTAAAAAATTTCAAAGTGCCTGAATTAAAGAAAACAATTAAATGATTTATTTCAAGTTCGTAATTAACTTTATGAAAGATTAGAGATCTTCATTGCAGTCCCATTAACTTCACAACAATTGTAGGAACTTGGAAGAAGTTCTAAGGAATAAAAGGAAATGCTGAGAATTTCGGTGAAGCTCCATAAACAAACAGCGGGAACATAAGGAAAGTTAACACGCTGAAAATATGGGGAACTTACTGGAAGCTTTAAGATCCTCCATCTTTTAACAGCCGAAAAACTTTTATGAAGTCCCTAGAAGTCCCCAGAGCACATCATAGGTGTTAAGCAAACTTGATAAATATAGAAAACATGAGGGGTATTGTGCAAAATTTTAACAAGTTCTAAGCACCTCATTAAAGCTAAATCTAGAGATCTTTGGGGAAGTTCAGATCTTAAGAGCAGTTCCCGTAACTTTAGTCCAGGCTTTTCGGGCAGTTAAAAGATCTATAATCGTAAATTTAGAAAAATTGATAACCCTTAAGATGTTCCGATGATTTCAGGGAAGTACAGAGACCATCAGAGAATTTATGAAAACTTATATAAAGAAATATTTCAGGAACTTCACAGAAGTCCAGAGAATTTCTGGGAAATTTATCTTCAATAGAATTGAGAGCTTTAAGGAAGCTTCGAGAACATCAAGACAGATCAGAGAATCAAAGGGCAGTTCAAATAATTTCATGGAAATTGTAGAATCCTCCTGATACTTCAGCAAACCTCCGAGAGAATTTGTGGGACGTGGTAAAAATTATATGAACATCCGGAAAACGTGAGAGTATTTTAAGGGTGTTTTATCATGGAGATTTCAAGAATTTTAAAAAATACGAAAATTTAGCTAAGTTGATTAGATAATATCAACGAAGTTCCATTAATTAAAATAATGCGAAAACTTTTAGCAAGCAGCAATATCTTTAAGAAATTCCAGAGAACTTCTATTTTTTTTGATAGTTTCACGGTATTTAGCGAAGTTCCGAGTACTTCGAGGACGATCCGATAGCTTCAGAATAATCCCATTAACTTAAGCAAATTTGCTGCAACTTACAAGGAATTCCGTGAAATTATGGGGTATTCCAAAAATTCTATGATTGATTCGAAAACGTCAGAGAATTTTGAGTATATATCAAAAAATTTGCCGGATTATTAAACAAATTTAGAGAACTTCAGGTAAGCATAGATAACATAAGAAAATAAGAAAGCGTTTATAATGGTTTATAATTCGATAATTTTCCTTAAGTATTCTTTTAAGGAAAATTGTCGAATCTTTATGGCAAATCAATTAAATTCAGTAAAGTTGCGGTTTAAAAAAAATATACTGATAAATTCAGGGCAGTCTGGAGAACTTCGATATTCAGTAATCGATTAGGCAGTTTTAATAACACCAGGAAAGTCTAGACTATCGAAGAAGTTTTAAATTTGTGTCGATAATTTAATGGAAGTTTCATGAACTTCAGAAAAATAACTTCAGAGAAAATCATAGAACTATATGAATTATTTCGTTCGAATTTCATGAACATTGCGGAATCAAAAAAGTGTCAGAAATTTAGAAAAACTTCGAAAACTTCACAGCGGTCTTCAGAAACATTTCGAAAACTTCATAGAAATCTATGGAGATAAAGGGGAGATCCGCGAACTTCAGGAATTTTTATGAACATTAGCAAAATGCAGGAGCTTTTAAAAAAGTGAAGTAAGCTCTGAAAATTTGAGGAATTTTTAGGGGAGTTTAGTTCCATTAGTTTCTGAAAATTTATGGGAAATTTAAAGCAGTTCCCAGATTTTCAGATAACTTCAGAGACGTTAAAAAGTTAATTGAAGTCATCGCATAAGTTCAGAAGTTCACTAAAGCTTAAACATTTTTTGGACGGTTCAATTAAATTCAGCTTCATGAGAACTGCAAAAACTTTAGAGAAGTTTTGAGAATTTCAAAAAATAACAGAGAACCTCAAACAGTTCCGTTAACATTAGAGAAGTCACATACATTTTAAAGAAGTTTAGAGAACTTTAGCGAATTGTTAATCCTTTAGGGGAGATCCAGGAGAAAACATTTAGGAAGTCCTAAAAAGTTCTGGAAAGTTTAAGAATTTGATGAAAAGTATTGTGAGGCTCAGGCTAGTTTCTCAAACTACAAAAGAACTTCAAGGCAGTTTAACTAATTTGATACAAAGCTCAGTAGTAAATAAGTGCAATATATCTAGGAAGGAAACCAAAATTTATCAACTTGCCAACATAGGCTATCACCAGTGTTGGAAAAGTTCGCGATATTTCACGAAGTTCACCAAGGGAAAAGTTCGCGAGTCATAGGGAACTTTGATGAACTTTTCCATCACTGGCTATCACATTTATTTTGGTGGCACTCTTTAAATGATAATAAGCCTTTTTTTCTCGCTTCGGTTGTCTCGCATGGCTTTCGAAATTCGCGCGGTTTTCGTAACATACATAATTTAGATTTTACGTTCGAAACGGATTTACTTATTCAATCAGTTTACTACGTGAATGTATCTACGCGCACACGTCACAGCATTTTTTCCATAACTATCTTGAAACAATACACACGGAATGCAGTGTTCAAGCTGCCAACGTAGGCTAGTCCTTCTGCTGTATTGTCAAAGATAGAAGCAACATTTATTCAAATGCGTCAAGTCTTGAAAACTAAGCTGTCACGCAGCTGCAGCTTGATACCCAATACAAAAAATTAATGGATCACTGTATGCTATCAGTTATGATAATATATTGATGGAGATTTGAACATTTTTCTTAAAATATCGATAAAAAGTAATACATTGTTGACATATTCCCCCTTATTCTGCGAGTCACGTGACTCTCTGGTGAGAGAGAGTCACGTGACTCGCAGAATAGGGGGGATTGTTAAAAATCTAATAAACTCGGCCTAACGCATTGAAACGCAATTGAATTCATTTCAACCTATCGAATGAAGATAAACATTGATTCGGTCAAAGCGCCTTTTTTGTTTTTTGAGAATAATTGGTGCAAACATGCATATCACACGCTCTTATTGACTTCGTTTGGTAGATTTTGAACAGAAGTATCGCACCAAACGGATAATTGACTTGTTAACTCTGAAATAATGGTTTTATTTGATGTTTTCTTATCGATAGGCCCAAAATGGGCGATTAGGCTGAAGTTTTTTTTTTAAAAGGTCCATACTCCGTAAAAATCAAGATTTTCTAATTTTCTGCATACAGCATTTTTTGTATTAGCGACATCTGTTGCAAAAATTCACCATGCTTTTAATCCATTGGATGCTGCTGATGGTAAGTTGAGCCATGTAATTTGTATTTAGAATTGAGCTACGGGGTGTAAACTAGGTTTAGCAACCCAATTAACCATTTTGTCAAGCTTTTGCTTTCTTTTTCCATCAGATGTCACTGCTGTTGTTTGCGGTGGGTGCACGACGTTAGGCATACGGTCGTTAGGCATACGGACGTTAGGCATACGTACGTTAGGCATACGGACGTTAGGCATAATGTACGATAGGCATAATGGACGTTGGGCATAAAGGACGTTAGGCATAATCTACCGGATGAATTCCAGAAGGATGATAATGGAGACCGTCTATTGATTGCTGACTTCGGTGACAATAATGAAAGAGCCTTAATTTTTGGAATTCATGAACGACGTCTTGGACAGGCAAAGTATTGGGTTACAGATGGTACGTTTGCCACAGTTCCTTGTTTGTTTCGGCAACTCGTCACTGTTCATGGAAGTATCGCTTCCTCACATCAGCAGACGGTTTCATTCTGATGACAACAAAATCAGAATTGTTGTATCGAAAAGTATGACAGGAAATCCTGGAAGTAGCAGGTATGTTTTTTTGTTATTGAATGAAAAACCACAGAATTAGCCATTCTTGATTTCATGAGCTGTTCCTTGGCATCATATTTTATTCAACCTTGGCTGTTTTTTTGTTATTGAATGAAAAATCACAGAATTCACCATTCTTTATTTCATGAGCTGTTCTGTGAGGAAAACCTTTTCTTCTTTGACTTTTGCAATATGTGTGTAAGAATATATTACAAGAAATGTGTGATTTTTTTATTTCTAGATGCGATTGATTTCAAGATATAGTTCAAAACTAAGCTGAGTTTTCATTGTAAGATTACTTAACCACTATCGCTACTAATCATGGATCTAAGTAAATATGTAGATACGTCACTTAAGATATGATAAATAATGGATTCCAAACTGTGCTTATTAAATACACTATGTTTGTTTAACTTGTATCATTTTTTATTCAACGCTAAGCCTAATTTAAGCATTGCTTACAGGTTTACAGGTTAAGCAGGTTTCTAGAGTTGCACAGCAGCAAGGTATTTTATGCCTAACGTCCATTATGCCTAACGTATATTATGCCTAACGTCCATTATGCCTAATGACTTTATGCCTAACGTCCATTATGCCTAACGTCCGTATGCCTAACGTCCGTATGCCTAACGTCCGTATGCCTAACGTATTTATGCCTAATGGGGTACACTCGTTTGCGGTGACATCTATCGGAAACTACGCATAATCTGTTTTCCGTCAATTGTTCACTGAAGACGGTGCAGTGCAAAACATGTCTGGTACCTCTATATATGCATTTAGATTAACATCCGACTATGCATGTGAAAGGGAAATCACAAATCGAGTGTAATCAAAATACATGGTATGTTGAGAGATTGAGCTCGTGAGATAGATAGTAAAGCGGTTAAAAAATGTATGGGAAACACCTTTTTTATTCAATGTTTAAAAATAGTATCCAGGAATAAAAGTGAACGACAAAGAACATAAATGATTTATTTAGGTTGTCGTCATCTTTTTACCTGAATATGCATAAAAAGCGTATTATTTTCACTTTTCAAAATTTCTGTATGGGTATTTTTATTACTTACTGCCAATGGAACTTAATAGTTCATTCGGTCTATCAAGAAAATCAATCTGAATAAATCACAATTTCAATGATACAAAAAGTTCATTACTCATTTAAAATTACCAGTCGCAAACGAATCGCTTAGTAATGAGACGAATTGAGTACGTTTACTTCTCTATTTTAATTTAAAAAAAAAAGTGATGCGCAATTTTTTTTTCGTTCAGTTATCTGCACTTTGTACCATCTTCTCTCGCTGTGTTGCGCATGCTGGGCAACAACAAGTTTCGTGCTTTTTGTTCAATTTAATAAGAGAATTTACTACCAAAATGAAGTGAATTGTGTTGTGTATAACAGTGACCCAGAGTTAGTTGAATCCAACAACCAGAAAACTCATTTCAAGGATTATTTTCAAAGGGCCGATGTTATATCCATTGTTGGGCCCAAGATGGGGTCAATGGACCGATATTAAATCCATGTTCCTGGACAAATTTTCATGTGATAATTTCAAGCTTATTGCTTATCGCATATTAGCTTATTGCGTGCTCTCAACTTAGCTTTCGATGCCTCTACCATTTTTGCATTAGTATAATTGTGTTGCAAGTACAATCATGCCCAGGGAAATCGAGAAATTTTTAAACCCGAAAAATTCCTATACCGGACCGGGAGTCGAACTCAGCCTCCTCCAGCATGGTATTGCTTTGTAGCTGCGCCTTTACCGACTGAGATAAGGGAGATCATGTGATACTGGTAAGTTTAGTAATTGTTTACCGTGGAGTTTCGTCTGCAGGTCAATTGTTTGTTGAGATATGATAAAAATCATAAATGATAGCTGCTTATTAGAACCAGATTAGAGACAAGTACCCTATGTCAGTTAAAATTGCTAAAATCTTGTTAAAAATGTCGGAAACTACTTTTCGTCCTGAGTGCTAAATTCCTCAATTAGTCATTCAGTTTAAAGCCACATCACGCAATAGCCCATGGTCATATTGATTCAATCAATGTTGGTCCATATCGAATGCTGCTTCGACCAATACGTACGACAACGCACCTCGAATAGTTCGAATAGCTTATCGCATTCCTCAGGCATTCAATCATGATTGACAGCACCAACCAGTTAAACAACAACGGCGGCCACGATCTAGTGGCAGGAAGGTAGTATAGATAATTATACCATCATCGCGCTTCGAATAACATCACAGCTAGCTCACTTACTCACCGCCCGAACTGCGCGTAATTGCTACAAGTGTTGCAAAAGTCACGAGTCTCCCACACGCAACAGCTTCCCCTTGGTGTTGTCCTCTCGATTGGCAGTGCGGTCAAACTGGACATAGAACCCGGTCTGATAGATTTTCTTATTCGTTAAATCTCTAACAAATATTGAACTTGGACTAACACAAGCTCCTAGATAACAGCATGACTAACAGCTCAGCAGGGCGTATTTTGCCAATGGAAGAAAAAATTCAGATTTACTTCTACGGTACAAAGCGAATGCAATTCGTGAAATTTTTTAAAGCTTATTTTTCTTCTTCTTTCGAATCGCTGATCTAGAGTCGCTCATCTAGCCGCCCTGTTTATTTGGGGATCGCGTTGTTGTTGGTAGCTCCTACCTTCCTTTTCTGTGTGTATGTGTGGAGGTGAATTTTTCTAATGCGCAATTTTTGCGACCGCGGTCTTCGAACTTTGCTTCCACCATGGTGGTGGTGAGCAGAGTGCGGGGGGCTTTCCAAATTATCTAAGCGTTTGTTTTGTGGATTGTTGTGATTCCCTAGCTAAAAGATGGTGATGAATGTGGGGGTTTGGGGGGTTTTTCGGGGAATATCAAACGTTAATACCACCACACGAGTGTGGATTCGTTTGCGTTCGTTTATGTGCATCTATGGTTTGTTTACACAATTACACACGTGCACGGGGGAAGCAGTGTACGGAATGTTGTTGTTTCAAGTACACATTTTCAAAAGGACGTATGTAACATTTGATAGGAAATTAATCAATGGGGTAGCAATATCCAGATGCATTCATTAAATCCTAATAAACGGCATTTCTAATTTTGTTTGATCTGTTCCTTTTATAAGTTAGGGACAGTGTTATGATTTTTGAAAATTATGCAAAATGCTGGTTTTTCTCGAATTTGAACTAAAGTTTTACTAAAATTTAATGATACACCGTTTTGCTTTCATACTATTCACTTATACCCTGATTGATACATACACCGTCGTTTTGACAGATCGTCATGTCAGATGCACTGGTTGAAATTTCAAAATGCAGATATCTTGGCTTGTGGTTTGGTGTATCTGAACTATTTTCAAAGCATTATTGCTCTTCCAGAGATTTATTTACGTTTTGCAGATTATGTCCAAAAAGAAGAAGTTCCACTGCAGGTGAAAAATAAACAATGATTTAAAGAATCACCAGGAAACTTCAAGTTTATCCACATAATGTTTTTTTTAGTATTCTGCTAATTTTCACACTGGCGGTAGCCGCCAGAATAAAGATAGGAAAATCTCGATTTGTTTACTTTTGCGACTTACGTCCGTTTTAAAAGTTACGCTTGATTAGTTGACTGTGTATCGGGGGTTATTTTCTCCGAAATGTTTGCTGTCGTAATCGATGGTTTTGGCGTAGGTTGTTTGGTCCGTTGAATGGATGACTGACGGTTGCTATTTTATGGAAGCTCGTGCTCATTTGCAAACAGAAGTTTTTCTAATATAGCTTGCGTTGCGCGATTACTGAATCTATGATGGAAATTTTGTCGGTCAAAGTTAGGATGTAATCAATGCATTATAAATACAAAATAATAACCAAAAAAACACACATTTATAATCTATTTATTTTCATCGTTTCAGGTACGCTCCAATCAAATAGCTGTTGAGTAAGTAGAACATATATTCCATCTGGCTTATCCAATGGTCATGTCCATTTCCAAATTTTCTCTTTTTTATTTCAACATTTTTTTAGATAGTTGCTTGAAACTGACAAGCAACATTTGCTGCAGAAAATAGAAAACATTTATGGACATGTCTATAATACACAGTTAAAAAATATGAATATAGGGAAAATGGCTCTAATGTTAGCCTATGGATCTAAGATTGGGCCCATCGCTAAAAATCTGCTATTTATCAATGTTATCTAGTTGGACGGTACTAATGGATATTTTTTATTGCTATTGAAAATTTAGTCGATTGCTGAATTTATGTATGAGCCCAAATTAGGGGCATTTAGGCCGACATTACATCCATTTCCCCTACATCAACAGTACTCAGTACTTGACGTACACGTGTGAACAATATTCCGATTATCGAGAAATTTGCGATTAAAGCCATTGTTTACGTTTGGTTGTTCCGCCTATTTAAATTGTGGGTCTAGATTTCATCAGTTTAAAGGCAATCTTAATGGTGAATAATCTTGATTTGCGAACTATAAAAATGCTGTTGCTTTAAGTGTGGCACTTTCAACTCGATAGTGAAAAAAGAAACGTTAAGTAGGGTTAACTACCCCTGGCCTATTAAGCACAACCCGCATTTAGACTTCCTTAATCTAGCGCAGTTTAGCACTAAACGGAATG
Source organism: Ochlerotatus camptorhynchus (assembly GCF_037179485.1). Classification (NCBI taxonomy): domain Eukaryota; kingdom Metazoa; phylum Arthropoda; class Insecta; order Diptera; family Culicidae; genus Ochlerotatus; species Ochlerotatus camptorhynchus. The sequence goes on along the minus strand of NW_027040529.1, from coordinate 1,212,340 downwards.
TTATTATTACTGATGGCTTCCAAATTTATTTACTTTTCCGTATGTACCGTAAGATTTGATAAAGAAAAACCAATCGCTGAGATATTGTCAAAAGTCTAACACTGCTTCTTGACGCCAAACTCGGCCTACGGATTCTAAACTCGGCCTAACGCATTGAAACGCCAATGAATTCACTTCGGCCTATCGGATGAAGATAAAACATGATTCGGTCGGAGCGCTTATTTTGTTTTTGGGAATAATGGGTGCAAACCTTCATATACGCGTTCTCATTGACTTCGTTCGGTAGCTTATTAACTAAAGTATTGTAGGGTATACGTCCCTAACCTCGGTCTAATATGCAGCCATAGATTACGTTTTTAATCATAACTCATCAATTAATTTACCTGCAAACGATATTCTACTGCTAAATGGTATGCTTAGATATGCTTATCATGTCGTTTGCTATCAGGAACCGCAAAAAGTTGAAAAACTTACTTTTTTTAAGACAAAAACTCACCAGGGAAATGTATGTAATATCGGTCTATTGTCCCCAAATTGGGTCTATTTATGGATGCAACTTCGTCCTATCCTGTTTGATTCTCAAAAAAAACGCTCTTGGTAACGTTTTCTTATGTATTTTTTTTTATCACTATCACTGTTAACTTAATACTCTTCATTCCTCAAAACATTTCTTAGAGAAAATTTTACGAAAACTACATTAAATCACTCAAGTTAAAAATTAAAAATTAAAAATTTCGCTTATCGTCTTTCGACCGCAGAATATCTAAATCAAAACATTGTGATGTTCATTATACAGATTTGGCAGAAAAAATCTCCCTTCCTGTTCGTTCCTTATCATCCAAATGCAAACCACATTGTTGACGTTACTCTTATTGCTATATGCTGTCAAATGAATTTCATGGGCCAAAGTTAGGAACATAGAAAAGAAATGTGTCCCTAAAGTTGGGTCCATGATTTACTTGTGCAAAACGTTGTTAAACAATTAAAATAAACATAAAATATTCAAACAGTAACTGTGAGTTTTACGTCTAGTGTGTATTATCAGGTAATTCCATTCAATAAATGCCATAATCAGGCCATTTGATGATCGTCAGTGCAACCTTCCCATCTTAACCTTAGAAGTCATGGCGGCTAAAAACTCCGAACAGAGTGATATTCTCAACCAGTTTTATTACTTACGAGAGCTGAAAATGTATTGAAATGTTGTGATATAAATTGATTTGTGTGTGGTACACATTTATCAATCATCAGTGATCAATATTTTCCTTATTTTTTGTGTAATATTCCTTAATTAATTATTTATTTGCGTGATAGGCCGAATGAAAGGACTAGACCCACATTACATACCGTAACCCTACCAAACGCATAATTGGCTTGTTAACTCTTAAATCATGCATTGATGTTTTCTGCTCGATAGGCTAAAAATGGGCGATTAGGCCGAAGTAGTTCTCTACCCTACCTAAACTAACAAACGTGAGCATTCCGGATTCCAATAGGTAAAGTTTGTGTCGGTCGTCGTTAGCTAGCACAGACACCAACATAAAGGTAGTAAATCAAGATTTTCAAATACACTGGTAACCAATTGGCTCTCCAAATAAACTAATCAAAGAAAGTTATTGGTGTCCCGTGAAATTTTCGGAATATCGAATCAAATATGTTCAGGAATACAAGATCTTCAATACTATGGAAAGTGTATTGCAGAATGATAGCACTAATACGAAAATGATCAAGTTGCACTATCATAGATCTACAGATCCTGCTCATACGTAAGGTTCCTGTCTTCTGAAAAGTTGCTCAGATGAACTAGACCTATCATATGGTAACATACAGCTGGTAGGTATTTCAGTGGTACCGTAACTAAAGAGTGAAATTTATTCGAAAAGGACATTAATCCACCCAATCACGTTGAGTTGGCCAGATTTTGGTACAAACTGGCCGCTGAGGCATGCTGAGGTTGACCAGCATAGTGTGCAAAAAATAAAAATTGAATTTCAAGAAACAACGCCCAACAGTAGCTTCAACCCCACCTGCGCTTTCATCCTACTGTCATTCCAACCTCACTGACGCACCTACTCAACCAGTTGGGCTAATGACGCTTAGGTTGACTTTAGAGGCATAATTTGAATTATTCAATCGGGAAGTTAGTTTTTTTTTATTTGGAAAATATATAGGATATTATACATCATCTGACAGAGTATCGTTTTCTGAGCACAGAGATATTTTTTGTCGATCCCATCTCTATTTTTAAATCAAGAATTAAAGCTATACACTCACTTTGCTTTTTGACGCAAAACTAACAAATTTACAGCTCGTCCATACTAAAGTACCACCGATGATGATTTTTTGTCAATGTAATCGCACTTGTTTAAAATAGTTCTAGTGCACCACAATTGACGAAATTCTGGATTTAGGTTCGATTTTTAATTCAAATTTACGAATATGCAAAGAACCCAATTCAGATTTTTCATTTGTCTAGATCCGGTTTGTTAATGACGTTATCGCCGATTTTCAATTGATTAAGATTCCAGATTTTCAAGTTTCCATATTTAAAAACGAAGATCTAGTTTAGGATGGGTCTTGAAGGACTTTTCAGGATTCAGTATCTGGATTAATAAATTTTCCAGAGAATTTCGATATAATTTGGAGAATTCCTAGGCAAGGCTTTGGAATTTTAAATGTGATTCAGCGGAATATTTAATGGAAAATTGGAGATGAATTCTATGGGAATTGAGGAAAGATTTCCAAGAGAATACTGAGATGAATTCCATGGTAATCAAATTCTGAGGGCAGTTCCAAGGAATTTCTGATGGGAATTCCAACGGAAATCAGATAAGAGTTTCAACTAAATGTTGAACAGAACTTTATGAAATAACGGCGCCGGTGGTGTAGTGGTAAGCGTGATTATCTCTCACCCCAGCAGGCATGGGTTCAGTCCCAGTCGGCGCCGCCGGGATGTGCTGAGACATAACATCTCTGATCACGCTTTCCTTGGGAAGGGAAGTAAAGCCGTTGGTCCCCGGTTCATGAATTGATGGGTCGATAGGCAGGGACAGGTGTGGAGCTGCTTCCCTGACGTCGGTAGAATTGGTGCTCATCACGGAAAACAAGATCGACGGAAAACAAATCAAAGAAAAAAAACTTTATAATTTTTTTTCTTTTTTTTTTTTTTTTATTAAAGAGACTTTCAGCCTTGGGCTGGTGACTGTGGTTTCAAGGCAATTTACAGGAGGCTACTAAAGTAATTTTGAAAATTATACAAAGGGAGTTCTGAGAGAAGTTCTGAGGAACTTTCAAAGAGAATTTTAAGAAAGACAATTGAGCGAGCTTGTATTAATTGATGAGAGCATATTAAATGTGAAGATCTTTCAGTTATCCGGGTGGCTAGTGATCCGGGAAACCTGGGTAAACTTATGAATTTAAGATTTATAAACCATGCAGGTTTAAAGTTTATGATCTCTTGTGTTACTTATCCAATTGGTTTAATATTTACAAATTTCATTAAAAAATTGTTTTTCGAAACTGAATTCTGGCGACTCTCATGCCATTTTCAAACTAAGGAGTTGTAACGTGTTATAAGCTGTTTACAAATTATAAAAACAATGGTGATACATTGTTGAAGGTGCTTAACGTAAAATATCAGACTTAAAGTGGTCATTTTATACGATGGATGAGGAGATGAAATGATAGAGTTGATAATTCCATTAGAGTACGGCAGTGTGAAAATTATATATAAAGGGTGATACGGTCAAAATTTGGTCAAGGGAAAACGCGTGTAAATCGGTGAAATCGTTTATTTAAAAAATCAAATTAAATTTCTTTTTCAAGTTCAATTAGTATAAAATTCAGGAAAAATATTCAGTTAGGCTTTCGCTTTTCCAAATCCGAATTGCCGGGCCTTACGCTTGACCCCTGCCATCAGATTTTGTACAGCCACCTTGTCCACCTTCTTCACCGCAGAAAGCCAGTTTTCCTTGAATTGCTGCTCGCCCTTAGCAGTTTTTTTGGTCTTCTTTAGGTTCCGCTTGACAATAGCCCAGTATTTCTCAATTGGGCGGAGCTCTGGCGTGTTGGGAGGGTTCTTGTCCTTGGGAACCACCTGCACGTTGTTGGCGGCGTACCACTCCATGGCCTTTTTACCGTAATGGCAAGATGCCAAATCCGGCCAAAACAGTACGGAACAACCGTGTTTCTTCAGGAAAGGCAGCAGACGTTTATTCAAACACTCTTTCACGTAAATTTCTTGGTTGACAGTCCCGGAAGCTATGAAAATGCTGCTTTTCAAGCCACAGGTACAGATGGCTTGCCAAACCAGATATTTCTTTGCGAACTTTGACAGTTTCATGTGCTTGAAAACATCTGCTACCTTTCCCCTTCCTTTTGCCGTATAAAACTCCTGTCCCGGAAGCTGCTTGTAGTCGGCTTTGACGTAGGTTTCGTCGTCCATTACCACGCAGTCAAACTTCGTCAGCATCGTCGTGTACAGCCTCCGGGATCGCGCTTTGGCCGTCGTATTTTGTTTATCATCGCGATTTGGAGTCACTACCTTCTTGTAAGTCGATAGTCCGGCTCGTTTTTTGGCTCGATGCACGGTTGTAGACGATACACCCAGCTTATTTGCGGCATCTCGGAGAGAGAGGTTAGGGTTTCGCTTGAAACTACCGGCAAATCTCTTTGTCGTCTCAGCGGCTTCCGGTTTTCGATTTCCCCCCGATCCAGACTTCCTGGCTGTCGACAAACGTTCGCAACCTTTAGCGATTTTGCAAACTTTGCGTGCGAGTAGCTCGGATTTTCGCAATGCGCGAGCAAAATTTTGATACGCTGCTCTTCTTGCTTGGACGGCATTTTGACAACTGAAGAGTGAATTCTAAAATCAAAATAGGAGCAACATTCTACACACACACACCTTCAAAATGAGGGGTGTTCAGGTTTTTTAAATGCAAAATTGAAAGAAATACGTCAAGTTGATATTGACCAAATTTTGACCGTATCACCCTTTATATAGTAAAAAGCGAGTAAGGACAACTTTGAGGAAGGTACGAATCGGGTTGATCATCTGTGGAAACAGTTCTATCGATTGTACCGCACTCAAGTCGTTATCTGAAGGGATGTATCGTAGGTTTGGAAATTGCCGCTATTGTATGTTATTTGACGCTTGGCATCTTCAACTATGTAAATCGTTAACTTCACGCATGAAGTAATACAAACAGAATAGCTAAAAGTTATACATTGTTCTTGTATCACGACTGTATCAAATTACATGCAACTTTGCAACTTTCATGACCATTAGTTCATTTTAAATTCTCTCTTTAAATTTGAGCTTTCATTAAGAATTTATTTTAAATCCCCTCCGGTTTTTTTTTTAAATTACCCTCCGAATACGAATCTATTGATATTTTTTTCGGATTTCCCTTGAATTTATTTTCAGAACCTTCCAGAAATTATCTTCAGAGCTCCCTTTTAATTCTGCTTGTAGTTCTTTGTGAACACTTTTTTGAATTCTCCTTAATCATCCTGCTATTCTTCTCACGCTTCCCATTAAATTCTTCTCAGAATAACCTAAGAATTTAATTCAACAAATCCTTTCTTCTCCACAGACATCCCTTGAAATTCATCCCCGTATGTATTTTGGAATGTTAGTCAGATCTCCCTTAAATTTTCTCCCATAATTTTGTTTAGAAAGCCTTCTCAGTATTTCTTTGCAATTAGCACTATGTGCTAATTCATATGGCAGAATTCTATAAAGCATGTTTTATAGTTTTAGAACCCTGAAAATTCTTCGAGACCCTAAAATATTGAAATTCAGGGCCAAGTCCCAGATTGATAAAAATGTATCCATTTTTGATCAAGGAAGTCACAAATCTAAAAAAAAATCATAGTCTAAGCAAAGCAATTTCTTAATCCAATACTTCACAATATTTGATCTAATGACACATTCAGTCCGATTGTGTTCAGTTTAGTGACCTTAAAAATTGATATCTGTTTCTTAGTAAATTTTTGGTACTTTGAGAGCATGAGGACTGGAGTTGAAAAAAAACAGTAAAACATTTGGTTTTTTTTTTCATTTCTACACAGTTCGAAAAAGTAATGTAAATTTCTGTTCAGTATGATGCACATAAATGGAGCGTCACATATCATATAAGTTTACATTATATATCATGTAAAGTTCTGAGACATTTCATGCAATGTAGCAAATATTGTATACAAAAGCCCATTGTTGTAAACAACATTGTTTACAAGTTTCTCGGTTGCGTGAAATACAAGTTTACGTGAATGCTATTAAAATTCAGAATTTGTATCTGTGTAAGTAGGTATCCCAGGTGTAGCTTTTATATAGAGCAGTTCCTAGCCTTATTAAAAAAATATTAAGTAAAATTTTTTTATTGGAAAAAAAATCTGTTAAAAATAAATAATAAAAAAGTACGTTTCTAAGATTTTTTAACTTACGTTTATTTGAAAGCTTATCAACATCACATAAATATTGCGTGATAAAAAAAAAGTTCGAATATATTTCTAAAAGCTGTTGTTCTACGATTTTGATCAAAGTTAGCATTTTTGATAAGGACATAAGCAACATAAGTAAAACATATTAAAAGTCTACAGTTTTGTTATTGAAGTTTTGAACATACTGATTTTATTTTTTGTTTTTGACGAAAACTTTTTATTTTTTTTTATGTTTGTATTTTTTTTTTCTGAAGAGGCAATCCAGTTTCCACAATTATCTCAAACATTATTTTGATGAGATAAGTCGTTTTCGTGTTATGATGTATTGTAAAATATCGAATACGCTATTGACGATAGTCAAAATGGCCGAATTCCGGCACAAACTTGTATCATTGCCCCTAGCGAGCAATTAGGGAAAGTTTAATGAAGTTCGGAGAGGGAAAAATAAAATAGATTCGCCAGTTGGCTTGAAACTTCTCTATAATTAATAATCATCTTTCAGATCAGCTCCTGTTGGCTAACAGAGTGGGCTGACTGATTCATAAATTATTATTAGCTGACCCTTAATTGTGGGATGAATTGATGAACATTATTGTTAAGATTAATGCTATGTTTTTATGTATATATCAAGTTGCCAATTTTGTTGAATATACTTTCAACTTTAATATATGCTTACTGTAGTTTTGCTACGTCGATTCCAACAAACAATCTTAATAATGAATATTGGGAGCCTCAGATAGCCTAGTCAGTTCAGGCACGGTATTACTAAGCCGGAGGCGGAGGTACGATTCCTGGTCCGGTTTAGAAATCTTTCGGGTTGAACATTTTCTCTACTTCCCTGGACATGGAGTCTCATTTTGTTTGCCTTGTCACGCAATATACAAATGCATGCATTGGTCGACATTGAAAGCTCCCAATTAATAACAGTGGAAGTGCTTTAAAAGAACACTAATGTCGTTTTCGTTTTTGCGGTGTAGCACCGGTGTAGTGTAAGCAGGAATAAGCGCGAGTCTTTGACAGCTCAACATCATTTGTTTGTAAACAAAGTTGCATCCTATATCTACACCCTAAAATATTTCGGTGTACGGCAGTGTAGCACCGGTGTAGCTACACCGCAAAAACGAAAACGACATAAGTTGAGAGAAGGTGAATGCTCGTCTCATGTAATAGCTCTGAAGGCAGGGGAGGAAGAAGCATTACTTTTGAAATGTATTATTTCTTCCTTTTTTTAAGTAAATCTTGGTATGGCTATGATAGAAAGTAGTGTTGTTAAAAGTGGCACTAAAATGACAAAGTTGCATCCCCGTTATACGAATTGCGTTCCATTTAATTTCGTGAAAAATACCTGCTAAAATTTAATTGTCTCGTTCGTCAATCACGAATCTGTCACCGTAATGAAGTGGACGTATCCACGCAGACATAGTGCCCCAAATTTGGTACGTTTTCTTTGCCTCCCCGTTTTAAATAGTAGATACGCGCTGCTACGTTCTCCAATACATAGTTGTCACATCGTCGTATCTCGCCTGGTACATAACTCTCCTTGCACCTCTGCGTCTGTCTCGTATATGTGCTTCGTTCGGTTTATTGCGTTGCACAAATTACACTATGTTGTCCTCGGTCGGGAATGCACCTCCGGTTATGGTTTATAGTGGTATTGAACTTTCACACTAACACTCATACAGCGTCACAATCGTCGTTGTCGTTCTCATCCCGTACCAACCAAGTTTATGTACGTACATAACACAGCATATTTCGTCGTCGTTCCTGTTCTGACCACATCCAGACAAGATCCCTGTCGTTGAATATTCAAGGACGACCTGACCCACCCTCATCCGACTGATCGGAGGGGGGTTTGATTCCGAACGTCGTCGGCGATGGGATACACGAGCTGCAAACGTCCCGATTGAACTAGGAGAGCAGTTTCGACGAAGACAGTTCCCTGTGAAATTTATGACTTTTCGGATCTTCCGTTCCGCACGTGTCCTACGACATTTTCCATGGTGGTTAGCGATAACAACACAGGTGGTGGTGGCTGAGGGATAATCAACAATCGAGTGCAACATGGCCTAATAGGAGGCGGTGGTTGAAACTATCAAGAACCACCTTCAGCCTTTCGCCGCTGTCTGTCTGGTGAAGCGTGTTGTTCAAGTTCCGCAAACATTAAAACGCAATTAAACTCTGTGTTCTACGAATTTGTTGAATGCTGCTCCCGGTGGATGGTACGATGTGCGGTGCGGTGTGGTGTGCCGAGGAATACAAACCCAGTCAGTCGTCTTTCGCTTGGGTAACTTCGCAAGAGCAGGAGCAGCAGCGAGAAAGGATTCGCCGTCGACCTTGAGACAGTGGAGTGTGTGGCCTTTGTGTTTCGGCGTATCCCTTCGGTTTTGCTTCCTTTGTGCTTCCCTCTAGGAATTGTGTGTGTTCGAAGGTGCCTCCTCGGATATGGCGGTGGTACAGGCAAAATATGGTATCATGGAGCAAAAACAGGACCACGGAACCGAGCTTAAATCGCAATTTATTGTTTGCTTTCGGGAGTGAAAAAGGGGCCGCGAGTTGTAGGAAAAAAATGGAGGAAAAGTTTGCTCTTGTTGTGATTATTGTTTGCCGTTTCTTTTCATTTTTTTTGCAGTGTCGACAGAAGAATCTTTTGTATAGCTCTGGTGATTAAGGCGAAAAGGAAAACGAAGGATCTGGTTCTTGTTAGCCATCGCTGCTGCACAAAGGGAAGTTGTGTGAAATTTGCGGAAGTTTCAGGATTTAAAATTGCATTAAGTTCAAATTTTAAATCTTGTACGACAAAATAATCATTTCTTATTATTATTATTAATTTATTTGATAAGGTTCAGCCGAATTAACTTTACAGAGCCGAGGATTCTTGTTCACTATACAATACATCTTAAAACTATAGTCAAAAGGTACAACACAATAAACATTATATCTTCCGCTGTCCAATAAGCCTCCTCCAACAGAACGGGAGCCGCTTCCAGTGGTTTACTTGTATGGAAAATTCGCCAACGAGGGTCAGAGCGCGTCCATTGCAGCAATGGACGCAAAACGTGGTCAGCACTCACACACTCATCACGAAACGGTTGCTTTCCAAAGTCGACGACGCATCGACCGAAAGAACTGCTGATGAAGAACAATGAGGAGGACCACACAATGGTTGCTGCCGAGTAAACAGACGATCGCGTGACACACATTGAGAGTGGTCTGCTTCTGTCGACAGCTGAGTGAACACTGATAATCATTTCTTAAAGAAAGCTAATATTTTGAATTTTATGGAAAACCCGGGAATCCCGTCATAGAACTCTCTTCTGGGACTTGGGTGATTATTCATTATTGGACATCTTTCACTTAACTAGCTGTTTCTCTTCGGGATGTCAATATTTTTACTGCAGAAAATTACCATGCACAACCTCCATATTAGTGAGCATAATCTCAATATTTGAAGATTATTTGATTCAAACTTTTTTTTTAATACACTGAAAATTAACAAATGTTTCTTTTGTTCAGTAATAGCTAATTTTTTCTGAGCGTCTGAAATTTTTCATTTACTGCCTTAAGCTTAGATAATTTTCAACTAACATAAATGTCTGACTGACAAAACATATTCGATTTATGTAGAAAAATTTGAAAAGCTTAAATTACTATAGTTTTTTATAAACTTTCAGTGAATCAAATATTACAGTTTTGTGAACCCATTTATCAGTGTTTTGATCATTTATGGGCAATTTTGTGTAGAAGTATATCAACCTCTTGACGACAAACAACTTGTGCACATTGGCGTAGCTAATGGGGGGCCAAGGAGGTCAGGCCCCTTCCAAAATTATCTAGACCCCTCCCAGAGCTTTGAGTGTTTTTTATGCACCGCTACTTTGACAAGCAGGTTCGAGGTTACTTGTTAACAGCGATTATTAAAATTAGTCCATAAATAGAATTTTTATTAGTGTCCGTTATGTTGACTACTTTTCTTAATGTTTTATACTAGAAGAAAAAAAATGAGAATATATTATAAAGATATCTAGTCGATAGCATAGCGTGGATTTTTCATTAACTTCAGGGAATTTCGTAAAACTTTAAAAAGTTCAGGAAATATAATAGAAATTCAGGATAGTTAGTAGAAATTCTGGGAACTTCAAATAATTTCAGAAAAATTCGAAACTCGGGGAACTTTTGAAAAGTTCAGAAAACTACTATCTTCGTATAAGTTAATTAATTTCAAGGAACCTCATTATTGTTCGTAATTTCTTGTACTTTCACGACACTTTTTTTTAGCCTGTAGTTCTGGGAATTACGTTCAAGTTCAAGAAATGTTGTGCGTTGAACTTTGCGAGAAACGTAGAAGTGCAGCAAACTTTGTAGATGGTTTGCGAATTTCGTAACATATTTAGGAGCTACGTAAAGCGAACCCCACACGTATCAATATATTGACGCGAAGGGGAATTATTGAGAATAATATTGATGATGTGAATACAGAATTATTGTCGAAACCGATGTATTGACAAAACGATTATTGTCAATAAAAGCAAACGTGTAGGGTCCACTTAAAACATGAAGTTAATAATAAGTGTATGTACTTTTCGAAAAGTTGCAGGAATTTTGTAGAAGATCTAAAAATAGATAAGCAAACTTCTAAGAACTTCAGGGATCGTCGCTACAAAAAGGAAATTCGAAACAGTTTGTCCGAGATCTTACTTGAAAAATCATCATATTTCGGTGCTACGAAGTTCCCAAAAACTTTATTAAATTTCAAGGAGCATTCCTGGTGTTCAAGAATATTGATAGATGATGGGTGCACGGGAAAAAATCCGATCTCCGAAATGAGTAAAATGACTTATGATTTCATGCACACAGCGTGTTTTCATGTTATGAAAATACACCATGAATAATATTCATGATGTCATGAGCAACTTTTCCGTAACGCAGCAAACATTCACAAAATCATGAATCATCCGAGTTGAAATCATGAGCTGAATTCATGGGTAATAATAAAGCATCAGGCTGGATTCGTTCCAAGAACCTTGAGATCATTAAACCCATACTTTGACCACTAGACTATCACTACTTGTATAAGATGGAAGACAAATTGCGTATAATAGATACCTATGTAGTGTGGTTTATGAACACGGTTTGCCAAGTACGTGTAACGCTTGAAGCGGTCTTGATTCCACTGCATTATGAAATCATGAATTTCCAAGACGAAATCATGAATCATTGTTACGATTTCATGGAATGGCAAGTTTTTTCATTTCATGATTTTTTATTCATGAAAATGGAATCGGATTTGTTTCCGTGTGGATGATCAGAGATGTTAATAGAATTAAGAAAGATTGTGAAAAAATTGGAATTTGGGATAAATACAGAAAATTTCGTAAACATTTTAGGAAATTTTGTAAAACTTAAAGGGGTTTAGTAGATGTTCGGTGAATGTTGCATAATTTTCAGGATATTCTTTCAGACATCCTCCCTAGATCGCAGGAAATATTTAAAAAAAAAATCGCGAGATAGACAAAGTTGTCGGTAAAGCTCTATGGACATTTTTTTTTCAAGACTTCAGTTTGGTCAAGTTCCGCAAATCTTAAACTGTTTGTAAATAAAAATGGCGTCGCTCAAATATTCTTCCAAGTCTGCAGGCTGATCAGAAAGTATTCAAAAGTTTTCCAGCTAATAGAAGATTTCAGTAAAGTGTAGATATTTTTTGTTTCATAATCTACAAACAAATTCTGAGGAGAAGCTTAGATTGCTTTTGGTGAGGAATTCTAAGAACATCCGAAAAGAAATTCTAAGATCTTAAGACGAAAAGTTCAAAGAATTTCCAATGCGAGTAAGGAGTTTAAAATTTGAAGTCAATATATTTATTTTCATAGCAAAAAATCGACACTTGTGTGCTTTAAATTTAAAAAAGCCTTCTGAAGCATTTATCAACTTCAAAATGTCTAAAAATATCTTCACAAATCATGAAATGTCTTCAAAATGTCTGAGAGAAAAAATCTTCACATAATTTCAAATGTCCTTGAAATGGAGACATGTATACAAGTAACCAGGGATGGATCGCTCTTTCCGCACCGTAGGGCCACACTCTGTGTTTTCACTGAAGTTAAACTAGAGAACGCTCCCGAGTGTAGCTTCAGTGAAAACACAGAGTGTGGCTCTACGGTGCGAATATATTGAATTTTGATAGGAAGATTAATAGCACTAAACCATCTTTTTTAAGATGGTTTAACTAAAAATTCATTTGGATTTGACGTAGGCAATCTATATTAAAAAGTAATGAAAAAGTCCCAAAAGAGCGATCCATCACTGCAAGTAACCATAACAATTTTGATTTTGTCATAGTTCTGTTTCTGTAGCCCATGATTCGGATGCATGATCAAAAAACATAAATTCATTCAGAGTTCGTTGGAAATGCTATACTAATATCAACATGAAGCTTTAGTGTGATATAAATTCATTATTCAGGATAAGTTTCTTAGACCTTTACCTAATATATTTTCTCCAGATCGTTGAAAAGCTCATATTATATAATCTACTAGATCAACCAAGACCTGCAGGATATTCTCAGTAACGATATATGTACGAGAATTTTCATTAAGTCTATGCGCACAATTTATAATCCTTTTAAGATATTCTAAGCTCGACAAATCATCTCGGAGCTCTGATCAAATGTTCAATCACGGCTAATTAATATTGTCTTAATTTTAATAACGAAACACGTCCAAGAAGATGCATGTTGTCTATAAGCATCATCGTCCTGGAGTTCAGAACATACGATCATCTTGTTCAACTATGACTGAGACAATGTCCATAGCAATGTCTGAGCAAGATAATCGTTAACGATCGATTTCCATGCATTTAAAATGTGTTGCGTTCTTCAAATCGTCTTGGAGTTCAGGTTAAATTATCTATCAGGTCAACCACGATTGGGACATTGTCCGTAGCAACGAACCACGCCCAAACAGTTTTTTGTTCCTCTGTTCGGGACATAAAACCATTGCGACCAGTATTTTGATCTATTGTAGTATATCCCGTTTACTGCATGTCGTATTACTCAATCACTATTGAGAAATGATGAAGTATTCGGTTTTGATACAGTTCCATTATTTATACCCTTTTAAGAGTGAGAGGCGCACCCCTTTGTCAGTCAAAATTGGATTTCTTACCAACAAAATTAAGCAATGACACCGATAATGACCATGCATCACAACCCTAGTATTAACCACTCCAAACTATGGAACAACGAATAGAAGATTAGGAATCACATAGATGAAGACTAACTATTTCATTTTTTCCTTGTTTCAAGATCATCCTCGGTCGACAAAGCCGAGTCTTGTCACTATCAACAAGGCATAACAAACAACAAGGACTAAGATGTGGTCCTTTTATTACTGAAAAATCCTGTTCCTCAACACACTTAGAAATAACAAATTTTAGACGTGACGGAATCCATCGTTGACATGAAAGATGAAACGTAAACAAACATGTCATGTAATATTAAGTGCTCCGAGACTGAAAAGTTCATAGTTCGACGAAAAGTACGTTTGATTGAGCTATATTTCGCGTCTGTTATGACTCAACTTAATGTCAAAATTGACGCTCGTATATGTCACTCTCAGAGAACCTAAATGTACATGAATTTTTCTAAGTGTGTGGTTTGAAGTAGTCAGGACTAGGAATCGGTGGTAGATCTTACATCCCGTAACGTACCACGAAAAGGTGATCTCGGGGCGTCCAAACAGTTACACGGAGTCAATGCGCATCTCTCACGAACAATTTCTATGAAAATTCTGATGTTTTATGATCTCCAAATCGACTAGGAGTCCCGATTAAACGACTTACTAGATTTACCACCACTAGTAAATGTCATTGCAATCGAATCATGTCCAAACATATTCATGAATTGAACTACATGACGACCAGATAAACTAAAATATCACACACACAAAAGAATTGGATCGACATTTATGTAAATAAGCTCTATAAATCATCTTACTGAGTGCTTGGTTAATTCTATTGATCATATTATCTGAACTCACAAATAATTTAGATCATTTAGAATATTGTTAGTAACCATAACCCCCTTCGCTTTCTGATGTAATCTTGAATGATAGATCTAGATTTTATGGACATATTTGCACATATTCTATAGGGAAGACCCGTGTCCTGGTGATTAGTTATATTTAACCAAAGTTAACTCCAAATTAATAAATTGAAATAATGCATTAAGCTTCTGTAGAAAGAAACTCAAGTTATAAACAGGGGCACAATCATACAAGTTTTGAGTTCATTCCCTTAGATTAGATTTAAAGTTAAATTCGGGACTCCGTGATCTTGAAAGTTAGTTAGTCTGTGGTATCGCGAAAAAAAAATCACGATAGATAAATGCTTTATTAGTTTCGTTTTCCTCAGGTGATTAAATTATAACCTGACGTTTTATGATTTTTCTTAGACTGACTTTCCAAAATTTTTTAATCCTATTTTTTACTTACTCGAAGAATTTTCCTATCAAAAATGCTATAAGTCTCAGAATCTAGGTAAATTTCGGAAGATCTTGAATTGCGATTTTATTTTGAAATCCGGGAGATTCAAAGCTTGTCTAAACCCATGATCTCGACCGAAACCTTTTTTGTATTACCTGGATTTGGTATTTTCCTATTTAACAAAAAAATTGGTTGAACAAATCATCTGAACTGCAGGACGATTTAGAGAACGTAGAACATTTGGTATACATGGAAATAAATCGTGCATTATCCACATAGAATCATCTCTAGAACGAACCTAGAGCATCTAGTATACACGGAAATAGTTCGTGCATGATCGACTTAGACACTGTGAATCTGTTTTGATATACTTTGATACTACAAACATTGGCCCAGTCATGGTTGATCTAGTAGAATAAATCAACTAATCTCCAGGACGATTTGGAGAACCTATAACATCTTATATACATGGCAATAGGTCATGCATGATCCTCATAGTCATTGTGAATCTGTATGGAAGTATTTCGATATTACATACATTGTCCCAGTCCCTGTTGATTTAGTAGATAAAATTATCTGAACTCCAGGACGATTTGGAGAACCTAGAACATCTGGAATACTCGGAAATAGGTCGAGCATGATTCATATAGTATAAATGAACCTGTTAAAGATATTGTCCCAATCTTGTTTGATCTAGTAGAACATTTGTTTTCGATCGATTTTGTTTTCCGTGCTGAGTACCAATGCTACTAACGCCAGGGAGGCTCCCACACCTGGACCCTACCTATCGACCCATCAACTCATGAACCGGGGACCAACGGCTTTACTTCCCTGATCAGAGATTATATGCCTCAGAAAATCTCGACGACGCCGAACCGGAAGAGATCGTCTTATGTTACTTTTTCAAGGACAACTATTTTCCATCTGGCAAGCGTGTTAGAACCGACTACCGCAAACACCAACGCAATTAAGTTATATGACTATATTGATCAAATAGTTATACATTTCCTCTTAACTTCCGTTGGAAACTCTCAATCTATCGTTTCAATTCATATTTCAAATTTAAACGTAGGGTTGATGTACCAGTTATGGCCATACGTTCCTATATAGGGCATATAGAATTCCCATAGGTCATAATTGGAACACACCAGAAGTGGAACGTGTAGCCATAATTGCTACATCTACCCTATATCGATTATTTGAAAATAACCTCTCACTACTGACTGCTTTCGATTAAACACAAACATTTTACAATCAGAGTTTTGTACCCTCAACTAATTTTGACCACACATTCCCATAATCGACCCTTTGTGCGTACCGCTTTTCCCCCTTCGCTTTGCTTTCACGGATTCGCGCAGGAAAAAAAAATGGCAAGAATGGAGTGAATCGTGAAAGAGAGTGTAAAAGACATAACTTCCGCCTGGGCAAGTTCTCCAGTGCGCGCACCGCATTTTGCTTTTCCGCATTCGCATCTGACCCACAGACGGCGGAATATTTGAATAGTTTCGTGGAAATTAAGGGGGATTTCATTGCCATTTTATCTGCCCAGAACCCCAATGTAGACACACAGATGCGATGAGGAAAAAAATACACTATCATTATCTTCGAACGATATTGTTTTCGCCGGGTCGGGGAGGGAGCGCGAATAAAAAAGAAAGAAAATTGTGCTGAAGCGCGGAAACAAGGAAAGCTATTTATACGACGCTAGGGGTGATGGAAACAAAACAAAAGGATATGATGGTGCTTATCCTTTACTGATGCTGGCCGATTTGAATAGCCCGTTTTTCGGCAGCCGTGAAGAACCGCGGGAAGATGATTTCCTGTAGTTTGTATACAATTAAGCATGCAAATACCCGGAGCGGAAAAAGAATTGCGTCTTTGGTCATTTCAGAATTGGTTTTTAATTGGATTATGACTGGGAGATGGGTTGGAAGCTGCTACTGCTGCGATGCCTTAGACCGGGGTTATTGTTTCTTGGGGTATTGTTCGTGGGATGAATGGATAAGGATAGGTTTGTCCTCATTTTGCAATCCATTAATGATTTGAATTTCCTGGAATCTGAGATAGTCTTTTTACAACCAAGCATAGAGGATCGTTACAATTCCTCCAAGGCCGGTGTCAAATATGTGAAAAGCACTTACGAGTGCAACTATTGTAGTCCGTCGGTTTTCTAATATAACTGTCTGGATCGAGATTCAAATGTTTGCGTGTTGGAATTGTCATCCCACTACATTTCGGAGTGAAATTCGAAGGCTTCAATGTCTACAAATGTCCTGTGCATCTCAAGAGGCTGGATTCAAGCATTCAGCAAATTTTGTTCAGATGGTTTCCTGATATAGTGGTAGACAAATGCGGTTTGCTCTATTAAAGCTCTGGTTCTTCTGACTGATGATGAAATTACCTTTAAAAACCAGTGACACAAAATTTGATAATAATCCACATGTTTTCCAATATCTTGCACGAATCGAATTATTCCGTAGCGCATCTTATTTCGTAGGCAAGATGGAATTGACATGTCCTTTTTAGGGGAAAGTCAAACGGGGCCAATCTCAATTTCAGTCATGAGGATCTTTCGAGCCAAGCTTATACAAATTCGAGTCAACTCTCATGAATTTTCTTTCCCGTTACACAATGTATTACGGTAGGGGAAATGGCTCTAATGTTGGCCTATGGATCTAAAGATCGGGCCGCTACAATAAAAGCTATTTAGCAACAATAAAAACCCTTTCCGATAGTTTGCGATACTGTTTTACAATTTTTCGCATTTGGAACCGCTGGAAGTGCAATCGTTCCCGAAAAAGATCCCCTTCTTCCGGATGGTTACAGAAGTGCACCATCCAACGATGCAGGGATGTACGTTTGAATGAAATTTTCGAAGAGTTGATTCTTTCGCCGAATAAAATTGGTGATATGGATCGGAAACCAGCTAATCTTCGCTAACTAACAGTTTCAGTGGTTTGCTGTCTGTTGTTATTTCGATTGTCATCTATTCGCAAGATCTGGAGAAGGCTTTCATGTTTTTAAATTTTCGACAATGTTTTATGAATTCGAGGGCCACGCTCACTTTACTCTTCTCCGCCAAATGGTCAGTCGTTGATGGTGTGCTGGTTATTCTAAAAAAGTAAATTTTTCTGAAATCGACTGGAATTTTTTATCATACTTCGTTTATCTTTCGAGATTTCCTTGTCATAAATTTGGCTTTTATTAACTATGAGAACCCATCTTTTAAGCTTAATTTGTAATCAGAGAAATTGGCGAATTTATGATGCACTTTAAAAAGCCTAGAAAGCAGCAATAAATGCTTTTTGCTCTGATGCAAAACCTAATGGTTTTATGGTTGCTTTTAATGATAGAACACTTTTATAAAGTATTTTATCAAGACATTAATAAACAATTGCTAATGACGTTTATGCTTGGAATACAGAACAGTTTTAAGGAGGGATTGAGAACTTTTTTAAATTTATTTTTAAATCAAGGCAGTTTTAGACTTTCTTGCCACACTATAAAAGGTTTTTATAACAGCAAAAAGCTGAATTACTAAGCAGGAATGTTTTACGCTTTGAAATGCTGTATTTAAACTAAATGGATTGTTCATTGCCATCATACAACCATCATAAATCAGAGTGGATGTCAAATGGTTATTGAATTGCTACTTGGGTATTTGCCTGACGATTCAAATACAAGTCTCTTCAGAATAACCTAGGAATTCTATTCAGAACTTCCTTTCCTCTCCCTCTTGGAATTCACCACAGAATTTCTTAGAACTATATCTCAAAATTAAAGCGTTTTCTTTGAATTAACACTTTAAATCTTTTTAAATTTTAAATAGAAAATAATTAAATTGTTAGATCCCTAAAAGTTCTTTCAAGTTTCAAAGCCTAGGAAAAAAAATAGGAGTCACTAGAGATGTTGGCCACGCTACCGGCCTAAATGCCCAATGTTCTTCTGTTCTGTTCTGACAAATTGATGGCCCTGGCTTTAGTCTACTTTCGCCCTACCGTTAATACGTCACTGAGGAACACTCAAGTCGATATTAGGATCATTTACCCTATATATTTATGATTATTTTTTCACCTTCCACAGTCCATGTGGTTTTACTTCCTCCGAAATTTTTGTTTTCCAATTATATGCATCGTTACAAGTCCTTGAATGAATAATTAAATAATAAATATTAGAAAAGCATTAAATGTTGCATTTCACATCACATTTTTAAAATTCTTATTTAATGAGATTTTTACCTTACAGTTTATCTCAGGATTCAAGATTATTTTGAATTAAAAGTCTTCTTCTTCGACAAAGGCAACCTATCTGTAACTGTCAAATAACCCAACCAAAACACATGCGTAATTTTGCTGTTTTCAGATATGATTGTTATCGACGTCACATATTAATATTTTTAGAATTTGAAAACCCTTCAGCAACATGTGAAAAGGGTCTATGTGCCAAATGTAAACAATGACATAGGACGTTGATGTCTCACGGATGAAGAGTAATTCACGCCATTGCCAACCCAAGTAACATTTTTAGTTTTTACATAGTCTTGTAGACCGTGATTTATACTGTTGCAATGTTATTTAGAAATTCAACAGCTGCATGTGGTAGAGGAAAATTGCTCTATGAGATGGTGAAGTTAGTTGTGATTCGTGAGTAATGAACGTTTAAAGCCATTGTTTACATTTTCCCAATAAGCCCTTTTCACATGTTGCACTAGAAATTACGTGGTTGTGTCAAAATGTTGCCTACATAAGCAACTTTTTCTTCAGTTTTCATTGAAAATATTTGGCCTAATATTTGAAAAGGGCTGAACTTATTGTCATTTACTAAAAATATGATAAAATTTACAAAAATTTGGTCGACTCTCTTCGATGTGAATGAAACTGTGCACATAGGGTTAATTACCCCATTTCCGGCCTATTAAGCACAACCCGCATTTAGTCTTTCTTAATCTAGCGCAGTTTAGCACCAAATGGAATGTTATTATTACTGATGGCTTCCAAATTTATTTACCTTTCCGTATGTACCGTAAGATTTGATAAAGAGAAACCAATCGTTGAGATATTGTCAAAAGTCTAACACTGCTACTAGACGCCGAAATCGGCCTACGGATTCTAAACTCGGCCTAACGCATTGAAACGCCATTGAAATGCCAATGAATTCACTTCGGCCTATCGAATGAAGATAAAAATTGATTCTGTCGGAGCGCTTCTTTTGTTTTTGAAAATAATAGGTGCAAACCTTCATATCACGCGTTCTCATTGACTTCGTTCCGTAGCTTATAAACTAAAGTATCGTACCAAACGCACAATTGACTTGTTAACTCTGAAATCAATGATTTATTTGAAGTTATCTGCTCGATAGGCCTAAAATGGGCGATTAGGCCGAAGTAGTTCTCTACCCTATGTTGATTGTTACCCATGATGACATTTTCCATTGAACAATTGTATTATTTTTTTCCGGACTACGGGTTTATGTAAAAAATAATTTTTTTTTTTCAAAATAACTTGAAAACGGTATCGTGTTAGAAGAAGTTGTAGTCGGACTAACATACGAAAGAGGTATAAAATAATTGTAATTTATAATTACGTATTTGCAAAATTTGTACTAGACTTGCAAGACTATTGAATTGAAAATGTTGCGCAAAATCCATTTATGGATTCAATTTAATTAAATATACGAAATTTGAATATGTTTAAAATTTGTTAAAAACGAAAACTAATTTGAAAAATACTGTTAAGCATTTTACCATCTAACATTTTAATCCAGATTTAAAGGTAGAACAGCAGATTGCTTCACAAAAAAAAACAGTTGGGGTGAGGGTCTTTTAAAAAAAATTACAATTTAAATAATTAGCATGATTTAACAGTGATTTTTCTCTTCAGATAGACCATACTATTACCTACAACATCTCTTCAGAAGTTATTTTAATCAAATAGGGGAAATGGATGTTATGTCGGCCTAAATGCCCCTAATTTGGGCCCATACATAAATTCAGTAATCAACTAAATTTTCAATAGCGACCAAAAATATCCATTAGTACCGTCCCAATGACGCGTTCATGTAGATAAAATTGACAAATAGCAGATTTTTAGCGATGGGTCCAATCTTAAATTCATAGGCCAACATTAGAGCCATTTTTTTCGGGATATTTGAAATTGAATTTTTCCGATTTGGACCAAATTTGGAGGAAAAGTTTATCTAACTTCAAATTTTAAAAATCAAATTTGTGTGCTGATTGGAGCACCCAACAAGGTGCGAATTTGTGGTTGCTCAATGCTTTATGTCGTATTTTTTCAAATTGAGCAAGAATTACTCAAATAAAAGGGTATTTTGATGATTTTTCGCCTAATATCAATTCAGCTCCCACTGGGTTTTGACCCATTCCTGAGTTGAACTGAGATCCTGAGGGTTAATAAAAATCTTTTTCCGTAAACACTAGACGTTGTGTGCGACGTCATGAACTAGCCTACGGCTAAAAATCACGGTAATAAAGAAGAAAAAAAATAATTAGACGTTGTTGCCAAATTTGAACTCCAAATGCGTATGTGCGTCTCTTAATAGATGTTACACCTAATTGCACCTAACGTAGATCCTTTGGGCGCATTGGAGCGCTTGTGAGTATATTCAAAGATGGTAAAGAGTTAAGAAAAGACGTAGTCCTTGTTCCTTATTTTGTTCATAACAGCCTGATTAGCTCAAAAAATAAACTAAATATGAATTTAGGATAATGGTCTTGCTTGGGTGGATTTTTTCTTTGATTGCTTATAGTAGCATTTTTATGATTGAATAATGATTCAAAGAAACTTAGGCAAGCTTTGCCTCGACAGTATAGAGTGGCTTTATTGAGTATTCTATGTCTTCATTATAAATCTGGTTAGCTCGCAAAATTAGCAGTGAAGTGTTAGTATTGCAATTGCGATGAAAGTAACTTACAGAATTTTGGAGGTGAAAGCACAGTTTTTACTATTTTCTGTCATAGAAATCTGACTGCGAATTAGTATTTAGTTAAGCGTATTATCCAGAATAATTTTCTTGCAGAGCTGGGTCTCAAATTGCGCTCAAGGAAAAACAATATTAAATGATCACAGACAATTGTTTCATTTGTAAGATGTAGGAGAACTGGGGAATTTCCTACCCCTAGCGTTGAGTTCGGAAACAGTCAGAAAAGAACTTTTAAGCAGAGTTGAACAAGCTCACGATATTTCACGAAGTTCAACAAGGGAAAAGTTCGAGTAATGAGTTTTGGTGAATATTTTCAACACTGCTTCTAAGGGTGAGAAAATCGCCATCATGGAGTAAATCGAGCACACTTCCTCAAAACTTTAAGCGATTAAGCAAGCCTTGTGTGCAGATTGATATCGAGATGGTTGCAGTTTCCTTCACACATCGCTATTAGTCATGAATTGAACTGATTCCCTGACGCTTATCACGATTAAAATTTATGAATGAAGAAAAATTCTATAAAATATATCGAACACTCTATTCAATTTGAAATTTTACTGGAAAGCACTACCTAACTAACAATTTAGGCTGCAGACTAGCATATACAGCCAAAAATTGCCTTATGCAGCAAATGTGTGCAGTGGCGTCGTCCTAACCTCAATCTACCTGTCCAACAACTCATTCGATTTGCATGAAACTTCCATTCGAAATGACGTCTGAGACAATATTGCAGGAAAAAATAATTCCTGCTCAGAAAAATATACAAGGTAAAAAATTTCCAGTAATTTTGGGTAAATTATCGAAGACGCTATTTTGAAGTTCTTTTTTTGGAAATCTCACAGAATTTTTAATGTTTCGGAGTTATTAAAATTGTCAGTTCAAAATCTATTTTTTTTAAATGTTCTCTTGTTAATCTCCACATTTGAAGGTATGAATATCGGCGATATAAAAGCAGAGACTTAACTTACAATCTCCGTCGATTCATCATACAGTCCATAGTTATGTTATTTCATTGCTAAGAAGAAGAAGCAATGCTTCGGAGCTCGATTCTGATCTTCAAGCTTGAGCGCAAACATCATGAGTTCAATTGCAGGAGACTCTTTGATTTTATACGAATTCATGATTGCATGAAATTTTGGAGATCTTCATTCCTTTATTTAACGTCAGTCTCTGTTCCGCAATCTAGTGCCAATCACCGACGGACATCGATTGCGATCAATTGCCGACAATCGAATGTGCAGGAAGGCAGCTTCCACACCTGCGTAGGATATCGCACCCATTCAACACACATGGGCCGGGACCAACGGCTTTACTTCCCTTCTAAAGAAAACGTGACCAGAGATTGTTATGCCTCAGAAAAATCCCACCGACCTCGGTTGGGATTGAACCCAGACCCATTGGGGTGTTAGGAAGCAGTCACGCTTACCACTACACCACCGGCGCCGGTATTTTGGAGATCTAGATCATCAGCATATTAATGTCTCATCTCATATTTTTTCTACAAAATAGACGTATTATCTAAAACGGTTATTTTTGAACACATTCTTTGTTTCAGGCAGAGGTGATTTTTGGGTTGTTTTTTTTATAACCGGGAAAAACCGGGAATTACAAAATTTGATTTGAATGAACACCCTGGTAGTAAACACGAGTATTAAGATTGTGCTCGAAACGATTAGATTAAGATTAAGATTGTGAACGTACGATATTTGAACTCAACCTAAACATCATGCATGTTTACCTGAAAATTGCGGAGGATTTAAATATCCTGTACTTAGAATCTGGGCGCATACAATTCATCTAAATATCAGCATTTGTTTGATTTTGAAGAAAAAGTAAGAAATTTGCAGGGTTTTGGATTCAGTAGCGTAAGTTACAAGAAGAGCTTGCCAAGTATGAGTTTGACACATAAAACCTTTCAATTTCTCTTTCACAGAGTCACAATCAGTGATTTTATCATTCGTGGCCGTTCACTCTCCACTATTTGAAAAACAAAATTGAAATAAGTATATTTTGAAGAACACGCATGTATGTCAAAATTCTGTATCATCAAAATGTCAGACGGTTTCAAATGCTTTTCCATGAATATTAAACGCATTCAACAGCAAAAATACCAGTTAGCGAATGCTGTTCATTAGGTCATCATTATTCAGTTGCCGAACGTTGAATATGATTCATTTAAGGGTCTTCAATGTTATCTAATTTCAAAAATCCAGGCTACCATGTTGTCTATGCAAACAATAAGTTTAATCATTTGCTTTATTTCGTATTCACTGAACAACCGTAGACTACCATTACAAGATGTTTTAGACGATGCTTGACGCTCACCAATTTTTCAAAAGTATGTTGTTGAAAATCAATATCTTTAGCTTTTAGAATCGATACGTGGAGAAAATTCCGTTCGATTGATGCAAAAATATAGAAAATATATCATGAAATAGCTAAATTATAATCGTCCAGATCCTGACCACTTTTCGTTACATGTTCATTTTTCATACTCGCAAAGACGTAGTTCTACGTCGAGGCCTGAACATACTCATTATAGCTAAAATACTACTTTTCGAAATAATGAAACTATGAGATATTATAATAATAATTTGTATACGCAAGATGCAAGAAGAGAAAGTAAAGTTTGTGTATGATGCATAACACCAGTCTATTTTGCTTTCAGAAGGTCACAATTAGCTATTTTAGCTGCAATAAGTAATCGTTATGAGTGAGTACTATTCATTATAGCTAATCGCTAATTGTGACACTCTGGAAGCGAAATTGACTGGTTTTATGTGTCATACACAAGCTTTACCTCCTCTTCTTGCATATGTAAAAATTATAATTATAATATCTTCTAGTTTCATAAATTCGAAAATTAATATTTCAGCTGTAATGAGTATGTTCAGGCCTGCCTATGTCAATACATTATATCGCATACCGTAGAAATATTAAAAGTTTTATACAAATATGAAAGGGTCGTGAGATCGCTCCATTACAGAATCTATATTTGCAGTGATAAATTACAGATTATCTATATATTTTATACCAAACTATAAGATAATCTTACATTTTCCGGTTGAGTGTGTCAAATATTTAACATGAATTCCACTTTATGAAAAAAGTAACTATTATACAGCCTTCTACCACTCGGGACAGCACGGCATCGGCATACCTCCGATGTCTCTAGAAAAAATGAATTTAAAAAAAAAAAAACAAAAAAAAACGAGAGCGTGCTCTATTTTTTTCGCGATCCATACTTTCGTTCGCGAGAGAAAGGCAAACAAGACACCTCTTTTGTTCGCACTGTGTTTTTTGCTGTTCGGACCGAGTGCATGATAGTATAGTGTCTTCGGTCTTCCTACCTACCTACCTACAGATTTATGAATTACGTACGTTTTTAGTTTATTTTCATTACGACATTCTTCACACGGTTTGCGAAGCGGAGAGTTGGCTGCACCTACACACCCAAGCCCACGTACACATTGCGCTCTCGCTTTCTCTCTTTTTCTCTCGCATATTCCTTTTCGCGTTTCGTATGCGCGTAATCGATCCACCAACCAACCAACACCCGTCCAGAAGTGTTTACGTCGTTTGTTTTGATTGTAAAAAGTGCCCCAGTGTTCGGCATTTTTACGCGAATATTTACGTTTATGACCCGGCGTGCGCTCTCTGATGGCGAAAGCTCTCACTCACTCACTCACTCTCTCTCTCCCTCTCTGTGTTTTGAATCGAATTCGGTTGGGCAAAGCTCGTGACTCTCTCGGGTGCCGTTCGGGTCCCGAAGGTACGAAGACATCGGCTCGCAGTCGCGTCGCGGCAGATACCTAATTCATAACAAATTAAATTCCTGTTTTTAGTTAGTTACCGTCTCTCGCCGATAGAAGTGAGCGTTCCTCTCTATTTCTCTATGGTGCGACGGCATCGAATCGCGGGTCCGTTTCTGTAGTACACACACATTTTCCGGATTTCCTGCGGTTGTTATTACTACTGCCTGCTGTTGCTACATCATCATTACTGTTATTATTGGCATTGCCTCGCGCGGTGCTGTTATTATTATTGTTTTGGTTGTTATTCGCGCTTTCGCCGTCTGCTCCTTCGGGCCCAGCTTCTTTTCCACGAAGGAAGGGTAGTGGTGAGTGAGCGAAAGCAAGGCAAGAAGAAGCGCCTGCAAGGTGGTTCATCTTCGGTTCTTTGCTTGCATCGTGGTTGTGATCGTGATCGAATGCGGGCGCGATCTAGTTCGATAGCAGTGCAAAGTGTGAATTATTGGCCCCAAAAAAAAATTTTTTTATTGCCACGACCTAGCCTGGTAGTGGTGTGTGATAGCGCGGCTACAAATTCCTCCAAGCCGTCGGTGTGTGGGTAGTGTGTGGTGGATTTTCGGTAATTGTGCGAGACGCGTTTTTTACTGGCTTGGCGAATTATCGCGCGGCTATGCTGCGGCGGCGGTGGTGTTGCAGTGAATCAAAAAAAGCCACGACGGGCGTATTGTGGTAGTGCTGCCACGAAGTATGTGCGTGATAAGTGAGAACGGCATTTTCGTAAGAGCAAAAAAGTAAGAAGCAAAACAGTAACGGAAGAAGAATAAGTAAGGCGGCGCGGAATATTGCGACTAGCAGATTCTTGAATCGAAAGAGGTGTATGTGGTGCGTTTCAATCGAAGAAAATCGTGCTGCTGTGGTAGCTGAATGAAGGATTTTCAACCGCCCGAACCGAGCAGATTGCGATCGTGGTGGTGGCGGCGGTGATTTTCGATTCATCGTCGAAGGAATTTGATGACTTTTTGACTGAGAGACAGAGCAAGGGACAGAAAGAGAGGTTTGTGTTTGTGATTCAGTGGTGATTTGCTGCTTCCAACATGGTTTTCGATTGATTTCGATATTTCGTCACGTTCGGATCGTTAGATTTGATGTAGATGCATTATCTATTCCGTCCATCATGTCTTGGACAAAGTATAGATTTCTCATTGCTTTTAACGATAGCACCCGGAACTGGTTGGAATTAGATTTTAAATATAAATCGGAATGTTATTACAGTGGGTCATTAGTTGGTGTTTGGCATTTTGGATGCTTTTGTACCGGCGCCGGTGGTGTAGTGGTAAGCGTGACTGCTTTCCCATCCCAATGGGTCTGGGTTCAATCCCAGCCGAGGTCGGTGGGATTTTTCTGAGGCATAAAAATCTCTGGTCACGTCTTCCTTCGGAAGGGAAGTAAAGCCGTTGGTCCCGGCCCATGTGTGTTTGAATGGGTGCGATATCCTACGCAGGTGTGGAAGCTGCCTTCCTGCACATTCGATTGCCGTCAATGGATGGCAATCGATGTCCGTCGGTGTTTGGCACTAGATTGCGGAACAGAGACCGACGTTAAATAAAGGAAAGATTTGATGGTTGTGAGTTAGTTTTCGTCATAACTCCCAAGTGCAATATTTGGCACAAGTGGTAAATTGTCATGTAATTAACATGCGGATCATATGGAGAAATCGGGTTCTTTTCTATTAGAGCAACATATTTCTAGTTGAAAGGCAAAATTTAATATAGGTAGTTATATTGTTCAGCAGTTTCAATAGATTCCAAAATCTTGCTGCTCTATACTACAGTTAATTGACTTAAAGCAAGTACCTTCTAATTTTTCTAAAAACTGGCTTTTTTATACAGGTCGGTTTCTTAGTCGGATTCATAAGTAAAGTCTGGGAAGCAACCCTACAAGAAAAATTATGGAAGAGCCGAGAAGTTGGGATGTTATTTCCACTATGAAAATTCAGGAAACCGGGAATGACACAAAATTCTTTAGTGGGAATGACACTGCCATTGTAGTCGGAATACGGATCTATCATGGATACCAAAATTAAATAAGTGGAATTAAATGGAAGATATCCTTGTTTGCTGTTTTACTTAAAGCATTCCGCTAATAACCCAATTTCATTACAACATCTATCATTGAAAATACATGGGAATTTTATTAAATCTATAACAAATTTTTTATACCTATAATAATGGAATGATGTTCATAAAAAATTCACAGTTTGAATATTTCTCTTAGAATATTGAATTTTCCTCATACTCAGAATTCTTTACATTTCTTTAGTACGGGATGTTAAACATTAAGCCGGAGATCTCAAAAATTAGCAACGAGTTTCGAAAATTTGTCAAGACTAACATAATGATAATTTTACTAACTGATTTCAGTGAGAACTCTAAAAAATTTCAATGTTTGAATTAACTGAATTGTTACTGAGGAATAATTAGTATATCTTTGAAGTTTTCTCTA
Source organism: Ochlerotatus camptorhynchus (assembly GCF_037179485.1). Classification (NCBI taxonomy): domain Eukaryota; kingdom Metazoa; phylum Arthropoda; class Insecta; order Diptera; family Culicidae; genus Ochlerotatus; species Ochlerotatus camptorhynchus. The sequence continues at coordinate 1,184,229 of NW_027040529.1, read as the reverse complement.
GGATTCCCTTAGAATCAAAAATTCCAAAATGTCTTCAGAGTTACTTGCAGAATTCCTCTCAAAAATCTTATAATTCTCCGCGGCAATCCAAGTGGGAAGAGTTCAAAAGTGGCTGCATCAACTTTCCCGAATAAGATAATTTTATGAGTTGAATAGACTAGACATAATGATTATTTTAATTAGTGATATTTGTAATTATTACTAAACCGTAGGAATTTTAACATACATTTATCTTACGCTATTGATCAATAAACAAACAAACAATCCCCAGACATTTTCTCCATAACAGTGTCGGAATTCAATGCAGAACACTTAAGGAATTCCCTCCAGAAACTCTAGAAATCCACTACATAATTCGCACCAGAATTTGCTAAATTTTCTCTCCATAATTTTATTTAAAATTCTTTTGGAATTTTCTCCAGAAATCTTTTGGTATATCCTATTGATTTTGGAAAGTTTTCTCCAGGGTTGGTAACAGGTCACTTTTTAGTGGATAGGTCACTATTTTCATGGCAGTCTCTGAAAAGTAACTTTTTCCATCCAAAAGTCACTAAAGTCACTATTTCTTAAAAATACTCTGACATTTTTTCATAGACTACAATGTTGAAAAATCTTTGATTCCGGTAGTTTTAATATTCTACCAAACATCGAGAAAAAATTATGCCGCAGAATCTTGAATTCTTTGCTTAGTTCATTAAATTGAATTGCATGTTTTCCGGACTATTACATTTTTTTCGAGATCGAGATTTTAAGTATTGGATGCATTTCTATCCGCGATCTTACCATCTTAGAAAATTTTCCTCGTATCAGAATAATGAGATTTTTTCTTAGACTGCTATCTAGAGAAGTTGTAGGTAGTTTTAGGTTCCAGAGTTGTGGAAATTTAAGGTGACATCTTTTTAAATTGATTGTCTAAAAATTTGTCAAAATCTGTCGTAGGCTTTGAACATTTTTCTCTGTGCCTCAATTGTTCGTTCTAATAACCAATTCGCGTTTAAAATCATCATAGTACATTGTTTGGTGTGATAAATCGAGTCAGAAAGATGAGTCAGAGTGAGCAAATGGACAATGCACTTGCGTATTGCATTAATAAAATTATTATTTGACTACCTAATGATAATTTAACAAAAAATTATTTTTCTCTATCAAATTTACGGGATCCTCAAACCATTATTTGTTTTATTTTAAAGGTGATTAAAGGAAATTCTTGAAGTGGGTCGCAGTCAACGGAATATTGGAACCATTTTTTTCAGTCAATAAATGTCACTTTTAGTAACTTTTTAATTGTTCTAATGTCACTATTTGGTAACTATTTTTGTTATGTTATTCACTTAAGTCACAACTATTATATTACATAGCCACTATCAGCCCTGCCTTAAGATTCATTGGATATCAGCTCTGAATTCCATACACATTCCCTGAATTCCATACAAATTCCCTGAATTCCATACAAATTCAACATACAATTTCTTTGGAAATTGATTAGAACCCCATGGAACTTAATCCAGTGTTCACTCGGCTGTCGACAAAAGCAGGCCACTCTCGATGTGTGCCACGCGGTCGTCTGTTTTCTCGGCAGCAACCATTGTGTGCTGCTCCTCATTGTTCTTCACCAGCAGTTCTTTCGGTCGATGCGTCGTCGACTTTGGAAAGCAACCGTTTCGTGATGAGTGTGTGAGTGTTGACCACGTTTTGCGTCCATTGCTGAAATGGAAGCGCTTTGCCCCACGATGGCGTAACTGCCATACAATGAAACCACTGGAAGCGACTCCAGTTCTGATTGAGGAGGCTTTTTGGATAGCGGAAGATAAAGTGTTTATTGTGTTGTACCTTTTGACTATAGTTTTAAGATGTATTGTATAGTGACCAAGAATCCAAGAACTCAATTCAGAATTTCTTTATAAACATGTTCAACATACCCGGTGAATTATTCTATTTGGAACTTTCTGAGGAATTCCTTTGACACTAGGAATCATAAAACTAGCTTGATTTTCTGCATAGATTTTAGGAACTGTATTCAGAATTAGAGTCTCAACTTTTAAAAATCACTCTACAATTCGTGTCAGAATTTACTTTATTTTCTCTCCATACTTTAAAATTAACGTCTATCTTTTGGTAGGGTAGAGAGCTACTTCGGCCTAATCGCCCATTTCGGGCCTATCGAGCAGAAAACATCAAATAAATCCATAATTTCAGAGTTAACAAGTCAATTATGCGTTTGGCACGATACTTTAGTTAATAAGCTACGGAACTAAGTCAATAAGAACGTGTGATATGAAGGTTTGCACCCATTATTCCCAAAAACAAAAGAAACGCCCGACGGAATCAATTTTTATCTTCATCCGATAGGCCGAAGTGTATTCATTGGCGTTTCAATGGCGTTTAAATGGCGTTTCAATGCGTTAGGCCGAGGTTAGAATCCGTAGGCCGAGTTTGGCGTCAAGAAGCAGTGTTAGACTTTTGACAATATCTCAACGATTGGTTTCTCTTTATCAAATCTTACGGTACGGAAAGGTAAATAAATTTGGAAGCTATCAGTAATAATAACATTCCGTTTGGTGCTGAACTGCGCTAGATTAAGAAATACTAAGTGCAGGTTGTGCTTATTAGGCCGAAAATGGGGTAGTTAACCCTATATCCTTTCGAACTTAAAAAAAAGTAGTTTCCTAAAGATTCCTTGGATTTCAGCTGCGAATTCCCTTGAGTTTCTTCTCAAAATGCCCTGGAATTCTTTTGTAATCCTCCTTGGAATTTCCTAGCACCACCTGGAATACAACTCAGAATTTCTTTAAAAACATGCTGGCTAGTCGTGGCAACTGGGAAATTTAGTAAAGAGAGATGACAATTCGTACCTTCCTCAAAGTTGTCCTTGATTGCATTCTACTCTCTATATACAATTTTCACACTGCCGGCTGTAGGCGTGCCTTGAATTCCTAGAAATCTTTAAGAGAAGTCATTGTTTACAAAAGCTGTTACGCCCTAATTCCAGCTCTATCTAGAATTGTAATCTAATTTTCATATTAAATTTGAAGGATTGTGTTTATTAGTGTTCTGTTCTTCAGAATTACGAAGAGAAACTGCTCTTTTGACATGGCATGTGAAAATATCAATATGGCACTTTAAGTATTATCATGGAATTTCCCTTAAACTTACCAGTAAATTGCCTATTCTCCGCGTAATTACCATGTTTTTTTTTTAATTTCCCCATGAATTCTCCTGAGAATTACCTTGGAATCCTTCTTAAAATTATTTTTTAACTACAGTCAACTCTCCATAATTCAATGTCCACTAACTCGATATCGAGTTATAGTAAACATTAATTTCATGGCTACTGGAATTGTTATTCTATAACTCGATGGTCCCTTCAATATCAATATGTATATTTAAATAATTAAATTAGATTTCAATAATTAAATGCCTTTTAATTTCTTCTCAAATTTTGTTTTTGAACTCAAAAAGCTCATTAGAAATCCTTTGATATTCTTTCAAGAAATCCTTTAGAAATTTTTCATTTGAACTTTACTCAATCGTTCCTAAGAATTTCGTTTAAATTGTCCTCATTTTTTTCGGAATTTCACTGAAATTATTTTTCTGAATCTTCTTCAGTATTCATTTTAAATTATCGTCAGAATACCCCTTAAATTCTGTTTATAATTCTTTTTGAATTCTGCTTAAAACCTAGTATCCGGGGACGACCCTGGTGTAGCAGTTAACATCCATACATCTCACGCCAAACTCACCAGATCAAATCTCATCCGCGAGCAAGTCACAATCGACCTATATTAAAAATATCCAAATACCAGTCGCTTCGGAATCACCTAAGAATTCAATTCAGTGCTTCCTTTCTTCTAACCACAAATACCTTAGAATTCATCTCAGAATTTCTTAGAACTAAGCAGCCCTTCCATAGCAAAACGATAAAGTGATTCTCAGAATTTTGTAAAAATTGTAGATTTGTTCCTTATCGCAATATATTAGACCCTTATTTATTATTATTTTGTCATTAGAGTGACCATTTCCATGTCCAATACGTTTTTATATGTTTCCTTGAAAATTTAGGCTTTTTACACAACTTATCAAAAACAGAAACCGTGTTTTTTTTTCGTTTTTGAGTTATATTGTTTTGAAGATATCAAGTTTTGCGTTTTCGCTCAATATGTACTCCGAAAACCCTAAATTTGATAGCCCAAAATCTAAAAAAAAACACATAAACAATTTTTTTATGTTGTGTAAAAAAGCCAAAATTATCAAGGAAAAGTATTAAAACATTGCGCCCTCTGTCTATAAACCATAAAAAACCATAAAAAGCAATGTCCTTCAAACAAAATCCCAATTTTTTAATATCATTATATTTTTCCTTAAACCCATTTATTCTCCCCGGAGACGAACCAGCCCAGGGCTGAAAGTCTCCATAATAAAGATAGAAAAATAAAACCTATTTTTAATTACCTTTCATTTGATATTTTGTCGGCCTAAATGCCCCTAATTTGGGCCCATACATAAATTCAGCAATCGACTAAATTTTCAATAGCGGCCAAAACTATCCATTAGAACCGTCCCAATGACGCGTTCAACTAGATAAAATTGATCAATAGTAGATTTTTAGCGATGGGCCCAATCTTAGATCCACAGGCCAATATTAGAGCCATATTCCCTAGGGGAAGTGCACCAGTATTGGCCATAGGTTCCTATTTTGGTCACAACTAAAAAAATCGTTTAAATTTCAATATTCGTGTATTTTGTGGTCGAAATGTACACCGCTGAATATGGTTTGTAAAAACAAACTGAATGCAACTGAACATCTCAAAATTGTATAAAACGTGAAATTTCATCAAAAGGTGGCCAAAATAGGCACATGGCCAATACTGCTGCGTTTCCCTTATATAGAAATTTATAATTCTGGTCAAAGCTCGCTTAGATTTTTTTTAGCAGGATTTATTTGGAATCCTCCACAGCATTTCCTTTGAATAAACACTTTAATTCCTTTTAATTTTACCAGAAACTTCGATTAGGTTACAGAATTCTATAAAAAAATCTAAATTTTTAGATTCCTGAAAGTTCTTTCAAGTGCCAAAGCCTTGAAAATTGTTTAGGGTAAAATCTGCGATCTTAATTTTGTTTGAAAGATCCCACATTTTGAATATTTTTTCAAACACTAATTGAGAATAAAAAAAAATTATAAGTCATTCACCATAATCCTGGAAATTTCCCTAAATCCTCAATTTATGGAACATTTTCGTTCCTTACTGAATGTGAGCAACTGGGATATTTTTATGATTTGCACTGCGGAAAAAACCGGGAATTTCAAAATGAAAATGCACTTCCCAAGGAACAATTTTGGTTTTATGAGGGTTCTGTAGACCATGATTTAGACTTAGTGTTCTAGATGCACTTCCACAGTTATTAATTGGGAGCTTTCGATGCCTGTACCATTTTTACATTAATATAATTGTGTGGCAAGTACAATCATACTCTATGCCCAGGGAAGTCGAGAAATTTTCCAGCCCAAAAAAATTGTAGACCGGACTGGGAATCGAACCCAGCCACCTCCATCATGGTCTTGCTTTGTAACTGCGCCTTTTTCGACTGAGCTATGGGAGGTTGTAGATACTTTATGTCTTGCATAATTTCTGAGGGCATCCGGAACATGTCCGGAAGTAACCATTTTGATCCTGTAAATATATTTGTCCATGGAACCAAAGCACTGCAATGAACTGATTCCTTAAATATCCATTAGTGTTCTGTGGCATCATAGGGGAAACGCTCCTATAGTTGCAGTACGTTAGAAGCGTTAGGTTCCTATAGTTGTGTATGGAGTCTCCATACACAACTATAGGAACCTAACGCTTCTAACGTACCGCAACTATAGGAGCGTTTACCCTAATACCTTTCATTTGGCACTGGAATGTAAAGTTATCCATTATGATAATCAGCATACGAACAAAAATCCAACCACGATTATCATGCATGTCGGCATTCTTCATGTTCTGGCCAGCTCCGGTCCGCATCTCCGCAAGCTTAAAAGAAAAGTGATCCAACGTATGATAAATACTCGAAACATATCCGCAAGTCCGTTCATCACGCAGATAAATCTGGAACTTGAGCAATAAATTGAATTTCCCACTTCTCGCACCATCACTCACTCCGGTTTAAACAACATGTTGAAAGCAGCAACTTGCCATAATGGATAATTATCAACTTTTACACTGATAGCACACATATTCGTTTACAGGCCAAAATCCCGACCCGCCTCAGTTGTTATTCAATAAATTTAATTAAAGTAAACATCAGAAAGAGCAAGAGGCAAAAGGCGTGAGCGTGCTGTGGTGTTCAGGAAACAAACCAAAAATTCAAGAAGTAAAAATTCCAATCTCGAACGAAGAATAAAAAAGCAGTAAACTTCCAGGCAGTCTGCAGAGGAGCGAAAAAAAAAGTGAAAGGAAGCAAGTAAGCGAGCAAGCAAGCAGTTGGGAACGGAATGCATCGACACAAGAAAGTTGAAAACAATCGTTTCAGTTTCAAGTTTCCTGCAAGTGGCATTTCATAAGGAGCTTGTTGCTGCCGACCGACCGGTGCATATGTGCTTGTAAAGGGTAGGAAAAAAGGTTCCAAGAAGAGAAAGAGCAAGTGATTCATGAGAGTATCGAAAAACGCACTTGTTTTTCCTTGCAGAAAGGAAGGAAATTAAAGAAAAAAAAAAACGTGGAAAAAGTTTACGAAATTAAAATCTACCAAAGTGCTTTGCAGAAGAAACAACAGTGTTGTGAACCTTACGAGGCTGGTAGCAGTCTGAAGAGTAAATCTATTCGTGTCGTCAACTTTGGGGGGCGTCGAAAGTTGCGTAGCTGCTCTGTGTGGTCTACCGCTCTTTCGGTGAGCCATTTCGCAAATCCAAGAAAAAAAAGTGCGTCGTCGGTCGAATCGGATCGAAGAGGAAGAGAAATACAGAAATCCAAGTTGATTGCATAAGTGGAAGCCGATTGAACGCGACAGGCACCACCAGCTCATGATGGTAAAACTGAAGTGAAATCCAATTTTATTACCCGTAAGTAATCGAGGAAAACGAAGAAAATTTGAGGCCCTGGTGAAAAGAGCAAAAGTGTGCCCTTGCGCGCCCTCCTTGGAGTCGAAAATTAGAAGGTATTTGGGTTTTGTCCAGTCAAAGAAGGTGAAGAAGAAGTTGGTGCGCTGCTGTTACGTGATCAAAGTTAATAAATTGGAAATTGAATGGCAGCAGCCTAATCAAGTGGCAATATAGAAGTGGGTTGTAGTGCTCCATTATAAACCTAAACCTCAAGGTTTGAAGTTTGCGTGAGTGCAAGTAGTCCCAGCAGAGGCGCAGTGTTGTGTGTTGACAGAAGGAAGAGATTAAGAAAGGGCGGACACAATAATTTGGCAGTAAAATTCTACCGCCAACGGAGAAGCCGGACTGCAGCAGAAAGTGTGTGTTTCGTCGGTTTCGAACCACCTCTAGTTCGGTTCGACGTGGAAGAGGCCTCACCACGGGGCTGGATTCTTGATTGCTCAATTCCAGAATTACGTAAGTGAAGGTTATGTTATGTTTGCCAGCATGATCAATTAAGGCATTAGGTGATTCCGATGGGACTTGTTAATCATCGTATACCTTGTTGAGACTGTAGAGCTTCAATAACAGATAACCGGGATGATTTGGATAATCAAACAACGTTGTTTTTTAAACACAATTATTAATTTTAAATGATGTAATGAGTCTCAGTGAAGCACACAATGCTCAAACATTCTGAGTGGAAATCGAACAAGATTTCGACTAACTTGTAAAATATCTCCAGAACAATTTGGATAATGTGTGTGTGTCATCCTTTACCCCTCACCTCACCCCTCACTGCGAATAATTTGATCAAATCTAATGCTCCTTAATGGTGCAATTTACTATATGTTGTGAAGATCAGTACTTTAAAAAGGGATAACCTTTGAGGTAAGAAAAGGCGTCCTCAACAAGCTTAAGGAAAAGGATGAACTAATGTTCACAACAGGTACAGCAAAACATCACATCAGCAATAACCGATCCTGTTCTTTTCCAAACATAATGTAATGTTATGCTGATAGCACACTTTCAACACTCCTCTTTCTGAATTCTATACACTTCTTCCATTCACAATACCGATTCCATTTACCAAGCTTCCACTACTAATCCGCGCACATTTGCTCCCAATCCTTGTAAACTCGCTTCTCAATCTCCAGGGAAAATTGCTGCTCTTGTTTCAAGATCTCCAGGGCAATTAGGAGAATGATAAACATCTTAGTAATCTTTTGTAGTAACCCAAAAACTGTTGTTTGACATAACTAACTTCAAGCAGTGGCGATTTATTAAATCTGGTTTTGAAAGGTGGTTCACAGGTAACAAGTGAGGATACGGGACGCCGCTGACTTCAAGATCTAATCTCCAGGATGATATGAAGAACTTTTAATACTGCGATTCTCCTGCTCTGGTCCCTTGTATTGATATATGCTTTTTACGACACACCAACATAACATTTAGGCTAATTTTTTGCAGGAGACTCTTTGATTTTATACGAATTCATGATTTTATGAGATTCTGGCAGTGGCGTCGCGTCCACATGTGCAACCTGTGCACGACACAGGTGTGAATAATTGAAAAAATGCGTTTAGATTTTTTTAATAGATTTTATGGTCACATTATAGCTGTACTACTTTACTCCAAATTACAAGTGACCATGAATACACTATTTTATAGTGTGGCTCAATTTAATCTTCGACCTTGGTTTGCTTCAAAACGGTTCGGATGGTCTGAGTAATCCCTAATGCATTGTTTTCTAAGCATATCGATAACACTACCATGACAAAACTCGTTAAATAGTGCACCTAAAAGCGAGCTTTTTTGGGTGGCGGGTGGCAAGTTTGTGAATGGTCAATGCCTGATGTAAGCCAAGCAGACCTTCTATCACCTCTTGAAACATACCACAAATTGTCCACAATACATGGCGGTTTGCACCACTAGTTGTAATCTGTCTGGTACGCTTTGGACGTTATCATACTTGCAGACCAGTTTGAATGTGTGAGTTTAAATTAGAAGAACATTTGTGATGTATGGGTGCCCAAAGTGTGCATTTCTCGCTGTGCACTTGGATATCTGATTGCAGGCAAAGAGAGTAATGGAGAAAGAGAGCGCAAAAACTCGCTTTTACTCTCTTGTCAGTTGTAAATCTCTCAATTACCGATGGTTGCGCCGGTACGCCTGTAAAAACTTATGAGCTTCCCCTGGTTCTTTCTGATAGTGTTGTTCTGATGAATAAAGAGTTGATTAATTCAAGTTTGCTACCGAGGGGACATAATGAGTTTTCTCTAGATTTTGAAACTGTTTTGTATCAAAAAATGTTTTCGGAAGTGTTTGACGGATATTCTTCATTACACTTCAGTCGAAAGATTGTAGGCCCTTCAAATGTTACGTTAGGTAGTGATTAATATAGTAATTGAGAATATGTCCCTCGAATTCATGAAGCATTGAAAAATATACAAAAACTAATATGTGGTGGTAAGCTATAACGAACAAAGTTTGGTGCACAGGTAAACAAATGAGGCACGCGACGCCTCTGAATTTCTGGAGATCTGGACATGTTAACGTAAATCTCATATCATATTTTTTTTTTCTGCCAAATAGACGTATTGTAGAGCAATTCTGCTAAAAAACATATGGTTATCTATAAACGGTTATTTTTTTAATTACCAATTCTGTCAAAGCGTCATTTTGTCATTTTAAGATAATTTGGATTCCTTGGTCAGGGTTGGATTCCATCGCCGTCATTGGGTGAATTGAAATTCTTCAAGACAAATCTTTATTTCTGATTGGCAAGTAAACCAGGAAAACCGGGAAAAAGTCGGGAATTTATTTTCACCAGGAAAAACCGGGAAAAAAACAGGAATTTCATAAGTCCACCAGGAAAATAATCTTGTTGGTTTTAAATTTTATGTTTGTCAAAGTTTCTTTTTATAATCAGGTCAAAACTAACCATTTTGTTCAAGCTAAATCTTTCACCCAACTAAACATTGATGAACAAAATTTACCCTGAGAATTTAGTAAATTTATTTTGTATTTATTTTTAATTTAATTTTTTCTCGAATCAATTGCATGTATTATGTGTGCTTAATTGATAGCAGACTTAAGCAGTGCTGACGCGTAACTACTTTGAAGTACCTGTTCAACATGTTCAATAAAAAAGTTCTGTTTTTAAAAACTTCAGATAAGGCCTTCGAACTTCATGCAAGTTCTACAACATTCGGGAAAGTCTTACAAGTTTTAGGAAAATCCTGTGAACTACTGTGATGACCTACGACGGTCAGGAAATCTCTCCGAACCTTCAGAAAAGTTCTACAAATTTCAGAGAAGTCTTACGAACTTCAGGGAAGTCCTTTAATCTTTGGGGAATAACTACGAATTTTACAGATTTTCTACAGATTTAATGTAACTTCTACGACATTTAGGCATTACTTAAAACTTAAGGATAATCCTATGACACTTATGGATTTTTTTCCGAGCTTCAGAGAAGTCTTCAATACTCTTGGGAAGTCCTCTGAACATAGTTCTCCAAGCTCAAAAAAGTTCCTAGAACTTCCGAGAAGTCGATTGAACTACAGGTAGTCCTACGAAATTCATGGGAGCTCTGAAAACTTCAGGGAATTTCCAAGTAATTAAGGAAAGACCCACAAACTTTTGGAAAACTCTTCGATATTTAAAGCCTTATGAACTTCAGGGAAGCTCTTCTAAATTTAGGGTCCTCAAATATTCAGTCAAGTCCTTCAAACTTCAGGGAAGTCCTCAGATCTTCGAGAAAGTTCTTCAAACTTGAAGGAAGTCTTACGAACTTCTGAGAATTTCTACGAACTTCGTGGTACTTCTACGATATTTATGAAATTCGTATCAATTTCAAAAAAACTCCGAACTTCAGGGAAGTCCTAAGATCTTAAAAAAAGTAGAAGGGTCTGTGCCTAGGGACACGAACGGAAGCTTGACGTAGGACCGCTAGTGGACGGAACAAATGTGAAGATCATTTAGTTCTTTTGATTGATCAATCATCAATTATCTTAACTCTTTCCGTTTTCTATTTGTAAGCGTATCAAATTTGTAGAATTTATTTCAAAGAGAAAGTTGAAGAAGAGAATCCAAGGGACTGTCAACTTGAGTTTTTTCGATTCATCTACCCGATTAAAAGGTGTATTTTGAATTTTTTGTTATTTATGAATTTTTAAGTTTTGTGCATTTTGGTATTAAAGTGTATTCAATTCACCCCTCACAGGATTTCCTTCCGAATTATATGAATGGGGCGGGGCGGAAAGTATCGTTTGTGCAGAATATGTAAAAAAGGAGGGACTTCGAGAAATTGAACTCGTGAGAGCTAATTTTCCCACAAATTTGCGAATTATTCCCACTTCTCTCAAATTCTATATAGATTTTTAACACTTCCTACCAGCGTGTTCTGGAAAATGGTCGGACGATGATTAATCTCACCAGAACATTCGGGCCTGTGTTCATTCTAGCAGATTGGTAGATAAATTTCCAATCGTTTGGCTTGTTTAGAATTAAAATCTATCTGCTATTGGTCGAAACCTGACCTCTTTTCGTAATGCTGTGCATTTTGGTTTTTTTTTTTTAAATTGCGTGGATTCTATAGATCCTGTGGAGATCTATCTAGCCGTGATGTATGTGTTGTTAGAGGGAAAAAATGCAAACTTTGCGGGAGACGATGTCTTAACACTCGACAGCAATTTTGTGAAATATGAAGTAAAACAAATCCTAGCTAGTTCTGCTTGATGATTTTGTTTGATTTTATTTATTTGTAAAGTCGCCGAGAAATACCAACTGGCGATTTGTTTTTTATAATAACTCCTTACTTGAAAACAGGCAAAAACTCACAAACAGGCTGCTTTTTCATGGTATACAGTGTGATAATTTAATAATCAATAAATTATCTCAACATTTAGTGGCAAACCATTCATAAATTTTGGTAACATACAAAAAATTCTATAATCCACATAAAATTTCATATGTAAGCGCCGATTGAAACAATCTTTTCGACGTCACTGCAAGGGTGATTGATTAAACGAATGAAACGAATCGTGCGGAATGAAAGCCGAGGAAAAACTAATTGCACCAATATATTCAGGCCTACAATTCCACACCTTCTATAGACAGGTTGAGCCTTGATAGCTAGCTGCTTGCGGGAACTGATGACCTTACCAATGTCCAAATAAGTCTCTTTAAAAAATTTTTGGTGGCCCTGAAAAGGACCATTTTGTAGTGATGGTTAAGTAATTCTGAGCTGGGTGTTCAACACGGATGAGGCTGTCGAGCTGAATGTCGTTTGGAGCGAGGGTGACACGCATGGCATAGATGACCGACCCGCAGCGACTCACGAAGAGCTACTGATTCCGATCCATAGCATAGCGGTGCAGATTCTTCCTCCTTTGATGGTTGCTTATGTGGGCTCTGCAGTTCGCTGCTTGCAGGCAGCCTTTCGTTGTTACTGGAGAATAGTTGTCAACGCCACACGCTGAAAGCACCGCTACTGCTGCTACTAATTTTGACGACAGAACACCACCACACAGTGGTGTGGTCATGTTTTAAATCATTTTAAATTGCATCTAGTAAACCAGGAAATCGAAAAAGCTGGAGAAGATCCGGTAGAGCCCGTCTTCTCTCCGAAAAAAAAGATTCTGGTCCTTGAATGTTTTCAAGGCTCTTAGACTGTAATTGATTTTCTGGATTTTGTCACTTTTTTGATGATATTCCCACCATTCCCATATTTTATTTAGAAGGAATTATAGGAAGAACGTCAATGTATTTCAAGACAAGCGACAAGGAAGATTTTACTAGAACTTGTGAAATTGTAAAAAGAATTCCAAGTGCGGTTCCGAGAAGAGCTCCGGGTAAAATTTAAGGGAAGTATTGAGCAAAAATTCTGAGGAAGATTCCTGATCCAATTCTAATGAATAAACTAAATAAGTTTTGTGAAGAATTTCCAGAGAGTTCTGATGAGAGTATCAAGGAAATTTAGAGAAAAACGTGGAATGTTGAAGATAGGGTAAATAACGTCTTCGGCTATTATTGTCAGGAGGGTAAATTAATTACAAATTACAATCCACAAAAAAAAAAATATTAAAGATTCAGACTTCATTTGTACAGTCAATATACATTTGAGCACGTGCTCAATTTAAGAGGGTAAATTTCATAATATGTTTAACTGTGAACAACATAGAAAACGTCTAAAAATGCCGGCTGGAATTGAAACCCCTAAATCATCCAATACGAAACATGGTCGTTTTGCCTAGAAAAAACATTTTAGAAAAGTTTGCCGCGATCATCAACGAAGACGCGACGGCGGCGGCTTCAACACTCGATATATATGGCAACAACAAAAACGCAAAACATATATCTCATGACCAACGGTTTCGCAAATTCCCCTTGGCTGCTTTTAAGTGTGCATGTGTTTGTGTGTGTTTTTGATATCCACAAAGCTGCCTGAACTCAGAGCTGAACGCAACGAAAAAGGAAGACGATGACGACGATGGAATCAAAAACGGAAAACATATCGCTCGACAATTAAAAGAAAATAACTCTTTCCGAGCGGAACGCAGTCGGACCCCTCCTCCCCGTCTGTCATGACGACGATGGCCGGAATGCTGGTGCGAATGAAAATTCAATCTATTTAATTAGACGGCTATTGACACTCCCCGTTCGCCGCGCAGAGGTACAAGTTTGTAATTGGTTGCTACATACGCGTGCGCACGTATCAGGCCCGATGGTTCATCATCCACGCGAATCGTTTGATTAATTTGATAATTGGAACTGATTGTTCAAGGATTGTTAGTTCACCATTAATTGTGCTCATGAACAGTTTTGGGTTCGGAAACCCTCTTTGGTCTATTTATGGGGCCTTTTCATCTACCTGGCCAGTGCGCCTCGTTCGTCTATATGTCTGGCGATTCGAGAAACACGCGGATGTTTCGCTTTTTATGAGCTTGAAGACCTCCAGACAAAATCGACTGCGAGGTTGCCGCTCCGCTGTAGAAATTTTTCATGCAAAAAAAAAATACTCAAAGACAGTCGCGAACATTTGATCTGTTGCACAAAAAAGATCCGACTATCTGCAACTTCGTCTACCTGCGTTTGACCGGTCGGTCGTTGATACGAAGAAGTGTATTTTATATTTCAGCATTTTTTGTTTGTCGTTTGTCGTAGACGGTGAACTGGCTGGCGGTCGTTTCTGGTTTAGTAGAGCAGACATTAGGAAGTTTAGAATTTAGATAAACAACTGACAATTTATGGCATCATTATAGAGGCATAAATTGAAATTAGCACGCATTACAAACAAACATTAATGGCATATTTATCACAAAGTACGAAAGCAGTTGCATATATCCGGCTTGACTTGAAAAAGAACGTGCCTTCGTATTACTAAACAGCATTTTAATTACAAAAGCTTCCACGTGGGCATGCAAGTTCAGCTTTGATATATTTACAAATTAAACTTCTTATACTAATCTGCATCATACAAAAACTCGCACGCACAACCCCGGCTCACAAATGTTCGAAAATCTTCTTTTGACGTAGAACTACGTCTTTGTTTTCGAGTACGTAAAATGAACGTAACTCGGCTATTTCATGGTACATTTTCAGTATTTTTGCATCAATCGATCGAAATTTTCTCTACGTATCGATTCCAATGCCTAAAACATCGTGTACACCAAAGAATTAATTAATCACGAGCATACATTCCTACCCCGAGATCTCAATATGCTGTACCAGCCATTGTTTGACTGCAGTTAACCAGCAGCAACTATATAGTTAAGAGAACTCATTATTGCATTCGATCGCGCCAACAAGTCATAGCACCTGCGATCCTCTACGCAGCTCCGGTGTGGGAATCATGTGCACAGACTCACAGGAACAAAATCCAGGTCGCTTAGAATAGAGTGCTGAGGATGGTCCTTGATCGTCGTTTCGGTACAAGAATTTCCGATCTCCATCTAGAGATGAACGTTCCTAAAGACTAGGTTTGTTCAGAAATGCAATACATCAGAACATGCTTTGATAATCAATTTGTATATAGTAGTTTTAGGTTATTTTTTGTCGTGCTGGGTATTTTAATCACTGCGACCAGTACTTAGATCTGTGGTGATATATTCCCCGTTTTAATATTGCTTTATCAGCATGTCGTGTCACCATTTTGTGAAGCGACCGACATAGACTGACCTAAAGCATTTTCCCAGTCAGGTATTACATTTCGATTGAATTGCACTACTTGGCTGGGAACTGGATTCCAAATATCAAAGGGTTCTGTCAGCCCCTTATCCAGAAATATACGCCTCTTATTGAAGATTGCTGTACAAGAGCATAGCAGGTGTTCAGAGTCTTCTTTTTCTATGCCACATAATTGACACATGTCCTCTTGAAGTTTTCCTATTAGCTTCAAGTGATATTTACATGGACAGTGCCCTGTTATTAAACCAGTGTACATACTGAGATCTTTCTTTGATAGTTCAAGAATTTTGCTAGTCATTGAAATGCTGCTAGTTGTAGGTTAGGTGTAGTTGTAAATATTAGTTGTAAGTAGTCTCCTCTTTTTCAAATTTAAAACAAATCAATCTCACCAAGGTGGTCATTCTCTAAAATAGGCCTGATAGGACTAGGAACTGTAATTAATAATAGTTGAAATTTAAAAGAACTATAGTTGAAAAGACGCATCTGTGTCACTCATACATGTTAACCACACAAATGCAAGAAATAAAGATGTAAAGTAAAAAAATATTCTAAAAAAGCATTGGATCGCGTGACGAACGGGTTGTCTCAGCTCTAATCAACAAAAACTACCAACCCATCAGGAGATGCTTTATTTTAACCTCACTGCACTGCAGATCCCGGTCGGTTGCACCCACCGTCTGCTAATTATTCTAATATTGCTAATTACTGCTAACATATAATATATTAATCGAGTCATTGTATCAGTTTTCAGAGATTGTAATATAAGCTTCAAAAAAGCTTACCGAACTTCCTGCAAATTTTGGGTACTCCGTTATGTTTCAGAGAACTTCCTTGATATTAAGGAACATTCGTAGAAAAGTTTTGAGTCTTCCCGTATGTATGTTATGCGATCTTGTTGGAAATAAGAGAGCTTGGAAAAAATACAACTTGGATGAAGTTCAGGGATCTTCGTAAAAGTCGAGGACATTTACTAGAAGCTAATGAAATTTTTAAGACGTTAAAGAAACATTCTATAAGTTATAAATTTGTTGACTACATCAGCTGTCTTGTAAGAAATTCAGATAAGTTCCTAGGTATTTATCCATCCTTCATTCCTTATTTTTTGATTTTTTTTTAATTTGATTTGTTTTCCGTTGATTTTGTTTTCCGTGCTGTGCACCAATGCTACCGACGCCAGGAAGGCAGCTCCCACACCTGGACCCTACCTATCGACCCATCAACTCATGAACCGGGGACCAACGGCTTTACTTCCCTTCCGAAGGCGTGATCAGAGATGTTATGCCTCAGAACATCCCGGCGGCGCCGACTGGGATTGAACCCAGGCCTGCTGGGGTGAGAGGTAATCACGCTTACCACTACACCACATTCCTTTTATCCTGCGTCAGGATATTTCACCCATTCAACACACATGGGCCGAGACCAACGGCTTTACTTCCATTCCGAAGGAAGACGTGACCAGAGATTTGTATGCCTCAGAAAAATCCCACCGACCTCGGCTGGGATTGAACCCAGACCCATTGAGATGAGAAAGCAGTCACGCTTACCACTAAACTACGGGCGCTGGTCCATCCTAGATATTTAGGAAACTTTATATGAGCTACGAAGAAATCGCAAAAGATCGGGGAACTTTCCACAAGTTAAAGGGACTTCATAGAAGCTAAGGGAACTTCTGATAAACTCAACAGATTGGGAAGAAGTTGAGGGATCTTCTTTTGAGTTCATGCAACTGATTTTTAGTTCAAGAATCTTTGTGGAAGCACAGGAACCTTCGTAGAAATTCAGGAAACATCGTAGATTTTTTTTTTTAATTTCGTTGATCACCACGGATTTTTGATAAGATAACAAAGTCCTCTGGATATTTTTCAGCAGTTCATCAAGCATTATTCTGAAAATCTACAATTGTTCAAAAACTCAAATGTCTGTTCACAGATAATCTTTCAAGATGGCTGGTTGATTAGTAAGTGTTCAAAAGATCTCTAGCTGCTCTGTGACCTCACGTCTTATCGTTCTACTTTCTGAGATTTACAATTCTCACCGACTTCCATAATAAATTCAAGTCTCCCATGTGTACCAAACCAGCACACTCCATAGACTATTTTTTTTTTCTTGATTTATTTTCCGTTGATCTTGTTTTCCGTATGAAGTACTAATGCAACCGACGCCAGAGAGGCAATTCCCACGACCCTACCTATCGACGACCCATCAACTCATAGAGCGGGGAGCAAAGGTTTTACTTACCGTGATCAGAGATTTTATGCCTCAGAAAATCCCGACGGCGCCGACTGGGATTGAACCTGGTAGGTCACCAGTTCTAACCACCATGACATCACTGAACAGTTCACTTAAAATCGTGAAAATGGGTTTGGTCACTTAGTGAGTCAATTTTTTCTCAAACATCTAATCTCCAATATGACGAAAATCGACCGATAAAAGTAACTCAATACCTGAGTCGAATTCAACTCACAATTGCATTAGATTGCGTAGCGCCATTGGGCATTGTAGGGATACCCGTTAAACAGATTCAAAGTGAGGCCAGTTTAAATGCAATTTAGCGATTCAACGGGGTTCTGGTGATTGTGATCAATTTTCAATAGTTTACTAATGATAAATTACTATTATTTTTATACCAAACAAATCTTACATCAATTCTCAATCAAAGGGTGTGAAAAGAATTTAAATCCATCAATAAACGGCCAAGTTATAAACGTTTAAAACTTAACACTATTTCGTTACACAATTTTTTTGATTTGCACCCCAGTGTAGTCCACAAAGACGTAGTCCTACGTCTAAAAATACCTTACCCAGTAGAGTTAATTCAACGGTCCCATAGCACTATTTACATGACATTTTGTTAATCCCGATCGAACATTTGGTCGGCGTTAAGTCAGAGGGGACTAAGTAGCAAAATAAAAGAACAAAAATGAGTCAATTAAACCATTGGAATAAGAATTTCCTGAGCTACATTTCACGCACAGCCAGATTTGGTAAACAGCAAGGGAAAACAGCCAAACATAAGAAACAATGATACTAGCAAAACTTTAAAATCGTTTTTCTCAATATAAAAAAAAAAACATCATTTAACACTGACCACTTAGAAAATGCAGATGTGTTTACATCGGTAATATAGTATACCTAAGAAGATTCGCAGATCTCATGAATTTTATGAAGCTCTCTTTTTTATAGTCGATTTGACACATTTTAGGTCATTCGGACTTGTCCGGGGAAGACATTTGAACTCGTGACCTTTAGCTTGGGGAGACATGGACGCTGCCCAAGTAACCAACAAGCCTGTTAATTCGGCTTTTTGAATTATAAGGCTGATATACGGCTAATATAAAGCTTGGAAGCCCTGTGTTAACCGTCTATCAGCCTTATATTGTTGGTTACTTGGGTAGCCACTGCACCAGTCCCATACCTATGAAGCTCTCTGAAAGGTCTTCCAAAACCTTTATTACAATATACGTATGCATAAAGTTCGCTGTGTTCGATAATGTGTGCAAAATTTAAGTTCCGCTAATTTGTTTGATCAACAGAATTTCACAGTTATTTGGTGTGATTGGCTACAAACAAACCAAAAATCTTCCATTTCGCTCGCAGCATCCTCCTCATTGTAACGAGCACCATTGGCTGATATTGACTCTCCCGGTTGTTTCGATTCTCTTCTCGAGTATCAGTTACACCACACACTGTTGAGCACTCCTCAGTAAACAAGTCGTCACTTGCGCTATCAGCTAAACCGTGTCACCGAGAGGAGCATCTAGAATTACCTTCCACACCAGTCAGTCGTCAGTCTACCAGTCGGTACCGAGTTTGTGTCAGCCGAGTCTCGAAAACAACAAAGCTCATCTTCCCGCGAAACCTCATCCGCGCGCGAGACTCACTCGAAACGGTTCGGCTCGACCGCGACTGATTTGTGTGCTGCTGCTTCATTTTTTTTTTCCTTTCAATTTGATTCCTCTCTAAAGCTGCCTGTGTGTTGGTGTGGGTGCTGCCTGCTATAGCGCGATACGGTGATGCCCCGCGTGTTGCTCGTTAATAGGCGAGTGATATTTTGCACCAATCAACTAACCGCGCTTCTCCCTATCCTCTTCACCTAACGACAGACCAGCGGTTGGGATAATATTGCGACGACGGTGGTGGTCGATGGCCAGCCGCTTCTCGACGCGACGTGCAAATTATCCGTGACTCCCCTTTTGCTGCGATGCATAACAAAAATAGTTCGAGTTGAGGCAATCGAATAAAAACAACCTCTCACACATGCACTGCTGAGACACCTCTGCCGGCCTCGCCTCCGTTGCCCGGCTACTGAGCTGCAATACTTACTACACGGTGGTGAATGAGACGCCACCGATCGGACTGCTCTTCATCCTCCTCCTCCTCCTCGTACTTCTCCTTCGTTCATCGCAACAATAACATCAGAAAAGCAGAAATTTAAATTTATGTCTGTCTGTTTCCTGAGATTATTTTTATAAATATACTTTTTCCTTCGATACGAAATCGGATTCGCGCGCATCTTGAAATGGATCGACGGCTGCCTCCCTCGCCGGCCCCATCGTGCAATGTGCGTTTCCCAGCTAGAATGGGCGTGGGAGGTGAGCCAGAGGAGAAAGAGAGAGTGTGTGGGCGAGCTTTGTTGGTGGATTCTTGGACTTTCCGATCTAAACCTAGTGGGTGCTGGTGGTGGTAGTGGTAATTCTACGTTTCAGCGGGTGAGAAGCAGGAGGTTTTGGAGGTTTGTTTACTTCTAGGAAAGTTTTGTTACCAAAAACAGATCGCATGTTAGAGAAGGGAAGCCGCGGTATGGACGGTGGTGCAACTGCTTGATTTACCGGTTTGAGTTGTGTAGGTAGGGAGAAAAATCAGATGCGTGATGTGTTATAACAAGGACGCCGACTGTGGGCTATAGGAATCTTGTTTCCGCGGGATTGTTTTGTAAAATGACTGGTGATCACTTTTTGAATGTAATTTAAAAAAGGGAGATTGTAAACAGTGCTCTGATATGAGTGCTGGAAGGTGCCGAAAAACATTATTTAACTTTATACATTAGTAATGACCTGATTTTGGGCATTAGACTGTTATCTTTCAATAATTGCACATCATTGTAAATCCAAATCTTTCTCACTAATCTTCAAGATGCATGTTTAAGTTAAACGTTGGTGCAATAAAAACCAAGCGCATGTGTTTCGTGCCCCGTAACGTGGGTAGATCACCTCTTCGTGGTACGTTACGGGATGTAAGATCTACCACCGATTCCTAGTCCTGACTACTTCAAACTAGGGGAACAGGATTTTTCAGTAATCCAAGGAACACATCTTAGTCCTTGTTACTTTTTATGACTTGTTGATAAGGACAAGACTCGGCTTTGCCAACCGAGGATGATCTTGAAACAACGAAAAATTAGTTAGTTAGTCTTCATCTATGTCATTCCTAATCTTCTATTCGTTGTTCTCTAGTTTGAAGTGGTTAAGACTAGGGTTCTGATGCATGGTCATTATCGGTGTCATACCTTTATTTTGTTGCTAAGGAATCCAATTTTGACTGACAAAGGGGCGCGGGGTTTCAACACTCCGAAGGGTATAAATAGCGGGACCTTTCAATTAGAGTCGGATCCTTGCGATAAATGCAAGAATGACAACTGCAAAAATTTTCGAATACTTCTTCATTTCTCAATAGTGATGGAGTAATACGACATGCACTAAACTCAATAGATCAATTTACTGGTCGCAGTAGTGTTAGGTCCCGAACAGAGGAAAAAAATGTGTTTCGTAGAATAGGGTGCAACTGTACTTCAGAAAACTATCTATTTATAAACTATAAACTATCAGAGTAGGGTTTTTTAGTAAAGTTGTAGATAATACCATTTCAAGCAGCTTTGCCGAATTGATGTCTTCAGCTAAGTTGCTGGAAATGATATTTGCCATGACTTCAGTTTATTGAGATATAAGGACAATCTCGTTATATTTCTTCGGTATGTTCTGAAAAGTTTTAAACAATAATAAAACACACTTAGTTGCTATATCGTTATTTAAATTATTTACAAGTTATTTACAAGTTTAATTTTTAAGGATAGATAACGAACTTTATTTGTTGTGAATATCATTAGTATCCGTTAGTATCGTTTAAACTGATGTAGTTTCTAGTATAGAAGCAATTAAGATTATATATGGCCCTATTTAGGTAAACATAATGTTTCTATTACTTGTAAGGACTGATTATGGAGATCAAAAGTCCGTAGGACTACCGATAAATCGGTAGATCTGGCCACCCTGGTCTCAAGTAATAATTTTGGTTTTATGCTCTTGCAGACCATTGTTTAAGCTTGGAGAAGGCTTTAAAACCTTAATAAAACTTGTGATTATATTAGCTGTTACATTATTCCGGTAAAACTATGTAAGACATTCCCGGTTGTCAAATTCTGAAATCAAGTGGCAAGCAAGTGGAATGCGATTTTCGCGCAGAACTTTGAAGTATATTAAATATTCTTATAAGTACGCTGTTGGCACACTACAACCTTCTCAGTCGGCAAGTTTTTCCCGTTTGATGAAGTTATATTGAGGTCCACAAACATATTTCTAAGTGATGAAGTTTTGCAACAATAAACACAGAATGAATCAAGTACCAAGTTGAAAGGTTGGTTCGTATAACCAACACTTCAGTGGACTAATAAGGTTTCCGTAGTCTACCTAAGAGATGTCTGGCGTTGCTCCTTAAAGCCTCCGAAGTTCTACTAAACTGGTAAACTTACTATATGGCTCTGAAGTTGACTTCTATGCTTTCTGGGGTAAAGTCTGTAGAAATCTCTGCAAATGATTCAAGTTATGTCTGGAGTTGACTCAAATGAAGTTGTATGTATGTAAGGTAGCCACCATCCTCTGGAGTTGACTCAAATGAAGTTGGCTCATAAAACCTCTATACATAGCCCGTAATACTTTTTTTCCTTGATATGTTTTCCGTCGATCTTGTTTTCCGTCGATCTTATTTTCCGTCGATCTTATTTTCCGTCGATCTTGTTTTCCGTGCTAAGCACCGATGCTACCGACGCCAGGGAGGCAGTTCCCACACCTGGACCCTACATATCGACCCATCAACTCATGAACCGGGGACCAACGACTTTATTTCCCTTCCGAAGGAAGGCGTGATCAGAGATGTTATGCCTCAGAACATCCCGGCGGCGCCGACTTGGATTGAACCCAGGCCTGCTGGTGTGAGAGGTATTCACGCTTACCACTACACCACTGGCGCCGCTTAGCCCCTTACATCTCTGAACTTAAAGCAGTTAATCAAATGGCGCAAAAAATGACATTATTAAAAAAAAAAAAACAATTTTTTATTAATATTCCAGGAAACAATTTCCGCTAATTTCCCTAAAAATCAAGTTTTGCAATTCTTGGGAAGCAAGCGTGATATCATGGGGAACAGATAAAAAGGTTTACTTAATATATATTGTCGCTAACAATAAACCGCACCGATCAGAAAACCATCCCCGGAAAATTTACTCTGTATAGAACTATCCATAAATTATGATAAATTTCCAGTGGAAGCTGATGGAAACTTTTTGGACAGGTTGATAAGAACTTCCAAAGGAGCTGAATAAAACATCGACGGGAAAGGTGAAAGAAACTTCCGGATGAACTTGAAAGTATCGGTCGGGATATAAACATCTAGAATAAAATAAAAAAAAACTGGGAAAAGTTTGAAAGAGCTTTAAGGGCAAATCTTAGGAATATTTCAGAGAAAGTTAAGAGAAACTTCCTGAGAAAGTAAGCAAACAGCCCCGTAACGTAGGTAGATCGCCTTTTCGTGGTACGTTACGGGATGTAAGATCTACCACCGAATCCTAGTCCTAACTACTTCAAACTAGGGGAACAGGATTTTTCAGTAAGCGAAGAAACATATCTTAGTCCTTGTTTTTTTTTTTTTCCTTTGGTTTGTTTTTTCCGTCGATCTTGTTTTCCGTGCTGAGCACCAATGCTACCGACGTGCCAGGAAGGCAGCTCCCACACCTGGACCCTACCTATCGACCCATCAACTCATGAACCGGGGACCAACGGCTTTACTTCCCATCCGAAGGAAGGCGTGATCAGAGATGTTATGCCTCAGAACATCCCGGTGGCGCCGACTGGGATTGAACCCAGGCCTGCTGGGGTGAGAGGTAATCACGCTTACCACTACACCACCGGCGCCGTTATCTTAGTCCTTGTTATTTTTATTGCCTTGTTGACAAGACTCGGCTTTATCCACCGAGGATGATCTTGAAACAATGAAAAAATGAGTAAATCTTCATCTATGTGATTTCTAATCTTCTATTCGTTGTTCTCTAGTTTGAAGTGGTTGACACTAGGTTCTGATGCATGATCATTATCGGGGTCATTGCTTAATTTTGTTGGTAAGGAATCCAATTTTGACTGGCAAAAGGGCGGGCCTTTGGAGAGTGTTCCAACACTCCGAAGGGTATAAATAGTGGGACCTTTCAATTAGAGTCGGATCCTTGCGATAAATGCAAGAATGACAACTGTAAAAATTATCGAATACTTCTTCATTTCTCAATAGTGATGGAGTAATATGCCATGCACTAAACTAAGGACACGGGATATACTACAATAGATCAAACTACTGGTCGCAGTGTTGTGAGGTCCCGAACCGAGGAAAAAAAAGTATGCAAACAATTCCGGGGAAAGTCAGCAGTACTTATGAAAGAAGTCGGAAGGAGTTTCAAGGAAAAATCTTAAAAATCTTCTGGTGTCAGTCAGATGAAACTTTCGGAGCAAGTCTGGAAAAATCTTGCATACGATGTCGGAAGAAATTTCAGGAAGAAGCCAGAAGCACTTCTGTGGACTGCCGGAATATACTTCCAGGTAAAGTTGTAGGAATCTTCTAGAGGAAGTCATAAGGAACTTCCAGGGATAGTTCTTCGATTTTTCTGGACATTACAAATGAATATTTTTTATGCTAGTGAATCATTGTCAAACAATGCTTTCCTTCGAAATGTATGTATGGGCCCAATATTGTGGACACATAGGCTGACATTAGGGACATTAACCATATTCTGAAGATTCAGATCCTTCTAAACACAAAACTAATTCATCATGGTTGATCAAATGTTGATCTTAAAACACCGAATTGGCTAGCGAAGCGCCAACGTATTTTAGATCATATGAAGAAACCTGTGGGTTGCAGCCCGTAGATTGATAAAAAAAAGTTTTATCTCCAAATCGGAAGCATGTAACTTCGAAACATTTTAATTATTTATAAATCATAGTATGTAGCAGAACTTTAGAACTACCTTGAAGCTCTTAAAATGGTTGAATAAATGGTCAGAGTCAGAGTTTCAGATTCAATTAGATAAACAGAGCGATGCAATACATGCATAATTTCCATCAGTTATTGGCAATTTGTTAGGATTAAATTATTCAGCAATAGTACAAATTGTCTTTCCTGCTCCAATCCAGATGTAATATGCATGGTCTTATGGAACATATTCCAGAAACCGTACTTTGGAAAAACATGTGAAATCCGGACCGTAATTGAAAGTTTCCCGAGATGTTTTTTTTTCTCTCTGTTCGAAATAAAAATTACCATGCACTTTTTTTTCAGAATTTCCATGGTGTTAATACCAGAATTTCCTTTGATTTCTACTTATAATTATCATGAATTTTTCGTTAAACTTTAGAAAATTTCGTTAGGACTCTTCTCGTAATTAACCTGGAATTCTTTAGAAACCATTCCATTGAATCCTACTTATAATTTCTTTGGAACTATCCTGAGGATTAGATTCCTCAGACATTTAAAAAAAAAATCTTTTAAGTTCATACAACACTCTCCTCAGGTAACCTTCGGAATTCTCCTCAAAATTTTGTAAGAATTTATTTTGAGTGCTCCTCAATTTGTTTTACCGTGCTTTGGCATTTTTTTGGGAACTTTCTTGAAATTCTCTTCGAAATCTTCCTCAATATTCCTTTATGTTTATCCTTAGAACACCCTATAAATTTTTATTATAATTCTATTGAGATTCTCTCTAAAATTCGCCTCACAATCCCGATAGCATTCTCTTCGGAATCACCTAGAAATTCTTCCTGAAGATTCCTCAAAATTCCCTTGGGATTCTTCTGAGAATTCTCATATACCTGACACAATCTAAAAAAAAAAAAAAAAATGTTTCTAGTCAGCACTCCTTTGAATTTTTGACCGAGTTCTTCTCAATTTTATTTTAGGTATAATTCAGTATTTTTTTGTGATGATAATGATGATGATGATGATGATACTTGTCTACCACTTGTAGCATTGTAGCACGGAGAGTCCGATAGCAATGGGCTCTTCTCATCATTTTATTTGATGATGCTATATAAGCTCAACATGTCACTGTATGAAGGGCCAAAAACGAGTTGGGTGGATCGATAGGCAAAGTCACCTATACGCCTCCACGGGAAAGTAAAGAATCTCCTTGCAGCAGCAAGAGTATTGAAATCGTACAAAATATTGCAAATGATCCATAAAACGTTCAACAAAAGCTAGGAAAATTGCTCCATTACTGCGCAGCTACTCGGATTTATTGTCCAGTCGGTGTTTTATTTTTAGTCAGAGGAGCGTAGCGACGGGCAAGCGTCTAGAACAATCTTCCAAAAGAAGCTTCTATAATAATCTTCTTTAGAAGCTTCCTCGGAATGCTTCTTTTAGAATCTCAAGAAGCTGTTGTAGATAGGAAAAATATTAAGTCACATAAAAAATGAAATACATGATTGTTACTATTAATTCAAGCTTATCGTTATTTAATTTTATCTGTATGCGTTTTACATAAATTTAATTTCCTAATAATCATAGTTTTGGTCTAGAATCAAGACTGATTCACCTAAGCATAAGTATACCTAATTTATTTATTTATTTCGTTAATCAGTTTACACATTTTTTATTGTAAAGATATTCTTTTAAAATATGATTGCCATGCCTTAATGTACTTAAGTTATTGTTTGACTCTTTGGAGCTGTAAATTCCACGTTGAAACCCTGGAAAACTCAGGGAATTGTTTACAGCAAAACGAGTGGACACCCTGTTTAATAAAAAAATGTATCACGTGGAGTGCCGCGGTCTTCATAATATGTACTAATTTTAGTGTATTTCGTTATCTCTTTTGAATGGTTTTCTTCTTTCGTATGAGTTTTCATAGTCTCCAAAACCAACAGTTCAATTACGAAGCTTACGAAGACATTGCAACCATGATTGCCATACCTTCGTCATAAACTCCACACGGGCCTCATCTACGAAGTAAACACACCACCAACCGACAGAAACCCTCCCTCCTATTTCCACAGGGAATAAAACTCCCCAAGTTATGGGTCTGCTCCGGGCCAGACTAAACAGCCAGCAACCACTTGTCTGTCAGCTGGATCCCAAAACTGGACCACACCTCTCGGAGTCGATTGTGAAACCGAGACACCGAAGGCAGTTGAATATGAGCTGCTTGGTCCCTCTACTCTAAATCGCCAAAAGAAGGCAACCGCCAAGTAGACGGGTATTGTGTGTTGAGTATAAAAACTGATCACAATCGGTGCGAACGAAAAACCGAAAACGGCTACGACTACGGGGTGGCACATTTGCATAAATACCTACCTCACCGTGGCGGGGCGGAGGTTACTTTCGATCTGAAAGGACATCTAAACAAGCAGTGCAGTGTTCGTCTAGTTGGTATAAAGTTGTATCTTTATGATTATGGCGGTGTCATTTCGATCATTGACTGGTTGCCACTTGAACCGTCCGAATGGGAATAATGAAAGAAATCTCGCCCCACACGGTAGAATGCAAAAAAAGACGTAAATACACCTAGGGTTCTAACCGAAACCGGCAAGTTGCTGTTTATGGAATCTGAACTGCGAAGCCGGTTGGCAGTAAACAAGTTTCCCCTGTAGTCGTTAATCTACTACTTCCTAGCGCACCCGCTTGTCGTTTATCGCGCTCCAAGAATCCACAAAACACATTACTCCGAGCTCAAATACACTAACAAGTGAACCTTTACGAAGACCTTTCCCGCCATGTCTAACGTGAATCCATCCCAATGACGTTTATATAAGGTCTGGGCCAAAGGGCTGATTGGTGTTAGTGAAATGTGCAAATGTTTAGTGGTGTTCGTATTTTATTGCAATGTTTATCTTTTTATACGAAACAGCTGTTGGCAGTGACGTATTTCTATCTGTTCTCAGTATGTTGGCAGTGACGTATTTCTATCTGTTCGGAGATGTTCAGCAATGTTTACAACATTTTTGCTTCTAACACCAGCAAGCTGCCTGTTGGCCCAGACCTTATATAAATGTCATTGAATCCATCCTGCCAGTCAGCCTTCCTGCCTACAATCGTGCTTAGTAGTCGTATAGCGAACGCACACACTGGCACACGCACACTACGCATACCACACACACCGGAGGGAAACCGGTAAACCAGTTTGCGACTACTACAATTTCACGAGCAACAGCAGCGATGACGACAACACCAGCCAGCCTGCCAGCGACGACGACGACGACGACGATGCGCGAATTTAGACGAAAATGTCAATGAACGGCGCCAAGGTTACCGCTGCTTGATAAACAAATTAATAGTCATTCTAAAAACAAAATTCAGCCGCGTAGCCTTGAAAGCAGTAGGTTGTGAAGCTGGTCGTCGGTCGGAAGGTAGTATATAGGCAGCAACAGTAGTCGGTGGAGAGCGCGCGGTCGTCGGTAGATACACACATTCGGCCGCCGTCGTCGCCACGTGAACCAATACCACCTATTATTGCCCGTGTTCGTTAGCTACATCCTATACGGTACCTAGCGCGGGCCTTTTTGTACTCCTCTAGATAGAAGACGATGGAAGGAAGCATTCCGAACGGTTGACAAACATCCGTTCGGAACATTATTACTGATAGGTAGAGCGCTCAGAAATCGGGAAAATTCCGCCGGGGATGAGTTTGACGTCGAGAGGGGTGGTGATTAAATGCTCAATCAACTGGTTCGAGTTGAATTTAGAGGCAGAAATTTTCCTAAGGAGTTCGATACACGGAATGTGGTAGTTGTTTGACGTCAACCATTAATCTTTCGATTCCAGCTGACTGGTTGGATTAAAACTTCAAGAAAGGATATACGGGGCGAGTCAATGAATCATACTGTGAATGGGTGGATGTTGAACGTTTGTTTGCTAATAAGTTCTATCATTATGCTAACACTCACATTGCATTCGTACGGGAATTCGTTAATTCTTTTTTAACAAAGCTTAGCATTGGCAATTATTTGTCATGTACAAAATTATCCCTTATTCTGTAATTGTTGCAATTTAATTAGACACAAATAGAACATGTAAATTGGACATTTAAACAAGTTACCGCCAATCGATGAAAATCGAAACTCTCGTGCCAAATGTTCAAGAATTCATCTTAACAGATCTTCTAAGCATGTTTACTGCTGCCAAAATCACATACATTTCATCCGGATTTTGATTTTTTAGTATTCGTATGATTTGAAGATTCGCTTATAGCATTTCAAATAAAGTCTTGAGTATAGTGATTTTCATTTGTATTTTTCATAAACTGTATTGAAATCTTACTTACTTTTGCTGTGCCGGCGTTCCTCAGAATTTCACCTGCATTACAAAGTGTTGCGCCAACTTTGTAACTCGGTTTACGGCTACTTGTCTCCAGTTTCTCGTCCCACGCTTTCTAGATCTTGCTCCACTTCATTTATTTATCGAGGCTCAAATGCGGAAACTTTGCGGAGTCGAGATCCATTATACTTTACACAATGTTTCTTAATACTAAAGTTAGCAGAAGAGGGGGTCGATTCGCGGCTTACTCGAGGTTGCGGACTTCATTCTTTTAACAGATAGGGAGGGGCCTCCCTTAGCTCAGTCGGTAAAGGCGCAGTTACAAAAAAAAATTTCGGGTTGATAGGGCATAGATAGAGTATGATTGTACTTGTCACACAATTATACTAATGCAAAAATAGTACAGGCATCGAAAGCTCTCAATTAATAGCTGTGGAAGTGCATCTTGAACACTAAGTTAAGAGCAATAAGCTAATATATGCGATAAGTAATAAGCTTGACATGCGAAGAAAAAAAATGGATCAAGGAAAAGTTATACAAGGATGTGATTGATGTACGTATGTGACCCGCAGTTGAATTGCTATTTTTCGACGATCGATCGTGGAAGATGCACTGCGGTAAAATGATTTCAAACCCGGTGCAGGAGCGTTCGGAACCTTTACAGCTACTTCCTAATCTCTCCAAGAGGCTGTGGTGCGACATTCTTAGATCGCTTCCTAGGTGGGCCTTTGAACACGAAATAACTTCCCTCGCCAACCTCAGGCTCAGAACCCGGATCAGCAACTGTGCAAAGGGTTTTGTTTTGCGGGATTGTCGTCCAGCATTCTTGCGACGTGTCCCGCCCATTGTACTCTTCCAGCTTTAGCGACTTTTTATGTACTGGGCTGACCATACTGGTGCGTTCATTCTTCTCCTTACCTTTCATTTCATATTTTGATCCTTGAAGTAGTTCACAAGTTATGCATTTTTGAAAAAAAAAATCATTAAAAAAAAATCTTTTTTTTTTGGACCACCATAACATGGAAATGGTCACCCCAATGACAAAATAAAATACAGGTCTAATATTTTGCGATAAGGAACAAAATTACAAATTTTTTTAAAATTCTGTGAACCACTATATCGTTTAGCTATAGAATGGCTGATTGTATCTAAATTATGAAACATAATTAGAAAATCTGCTGTGACAGTTGCCTTTGCATGGTAATAACTAGTGTAGCGATTTCCAAGTGTTCCAATTTGTTTAGACAAGCGACCAGAAAAATATTAAATTTTATTTCATGAAATTCAAAAAACAGAATTTGGTTTTAAGCTTCTGCAGACCGATTTACAAAGAATGGAATAGGTTAACCTCTTAATTAGTTTGAAAACTTAATCCAACTTCGATTTTCTGAATTATCCCAGAAGGCTCCTCCAGTTTCCCTAGAAATTTCCATTGGATTTTATCGGAAGCTTCTTTCAGAAATACTTATAACTTCCACGATAGCTTCTTTTGATTTCCGCTGGAAGTTTCATCCAACTTCTTAAGCAAGTTACTTAAAACTTTCACTTACTTACTTAAGGTTCCTGTGCACCACCCGCGGTGCAAAGGGCCAACGTGAAAGACTTCCATCCTGGGCGGCTGCTTGCTTTTGCCTTGACCTGGGCCCAGGTCAGATTCCTATCGACTTGCTTAATTTCCTTATTGAGGCTCCGCCGACATGAGCCCCTGGGTCTGCCTCTGCTGCGATGTCCTGCCGGATTCCAATCCAGCGCTTGCTTGCAGATTTCGTTTCCGCCCCGTCGAAGTGTGTGGCCGACCCACCTCCACTTTCGCTCTCGAATTTCTGTTGCTATCGGCTTATGATGGCATCGACGATGGAGCTCGGCATTCGAGATCCAGTTGTGAGGCCACCAGGCACGAATTATATACCGCAGGCATCGGTTGATGAAGACCTGCAGCTTTTGAGTGTTCTCCACTGATACACACCACGTCTCGCTGGCGTATAACAACACAGATTTCACGTTCGAGTTGAAAATTCGGATTTTGGTGCGTTGACTTATCTGGTTGGATCTCCATACGTTTCGTAAACTCGCAAAGGCAGCCCTAGCCTTCTTGATTCGTGCACCTATGTCGCTCTTGGTCCCGCCGTTCGACTCTATTTGGCTGCCAAGATATTGGAAACTTTCGACCTTCTCCACTGCTTGCCCCGCTATCGTAAAGTTGGAAGGGTTGCCCGTGTTGATATCCAACGATTTGGTCTTGTTGACGTTGATGGTGAGACCCGCCGCAGAGGAGCGTTCGGCTAGGTCATTGAGCTTACTCTGCATATCAGAGCGCCGTTGTGCTAGTAGAGCAACATCATCAGCCAAATCGAAGTCGTTGAGATGCTCCATGGTGATAGGCTGCCAAAGCAGCCCACGGTTCGGTACACGGTCAATTGCACCTACCATTATCTCATCGATTACGATGAGAAACAGTAGCGGTGACGTCCCGGTAGGAAACACTAGTTATAGCAATAACTCGAATAGTGATATGATGAGCTCGGTGATTTAAAGGTGACCATTTTTGCTTACTGAGCAGAAGATAATGAGTTCAATCGCAAGCTTCTTATTTTTGTTAGTGTCGCGATGTAATCAAATGATCACATCATTGAATGTTGTATGGTGCTGAAGAGGTATTCTCGTTCTCTAGCAGCTTTGTTTATAAAATAAGCAATCCTTCCCTTGCTGCATGCTAAACAATGATCACTTGTGTTCGATGCTAAAACGACAGTCTAAAACTAGTAAAATAATAAAATATTATGTTATATTCATCGCCTTATTTGGGGTTTCCTGTTAAACTAATGTTTCTCTTTTCGTTCTCTTTTCAGGTATGTGTCCTTCAAAGTTTATTTGAGTACTTGGATTCTATGATGTTTTGTTGTTGTTGGTTAATCTAATACTATTTCAATCACTGGACTATGGCCCGAAATGGTAATTGAAACGGTGTTTTCCTTATTGCTGATACTAAATGATCTATCTTTTTCCGAAAAAGTTGATTTAGGAGTGTCCTTATTTAAATTTCAATCCATAATCTTCTTTTTAATTCATGATAATAGGTGGTGACAGTCTTCGGTAAAGTTTTAGAAAATATGAATCCAAGCAGGGTTGCATTGTTTTTCGGAATTATAAAATCATGAGACGTCCCTGATTGCAAGTTTGTTTGCTCTAGAAAGCATTTATCTAGTTCTGTCTTTGATCGTGACAGAGCAATTTTTCAGTTATCAATTAGGGTGCCGCTATAAGTGCGAATTTTTCTCTATTTATTTTTCACAAAAAAGGTGTTCTTGAGAACACTTGTAAAGGAAATAATGGCGCATTGTAATGTGAAAAATAGCTCTATCACCGGCAAACGAAGAACAGGAGCCTTAAGCAAAGTTGCTGGTAATCTCAATTCTTGTTTTGTTGCCAAAGCTGATTAGGGTTGTACATATTTAAATTTTTATTTCAAAATTCTTCAGCAAAGTGGTTGAAAAAATCAGTTTTGTTCTCCTTTATTTGTTTTCCGTCGATCTTGTTTTCCGTGCTGAGCACCAATGCTACCGACAACAGAGAGGCAGCTCCCACACCTGGACCCTACCTATCGACCCATCAACTCATGAACCGGGGACCAAGAACAGCAAAAATACCAAAAGTGAAGATTTGCAATGTAGACCAACAACAACAAAAAAAAAA
Source organism: Ochlerotatus camptorhynchus (assembly GCF_037179485.1). Taxonomy (NCBI): domain Eukaryota; kingdom Metazoa; phylum Arthropoda; class Insecta; order Diptera; family Culicidae; genus Ochlerotatus; species Ochlerotatus camptorhynchus. Next base: position 1,151,717 of record NW_027040529.1, on the reverse strand, counting down.
CGAAGAAAAACAAAAGTGAATCTATATAATGTACTATAACTCTAAAGTCACAAGACCCGAATGACAACAGTTAAAAGGTCTTTAATAAAGAAAAAAAAAAAAAAAAAAAAAAAAAAAAAAAAAAAAAAAAACATGAACCGGGACCAACCGAAGGAAGACGTGATCAGAGATGTTATGCCTCAGAACATCCCGGCGGTGCCGACTGGGATTGAACCCAGGCCTGCTGGGGTGAGAAGTAATCACGCTTACAACTACACCACCGGAGCCGCTGAAAAAAAATCAGTTAGGGACACTCTAATTGAAACTTGAAGATTTGCGTTACCATGAACTTAAAAAAAAACTAGATATATGGTATCTTCTTCAAAGCTGCTTGAACCCATGTGTTCTACAACTATGCCAAAAAATGCAGCCACATAGGGGGTTTTTGATCTAATTTCCGTCCTACTAAGCACAACCCACGCTTTACCTCTCTTTCTTAAACGGGTTTTAACAATAAATGAAATATTTCCCCTTCCCATAAGTACCGTTGAATTTGATAAAGAGCCGCTCATTGTTGAGATATTGTTGAAAATCTAACACTGCTTCTTGATTCCAAATTCGTCCTACGAGTTTCAATTCCGTCCAAACGCATTGAAACTCCATTGGATTTTCTTCGTCCTACAGATGAAGGTAGAAAAAGCTAGTCCGCTAAGAGCGCTTCTTTTGTTTTGAGAAAAATGAGTGTAAATATTCACACAATACGCTCTAATAGGCTTTGTGGTGTAGCTTGTGAACTAACGCATCGATACAAACATATTACTGATTTGGGCACGGTGAAATCATTGATTATACTGATGTTTTCTGTTCGATAGAACGGAAATGAACGATTACGACAAAGTAGCGCTCTACCCTAGTTTAAATAAATATTAGATTTCTGATTCAAAATTAAATAATCACCACCCTAATAAACTTTTTCATAAAATAAGGACCATACTATTTGTAAACCGTGACATTTTGGACTTCTGCAGGATCCGATCTGATGGAACCAAGGGCTCCTATCGCGGCGCTTCGGATTCACCTCGATAGGCCTGAGAGCATAACAAGAACAGAGTTGAAATTCCACTCTCCGATGTGAACTTCATTTTCGCAAAATGTTTAGGTGAATTGATTCCTTTTCCTACCCCTGCGCATTGGAAATACCCACGAGCCACGGTTGCTGTTGCTGCTGCTGCGTGAGGCTATTGCTATTGCTGCTGGTTTTGCTTTGGAACACTCAGGCTCTACTACCTCTCTCAATGGGATTTAAACCGAAAATGGCAGCGAAAATGCAACAAAAGCAAACGTCGAGGACGGACGGACGGACAGACGGTTGGTTAGATGATCGCGCGCAATTTTTGCCGGTGCATATTTGAATGCTGTTGTTGCTGCCGTTCGCTGCCGCCGCCACCGCCGTCACTGCCATCGTGGAGATTTTCGGTGGAGCGCAATTAACGTTGAGTCCATTTAAATTTTTGCGAACCTTGTGCGGAAATGAACAGCCAACACGACGACGACGGCGATGACCCGTATAGAGACGGGCCTACACATTGTGGTGATTGGCTGTAGAAGGGGGGGGGGGATGGGGAGCTGTCAGACGGAGGGAGGATAGACGAATTGCGTGCGCTGGTACACAGTCGCTCGCTCGCGGATGATGATGGTCAAGGCTTTTGGGCTCTGTTGGAAAAGGTTAATGGTTGGTGGCTTTGTAGATGAAAGACGGGGAGAGGGAGAGGGAGTGAGAGGGAAACGCAGAGCTATAAAGTAGCGTATGATCGGTCCTTGAAATGATGGCGAAAACATGCCAAAAACCCGATGAGATGATGAGATATACAATCGGATAAGTGGAGGAGCATAGGAGGGGAGCAGGGAGTATGGGTACCGTTAGACTTGTGTGTTGATGTTGATGGTCATTCATGGAAGGGATGAGTCTATTTTTAGCTTAGTTTGGATTGGAAAGGAATTTTTGGACGTGAGTGTTTCGAGTGATGCGTAAAAATGAAATTTAAGTGTATGCAAATTTGAATCCATACATGTTCATAGTTTAAGCTAAATGAGTGTGTTTGAAGGTGTTCGGTCATCATGAACTTTACTGCCTTATCGAGATCTTTCCGCTAGTTAGGTGCTTTAACGACAGTATAATTTATGTAATTGTGCAACAAGCAAATGGTTTTATGATTAACAAAATTGTTGTTACATTTGTGAAAGACGTTTTTATTTGTCGACGCTTGTGTGTTAATGTTTACGCCAGTCTTCGTAATGGATGTGGATTCTAGTCAGTAAATACTCGGTTGAATTGCCAGTATGACCGAGGTACTTTTTTGGTTCAAGAATTAGCATAGAGCATAAGTAACCTACAGACACGATTTATGGCTAATATAAAGCTTAGGATCCCTATACTAGTCGTATGTCAGCCTTATATATTGCAAAAATACGATTTCGCGGACTTTTAGGTTACTGGGCATTGTGCTTGAGTTTAGCACATTTTTCTCGAGATTAAATTGAATTTTCTTCTCTCGTATTCTATCATGCGAAACTTTTTTAAAACTTCACGAATCGTGACGATATTTTCAGCAATGAAAAAGGAGAACTTTCCAAACAAACTGGTGTCAGAAAAATTCAGAATCGACCACTAGGGGCGCTGTTAATAAGATGTGCTTGTAATAAACTGAACCAGACTTTATCTAATTTAGTTCAGTTGGAGGAGTGAATCGGGCACAACAATCATCATTTTCATCATTTGTACCTTTTAAGGATCACTTTATTAAAAAAAATCAGAAAGGCCATAAACAACTATAAAAATAACAACATGCCTTTAAAACATTTTGGTGTTTTTATAGCTTTTTATAGCTATTCTGGGTTTTTTTTTCAACCAAGTTATTATTTGCATGTGTTGATTTTGTTTAAGCATTTTAAGGATTAATTTAAAATTCAATTCGGTGGCTTTCAGGCAGCGAATATGCATTTGAAACCATGTAATATGCGTGTTTTTGTACTGTGGTAGACTTGTAGAAAATGGAAATCGATGTCTGTCGCCATTTTGAAATTATGGCTGTTTCAAATTCAAGATGGCTGCTTCCGAAAGATAATACGCATTTTTAACCTTACCAGTGATGGAAAAAAATCAAAAAAATCCAAAATCAGGAACGGCCGAAAATCACTGCTGATCTTGAGACCAGCCAAATAACAAACAGAAAATCACGGCTGATTTTATCTTAGCTGATCTTGAGAGTAGCAAAATCACACACTAGAAACACAATGCTGATTTTAACCTTAGGTATCAAAAAACCAAGCGAAAAATCAATAGCTTGGTACCTATTACAATCAAAGTAAAAAAACTGACATCCGTCGCCATTTTGGAATCCAAGATGGCGGACCAAAATCCAATATGGCGGCCCCCGAACAGGGAATATGCATCTAAACCCATGTACTATGGGTATCTGCGGAATGGGCTCGATGAGTGGAAGTGGATAATTGACATCCGCCGCCATTTTGGAATCCAAGAAGGGGACCAAAATCCAAAATGGCGGCCCCCGGACAGGGAATATGCATCCAAACCCATGCAATATGGGTATCTGCGGAATGAGCTCGATGAGTGGAAGTGGAAAATTGACATTCGCCGCCATTTTGGAATTCAAAATGGTGGACCAAAATCCAATATGGCGGCCCCTGGCCAAAGAATATGCATCTAAACCCATGCAATATGGGTATCTACGGAATGGGCCTGATGAATGGAAGTGGAAAATTGACATCCGCCGCCATTTTTGAATCCACGATGGCGGACCAAAATCCAATATGGTGGCCCCTGGACAGGGAATATGCATCATCAATATTGGGTTAAGATGTATATTCCCTGTCCAGGGGCCGCCATATTGGATTTTGGTCTGCCATCTTGGATTCCAAAATGGCGGTGGATGTCAATTTTCCACATCCCCTCATCGAGCCCATTCCGTAGACACCCATATTGCATGGGTTGAGATGCATATTCCCTGTTCGGGGGTCGCCATCTAGGGTTGAAATCTTCCATATTAATTTCATCCAGAATGATGACTTGAATTTCGGAATGCCCCAAACTCTAGAATTTAACATATCTTCTAAAACGATGATTTTCGATGATTTAGATCTTGGTTGATATTGATGCTGGTTGATTTTGGGAATCGAAAATCACGGCTGATATTGGTCGAAAATCACGTGTGATTTTCGTTGTGATGATTGCTTGTGATATTGGTGCCTGTGATTTTAGGTGATCTGTAAGATTGCTGATTTTGATTTTCAGATCTTGATTTTAGCCAACACTGAACCATACAATACGGGAATTTTTGGAATGGGCTCGATTAGTAAATGCTGAAAATCCGCTAGAATTCAAACATCGATTTGCTATCTCTACTTATGGTCCCCTTTTCTAGACCATTTTTATTGTTAGGGTATCTGATACATTTTCGGAAATTAGAAGTCATTATCTTGGATTCCAAAACGATGACGGACATCAATTTCGAACTTTCATACGTCGTCCTGTTCTGAAAATATCCATCTTTGTGGATTTCTGTAACATTTTAGGAACGGAAGTTCAAATTTTTTTTGATTCATTGATTTTCGATGTATTTAACACATCTTTGGACACCGGAAGTCTTATTCCAATTGGACATAGATTTTGGACCTCTACACGTTGGCCCCGTTCTGACAATATCTATATTAATGGGTATACGGCAGTTTTTCGGACATCTGAGATTGCCATATTGGAATGAGGTCGGTCATCAATTTTCGACATCTTCACGTCGTCCCGGTTCCAAAAATATCCTTATTGTTAGATATCTGACACTTATTTGTGCACAGGAGGTCGCCATCTTCGATTTTAAAATAAAATCGATCATAAATTGTCAACCTCGACACGTCGACCCCGTTCCGGAAATATCCATATTTGATGGTATCTGTCATTTTCTTGTGTACACCGAAAGTCGGCATCTTGGATTCTAAAATGAAGTTGGTCATCATATTGTAGGATGTATGAAACATGTTTGGAAACCGGAAGTCGCCATTAAGGATTCCTAAGAAACGCCTGACATCCAAAATCCAAAAATATCCGTACAGTTGGGTACCTCACACTTCTTCGGAAACCGGTAGTCCTCATATTGGATTTCCGAATGAAGTCGGTCATAATGGTCGGTCACGTTTCGAAAATATCCATATTTTCTGACCTGAAACATCTTTGGGAACTGGCAGTCACCATCTTGGATAAAAAAAAATGACGTCTGACATCAATTCCAAGGTGGCCAGTAAACCGGGTGATCGCGCACGAGCGGGATCCCTACGTTGTGTTGATTTTTGTGATAATTACGAAGACGGATAGAATTAAAACGCACTGATTGCTTCGCCGTCCTGCCATGGCGGAGGCATACAAGACACTGTTTTATTGTATTGTGTATTGTTTTCTAGAATCGTACAGGGTAGGGTAGTGGCACAAATAATCGACGATGCACAAACATACTCCCCCGCAAAACCTACGGTTTTCTATCAACTAATGGAACATAAATACAATGATAATAGACAAACTCAGATGACAAAATGGTCAGTAGAAGAAAGTACGCTAACTTCATAAGAATCCGGCATTCGCACTCGCCCTCGAACAGTGAGTATGTCTCCTGCCCAGAACTATCGTAGTTCATGGTGAGGTAGGAACGACCATACTCTGCCAGATGGCTACCTGTGGGCCACACCATCGTAGCGGGAAGTGGAGCAGATTTCTTTGTGTCGCTGGCGCCATACACTGCAGCATCTTCATCATCGTCCTCGTTGTCGTCACAGTTTTTGGATGGTTTTGCACTATCTGTTATTTGCCCGTCGGTATCAAGTGGTTGGTCACGGCACCATATGATCGCGCACGAGCGGGATCTCTACGTTGTGTTGATTTTTGTGATAATTACGAAGACGGATAGAATTAAAACGCACCGATTGCTTCGCCGTCCTGCCATGGCGGAGGCATACAAGACACTGTTTTATTGTATTGTATATTGTTTTCTAGAATCGTACAGGGTAGGGTAGTGGCACAAATAATCGACGATGCACAAACACCGGGAAATAACTGGAACCCGGGAATAATTCGGGAATTTTAATAAAGATGCCAAAAAATGCTTTGCTCTTTTTACTATGTAATTTCCATCAGTTTCCCGTCTTATTTTAGGATTTAATCAATCTGCAATATTTCAAATTGGTTTTCAGTCCTAATCTAATTTCCGATGTGAAGTGTCTGGGTCTTAGAAGAAAATATTTAATATATTGGACCTAGAAAAAAAAATATATATGAAAACCGGTACTGAACTTTCTATGTGCATAAAACACTAATGTAATAGAATTTTTATTTCGAGAAAAATTTAAAAAAAAAACATGAACCCCGAATAGATTTACTTCTCGGGGTTTTATTTTTTTATTTTTTATTTCACATCAACATAGCCAAGCAATTTTTTCACCATTCCCATAATATGAATTTTAGAATTAACTTTGACTTCAGCTTTGAATTAACGAGGAATTCTTTTTAATCTAACCAGAAAACTCTCCAAGAAACCAGACATTTTTCATTTGAAATTTCTTGGGAATTTCCTTGATACCCCTTCTAGTAATCCTTTTAAAAATTCGAATCTCTTGAGGTTTTTCTCGAAAATTTCTTAAAAATACCCTTGGAGTATTGTTTCGAATTCACAGACATTTTCTGTTTGGATCCCATTCTATTGGAATTTTCTTATAAATCTTGTTTCTTGTTGAAGTCAAATAACAATTCTCTTGAATTTCTCCTTAAAGTTCATCTGTCATTTTCCTCACAATCTCCATACAATTCTGCTCTGAGTCACGTAGGGATTTTTTTTCACAACTTATGTGAAATTATTATAAAATAAAATATATTAAATTATCTCACAAATTTAGCACTTCTCCACAGAAATCCCTACAAATTCATCTAACAATGTGCATTTCAGAATAATTCTGGAATTCTGCCCGGAACTTTTCCTTCCAAAATTATGAAAGAATCCTCCTCAGTATTTTTTTTTAAATTAACGCTGTGTTGTCTTCAGGATTCTATGAAATGTTCTGTAATTATTTATAACCCTTAAAATTTCTTCCAAGTCTTAGAGCCATTGAAAATTTTTACTACTGCAAATTTTTCAAAATTTCATATTTTCATTATATTTTATGCATCATCTTCGTGATTAAACATAGTTTGAAGGAAAATTATATTCTAAGACTCTACACAAATTTCAAAGCTCCAGAATCATCGGGATCTTCTTGAATCGCAATATTTTTAAGATTTTTGTTAGTACCTACATATAACGAAACATTTTCTTTATCCGAGATCTACAATAATTTTCTATAGGGGAAAAGTTGGCTTCGGCAATACCTTAACCTATTATTTGTCAGGGGGGTAAACAAAGTCCTAGAGCACTCAAATTTGGCCAATAGTTGCTCTGAAACACAATGTATCCACATGCCAAAATTGAGCTCTCAAGGACGTTGTTTACCCCCTGACGATAATAGGTTAAGGTATTGCCGAAGAGAACTTTTCCCCTAAATGTTATTATAAATCTTTTTCTAATACATTTTTTTTAATCAATCATTTATTCCTTAGCATTTGGCCTAGTGACAATTCATAACTCATTCACTCAGTAAATTCAAAGGCTTTGAAAACAACCGGAAAATCAAAATGAAAATTCATTGGCCACCCTGCAATTCTCGTGAAACACGAGAAAAGGGCCCTGATCGTTTCTCTTCATCAACATTTTCAAAATCTACGCGTCGTGCCTGGTCTGATAATCTCCATATAGTAGGGTATCTGACACTAATATGTTCACCAATCGAATGACCTTTGCCCAAGACAGGAACCTTGTATGTGGCCAGGATAAAAGTTTTAATGATTGCCCCCAACAAACAATAAATTATGCGATGTTGTATGTATGCAAATCGGAGAAGGTTGCGTCTATTTTTTTTTTCTATTTGCCCTGGCACTGCTCCTGTGTGTCGATGTAGGTATCAGTTAACGGTCATTTAGATCAATCGATTATTTCACCTGCATTAATCCTATTTATATAAAAATAATCGATTAATTTGAAAAATCGTCCACCCCTAGATCGGCTCAGCCGACGCCATACATCGACTGACTAGCGGACCGAACCGACGCACCCGATCGACGTCTGCTTGTGCCAAAAATTGCTCCACGTCGGTAATTGGCGGACCGGCCGGATTCGCAAAATCTGCGTCCGAGGCCACAAGACAAACCAATAAAAGCGACGGTATGATTGCTGCCATTGTGCTGCTTTGGCCCCAATCCGATGGCGCGGTGTGAGTGTTGGTGTGCCTACGTGCGTGCGTGCGGCGATCATTTTAGCTTGTTCGCTCCCTGCTCGCTAAAAGTGCGTGAAGCGTCTCTCAAGATCGATTGCCAATCGATTCGATAAATGTTGCGCGTGTTGTTTTTTTTTTTTTATTTCTTCTTCTGGGTAGGCAGCTGCGATCGGTTTTCGGTTGCAAAACTGAATGGAAGGCAAGCACCACTTTCGAAAATTGAACTCTTTTTCGAAGGCTATTTGAGACAAGGTAGGATTGCGCGAATGGTTGGGCTCCTAACCCTTTGTGTTTTCTTCTGTTTTCGAAACCACAATGTCAACGACCAACTTTCAGGCGGACTAGCTCGGCAGTTGGCCCGGGGTTGTGCTCCCGATTGCCTCTTTCTGGGTGCATAAATTTACCTCGCAGGGAAAAGCATTCGATTAACCTAAAGTAAACTCCCGCGGTGCTACCGCGAGTCACGTTCAGACGAAATGCACACGAAAAAAAGTTGACGAAATGCACTCCCCCTTTCTTCGTTCCTTCCTTCCTGTCTGTAACCCTTCTTGAAGTAACCGGATGCAGCTGAGTGTGTGTGTGTGTGTGTGTCGGTCCCAGTCGCATTCGGGGCTTGCGGGGATTATTTATGTTTTGATGAGCGAAATTTACCTTTCGCGTGTGTACGATTAAATTGTAACTTTGTCCACTTGAATGAGACTTCAAATGTTAACATGGTTGCTAGCCTTGCGGGGAAAGATGAAGGGGGGTTTTCCTTTGTTTGTGTGTGTGCGCGCGCCAGTGTGTTGATGGAGTGCAGTTGATTTACATGTCATTACAATTACATCGTTTGTGGTTTTCGTGTTTTAAATCCGGGGGTATTTGGAGTTCAACGGGGAAATGGGATTTTAACGAAGGTTGCAGTAATAAGTGTACGTGATATGTGATTTAGTAATGCATTTTGATACGATTTACTGCCGCGTTGCATGTTAGCTGCATTTCTTAAATGGTTACCACCGTTTTCGTTGCGGTAATGGCCTCTGCAAGATTGTAACAATGTCTTGGTCTAGATTTTGTTTTACAGAAAGGTGAACGGAATCGATAAAAGGTAGTCCACGTGTCAATACAATGAGTGGTAATAAAATAAATTTTTGTATCCATGTGTTTCCTTTCAATTGTTTTAGACTGAGGGCTCGTTTGAGAACTAGTTTACATTATTTTTAAAGTGAGAAATTAAACTGTTAAGTCGTTTTGAGAATCTTTACTAGTTTTAGGCATTCATACTCATAAGCGTGATTACCTCTACCCAGTCGGCGCCGCCGGGATGTTCTGAGGCATAACATCTCTGATCACGGGAAGTAAAGCCGTTGGTCCCCGGTTCATGAGTTGATGGGGGTCGATAGGTAGGGTCCAGGTGTGGGAGCTGCCTCCCTGGCGTCGGTAGCATTGGTGCTCAGCACGTAAAACAAGATCGACGAAAAACAAATCAAGGGAAAAAACGAACACTGTTTTAGAATTAAATTTAAGATTAGGCCTTTATCATTTGTTGAAAGTTCTTCATGGAATTTCAAAGATTATCATTCGAAAAAAACAGGATAATTACCTCAAATTCTTTGCTCAATTTGAAGTACAGAATGGAATGTAAAAGAAAGGGTTCATTAGTGGAATTGGTAGTACTCTCAATTCTGTTTTCACGTGATTTTTGTTTCGCCTCAATTTTCAACCGAATTTCATGCAACTTGTTTCAAAAAATCAACGAAAAATCAGATGGTATTAAAATGCTGTACCCACCCTGCACCACCACTACACTACCGCGCCGCCAAGCTAAACATCATTATAATATTAAAAAAATATGCCTCTGACACATGAGTTTTGGTTAACTTCGATATCTCCGAAGTTTTTTTTGATGTCCTGTGTCCGGAAGTTTGAATAACTTTGTAAGCTTTAGAACTTTGAGAACTTTTTATGTAGCAGAATCAAGAAAACTTTTCCATTGCTTACATCGGAATTCTGATCAGAATTCCATTAATGTTTAGCTCAGAATTCTTATTAAAACTATCTAGGAAATATCCTCTGCATTCTCCTGCTCTTGGAAGTCACCCGGGGTATCATAAAGTATTGTCACAAAATTAACTTGGAATTCACCTCAGAATTCCACGGGACTGTTTCTCAGAATTTTCTTGAAATTCATCTCTAAGTTCCCTTGAAAAATTCTTCTGAATCATCCGGGAACATTACTCAAAATTCTTTGAAAATTTCCTCAAAAACAACTTTGAATTGCTCTAAATTTCTCTGGAATGATCCCCACAATCCTCGTAATAGTTTCTTCGAACTACCTCGGAATTCAGATTTATTTATCCTTACAATTGTCTTGAAATACTTCTCAGAGTAACCTGGAACTTCTCCTCAGAATTGTTTTAGAATTATCTCTAGAATATCATCAAATTTTGTTTGAGCGATGATTTTTTTTAATTTGAGGTTACATGTTACATGTTTGATATTTCAAATTTTTCGGTGTCTGAAATCTCGAAAAGCTCAAGAATGTGAAAAATTGGTCTAGTCTCAAAATCTTGCAATTTTCTCATGTAATCTTCGACAATCTTCTCAGTTTCAAATCTTATTCCGTGTTGTTTTCCTGATACATTTCTAAATTCAATATATCATTCGGTTCAAAGATCTACTTGATGTTCGAAAATATTACATGTAATCAAGAGAAATTTAAAAGTTCCGAGACTCTTTGAAACTTTTATAACTTTGGACTTATGTGTATACATTTATTTGAATTATGGAACATAATTTGACAATTTGAAGTAAATTTTTAGCATTTTGGAGCATTCTATTTTACCATGTGTACCTATTTATATGAAACCGGGAAACCTATGATAGGCAATCGGGAAAAACCGGGAATTTAATTTCCTAAATCCAGTGGCCACCCTGCGTCGTCGGCTTTGAATGGTAATCATAACTCCACCATAAGAAGGGCCCGGTGTCCTAATGGTGACTGTTTGTGTACAAGATAATGGATTCAGTCCCTGTCTTCTTCACGCTAAAGAGTTAAATGTTGTATCGCTTTCTTTTTTAACATTCATACATCACTTCAATTGACCCTATCGTTTATTGAAACGAACCCTGATGCAAACCAACATCGCAGAGAATTTCTCGACTTTCAACAAATCAATTATCACGTCAACACGATCCTACCCATTCCATTCGTACACGGCTGACACAGGTTGAGTTACCTTTTTTTACACATTGAGGATGAATGCTACATCCAAGCGTGATCTGCGGCTCATCTATGTAATTATAGGTGTTCTTGCGATGGTGGAGAAGCAACCGTGGGCTGTCGATCATCCTCATGCTTCAAGGTTCGGCAGATAATTAAAAAATAGGTTTCCTGAGGGAGCTTTGGAATACTTAGAGATGGCATGTGAATCTCAGTAGAATATGGGAATCCTCAGGCATGTAAAAGAAACTTTTAGAATATCAAACCAAAAATTCTAAGGGTAGAAGTTCAAAAACGCTTCGAAAAATGCTCCTTAGGGGGAAGTTACCGCACCAAAAATATTTTTTTCGGCACGTTTTTATTTTTCTAAAAATATTGGTAAAAATTTTCGAAAATCCAAGATAATCAGTTTTTTCTTAGATTCCTGAAAAAAAATGTATGTAAAAATATGTATTTTATCTCATCATGAAAAAAATTGACCCTCAGCAAAACCGAAAGATCGATGTTTTGTGAATATTTGTATATTTGTCCAACTGTATGCCAAAATGACTTAAAATAATGTTTTTGCACGTGATTTTTTTCTAAAAAATTAGAAAAAATGCGATTTTTTCAGATAGTTAGGGGAAATGGCTCTAATGTTGGCCTATGGATCTAACATTGGGCCCATCGCTAAAAATCTGCTATTTGTCAATTTTATCAAGATGAATGCGTCATTGGGACGGTACTAATGGATATTTTTGGTTGCTATTGAAAATTTAGTCGATTGCTGAATTTATGTATGGGCTCAAATTAAGGACACTCAGGCCGACATTACATACATTTCCCCTATATGATAACTTTTTCCAATAATTTTAGAAAAATCGAAACGTATTTTTTTTTGAAGCCCACCCTAAATATATTTTTGTCGGCACGTTTTAATTTTTCTAAAAAAAATGAGAAAGAATATAAAAAATCCAAGAAAATCTGATTTTTCCTTAGATTTTTGAGAAAATGTATTCGTAAAAATATGTTTTCTATCTCATCATGAAAAAAAAATGGACCCCCGCAAAACCGAACGTTAGATGTGTTGTGGTCTTATTTATTCGTCAATCAATCAAATCGTAGACTACATATTAACATTAGGACTTATGTTCTATGACTTCGCAGGGTTCTGAAATATATTTTTAATTCTGTTGAGGGCATATTTAGGTCAATCATTTCACAATGATGATTATAAACAGTCATCATCTGATTTACCGGTCCAAATTTAGCGTAATTGGTCAGATGGCGATCTACTGCGAACAACTGTCATGGTTTGGTTAGAGTTGTAGCTGGTGAGTTTTGTTAGCTTGATATGCGTAGCAACGATATCACAGCTTGTAATATCATCCGCAGTTGCTTGCTTGTTGATTTTTGTCTACGAAAATCAAGCGCGATTGGGCATTGATGAGGTTTGATTTTTTGATATTGTCCCAATACTGGGCCCAATATTAGAGACATTAACCCTAACATGAGATAGTTGACACATTTATTTACCAAGCTCACCAAGCTTTCACTCTGAATGCACTAATCATCCTTTGGCAGATCTCCCAATTCGTCGAAGTTTCTTCATGAAGTTTACTTAATCAAGACAATTGAGCAGTGATGAAGCCCTAACCTCAAACTACCTGTTCAACAACTCTCAAAACGTAAGCTAATTTCAAATAACAGACTAAAGTGGTCATTTTCATACGATAGATGAGGAGATGAAAGTATAGAGTTGATAGTTCCGTTAGAGTCCGGCAGTGTGGAAATTGTATATAGAGAGTAGAAAGCGAGCAAGGACAACTTTGAGGAAGGATTGGATTGATCATCTCTCTTTACCAAACTCCCCAGTTGGGGAGGGATGGTGAGGGGTTGAATATAGTTATGACTCTAAATTACGATTTCAAAGTTGTTGAACAGATAAAAAGTGAGGTTACGAGACACCACTGCAATTGAGTCATATTTAAAAAAAAAAGATTGCTAGTTCCGTCATGCATTTATAGTGAAGAAATTTCGTCTTATTTTTTTATAAAATCTTCTACTTTAAATATTTGCGGGAGCGCCAATGGACACTGCCCATTATAACCAGTTTGGCTATATCGATGTAGACTTGCGTTAAAATGTTTACCGTCCGTTGCTAACACGATTATTTCAGTACCTTTTAATGTGTGACCAATTGCATAGTGTAAAAAAGGGCTCTTCATCCATCCATTTGCTACAAATTGGTCATTTCTGTTGGTACACCTTCTAAACATTGGTACGCAAAGAATGTCCAAGATTGCTGATTCACCCATTTTAGCTCACTTTTGGTGAGTGATCCTTAAGCGGCAAAAAAAAAAACACACACACACGCACGTATATACGAAACAGAGGAGAGGACCACAACACAGCAGCTCCAACTGAGCAGAAAACGCCATGGCGCGCGCGACTGCCCACCGACCGACGAACGTTGGCGGTCGTGCTAGTTTTGAGTGAAAACTTACTTTTCGGTAATGGTGCGGGTATGATTCAATTACGTTTTATTTATATCCTTGTTTTCTTTTCGTTTTGTTTGTTTCTTCCTTTGAGTGACCAATGGCCGAACCGAGGACGATGGCATGACCAATGCTTCACTACTTCTAAGCTCTACTCTGAATTGTTATTACACGTTGGTCGTCTGAGAAGTTATTTTCTCATTTTCACGCAGTCAGTCGTCTGTTTTTCAGGTCAATGACACTTGCCAAGATTGGGATTCGTTAGACGGGGTGACGAAATCTGGGGTCGGTAAGCGTGTTGGTCGTGTGGTTTTGTTGTGATCAATGTAAGCCTGCGAAAGACATTAACGCTACTATCCCCTTGGTAAAGTTATACAAACATTTGAACGATTACCCGTACGGCTCGGCTTATTCACACACAGCCTTTACTTTCATAATTACATACATCCACATTGCGACACCCCATTTCCAGCCGGGCTACGAATTTCTCGCTAAAATTACGCACCCCCGCATGACGCCTACAACAGTGTGGTATCATTTGGTTTCCACCAGCACCTGGCTCAATTTGCGGATAGTTAGCTGGTTTTCCAGATGTGGTTGTGCGAGGGGTCTCCCAACGGAAAAAATGCAGGCATTGAAAACTATACACCCGTTAATTTGTTTTGCCAATTAAAGGACGAGTATAAGTAACTTGAGGATCTTAAAATTTACCGAAAACTGATGCACCCCTCGTAACGGAACGCCCCAAATATCGTTCAGTATATGTATTTCCCCCACACACTACGCTCTGATTCTACTCGTTTCGCAAATAAAAAAAAAATACCGCTGAAGTGGTACATTGAAGCTAAAACTGCCAGTCAATTAGATTGCGCAGTATTAGGGTGGCAGTAGCAGCAAGGGGTGAAAGTGGTCTAATTTTTACCCCCTGAGTATTTTCATATTGTACTATTTAAGAATGTTATCAATGTTGGAACTCATACTGAGTCACGGTTAGAATTACATTCCTTCGAATTTCGTCCAGTGATTATAAACCAGCATCTTCTGAATTATTTCGCACCTTCCTACGTGGCTGGCAACAATGCTCCTCCTATGAAACCGTCAAAGAGCGACGACAACAAACAACATCTAAAAAATGGCTTGTTTTGACGCGTTCCGCATTCGGACTGTTCTGACGCATTTGTTAAAGTCGATTTCCTCCATCACACGCAGTTGATGACTAAGCAGGAAACAATATACCTCTAGCACCCATCGAATGAAGCCAACAGTGTCGACTACGAATGAAGTTGTTGGCGCTACTCTGTGGACTGCTTTGAATCCACCCGCTGCTTGCTGCTGCTGCTGATGCTGCTGTTGCCCCGCGAACGAGAGTTGGACAAAAGACGACGAGAGAAATGTAGTTCAAGACCTTTCCCACAGCACTGTGGTGAACATTGGACATGATCGGATTATGACGGACGGACGGACAGTCGCAGTTGACCGATCGGTCGGTCGGTAGGTTTGGCGGTATGTAACAAATTTTGGTGTCAGCAAATCGGATTGATGGCGTTCAGGATTCCGCTACTTATTTTGGAGCATTTGGTCGTGATTGAAAGGTGCCAGTTGCCGGAATTTTCGTATGACTTTTTTTTTGTGCTGTTTACTTCGCGAAACCTAACCTAAATCTCCCCGTCCACTTGCCTCTCCCGTGAATTTTGACAGTTCTGCCGGGTTTGTTTTGGCTCCCCTTCGTTGCGATCTCTTTTGCTCTCATGGCGAACAGTGAGGTTAGCTTTTGCGTGCACTGATCTATAACGACGATTCATCGATTCATACATCGATCGTTGGTCAAAATGGAAATAAAGTCAAAACAATACCTCTTAAACTACAGGACTGGTAGCGAGTAAATTTTTAGTGACTTTGTCACTTTTTTCTAGCCAGGCACTAAAAAGTCTCCTCTTTTGCGGCCAAGTCACTAAAGTTACTTTTTCTTGTAATCAGCCTCAGCCAAAGTTAAAAAAAGAGAAATCGCTCTGTCTCTAACAGTAACTAGAACGTGCACGGACAAAAACCAAAAAAAAATCCCTAACACAGACATCAGAACTCAGTTCTTAGGACTCATTGGCGTGTCTCATGGGGAAGCCTAAGGGGCCAAGCTTCCCCCTAGAAATTAGTGCAACCGATGCCTACATTTTGTTCTAATTTTC
Source organism: Ochlerotatus camptorhynchus (assembly GCF_037179485.1). Classification (NCBI taxonomy): domain Eukaryota; kingdom Metazoa; phylum Arthropoda; class Insecta; order Diptera; family Culicidae; genus Ochlerotatus; species Ochlerotatus camptorhynchus. The sequence goes on along the minus strand of NW_027040529.1, from coordinate 1,135,515 downwards.
GAACAATTCAAAGGTGTTGTGCTTCTATATAGATTTTGACGTTTAATCGTCTTTTCCTATCTATATGATCAACTCATTTGGCTAAATATAATTCGTTTAGTTTTCCAGGTTTTTCCAGAACTTTAAGGGATAATTTTCAGGTTTATATTAAGCAAGCTATTTTCTTAAATGCGTTAAAAGTATCCTTGTTTTGGTAACACAACAACAACAACAACAGCAATAATCAGTTTTACTTTCAAATCCAAGTTATCGGGGAAATGGCTCTAATTTTGGCCTATGGATCTAAGATTAGGCCCATCGATAAAAATCAGCTATTTATTAATGTTATCTAGATGAAGCCATCATTGAGACGGTACTAATGTATATTTTTGGTAGCTATTGAAAATTTATTTATAGGAAAGTTTGAACATACTGAGAGGTAAGCACATATCATCGGTAAGAGACATGTGTGTGAGAAAATTTGCGAAAAAATCTAAGGGCACCGGTGGGATTCGAACCCACAATTCCCATTCAGTACACGGGTGCATTGCCAATTATACAACGGTGGACCTATGGTCTACGGATGTATTTGGCTGATGACATTTGAGTTTCGAATCCGTTCCCCACCCTAGTCTTTTTGCGCAAGCGTTCTCTGATACACATCGTGTTTGTTCACATCGACTGATACTGAGTGGTTGCGGTACAAGCACATATCGTCGATAATAGACGATTGTTGTGTATCAGAGAACACCTGTGCTTACCTCTCAGTATGTTCAAACTTTCCTATAAACAATTAAATTGACTGCAAAGTCGCTAAACCGTAAAATCAAAAATTGAAAATTTAGTCAATTGCTGAATTTATGCATGGGCCCAAATTAGGGGCATTCAGGCCGACATTACATCCATTTCCCCTCAATCATGGATTAATTATTAATCCAATCAATGTTGAAGTTGAACACTTATTTAATTTTAGTAAGTCTAAGATATCAACATATCCAATGTCTTGAAGTTTCGTATTTTCAGAGAACTTCACCGGTGTCAAGAAAACTTCATATATAAAAAGAACTTGTGTACAATTGTGAAATCTCTTAATAAGTTCTAATTACCTCAGAAAAGCTAGATCTAGAGGTCTTCGGAGAATTTCCGAGATCTTAACGCCCGAATTAATACAAATTCATAATAAATATGTAATTTTTTTCTGGAACACTTCTATACAAAAAGCGCTCCAGAAAAAAAATACATAGGAATAGTTTTAACGACATTTAAATTAAAATCTGCGGTCACATTTTTTTATAAGTTAGTAGTTCACACCGACATCTAGCAGTAGCAAACCTCAAGACTCTAGATTTGTAATAATGTATAATGCAAAATATAACTTGGCTCTGTAATGTTTGTTCGATTGAGTCTGTATAAATAGAGTAATTTACAAAAAAAAGCATACATTGTCATTGCTACAGTGTCAAAACACCAACAAAACAAAAACATCGCAGAAGCGTCTGTCAAGACTATTGCAGATTGTACACCTTTCCACAGGAAGAAGTGAATCGGGGGCAATCAAGAACACATAGCCTATGTGTGACCGGGAGTTCACTTGTTTGCTTCGACAACTTTGTACCGCCTAGTCCTACTCTCCTCCGTTGCCTTTCCGGACATATCTTTTGGCGTCGTCATCGTTTTCTGTTGCTAATAGCTAATGTTCCTTTTTTGCTGGTGAGGATGTATGTAGGGTAGCAGACGGCCAGAATCAGGACACGCTAGGACACCGTAAACTTATCCCCGTACAACTGTGTGTTTCTTCTATAGTAGATACTTTCCAGTGTTTTGTCAGCTTTACCTTCGCTGGTGGTTTGGGGCGGTCGAAGGCGAAACAAGACGACCAACTGCATCTTGATATTGGACGCTACCATCGTCATCGAAGCCGTTGTATATCGTCCTTTTTCTTCTTTGGGGGATTGAATGTGTGTTGAATTGAATGGGAGCGATATCCAACGCAGGTGTGGAAGCTGCCTTCCTCCATTGACGGCAATCGATGTCCGTCGGTGATTAGCACTAGATTCGTTTCGTCATTTGTCTTGGAACTTTTTTTTTTCTTTTGATTTGTTTTCCGTCGATCTTGTTTTTCGTACTGAGCACCAATGGTACCGACGCCAGGGAGTCAGCTCCCACACCTGGACCCTACTTATGAACCCATCAACTCATGAACCGGGGAGCAACGGCTTTACAGAGATGTTATGCCTCAGAACATCCCGGCGGCGCCGACTGGGATTGAACCCAGGCCTGCTGTGGTGAGAGGCAATCACGCTTACCACTACTCCACCGGCGCCGCTAGTATTGGAACTGCTATTGAGCGAAAGTGGCCCACCATACCAAATATCTCTCAAATTAAATCGGGATGAAGGGATGGGGTGTTTGAAACCTAACCCCTTTGCTGTACTACGTCAGGCCGTGTTGGGGTGTTAATTTTTTAGAATTAGGGTCGTTTTAACGATTTTTGGGATTTGGGCAAGTATGTCATATTAACGGGTTTAGACCAATGGTTCTCTTATTTTTGTCGTGTGCGACCCACTATGAGAAATTCCATAAGCTCGCCACCAATATTTAATACAAATGTTGTTAGGTCAAAATGACCTCAAAAATTCCAAAATGGTCCCTCGACCGGACCGGGAATCGAATCCGCCACCTCCGGCTTGGAAATACCGTGCCTTTATTGACTAGACTATGAGGTCCCCACCAACATCAAGGCATCAAAAGGTTATATTTGTGGCTTCCAGATCATTATGTTCAATGATGGTGGGCCGTGAGTTAACGCAATTTGTTTCAAACTGGGGTGCACTCAACGAAAGTTTAAGAACCACTGATCCACAATCCGGTAACCCTAGTGAGCACTCACTTGCAACAAAACAAGAATTTGAACCAAAACGGCTCACTCCCGTCGGGTGGATCTACCTAAGTAGCTCCGTAACGTGCCAACAAAGCTACTACCAGCCTACAGCGTGCGAGATAGAGAGTTCTGGCACAATCGACGGAGGACGATAGTGATTCACGTGAAAAGCGCGCGTCCGAATGACGAAAAAGTGAACCTACTGCAAACTACAGTACATCTCCACCGGCACCGCTGCCAAATTGCAGCAGGAGCCGACGACGACGGTCATATGTAGCAGGTAGTGCAATGCCCGGTTTACACTTGTGCTGATTAGCAATAACTAATGGTTATCAGCATGCTGTAAATAGTTTATCCCAGCTGATTAATATTGGCGCATCAATTTCTGGCACAAACTTACACAGTTTACACAAATTATGGCTAATCAGCAATATGAAGCAGCATTAGTGTAAACCAGGCATGAAGGCGAATGCAGCAACAACGACGTGGCACAGCAGCGAGCAGAACTCATAAGACAAAAAGAAGAGGAGAACAAAACGCTGAAGGAAAATCGGAACAACAACAAATATACACAACTGCGGTAAAAATAAATTGAAAACAAAGTTTTGCACCACTTGAGAATGTCTGTACACATGCACATATATGTAGCACTTGCTCGAGGTGCTCTGGTCTCAAGTAAGAAAGCTTGAAGTGAGGAGAAAAATTCATGCTGAGCTGAGCTGGGCAGCAGCGACGGTTGTTTGGCCTGAGTTGAATTTAGATCGGTGCTGCTCTACGACAACGACGACGATATGGTGGAGCAGATATCTACCGTGTCCCTCCCTTAGTCGTTTGGAATGAACTGTTGAAACCATGCTCCGAATCTGGCTGATTGAGTGGCTATAAAAATCCAAAATTGATGCATTTCAAATGTTTCGAGCATTGATCTTTGAGCTGGATGGTTTTGATAGCTGAGTGCGTTGGTGGAGGTTTTATATCTCTCGAGTGGTGCTGTAAAGTTCCTCAATGTTTTTGCAACATTGAACTTGAGTTGTTTAATTTTTCCTGCTGTTGAATATGGCATTGACGAGATATTTTTCCTCAAATTGAAGGAATTCACTGTCTAATTGCTAGGGACAGTGGAAATTAGCGATTTTGCGGAAACTGCGAAATTTGGCTTTGGTTGCGAAATTACGAAAGTCAATCAAAAACTCTTTCCAAGGCAATGATTTTTTGTTCGATGATGATAAAGAATATTGAGTTTGGTCTTAGCGATCTGATGTTAGATTAATATTTTTCAAATAAATATTAATATAGATCAAATTGACAGAACATTGCGTGTGTCATTTGGGAAGTAGTTCGTACCAAGAATAGTGATGTGCTAATTGCATTTCTTTTTATTATTTTTTTCTTTTATGAAAAACAGTGCTCGTACTGCCACTCGAACTTTGAAATATAATAAAATTTTGAGATCTATCTAGTATCTATCTAGTATATCTAGAGATTGTATCTAGTTCTACGAGACAAGCTTTGGTCATTGACAACAAATTCAGGGTGGCCAGCGAACAGGAAAATCGGCAAGATCCGGGTCACTTAAATTATAGTTTGTATTTTTATTTTTTATGAATGTACAAGTTATGAGTAAAGTTTTGTTTTTTTTTTCAACACAATCTTATTTTAAAATTTACATAAATTAAATATAAGATCTCGTCATGATTGAAGATTATGTTTTCTTTTGCAATTGGTTTAATACTAACCAATTCTAGATTAAAAATTACAAATTGTTTATTCGAAAGTAGATTAATATCCGATGACTCTTATGCCACACAGATAAAAATTCTGAATTTTAATAGTGATGTAAACATTCATTCACGTAAACTCGTATTTCATTTCACGCAACCGAGCAACTTGTAAACAATGTTGTTTACAACAATGGGCTTTTGTATACAATATTTGCTACATAGCATGAAATGTCTCAGAACTTTACATGATATATAATGTTAATATATATATATTTTTTTTTTATTAATTTATTTGATAAGGCTCTACTGAATTAACTTTACAGAGCCGAGGATTCTTGTTCAAAATACAAAACATCTTAAAACTATAGTCAAAAGGTACAACATAATAAACATTTTATCTTCCGCTATCCAATAAGCCTCCTCCACCAGATAGGGAGCCGCTTCCAGTGGTTTCATTGTATGACAGATTCGCCAACGAGGGTCAGAGCGCTTCCATTGCAGCAATGGACGCAAAACGTGGTCATCACTCACACACTCATCACGAAACGGTTGCTTTCCAAAGTCGACGACGCATCGACTGAAAGAACTGTTGATGAAGAACAAAGAGGAGGACCACACAATGGTTGCTGCCGAGTAAACATACAATCGCGTGACACACATTGAGAGTGGTCTGCTTCTGTCGACGGCCGAGTGAACACTGAACTTATACGATATATGACGCTCCATTTATGTGCATCATCCTGAACAGAAATTTACACTACTTTTTCGAACTGTGCATGTACAAGGTAGGTAGTTTTAACGTGATATGTATTGCTTACAAACAAAAATGAACAATTGTAATACATTGTTCTTGTTTCACGAAAAACTACTCCCTAGTCTAAACATTATCATGGAATTCACCTTTAACTTACCAAAAAATTCGCTTGGAATTGTCCTCGTAGTTACCTTTAAATTCTCGTTGGACCTCCCTTGACACTCTCCTAAGAATTTCTTTAGAATCCTGCTTAAACAGGGTGTCGACTACCTGGAAACAAATACTGGAAAATCAGGGGATATCAGGGAGTTAATTTTTGAACCTGGATAATCAGGGAATCTCAGGGAATGTCATTAAAATACTCGGAAATATTTATTAATCACAGAAACTTATTATACCTCGCTAGTTTCAATCAACTTATTTACTCGCTTCAGTTTGAAGATGGTTTTACATTTCATATTTTAAGAATCTTAAAAAATTGTACCCCCTTTGAAAATCAGATCGATTTCTTAGCACAAAGCTACCCTTCAGGCTATCCCAAAGGAACAGGATTAGTGTGAAAAATATGTATAGAAAGGTCAACATCAACGGTAGAAGTGAACAAGGTCAGTTACGGTATGGGATACCTGTATTTTGGAAGATATACTGAACAGCTTCTGATATAAAAAGTGTAGAAATCAAATTGCATCACAAGAAAAGATTCGGATCCAACTATCCAACCGATCATCTTCAACCTATCAGGGATTAAAAGAAAACACATTATTTAACTTTTTCCATGTTCGTTTTATTCAATTTCATTGCCATATCTAAATGCACGTACTTTTCTTTTATCACTACTCATAAGATCTTGTACAACGTTGGGTCCAACTTTTGTGTGTGTGGAAATCCATTTTTTCTTCATATCTTCCTCTGATGTCACTTTCTTATGTTGTTTCCGAAGTGCCTGCTTCATGATGGCCCAGAACTTCGCAATTGGCCACAGTTCCCTTGCGTTCGGGGGATTGAGATGCTTTGGCCCGAAATTGACATCCTTAGGCTTTTACCACTTCGGAACATCTTTTGAGTAATGGTACGAGGCTAAATCCGGCCTAAAATGCATAGGACCATTGTGTGACCTCAGAAGACGAAGTAGACGCTTTTGGAGGCATTCCTTAAGGTATACCCTGCCCATTGACCGTCCCAGTTGTCACGAATGGAGTGCTCCGCTTTCCACACGAGCAAATTGCTTGCCAAATCATATATTTTTTGACATCTTCTGCTTTCTGACGTCCTCAGGGACATCGAACTTATGATGAGCAGTGAAGAACAGGAGCCCCGGAAGCTGCCGGAAGTCTGCTTTTACATACGTCTTGTCATCCATAACGAAACAATGCGGTTTTGTAGACATCTGGGTGTAGAGTTTCCGTGCACGTGATTTCCCTACCGTATTCTGTCGTTCATCGCGATACGGTGCCCTTTGAACTTTGTACGTGTGTAGTCCTTCACGGTTTTTCGCATCTTGCACGACAGTTTTGCTTAAATGCAGTTACTTCGCCACATCTCTAACTGAACTGTTTGGAATCCTCTTGAACGCTTGAACTACCCGCTTGTGATATTTTACACTATACGGAGATCCTTTTGACCACTTTTTTCCTTCCGATCGATAGTGAAACGTTCGTTGTACCGATTTAAAACACGGCTTACCGTAGATTGTACCATTCCTAGCTTCCTGCTGATAACACAATGAGAGAGACCCGTATTTTCGAGGTACGTGCGCAAAATGTTTTGCACCGTTGCTGTTCTTCGGACTCCATCTTCGCAACGATTGCACAGCTTGTAGTGAAACTTACACAGTGTAGACAATACATATTGAACTAATTTCACCCAAAATTTCAATAGGTAATACCCAAAGGGGGAAAAAATTAAAGCCACCGGAGAAATCCGGCTGCGAATTAGTGTTTGATTAAGCTGTAGCGGCCCCGAGGCAGCTACGGTGCTGTTGTTTGTTCCCGGTACGTTTGATAAACGGATGACTTAAGCGCTACCTCCTAAGAGGAGCACCTGTCGTATTTTGCGGTACCCGGCTAGATACTGGCCAAATGAGCCAGTTCTAAAATAAATCAACAGTGTCGGGAGCAAGACCCGAGTGAGCATACCCACCGAAATCCCAAGATCATAACCAACGAGTCTGAAAAACTTCTAAGCCCGAAAAGTGATCCGAACAGGGGTATCATCGCAGAAAGCAATCCCTCTGACCCATCAGTTCAAGCTTGAGCTAGGAGACGGGTAACACAACCAATTCAACGAATAAATGACTAAACATGATGAACGAAACGTGAAACTCAATCAAAACTTACTAACTCTGAACACTGATTTACTTTGGGGGGTGAAAAATTGCATACTATACATTTATTAAGTGTTTAGTTTTACCTTGAGTTTTATTTTAAATATTTACAAACTTGGACTTGGCCGGCCTAACTTCTGTTTCCCTCTATCTCTCTGACTAGTGCGGTCGATTGACTATTCGCCTAGCGCACTATCGCTTGTGTGTCCGTGCTAACGGTCTTGCATGCAAGTGTGGATATTTACAATTTTTGGAAGCTTACGTTGGCGAGAGCCCGCAATGCCGTCGATTCAACGACGGCTGATGTTCTCCTACTGCGCTTGAAACTTCACGATTCGCTGATGGTGACGAGACGTGCCCAGACGACTCCTAGTTCCCGCATTGGTGCCGTGAACCGGTCTTGGTGACGGGTTGCCGAACTCAGTCAACGGATGGTGGCTTGCTGGATGTTAGCCGGAGTGTACCGGTGACGTAGGCAACTCCCTACCGATAGGCAACCGGGAAGCTTTGATTCCAGAGCGTGGCAAGTGTTGGCGACGAGAGATAAAGCCGCGGTGCTATATCAAATAAAGCATCTAATTCCCTCTTCAGTCGATCTCGGTCTGTCTATTTGTTCCCTTCTGTTGCTAACAAATTTCAGAAGTATCCCATTCGGTTTCCTCTATCCGAAAAACGGAAACATGAATAGTGAAACTCTTCGGCAAAGCTACGTAAGCAATACGTTTGTACTGACTTGCATACAAGATGAAAACTACAGTTTGTTTCATTTAATATAAATAATAAGTCCAGTTAAAGTGAACGACGATTTATTTATGAATAAATATTTGAAGATAAATAAGAAAAAGTAAGACAAATATAATTTAACGAAAATATGTACCGTTACAAAGCGTTTAATCCGGATCGATTGAAAAATTATAATGGGATGAAAGACGAGTGTTTCATATGCAAAATTCAGAGGAACTAAGATAATTTCTGCCCTATTGTGGTATTCGAAACAGTTCGAAAAGATCTTCTAAGGGTGAGAAAATGTCCATGCCAACGACTTCTTCTCATATCATGGAGTAAATCGAGGTAAGATTGATATGGAGATGGTAGCAGTTTCCTTCACACATCGCTGTCGATCATAGTAACGTCCCGGTTACTGCTTGAACTTATTACCTGGCGCTAACTACGTTTAAAATTTGTTGATATAGAAAAATGTGGTGCCTTCCCGTATTTGTAAACACGTGATTTGTCTTTTTGCATACCATAAAATGTATCGAATGCGCTTTATTAAATTTCAGATTGTACTGGACCATTCTTTATGGTCTAGAGGTCCATATGCTATTTCACAAAAAATATCTAGAAAACACTTTCTGAGGAAAGCAATAGCTGATGAGTGTTGCCAAAAACGGCTAGGTACCTGGACTTTTTGCAAATCTACTGGAAAATCAGGGAATTTGGTTATCTTCATGGAGTTGACACGCTATTAAACACTCTCCTTGACACTTCATATAGTAATAATTTCTAATCCTTATTAAAATTCCTTTGCAATTATTTTGAAAATTAGATTCATTTGAAATTCTTCTCAAAAAAATTTTTGAACTCAATTCTCTTTGTAAAAAATATAAGATACCAAGAGCACACATGATGTGTAGGACACGTGTGTGTGTGCGATTATATGCGATAAAAATCTACGGCAACCGGTGCGATTTGATCCCACAAATCCCATTAAATGTCGCCTCAGACGTATCTGCTTCTGTAAACAAAGATTCAAACTTACACCAATATGACCCTATCTCAGCTATTCCATTGAATTCTTTTCTACTTCTCTCTTCTTCCATGGCATTATTGTATTTAAAGTTTCATAAGAATTTCTTTTAAATTTTCAATTTTTTTTAAATTATTCTCAGAATATGATACTTTTAATGTTTTTTTTTCTTCTAAGAATTCGTTTGAAGTTCTTTTCAGAACTGTCTTCAGTATATCTTTGGAGTTATGCTCCAGAACACCCTTTAAATTCTGCTTATTATTCTCATTGAATTCTCTTGGAATTCTCCTAAAAATTCATCTCCTATTCGCTCCACTATTCCCTTACAACTCTCCTCAAAACCACATCGGTACTTAATTCAGAATTTCCTTTCTTCTCCCCAAAAATCTCAATTCCTCAAAACAAAATCTCAAAATATTCATGGAGTTCTGCTCCGAACTATCTTAGATTTGTCCCCATATATTTTTAAAGAATCCTCCCCAGTATATTTAGAATGAACACTACAAATCCTCTCAAATTCATCAAAAAATTCCCTAAAATCCTATGGGCAGGGACAAGTTGGCTGTATTCGGAGCAAATAGTTTTGCAGCGAGTAAATTTTAGCATCTCATAATTACTCAAAACTGATCAAAGCAGTTTCGCTTTCTTCAACATTGTATGCAAACCTTCACTAAAAATTCGAAACAGACAAGTCATCTGCCTACCCGAAATTTTATTTATTTGAGTTGAAATCATACATTTGTTGTATGAGATAACTTGCAGGACGGCTCATCGGTGCTGTGTGACATCAATCCGCATAAGTCGTCAAGATATCGCTCGTAATCAGGAATTTGATTCTTATGAAGACACAGGATTTATCGTAGCTAAAGCTCTCTTTTCTAGGCGGAGACGGAGTAATCTAGGCTACATCGACTCGTGACCCTCAGCTGGTGTATTAGTTTCTGTCTGGGTGCACAACCAGAGCATACAAGCCATACAATATCTACCGAAATCGAAATCTTATATCGAAGCGCTGGTTACCATCATTAATACGACAGGATAATACGTACGCGGCGAAAAAGTTCCTTATATCTAGAAAGGGATAAGTGGGAAGGCAATTTATTTGATCGGAAAAATGATCAGTTGGGTGGTATGCGGCTCCGTAAATAGTCGCAAGCATCGGAACAACGAGACCATGGACGCGATCAACAATAGTTTGTCTAGAAGTTGTCGAGAGGAGATTGGAAGGAAGTGTCTCACTGCTAATGAGGAAAATTCGCCATCGACGTTGGATACACAGATAAAAATTCTGAAATTTAATTGTGATTTAAACATTCATTCACGTAGACTTGCATTTCATTTCACGCAACCGAGTAACTTGCAAACAATGTTGTTTACAAAGATGGGCTTTTGTATACAATATTTGCTACATTGCATGAAATGTGTCATAACTTTACATGATATATAATGTAAACGTATATGATATGTGACGCTCCATTTATGTGCATCATATTGAACAGAAATTTACACTACTATTTCGAACTGTGTACCGAAGAGCTCATAACTCTGAAGAATTATACAGAAAGTGGACACTAGGTCTTACTAATAATTAATAATCTTCTTACAGAATAAAATCTCGACCGCCAATGGAAAAGGGTCTATCAGGTTTTGTAAACAAAAATTTGTGAGTACTTTCCTCTCAAACCGAAGGCTGCCCACGTAAATCAATGGCATCGTCGTGTAGGGGAAAGTTTCCCCTATCCGATGGTGCTGTTGGTATGCGTGGGCGGCCTACGCTGTAGGAGGAAAGAGCTTACAAAGTTTTGTTTATGAAAGCTGATAGGCTCTTTTCAATTGTTGGTTGAGAAATATTGACATACGAACCTTTTGAGAAAATCTCCAGTGAGATTTTGCAGCAATGCCTGTACAGAAGTTCCTAAACTAAAACTGATTTCCAGTCAGCCTCTTGTTTCATATGGGTCATTCCATCTCAAGTGAACGAACCAGTTGCATCAACCCTGACGGCAATAATGTTCCTACAGTCATCGATTTCGTATCGACATTTGAACCGTCTAACATCGTACACTCTTGCGAAATTTCACATTTTGCACCACCTACACATGTACGGATCATATCAAGACCTAGCACTTAAACACCGAAGGCTTAGCTAATACACGTGCCACCTTTTACCGCTCAATCCGATATGCCACCACATCAAGCTGTTCACTGATTCGCAAGGCGCCACCCTGCCGTATCATGATTTCCAACGGTCAGCTCACTTTCTAACAAACAAACAAACAAACACACACACACATATCAATGTGTGTCGCTAATCGTACGGTTATTTTCATGATTAGGCTTGGTTTGGCTAGCTTTAAGCCCTGCTTCGTGTATGGGTTAGCTTGCCCTGCAAAATGTTTGTGCAATGTACATTTAGCCAGCGTCTTTGTTTGCGGCTGCACTGCTCTCTTCTGATAAGAACATCATCATGTGATTGGTTCAGTACTCTGCTTGTTTAGACAATCTAACAAGTTGGCTTCTACTAGTTAGACGAGATCAACAAAACCATTCTTGTGAATCGAGTGATCCCGGTAGTTGCTCCAGAAGTGCTGCTTTGGCCAACAATATCAGCATTGCAGATTTGAGCCAATTAACCAACATTGGCTGTAGTTCTCACTCCGGTTGCTCGGAAGCCGGAAACGTGGGACGTCTCTCGCTTATCTCCCGATTCATCGCTCCTAATTAGTTCGCCACTTTTTGTTTTAGCAAGAAGACCGATCACCGTCGCAGGCCAGACTCCACTTGAAATTCAATTCACACTGTACCGCTCACCCAATGAGCAGAACCGAAAATGTTTTAATTCAATCAACCGGTCCCATTCCCTATTAGCTTCTAGGCAACTTCTCAGGAGGGAGCCCAGCACAGCACAACTGACCGGGGCCGAGAATGAAGTTTATTCCACAATATCCGCATTCACAGTTCGCCTAGCTCGAAACCATCTACTGTGGTCGGTGTGTATATACGGACAGACCTTAACAACGTGTTTGAAATTTGTGATAAGCGTTTATTAATTCGGCTATGGCTCATTAATTTCTCAGCCAGGCGCGGCAGCAGCAGAAGCAGCAGCAGCACGAAAATACTCGTTGTTTACTTGTATCGCCGAGAAGTTTACAAAAGGTTCAAACACAGAAAGGCCAAAACAGCACTGCAAGTGGTTGGCATTTAGCGAAGAATCGACAAATGTAAACAATTTTACTTGTTAAACGGCACAGCTTTTTGCCAAATCAATATCCCCTGAATCGGGAGAACGACGGTGATGGATCAGCTGCGACCCAGAGTAAATCGACGGAAGCAGAAAAAAATGCCTTAGAACCAACCTTTCAGATGGCTAATATGTATATTGTCATGGTTGTTAAAGTATTGTGTGCTGATACATTTATAGTTGACGGCTTCGGTCAGGGCTACTGGTTTTTGACTGTGTCTCCGGATAGAGGTCATAGGAACTTGACTGTACATATCACAGCAGGTATCAGATTGTTTAACGCATTTCTCAAAACTTACAGCATTTGGATTCAATCGAATTCCATACGCAGGATCCCGGGATCAAGGGGTATAACTATGCCTCACATATGCTTGCTGAATTTACAGTCAATGTTTAGCTACAGCGATGTTTTTGAAGAGTGCTCCAATATAGCAATACCTATAAAATGCTGATATCAGTGGCCAGCAAACCGAGAAATTCGGGAAATAATCATAGAAATTTACGGGAGAACCACGAAAATCAATAATCCTTTAATAAAACAGCGGGTTTCTACCAGAAGAAAGACTTGCTCTTCCTGAAACTAGCCTATAAACAATTATCCCTGAATTTTGTACGATTTGAAATCAAAGTTAACATGAAATTTTTATCAGAATTTCCATGATAATAATCAAAGAGTTACCTTAAATTTTTGCTCATAATCATCATGTAATTCTTCTTAAAATTATTTAAAAACTATCCTCGTGATTATCTCGGAATTAAAGCATGGTCCAATATGACCCATCAAGCGGCGCATAACGGTTTCGTCCACTGTTTTGACAATTTTATCCCACCAATTTTTCATCTGAGCTTGCCGTTTTGATAACTGTACCTTTTTCTTTCAGTTTCCTCTTCATAATTGCCCAGTAGTTTTCGATGGGCCTGAACTGAGGACAATTGGGTAGATTGGGGGTTTTCGGAACAAACTTCCCGAGCAAAGTCCAGCATCAAAATGACAGCAAATTGAATACAAGTTTTGATATCAACATCAAACTGAAATCCTAGTTTGATTTCAGTATACGCAATTCACAAATTTGAAACCAAATTTTGATTTCACTTTACTGTACATTTGCTCTTCAAAAATATGTTGTTGTGGGTTTGTTTTCATTGCCTTAGCACAACATCAAATTGAATACTTGTTTTGTTATCAATAGGAAAAATTGATATCAAATTGAGTATTCAGTTTGCTCTTACTGATAGCAGAAATAGTTTTCAATGTGATGTCACAGGAAGATTTGATTGCTCTCAATTTTGATATTTTAACCGTTAAAACGACCAAAACGACAGCAACCTGAGTAATCATTATCAGCGAAATCACTACATCAAATCTAACGGTGCCGGTGGTGTAGTAGTAAGCGTGATTACCTCTCACCCCAGCAGGCCTGGGTTCAATACCAGTCGGCGCCGCCGGGATGTTCTGAGGCATAACATCTCTGATCACGCCTTTCTTCGGATGGGAAGTAAAGCCGTTGGTCCCCGGTTCATGAGTTGATGGGTCGATAGGTAGGGTCCAGGTGTGGGAGCTGCCTTCCTGGCACGTCGGTAGCATTGGTGCTCAGCACGGAAAACAAGATCGACGGAAAAAACAAACCAAATGAAAAAAAAAAAAAAAAAAAAAAATACATCAAATCTAGATTTCAATTTGATCTCAGACTTTAACGGGTTGACTCCGGTGTCATTGTACCACTGTTGTACTTCCTACCCGAGCAAAGTCTGAGATCAAATTGAAATCTAAATTTGATGTTGTGATTTTGCTGATAATGATTGTTCAGGTTGCTGTCGTTTTGGTCGTTTTAACGGTTAAAATATCAAAATTGAGAGCAACAAAATCTTCCTATGACATCACATTGAAAACTATTTCTGCTATCAGTGAGAGCAAACTGAAAACTCAATTTGATATCAATTTTTCCTGTTAATAACAAAACAAGTATTCAATTTGATGTTATGCTAAGGCAATGAAAACAAACCCGCAACAACATATTTTTGAAGAGCAAATGTACAGCAAAATGAAAACAAAATTTGTCAATTGCATAAACTGAAATCAAATTAGGATTTCAGTTTGATGTTGATATCAAAACTTGTATTCAATTTGCTGTCATTTTGATGCTGGACTTTGCTCGGGTAGCTTCCCACTGGACCATCATTTGACTGCAGTGGCGTTTCCTTAACCTCAATCTACCTGTGCGCCAACTCTCAAAAAATAAACAATTTATCAAAATATTGCTTGCAATGGACAGATATCGAGTAAACTAGAAGATTAAGTGTATTTTTGAACCAGTTCGAGTATGAATATGGCATTAAATCTGCTTTTGAAAGTTGGTGCACAGGTAAACAGTGAGGTTACGGAACGCCACTGTTTGACTGGATGAAGGGCAGAATTCGCTTCTGGAAACATTCGGTTTTGTAAAATTCCGAGTTCATCATTTTCTCAGTGACGAAACCCTTTGTCTTCTGGCCGTAGCTGCGAATTCCCTGCCAGATCATATAGTTGTGTGCGCAAACATAAATTTGAATCTGCCAGGGACACCTCCTCGAGTCTCCGCCTTGCAAAAAATTTGGCCCTTGGAAGCTGTCTGAAGTCAGCCTTATTACATAGGTTTCATCATGCATAAATATGTACCCACCGGACTTGGTCTGGAGGTTGTCATACAGCTTTCTAGCATGGCATTCTGCTAGAGTGATCGATTTGGTTGCCTACTGGCGCGGTATGTGTGTAAGCCTTCGATGTAGCGAATTCGCTGCACTGTACTACGGGCGGCACCATACTTTTTACTCAAATCGCGATCGGACATACCTGTGTTGCTTCTGATGGACATCACGACCTTTCCATGGAGCTGACGGTTGGCAGTTCCACTCCGGCGTTTACTTTGAGGCTTCCGATTCGTCGTCAAGGTTTCCCTGTATGTTTTGAACACATGCCATACGGTGTTTCTAGGAAAATTCAACACGTTAGCCAGCTTGGACGTGGACTACGATGGATTTTCTAGGTGACTGTGCATGGTTTTTTTTTCTACGCTTCTCTTGCATGGTGACTGTCTCCAAAACAAGAGCGTTATTTTTATTGTTGTTGTCAACAAACAAACGTCAAAAACTTTCGAAAACGTTCACAAGGAGCGCTTTAATAAGCAAAAGAGTTTGTTCCAATACTATGTGGGTCATGGTTTATTATTGAAATTCCGTGGAATTGCATGAAACTTGCTGCAATTTTCCTTGAATTACTGGACTTGTTCTGAAGATCTCTGATCGTCCTTGAAGTACTCGGAACTTCCCTGAGTTAAGACATAACTCATTATTAACTCATTTTGCTGACGGTGCAGTCCTCCACCCGGTGGCTGGGTGCACCGATAGTGTGATGCACATGACTAAGGCTGAATATGGCGAAGCTTCTCAAAAATCGTTCAAAGTTCACTGATCTTCGCTGAGGATCCTGATATTTTTTAAGTTCTTGAAACTACTATGAAAATCACGGAATTTCCTGATGTTCATGTTTCATGTTTCAAAATTGTAATGACCAGTGCTGTAATTGAACTTTTTTGATGAAAATGAGAAAAGCAGCTATCCGCTATCAAAGGAACCTTCTTCGAATGGGTGATATCAGATTGCTTAGTCATTTGACGAAGGCATGGATCATTGTCATTTGAGAAACGCTTGATATCATTCAATTGAGTGTAAACCTACACACAAGCGGAGCTCTGGTCGACATTTCGGCGAAAAAGCTAAACCAACCCGACACCAACCTGACTTCTACCAAAACCCCAACCCGATGTTGATTCGACGTAAACCCAAAGTTGACCCGACATAAACCCGACATTAGGTCGACATCTACTTTAAATTTACCTTACATTGATCCGAAATCGGGTCGAAATGTCTTTTTTTTTTTGTTTATTAATTTATTTGATAAGGCTCAACCGAATTAACTTAACAGAGCCGAGGATTCTTGGTCACTATACAATACGTCTTAAAGCTATAGTCAAAAGGTACAACACAATAAACACTTTATCTTCCGCTATCCAAAAAGCCTCCTCCATCAGAACTGGAGCCGCTTCCAGTAGTTTCATTGTATGGCAAATTGTTGTACGCCAACGAGGGTCAGAGCGCGTCCATTGCAGCAATGGACGCAAAATGTGGTCAGCACTCACACACTCATCACAAAACGGTTGCTTTCCAAAGTCGACGACGCATCGACCGAAAGAACTGCTGATGAAGAACAATGAGGAGGACCACACAATGGTTGCTGCCGAGTAAACAGACGATCGCGTAGCACACATCGAGAGTGGCCTGCTTTTGTCGACAGCCGAGTGAACACTGGGTCGAAATGTCTGTTCGGGACCATTATGCTGGGTTTCTTCCATACTCCACTGCCGCATATCAAATGATAGTGAGTGACTCAATTGACATTGACGATGAGTTCGAACATTTATATGGGAGAATTTTTAATCATTTTTTTCAACGGGGCAACCCCCAGATTTGTGACATTAGGTGAAAAAATCACTCTCTGAAAATTTCAGCACATTCGGATGTAACACGAGCTGGCGATTTTGGCTTAAAGTTTATATGGGGATTTTGGTCGAAATGTATGGAGAAACAACATCCCTTCACTCTTTCTTGCATAAAACTGGTTCAGCAAACTCTTTTAAGCTCAGAATTTCAACAAGACCCTAAATGTCCAAATAATGAGACAAATGTACTAGCACATTTTATTTAAATTTGTCATTAGAGTGGCCCTATTTTTTCCCTTGATTTGTTTTCCGTCCATCGTGGTTTTCATGCTGAGCATCAATGCTACCGACGCCAGGGAGGCAGCTCCCACACCTGGACCCTACATATCGACCCATAAACTTATGAACCAGAACCAATTCTCTACTACATTATCAGAGATGTTATGCATCAGAACATCCCGGCGGCGCCGACTGAGATCGAACTCAGGCCTGCTGGGGTGAGAGGTAATCATGCTTACAACTACAGCACCGGCGCCGCTCTTTTGCCGATAACTTCTTTATTTCAAATTTCTCTTGAAAATAAACTTCTAGAGACTTTTAAAGCTCTTAAAAACGCATATTTTATGGCTAGTGTTGTGGTCTGTATCTCTTCTAATAAAAAATATGTACCCAAATATTGTAAAAAATATGAATAAATTCAAATTTATTGTATACGAGTTTTAAAAAATAACATATTTCTGTTTTTTTTTTTCATATTATTGAGAATAACATACGCCCTTTCGAATGCCGTAATTTTTTTTTTTTTTGTTTGCCTTTACCAGAGATATTAACATTTGAAAAGGTCACACTTTTTAGTAGAAAAACGTCAATAACTCTTGATCGGTGAAAGATATTGACAAGCTTTGTGCAATTTTAAAGATACAAAAAAGTTCTTTTCTACAAAGTTGCTTGAAATTAACTCAGTTATAATTTTGCCTGAGAATGTATACCTTAATGTATTCAAACAAAAAAGTTAAAAAGTTAGATTTTTTTTTATTTTAGTGATAATAAGAACCACCCTAGAATTCATTGTCATATTAACATTTGAAAAGTGTATATTTTTAGTATACAAACGTCAATAACTCTTGATCGGCGAAAGATATTGACAAGCTTTGTGTAGCAAAAATTTGCGCCTTCTTAAGATGTAAAAGTTATCTGAAGACACTTTTGCTGAGAAATTCGAAATAAGAAAAATAGAGCAAAAAAACTGTTTTTTTAAGAGTCACCCTAACTCAATTCAAGAAAATAGCTCTAAATCGGCCAATTTAAGAGATACAAAAAAGGTCTATTCAACAAAGTTGCTTGAAATTAGCTCAGCTATAACTTTGCCGAAGAATGTATACCTTAATTTATTCAAACAAAAAAGTTAGATTTTTGATTTAAATGATAATAGGAACCACCCTAGAATTCATTATCATAAAAATGAGGGCCTAACCATAAGGAACAACTTTGTAGCAGAGACTTTCAGGCTCAAAACATATCATTCCACCTAAATCTGCATTCTGTACCACTGTGCACTGTGCACTGGTTTGCCTTAATAAATAAAACTTAAGTAATATATAAAAAAATACAGATAAACAGAGTTCACAAATAATCACAATCTTCTCAATCGTTTCCGAAATTGGTTCGATGTTTCACCGAATTCAAATGCTGATTCCACAGCGGACACTGCCCCAGTCATCGCAGACATTGGCTCATGGTACCCATATGGGTTGAAAAGTTGTGGTCGATGTCACCGATTTGAGCCAAACTTGGCCAGAATGTATATTTTAGCACTCTGAACAAACGCCTTTTTTGATTTTACTCTAAAGTGCCTACATCCTTATGGACTAAAACCCTGGATTTTTAAAAAAACTTTCAACTTTCAGAAGAGATTACTCCACAACCAAATAAGCTATTCGTAATCTTAGATCGTCAAATTGAAGGTTTTTAAATGTTAATTCTCATAGGTGTACCCACATTTTGTTTTTCTTATATTAACTACAGTAAACAGACTGATTACCGGAAGGTATCCAAATGGTAAAAAAATGGCATATTTTCACCATAGGCGGGATTTTTTATTTCTTAATATTTTGGGCTCAAATTTTCACCACACCTTGAAAATATCTTCTACTAGATGTGTTTCCAAGGGCAAATGATTTGAAAAATTATTTTTTGAGATATGACCATATAAGTGAGTAGTAGTTTTTGAGCTTTTCTGGTGGAAAATCAATGCTATTTAATTTTTTTTTTCTTGAATTCCTTCACGCCGATGGCACAATAATATTTTTATGTTTGTGTTCACATGTTCTGGGCAGGACTCTTACTATATGAAATCATAACTAGCTCATTTATTTACTTCTGTCCTTAATTTAACTGCGGTCCTAAAAGGGGCAAACTACGTTCATATAGGATACAGGCAAAACGTTGTGCTTTAGAAGTACGATGAAATCGGATAGATTAGCAGGTACATATATATAAAATTTAAGTTGTGGATGACATCTGCTACTTGAATAATACCCTTTAATTTATTTTTTAGATACAATCTCACCAGCAAAAATGCTTTTTTTATTAAAGTTATAAAGAAAAACGTTTAGAACCTTATTTTTAATTTTTTTAAAACACACTTTTAATTCATGAACGTAACTGTCATGTTCGTCTTCTTATGTTTGAGTTTTAATATACATACATCTTTAGGCTTATTTGGTAATCTCTTCTGAAAGTTGAATTTAAAAATCTCGAAAATTTCGGGATCTAAGAACTTTAGAGCAAAATAAAAAAAAAGACGTTTATTCAGAATACCAAAAAAAGTGTTTTGGCCAAGTTTGGCTCAAATCGGTGACATTGACCACTCGAACTGGAATGACCCATTTGCAGTCCGATGAAACCTTGGTTGTAGTAGAGATGATTGCCGCAACATCCTTTAAGGAACACGGACGTTTAACTAAGAATGCAATTGAGGACAGTCTACATCACCAATTAAAAGTTTCGCTATATGTAGCACCAGGTCCAGTAGCATACATCGGTCTGCATAAGGTGGTAAATTCATTGGATCGCGCCAAGGCAGGTTGCACAAAACCATCCTCAAATATTTTTTTTTTCTGAACACGTTCTATTCGAAGAATCTACACTAACTAGTATGGAGACCAGACCACAGATGCATTCTCAAGTATGGGCCAAGCTAAAGAGTAATAAAGGGTGGAACGGTTAACAATTGGTCAATCCTGATTAAGTGCACACTGATTATTATTATTATTTAATAACCGACACTTTACCATATTTGTGGCATTCGTGCCGGAACACTGGTTATGTTATTGTATAAATGATCGAACTTTATTTCTTTTTGAAATTCAATGACTACAAAATACAGGAACATTATTTTATTAGGCTTCCGATTTTCCAAATGCGAACTGTCGGGCTTTACGTTTCACACCTTCCATCAAATTTTGTACCGCTGTTGTATCAACCTTATTTTATGCGGATCGTCAATTTGCTTTGACATGTTTCTCATTTTCATGTTTTCTGAGTTTTCTTGAGGTTCCGCTCAACGATTGCCCAATATTTTGGGCGAGTTTGGAGGGTTTTTGTCCTTGGCTACGACTTGCACGTTGTTGGCGGTATAACGTTCCTGAGCCATTTTCCCGTTTTAACTGCTTTTTTTATTTCTTTACCGAAAATGTTTGTCTTTTTTTCTGTTTTCTACAACTTTATCTCAGACCACATTTTGATTAGATCAGCCGTTTTCGTGCTATTATTTTTGAAAAATATCGAATACGCAATTTTGGAAAATTAAACGAGAGTCAAAATGGCCGAATTCCAGCACAAACTTGCTTCATAGCCCTTAGTGAACAATTACGTGAAATTTCATTGAATTTTGAGGTAAAATATGAAATTCGCTTTTTTTTCGCTATTTGTTTTGACTTGGATTTGCTCAAGAAAATTTTGACTGGAATTACAAGGTGAACCAAGTGAAATTTAAGGAGAGTTCTGAGTAGGATATGCTTGATGTTTGAGAGGAAGATTCCAGGTCAAATTCCAACAAATATACTTTATAATAAAAATTATTATTATGTTTTATTGTCTTGGATCATTCGTGACTTGTCCGGGGATGCGATTTGAACTCGCGACTTTGCGTAAAAGGTGAATGAATGATGTTTATTTAATTTCAATAAACTTTAATTGAGGGTTTAAGGAAATTCCGAGATACATACATTCTGATGATAGTTCCTCAGTAATTATGGGGTAAATTCCAAGGAAATTTTAAGGATAATTCCAATTTGATTCTAAAGACGAATTTCACGCTAACTCGACTTGCAGAGGTTAGCAGCATCCCGTCAGATTCCAATGAAACTTTGAAGCGGTAAGTTTTTGTCTGCTATAGCAACTATGCAATGATTTTCTTGAATAAAATCTTGTCAAAAATGCTAAGACCTACAAAGATTTGGTCTAATAGTGAATAGTAGAAAATTATAAGAAATTACATTTAAAAAAAATAAGATTTTAAAATACAGTTTCTACATTAAAAAAAATATATATAAAAAAAAACAGATTATTCGCAAAATTATGAGTTTTTTAAGAAAATTATAGTACTTTGTTCAACATTTTAGTACTGTTTGTTTTTTAGCACTTGCATTCTCAATTGAATTGTTCCCTTTTTTTCTCCTTTCAGACCATCAAAACGTCTCCGGAAAAGCCACCCTCTCGGTCACAATCAACTAGTTCTCATGGGCCACCGTGGCGGAAAATTGCCGCCGCGATGTCCACACTTACTAGTAACGCAAACAACAACAACAACAACAACAACAATAATAACAACAACCTTGTCATCAACGCATCCTCACAACTCACAACCATCAACAACAACAACAACCCGAACGCCATCAATAACAACAATCCGGGTACTCCGACCGCAGCGGTGCATCAACCCCACCACCACCACCACCACCACCACCACAGCGCACTTGCTTCCGGTGTCAGCAGATTGTTTGCCCGCAGTATGTCCTCCTCGTCGAACGGTGGTGGTGGTTCCGGAGGGCTGCCGGCCAATTCGGGTGGCGCCTCGGCAGCAGGTGGCTCGTCACTTTTGTCGGCGGCTGCCGCTGCTGGAACCAGTGGCTCTCTGTCCAGTGCTATTCCCGCCGAGTTGAATGTGGTCCTCCATGGGTACCATCGGAAGCTGAAAACCAACAAGAAGAAATACTTTGTAGTGTACGGCGATACGCCGGAGAAGAACGCCCGATTGGAGTACTTTGACAGTGAGAAGAAATTTAAGCAGTCCTGGCTGAAGAGCAGTTCGGTGCAGGCCAAACGTAGCATAGTGTTGCGAAGTTGTTTCAACATTAACAAGCGGCACGACATCAAGAAGCATGTGATTGCGTTGTATACCAAGGATGATTGCTTTTGCATTGTGTTCGATAGTGAAGAGGAGCTGAACCGGTGGCTGCGGACGTTGCTGTCGTTGCAGCGTGGCGAGGAATCGGAGGGCGACCCACCAAGACCTACTTTCGGTAAGTGTAGTTGAAGTTGCACATTTTCTACCTGTTTAGACATATCATACTTAACATGCCATCGTTGCAAACATCAATGAGCCATTCCGGTGTCTTCATGCAGCCATGAGCGTCAAACTGATAGTTTTTTTTTATTCCCACGAAGACGACGTGGAATGTACTTGCGCTGACCGTTGTACGATGATTCGGGGAAATAAACGATGACGCAAATGGTTGCCGCATGCTTCTTCGTCGGCTGGCATGAAACTAGTTCACCGAATACACGTGCGTACATTACGTTTTGCATAAACAAACACAAACGCGGAGTTCAAACCTTTGCCTTTTTTTGGTTGGAATTTCTCGCGTTAAAAATTCAACGACTCCGAAAGCATGAGAGACATAGCTAGAGAGAGCCATTCGATGCCATGTTGGTTTAACATTTTAGTTCAATAATAGCCAACCGGAATGGATTTAGCTGATTATCTCATCATTTATCGCCTATAAAAACCAATACAGTGGAGGATCGGTCTTCTCCCCAGCAGCGACGCGACGCTGCAAACCAAAATGGATCGAAACAGACATTTCACGTATGACAAAGATATATGAAACAATTTGGGCCATTCCGACGGCATTTAGACAGTCAGTCGTCGGAGGTCTCCTCTGAGAGCGAAAATTCGATCCAATGAGGAAGGACACTTGTTCCGTGTATTTTATTGGTTGTAACAACACATCAAGCCGTAAAAAGACAGCTCGCAGAACTATGGCTATAAAATGGACTCTCTCTATCCCATCTCTACTAGCATCGCAACTCGCGCTCGAACTTGGTTTCATGGTGTCGTTTACAGAAAGATTGATTCGCCGACGACAGTCAAATAAAAAAAAAAGGGTAGATGACACTTTTAACGAGCAGCACCGTCAATTGAGTGAAAGGTTACTAAAAATCAATCGAGCAAGTTATTGCCACCCGGGCTAATGGGCTGGGTTTCTGTTTGTTTGTTTATGTAGGTTTTGAAAATTGAATCGCGTGCGACATGGCAGACTCTTGTTATAATGATGGGTTTTCGTTATAACGGATACTTCCGGTCGTTAAAGAAATACCGAACTTCTGCAGTCGTCGGATTGTTGTGAGGAAAGATTCCGACATCGATAACTTCTCGGCGGACTGATAAGCATGCAGACAGAGGTTTGTTGTCGATATTGAATTTGTGGCTTTGTTGATTTCACTATTCAAGTCAACAAACAGTAGTCGACAGATGGACTGCTTTTCAGAATACGGCTCGAATTTATCGAAGGTCCATTTTCAGAACGTTTCCATAATTCTCAGATAGTATTCGAGTAGGGGAAATGGATGTAATGTCGGCCTAAATGCCCCTAATTTGGGCCCATACATAAATTCAGCAATCGACTAAATTTTCAATAGCGACTAAAAATATCCATAAGTACCGTCCCAATGACGCGTACATCTAGATAAAATTGATAAATAGCAGATTTTTAGCGATGGGCTCAATCTTAGATCCATAGGCCAACATTAGAGCCATTTCCCCTATTTGGAACCTTCAAAACTGTGAAAGTTCTACAACTGCTCCACCTCCACGCACTTATCAGTTCCCTGAGAAACAATTGAGAAGTATTCGTCCGGAGCTAGTTAGACATCTCTGAAGCTCTCTTTTAAACACTTAATATCCTCGAAAATCGCTAAACCTATCTATAGTTCGTCGATCCTTTCAGCATCACATCTTTTAATTAGCTCCCATATTCTCTCAGCATTTTGTTTTTTTTGAGAAGCTATGTTCAGAAAATCATTCTCAATTCTCATTCATTGAGCTCTCCGGAGAAGCTAATCTCATTTCCAAATCTGTAAAACAAATCTCACGGTTAGAGGACAGCCCCGTCGTAGTGGTTAACCATAGCTCTCAGTTGAACTTCACAAGAAAAAACTCTCAAGCTTGAGATTGAGTTTTTGAGTTTTTTGGAACGCATCAGTGTTTTACACAGCAATTATGAGATTCAAAGAAGATTTCAAAGATATTCAGCGTAATTCAATGAAACACAGGGAATATTATTGTAGTTTAGGGTATATCATAAGGACTCAGTGATGCTTGGGAGAAATTCAGAAATTTTAAGGAACTTCAGGCAGAATTTTCGGAGACGGACCTTAGAGAAAGTAGTAAACATTCCAGAACATTAAGGGAACTTCAGAGAAGTTCAGGGTCGAAAAATAAAGTTAAAGTGCAGTGACTTTTTGTTTTCTATAAAAGGACTTAGGATTTATCTTGTTGGGCAGCTGAAAATAGTCTCAGCTTACCGCTGCTTGAGATTTTATTGTACTTATAACCAGTGGCGTCACGTGAGAAAATTCACTAGTTGTGCACCTATTTTATTTATATTTTATCTGTAACAGTAGAAGCCAATTTTGATGCATAATAAAAAAAATGGGATACAAATCTTTCGACGGGGGTAGGGTTAAATACCCCATTTCCGGCCTATTAAGCACAACCCGCACTTAGTCTTTCTTAATATAGATCAGCTTAGCAGCAAACGGAGTGTTATTATCACTGATGGCTTCCAAATTTATTTACCTTTCCGTACGTACCATAAGATTTGAAAACGAGAAACCAATCGTTGAGATATTGTCAAAAGTCCAACACTGCTTCTTGACGCCAAACTCGGCCTACGGATTTTAAACTCGGCCTAACGCATTGAAACGCAATTGAAACGCCAATGAATTCACTTCGGCCTATCGGATGAAGATAAAAATGGATTCGGTCGGAGCGCTTCTTTTGTTTTTGGGAATAATGGGTGCAAACTTTCATACCACGCGTTCTCATTGACTTCGTTCGGTAGCTTATTAACTAAAGTATCGTTCCAAACGCATAATTGACTTGTTAACTCTGAAATCATGGAGTTATTTGAAGTTTTCTGCTCGTTAGGCCCAAAATTGGCGATTAGGCCGAAGTAGTTCTCTACCCTACCTGCATAAAAAATAAACGAAATGATGATGGGAAACAGTTCTGATACCAGTTTTGCTAACTCTTGCATAGAAACATTGATTTTCTTTTTAAGTCTCATGTTTATGATATTTGTCATCGTTACTCACCTTCTGGCAAACGGTCTTTTCAGGAGGTCATCAACAATATCCTATTCCATGATTCCTATTTAATTTTGCACTATGCTATGAACAATATTCCATCAATGCTCTGAGGCTACTGAATGAAATGCAGACATGGTAGTGAGAAAATTTAAAAATTTAAAAATTCGATGTGTGCGTGTAGGTAGGTATACAACGAATTACGGCTCTCCAAGATTCAATCAATTCAGAGAGAAACTCAAATGCGACGTAGCCTATACGTGCCAATTTATTCTCTTCTCTTTAAACTGTGCAAAGATAGAAGTGCACAAAATAAACACTAACACAGCGGCAATTATGCTTACGGGACTTCAATACATATACAACTGATCTGGTTGTAAATACGAGCGTTTCTGGTGCACAAGCATAAGTGCTCAGAATGGGAGAACTTAGCATGCGGTGGCTTTGGTAGAACGAAGGCATATTTTTCTTGCTTGTTTTGTGTCGCTCATTCGCCATAGAAGCCCAAAAAGAGTGTTGTCTGCACGTGGTAAAATCCCAGCGTGCCCGTGCGTGAAAACAAGATCGCTATGCCTCGCTTCTGTTTTACGTACATTCCTTTCAGTGGTGGGTAAAACGGAGGTTGAGCAGCGATGTGGTAAACAATTCAGCTACTATCCAGTGATGTGGTGGATAATTCAGTTACTATCCATATGAAACCAATAAATAGGGCGGACAAAAATGGTTTTAATTGAGTATTAAATTTTTGTCTCTTAATTTTTATGAAATATAAATTTTACTCTTTGAAAATTTGAGACTGTGCAGTGCACGAGGTGCACATATGGGCGAGACGCCACTGCTTATAACAATTTGGGTCAGCCGGCTAAAAATTTGGTGAGATCCATCCATTTTATAAGCAGTAATTAACACGAAATGCATTTATTAATGCAACAATTGGACAACTAAATACGACAGCGCATCGTTTGCTGGCTATTGCCGCGGGTATTTTAGATTTTCCAGGTACCCAGTTCAAGGTTCAATTGGCTGCGATGGCTCTTCTTTCTCTTTTACCATAAAATAGATAGTACGAATAAGGGCGTCTATGTGATGTTTTGTTGTACCTGTTGTGGACATTAGTACATCCTTTTTCTTAAGCTTGTTGAGGATCTTCACACTGATCAAATTATCATCCCTTAAGTTTTTGGACTTTCCCTGTAGTTCTCGCTACTCTTCTGATGACGTTTCAGTATTTGCCCTAAAATGAATGTATCCATAAATGATCTCTTAAAGGGTGTCCACGATGAAATTGCCACACACAAAATTGATTAGCAAAATTCGAGTTTTCATCCGATTGCCATCAAATTTTCAGGGATTGAGAAATAACTATTAAACTTCATTTTACCATTTTACTTGTATTTTATTTACAGTCCATACGCAAATGCCCGCACCTTGGCCTTAACCCCGGCCATAAGATTCTGCACAACCTGTGAATCAACCGTTTTTTGCATGTAAACCCATACTTTCTTCAGTTCCTCGACTGTCTTCACTACCTTAGGTCGTTTAAGAAGGTGCTGCTTCATAATCGCCCAGTACTTCTCGATGGGGCGGAGCTCCGGAGTGTTGGGAGGGTTGAACATTTTCGGCACGAAATTGACCTTATTGTCCGCATACCACTTCAGCACGTCCTTGGAGTAGTGGCATGAGGCCAAATCCGGCCAGAAGATTGTTGGGACGTTGTGGGCCTTCAGGAGAGGAAGCAGCCGCTTCTGGAGGCACTCTTTTATGTACACCTGTCCGTTCATCGTGTCCTGGGTCACGAAAGGTGCACTCCGCTTTCCGCACGTGCAGATGGCTTGCCAAACCAGGAATTTCTTCGCAAATTTGGACATCTTCTGAGTGCGGACATGCTCCGGAACGCTGAACTTATCCTTGGCCGTGAA
The DNA here is from genome assembly GCF_037179485.1 of Ochlerotatus camptorhynchus. NCBI lineage: Eukaryota > Metazoa > Arthropoda > Insecta > Diptera > Culicidae > Ochlerotatus > Ochlerotatus camptorhynchus. The sequence continues at coordinate 1,107,880 of NW_027040529.1, read as the reverse complement.
AAACAGGTTGCCGGGGATCTGTTTGAAGTCGGCCTTCACATATGTTTCGTCGTCCATGATGCAGCATTCAACTTTCGTCAGCATGTTGAGGTACAACTTCCTGGCACAGGTTTTGGCGGACTTGTTCTGCTTCTCGTCGCGATTAGGGGCCTTTTGTACCTTGAACGTTCGAAGCCCAGCCTTAGTTTTGGCCTTCTGGACAAAACTTCTGCTTAGGTGCAGCTTCTTAGCCACATCCCTAACGGAGGCGTTCGGATTTCGGATGAAGGCCCCAACTACGCGGTTGTGATTTTTGGTGTTGTACGGAATACTTTTTCCTTCACTTCTGGGCTTCCGATCGGTGGTCAACCGTTCCTCGAACCGCTTAATCACTCGCGACACCGTGGAATTCGCGATTCCCAACGTTTTAGCGATGGAACGATGCGAGAGATCCTTGTTCTCGTGATGAATGCGCAAGATTTTATCACGTACGAGCTGTTCTTTCGACTCCATTTCCGCGAGTTTTGATCACAGGACTTTAATACTATGCACTATGAACTAAATCCACCCAAATTTTCATTAAATTCTACCCAACGGTTAAAAAGTTAGAGCAATTTCATAGTGTGGCAATTTCATCGTGGACACCCTATATTCGCAGTGCTATTGGTTCAACGTACAAATGTCCTAACTTGTTGTGCAAATTCGTAGAGCTTCGTGGGATGGGAACTCATCACATCAGGTGGAACGTAAGTTGTATGATCAACATCTCTAAGGTTCTTCTCCAGGCGCTTTGGAGTTCAGATTGTGATGTTATACAGATGTTCCGACTATATTTTTGGCACAACTGAAATTTTGCACAAATTTTGGTTCCTACACAAAGTGGCATTTGCATTAAAAAAATTACACTTTTCTCGAATAATTTAATTCGGTTTAATTTCTTCAAAAAAAAAATAGAAACGGTATATTTGATCAAAATTACGTCTGAGAAGAAGTAGTAGGTAATAAACTGATTTTTATGATAAAATTATACGCTGAGAAAAAAATCACTGTTAAATCAAGTTTAAATATTAAACTTAATTTCCTCAAAAGTCTTCCCTTTAATCTGGTTCAGAGTGTTGGATAGTAAAATGCTAAAAGTTGTATATTTTTTTTTATCAAAATTAATAACATTGTTCAATTTGGAATTTTTCATAAAATAATACTAAAACAGGATTCTACGCATTATTCTTAATGAATTAGGGGAAAAGTTCTCTTCGGCAATACCTTAACCTATTATCGTCAGGGGGGTAAACAACGTCCTTGAGAGCTCAATTTTGGCATGTGGATACATTGGGTTTCAGAGCAACTATTGGCCAAATTTGAGTGCTCTAGGACTTTGTTTACCCCCCTGACGATAATAGGTTAAGGTATTGCCGAAGCCAATTTTTCCCCTACCTCTTATAAATGTTTTTTGTTAATTCACCCGTTTTAAACCTATTGCGACTTTTAGAGGTTGGAAATTATATACAGTAGATTGATGGAAAATTTGAAATTTTCGCTCCGCACTGCTCAAACGGTTTCAAATCAGGTCCTGATTAGTCTCCTAAAATTTAAATTCATTTGGTAAGAAACTGACTTGGCACAAACTATTCGAAGTTTACATGGAAATAACTATGGGAAAACCAAACTTTTTGTTCATTGTCTTCCACCCATTTTCCATATTGCTTTTTCGAAAATTCCTATAACAATTCTCACGGGAAATTTTTATCTAAGTATAAAGGGAATTAATCGTTGCAATTGAGGGTTGCAACGATTTTGGCCTGAAATTATTAATTATTTTGTCGGACATTTGTTCTAAAGTCTCAACATTCGAAATTCTATGTACCTCAGTAGGACTGTACCAGGGAGGCAACTTCAAAATCATCTTCAGAACTGTGTTCTGAATCCTTTGAAGTGCTTTTTTCCTGGTAGTGCAACAACAAGACCATTTTGGCACAGTGTAAAGCATGGCCGGTCTAAAAACTTGTTTAAATATTAGAAGTTTATTCGTCAGGTAAAGTTTGGATTTCCTGTTTATAAGAGGATACAAAGATTTTATATTTTTGTTATATTTGGCTTGAATGTGATCTTTAAAAGTTAATTTTTGGTCAAGCACTAATCCAAGATATTTCACTTGGTTTGACCAGGAAATTGGAACTCCGTTCATAGTGACTATGTGACTACTACTAGGTTTCAAAAAGGAAGCTCTAGGCTTATGTGGAAAGATTATAAGTTGAGTTTTGGAAGCGTTGAGAGAAATCTTCCGTTTTTGTAAATAAGAAGAGAAAATCTCTAAACTTTTCTGCAGTCTGCTGCAAATAACACGAAGACTTCTTCCTTTAGCGGAAATGCCTGTATCAGCAGCGAACAAAGATTTGTGGTAACCCTGAGGCAAATCAGAGAGGTCCGAAGTGAAAATGTTATAAAATATAGACCCAAGAATGCTACCCTGAAGAACTCCGGCTTTAACAAGTAGTCGATTAGTTTTGGAATTTTGATAATTAACCTGCAGAGTTCTGTCAGTTAAATAATTTTGAACTAATTTCATAATGTAAAGTGGAAAATTAAACTTTTTCAATTTAGCAATCAAACCTTCCTACCAAACACTGTCGAATGCTTTTTCTATGTCTAGAAGAGCAACTCCAGTTTAGTGGCCTTCAGATTTGTTTGAACGAATTAAATTGGTAACTCTTAAGAGTTGATGAGTAGTTGAATGCCCATGGCGGAATCCAAACTACTCATCTGCAAAAATTGAGTTCGGATTGATGTGAAGCATCATTCTATTTAAAATTATCTTTTTTAAAAGTTTACTTATTGAATAAAGCAAACTTATTGGACGGTAGCTAGAAGCTTCAGCTGGATTTTTATCTGGCTACAAAATTGGAACAACTTTTGCATTTTTTCATATATCAGGAAAGTATGCCAAATGGAAACATCGGTTAAAAAAATTTTCCAAGAAAGACAAGGTACTCTCTGGGAGTTTTTTTTTTATGAGGATATAGAAAATTTTATCATCACCTGGAGCTTTCATATTTTGAAACTTTTTAGTTATAGACCTTACTTCGTCCAAATCATCAGAAATCCCCAGGAATCATCAAAAATAATTTCCCGAGAGAAAATATTCAGATATTATATAGCCTGATTCTCAATAGGACTAATAATACCCAAACTGGGAACTCTCGAATTGTTTAGCAAGTTTCTGAGCTTTTTCCAAATTTGTGATCAAAATTTTACCACCTTCTTTACGCGCTGGAATAGGCTTTTGAGGTTTTTTTCAAAATTTTTGTGAGCTTCCAAAGGTTTTGGAAGTTTTTATCCGTCGATTTGGATTTATGAGCAGACTACTATAAGAATCTGAAGGATCGAAGAAATTTTTTTCAAATCGATATCCAAGAAGGATTACCTCGGGTAGGGTCCAAACAAAGATCGAAGAGGAATAAGAGTTGAACAAGGTAGAAATTTTACAGGTTGAGCACTGAAAAGTGCAGTTTAAATTTGTTGTAGGTTTAGATAGTAGTAACACTTCCTTCAGCAAAAAAAAACAAATCGATCCGCACGGCAAGAGAGCACGATGCGGACTGTGACATAGTAACCATGATATTTGTGGTCTATTCTTCGCACCAGAAACACCAATGTTGCGTGCTGAACAGCTGAATGAGCATAATCATAAGACATCAGTGACTTGAATCATTAATAACTTTTGTTCCTTACATTTGATTGAAAAGTAGTTTTCCACAAAGTTGTAGCTGAGAAATTGCTATCATTTTTAAAAGCATTGTGATGTGGTGAATTGTTAAATAGATATGAACAAAAATATAAGTTTTCCCATAGTAATTCACATATAAACTTGAAATGGTTTGTGCCAAGTCAGTTTCTTATTAAAGTAATTCAAATTTTGGGAGGTTAAGCAGGACCCAATTTGGTGCGAAAATTTCAAATTTTGCATCAGTCTACAGTAATGACCTAATTTTGTCAGCACCCTTTTGAAAATCTTTTCCGAAATTCTAAGAAACCCATGCTCAGTAGCCTTATTGCACCAAAGTTTACCTTAAACATCCATATTGCAGATGAATGAGATAAATATGAAATTACCGTTATGTGAAATTATTGAATGAAACAAATCTGATTCGCAGAGGGGTTGTAAAAATAGTCATTATCGTAGACCTTTTTTGAAAGGTTCAAAATGCATTTATCATGATTGTATTATGTATATTAAATAAGAAAAATCATCCACAGACAAAAAACTAATAAGATCTCAAATGTTAAATTTGTTCACACTTCTGGACTCACTTCTGAAATCTCACCAATGGGTTGATAGATTTTTTGTTCTGACATGGATTTCTGGATTTTTGTTTTGGTCGCGACTTTCTGAATGATAGTTATAGTGTTTAAATTTAGAAAACACCCATTCCAATTTTGACGAAATCGTTTCCAGTCAGTTGCGCAAATATTCCGGCTGGGTGGGTGGCGAGTGCGAGAGAGTAGTGTGATTCAAGGATACGGATTTCCACCTCCCACATCCCTTTGTCAATTTGTACCGAATTGAAAGCAAACAGTTTTTATCCAACAAAAAACGTTCCGCGCGGGGGTATCTGCTGCCGTGGTGCATCGGTTATCACCTGAGCTAATACCAGATAAATTTCAATTTTACCATTTGTCGAAGGGATACGGCAATTGATGATTGAATTGCCATCAGTTTGAATCTCCATAGAAAATCGTATGTTCACCAAATGTTCGGCTCAATTCAGCCTTTTCAAAATTGTAGTCACGCACTCACTTGCCGCATTGAGAATATTCACTGCTGGTCATACGTTACTGCAGCGTCTGTCTGTGACTGCCTTGAATTCGTATGGACATTTACGCTTTCCGACGCACGTGAAAAAAAGTAAAGAAAAAAGAAAGAAAATCCAAAAATACACGCAATGAACCGCGACACGTAAGACATAAATAGATGCGGTCGTTAAAAAGGAATCGTGCCTTCGGTTTCTTCAGCTGAGGGTCGATCTTCACACAGAAGTCATTTTTCAATTTATCCAATTTGGGTGGTGGGCTTCAAATGCCCTTAGAAATTCAAATCACAACAATTTTTCGTTTTCTTTTTTTTTGCGTCCAATGTTTTCCCTTCACAGTTATAGTGACGTTCAGTTCTACCTACCCCTTTGATTGGAACTTTGTCGCTTTTCGAAAAATTATTGTCTCTACAAAATATTAGTCGATGTTATATTCCGTCCATATCTTAAACATGGGTTTAATTTTTTCAGTTACCAAAAATTCTTCAATTCTACCGAACACAGTTTGGAAGTGATCATGACCAACCTTGACAATTTTTCGAAAAAAAAAACTCAAACGACAAAGTCTTCGATGAAGAAAAACTGAATGACAAGTTTGATCTCGGTGTGACATGCTGTCGTGAAACAATGTACCTCGCTGTTGCTCTTGTACGAGCTGCCTCTGTCGTCATCATCCTCAGCAATATCACCATTGGTGAATGGTTTTTCATTCCTCGTCGTGTTGCTGCTGGTTGCGTTTTAGTTGTGTTTCGTCATTTGATTGAAAAAGGTGACAAGTGAAAAACGATAGCTTTGCTGGAAAAACCACTTGAATTTTTTGAGTTGTTATTTGTAAGACTTTTCACGGTAGGAAAATTGATTTATTTTTTCTTGGGTGGTACTTTTTGTTAAGGAACTCCGCGTTTTCAATGGGGTTCCCCTAATGTTGCCTAATCTAGTTTAAAGATTTTCAAAGGACAACCTTTCCCAGGAGGCTTTTCGGAGTCATTTGCAAACTGTGCCAGTATGTTCTTCGGTTTAAATTTAAATAATAAGCCACTTACGAATTGAACAAGAGGCATTTTATCGAAATATAAAACCGGACATCGTTCTCAAGAAATCCAAATTGCCGGCGCGATGACCATTCATTTCGAAATGAAAATGAATGAGTTTCAAGCAAGCAATCCCCACACCGTCCGTCGTCTCGTCATCGGTTGCGTCCGGCAGACGCCAGGAATTTCAATTAGCCACGGTATCCATCACGATCTCGACCGAAAAGCAACGATTAACATCTGTGTGTCTGCGATACGCACTTTGAATAAATGTTTTGCGACGGCTGACGGGTTCCTACTCAAACAAGCAACATGGTTGTAGTACATTTGTGTGATCATAAAATTTTAATGCCCTTTACAACATATCTTGTTGAGTTGGCGAGGTCGGTTCTTGCGCGGGCCTTGGCTAGGCAATTGACGAACGATGACGACGATGGAATTGCGTAATGAATTTCTACCATTCTGCTCGAATATCTACACACATACCCAGATAGCATCACTGTTTTGTTTACCCATCCTGACGCAGTAATTGTCGTCGTTATTACGGTTACAGTGACATAGGCTTAGAGATGTCGGAAATATGTAGGTCGTGGCTACTCATAAAAGAATCATAAAATGTTTACTCATTGTTAAGTACGGTGCACACACTGAATTAGCGAGCTCAAACTCTGAAATGAACCAATTTCAGACTGCAGATGTAAGGCTTTTTTAGTCAAAATCTATTCACACCTTGGTGGTAATTGGGCTTCTTTGCTACTGCAGCCTTTTGATACAGTTTGGAATTGTTCATGGAATGTTTGCGGGCAATGGCAATGAGTGGCAAATTTGCGGAAACTTGCTCTGGAAATACACAGTGCATCAATTGCATGCATGTAGGAATAATTGTTGTCAATTTTCACATTTCCTATGACCTATTTTCGATGCTTGGAGCAATTTTCTAACGGAATTCCGTTGCAAAATCTATTGCATTTGTAAATTGTATTACACGACGAGTTTCAGCATTGAAAATCACAAGGGGTACGGTTTTAGATTTTTTTTAAAAAGTGGAAATGGATATTGAACATTCATAGACCCTGGAAACCAATAAATTGGAGAAAATCGTTGTTTTGATGATTGGCTCATTGGGTCATTAGGCTCAGAGCGAGTCAAAAAAAAACCTTCAGCACCGAGAGCATGATCAAGCTTGCGCGTGACGTTTTCAATAATTGATGAATATTGTAAGATATCTTTAGGTATTCTGATATCCTTGGATATTTTTAAAGATGAATTAAACAATTTTAGAAATCACCCACCTTTGCCATTGCTAAATGAAATATTTTTTCAAATTGATCCTCAATTTTCACAAGTTGTTTCACAAGTATTTGATGATATTCTTTGAAAATTTCAGCCTTTTCAGAACTTTGGCAGGACTTCCCCGACCTTCGGCAGGCCTTCACCGCAATTCGGCTGAAGTTCCCAGAACTTCATCAGGTTTCCCTGATTTCCAAGAATTTATACCTGAATTATGGCAGGACTTCCCTGCACATTGGCAAAACTTCCCTGAATTTCGGCAGAACTTCTCTGAACTTTGGCAGGACTTGCTAGAATTTCAGCAGGACTTCCCTGAACATCAGCAATACTTTCCTGAACTTCGGCAGGCCTTCGCCGAACTTCGGAAGGACTTTCCTAAATTGCGGCAGGACTTCCCTGTACTTGGAATCTTGGAATTGAAGTTGTCATTTCAGTAGTATAATTTTTATAATTATTCAATAATATTGTATTTACGAATTTGGTCAAATTTTCAATACTTCCCATTTTGCTGATTTGCAATGCTAGTTGGTATTGGTGCATTTTGAATTTGGGTGTGGTTCGAACGGATGTGGAGTCAGTATCAACGGAAAAGCATTAACTTTCACCTTAAGGCCACTATGGCATTATCAAAGCCATTTTGGCATTTTTTAAACCATGATAACGTTTCTTAGTGACCATTTTGGCCATTTTGGCACGATTTTTTTTTTCAAATGAAGCAGATTTTGTGGTTTTTGACAGTTTTGCATTTAACGGCGCCGGTGGTGTAGTGGTAAGCGTGATTACCTCTCACCCCAGCAGGCCTGGGTTCAATCCCAGTCGGCGCCGCCCGGATGTCCTGAGGCATAACATCTCTGATCACGCATTCCTTCGGATGGGAAGTAAAGCCGTTGGTCCTCGGTTCATGAGTTGATGGGTCGATAGGTAGGGTCCAGGTGTGGGAGCTACCTTCCTGGCACGTCGGTAGCATTGGTGCTCAGCACGGAAAACAAGATCGACGGAAAAAACAAACCAAAGGACAGTTTTGCATTTTTGCTGCTTAGGTAAGTGAGCCAGTTTTTGGTCCAAGAGGTTTCCTTATTGGTCCATTCTTAATTTTATTTTATTTATTTTTTTCATTCTTTACCAAATTTTTGGGTTTTCAAGGTAATGGAATGACTATAGTTTTTTTTCCCTTAATTTGTTGTCCGTACTGAGCACCAATGCTACCGACGCCAGGGAGGCAGCTACCACACCTAGACCCTACCTATCAACCCATCAACTCATGAACCGGAGACCAACGGCTTTACTTCCCTTCCGAAGGAAGACGTGACCAGAGATTTTTATGCCCCACCAACCTCGGCTGGGATTGAACCCAGACCCATTAGGGTGAGAAAGCAGTCACGCTTACCACTACACCACCGGCGTCAGTTTTCTCTCTGTAGTTGGTGAATGTATTTTACGTCTCAGATATCGATGACCAACAAAACAAATTGATTGCATTTTATGAATGGCAATATTAGTATTTTATTAGTTAGTATTTTTAAGTTTTATGGTGAGCTCATTGCAGACAAGTTTTACTCATATCCTAGTGTCAATAAGATGGATCTGAATTACGTGTACATGCAGTTAGGTAGGCCGCCCCATTAGAAAAAAAATAGTGAGTAACCAGCTCTAAACTTATTATGATAGCACTGCTCACTGCTAGGTTCAGTTTTCTTTTTTGTTGTTGAAAGAAGTTGCTGATAAAATAAAAAATATGACGTATGATCGATCCAGTTTCGATAACATTATTAACTGCTTGCGTCATTTTATTCGAGTAGCTGCATGTATCCGGGCTTTAACGGTCGTTGGTCACAGCGGTTTGTAGTGATACAAGGGGCTCGGTGGCCTTAGAGCGGCCGCTTTTGCTTACTGAGCAGAAGATCGTGGGATCTATCCAAAGGCCTTTTTTTCGATATTACCAAGCAGGAGGTGCTTGGTTCGATTCCAGGTCTGGTTTAGAACATCTTTATTGTTGATTATGTGCTCAACTTCCCTGGGAATAGAGTATCATTGTGCTTGCCTCACAATATACAAATGCATGCATTGGTTGGCATATAATATCTTAATTAAAAATTCTTCGACATACATCCTACATTCGCTTGATCAATTTAAGATCAGGTCTATTATCCGAGTACTCACTTGGATGAGATAATTCGAGACCCAAAAGTGTGTGTGAAAGAGTGTTCCAATCCCCGCTGTTGGAGTCAAGAAGTGGACTGTAGATGAATCTTCATAAGTTCTAATTAACGGTTATCTAAAATATAATCGAATCAATATTCTAATCTAGCCTTACACGTATCTATTTGTTCCAGCTTCTCTCGAAAATGATGTCCTTGTTTATGTTTAAAAAAAAATGTTAGCATGTGACTTAAAATTGTTGTCTTTCAAAACTGCAACCCACCAACAAAGGTGCCATGTCCTTCGAGGAAACGCACCGGCTTCAAATGTTTTATTAATTTTGAGCGAAGCTCGTGTTCTGAATTTTCTTCAAACTGCCGGTCTCCGTCGTCGTTGCAACATAACACGAAAGCATTCCTTTGCTCGGGTGAAGCAACTCAAGACAAGAAGTGTTCTTTTCCACATTATGGATACTGGAAGCACCCAGCACGGCACAGCACGATACTCTACAGCCAGCGTATCGAACATGATCCTTGAAGGGAAGGAGGGTCTGGGGAAAATTATAAACGTGTAGCACTTGTATAAAACGTCTCCGGGAAGCCATCTCATTCTCCACAGGATAACGCAAAATAAGTACGGAAACATGCAAAAATGACTAGAATATGATGCCTGTCGGTGGTGGCTGTGTAGTTCTGCAAACTAGGCACCACGCAAAAAATCTATCTGTTGGTTGGCTGCTCCCAACTATAAAGTGTTCAATTTCATTAGCGAAATCCTATCAACGACGCGCGCGGGCGGTAAGACGTGGCGACCCTTCGCCACCACAGCCAGCAATTTCGGAAGTTTGCCGCTCCAGGCACACGGACGATACACGCGGATATGGGATGGGAAGACCCGCACTCATATTCCGGTTTTTATGAACACCGTCCACAGCGCACAGCGGTCGGTAGTAGTAGCAGCAGCAGTAGCAACAAAATAATATTATGCGCAATGATTATGATGTGAAACGTGCTCTAATTTAGCACATACATACACACACACACACATACAGGGAGTGTCACTCACTGGAACATTGCGGAAAATATTTCGAAACTTGGCTGGCTGACAACAAACCGCATGGCAAGTGGAATAGTAGCGATCCGAAATGGCACGTGGGTTTTTTGTTGCTCGCATGCCTCACTACCTTGTCGTCAGGAAACTTGATGAACTCTGTCTGGCCCGTAACAAACTGGGGAGTTGCAGTTTGCGATCAGTTAAGCGACATAATTGGAAGTCCTGCCAACGGGAAGTGTCTAGAAAATAAAGTTATTGTTTTTAATAACCTGAACGGTTGAATTAATATGTGACTCGTCAAGAAGACCTCGAAAACTTTTCAATTATCAACCGTGGATGCGTTGAAACAACATTGAGTCGTGAGCAGGTGTAGTTACTTTATAATTTCCACAGGCAACGCTCATCGTGCCTAGTTCCGTTCCGATTGTTCCGCTCTCGCAGGAACGGACCTAAAATCCATAAAATTATCGGAAAGTACGGCCTTGAACTTGAGCGTTCGCCCGCCGCCAAACACGGTCGTAAATGCATTGCAACGTTATTGTGTCATAAAATTCTCCCCATCTTCCCCGGATGCCATCCACTGCCACTTCAAATAATCAGTGGAAAGGGGCGTGCTGCGGTAGAAGTCACATTGTTTACAAACCCCCTTCGAGAGAATGGATTATAGCATTATTGCTTCCACGTGATTCCCAGCAGCCAACCAAAGTCGTTGGATGTCGGTGGATTTTTCCACACCCCAGTTAATTACCGCCGCTTGGAGAGAGTTCAGCCTTAGTGACACTTTGCGCGCGCTCTCGGCACATTGAACTATCGGTCAGCGCTTGTTGCACCAAATGCAAAGTGAACGTGCCGTCCAGCCGTGCGATGCACTCGATTGGTCGCCCGTTCGCCGTGAAACCCATTCATCGATCAATATTTATGGCGTTATTCTGTTTTTTGTTTGTGCATTTTTACGATTGTTACATTGTTGCAGTTTCGCAGAATCGCTGGCGGGATCAACGTTGCTACACTGGTCGACGCGAGTGTCAGTCTGGAGATAACCTCAACCTATTGCAAACAACTGCGATAAGCTTATCATGACAGTTTAGGCCAAGTTCATATTTTGACAAATAGAGGATACGATTCTCTTTTTTTTAATAAGGAACAATGTTTACCGAGCGGCGCCGGTGGTGTAGTTGTAAGCGTGATTACCTCTCACCCCTGCAGCCCTGGGTTCAATACCAGTCGGTGCCGTCGGGATGTTCTGATCCCGTAGTAGGGAAGTAAAGCCGTTGGTCCCCGGTTCATGGGTTGATGGGTCGATAGGTAGGGTCCAGTTGTGGGAGCTACCTTCTTGGCGTCGATAGCATTGGTGCTCAGCATGGAAAACAAGATCGACGGAAAACAAACAATGTTTACCGTGTCTAAATCCAGCTTCATCAGTGGTTTTCAAGGTTTTTCATTAAAGGAGCGTTATCTACGTAATGTACATTGGCGTAGCACTATTTTTAAAAGTCAAAACTATGATGGGGAAAAGTAGTAATGCCATAAGCCCGGATAATCCATAGAAAAGAATGAGCTATGAAATAAGGTATTACTTTTCACTATCAAATCTGACAGAATACCGTCCATTTCCCAGTTGCTACTCCGTGATCGACAAGATCCAGACAATTTACTCTTATTATTATTTGATGTATATGTTCAGAAAGTGCATTGACTTATATGGCCAATAAAGGCACCGGCCATGTCTTCACAGTCATCGGGGAAGGAAATGATTGTTAGTTCGGCATTCATTGTTACTAGATATGGGATATAGAGGAAATGGATGTAATGTAATTGCAGATTTTTAGCGATGGGCCCAATCTTAGATCCATAGGTCTACCTCTGCATTTCCAGAGGGTGTCACGGAAGGTAATTTTTGTAAGTGGAAAGGATAAATTAGATTTGGAATCATTATGGAAAGTGTTACTATCTTTAAGAGCCCATGATCTTCTGCTCGGTAAGCAAAAACGGTCACTACTAGGCCATCGATTCCCTCATAACATTCCACGGTGATCGACTATGATTTTGAACGCCGGTCCAACCGAGTCTATTTTTTACGTTTTCTTCAACAAAAAAAAACGACGGATTGAACTCACGTAAAAACGGTCGCTACTAGACTCAAAATCTAAAACTTCAGGAAGATTTAATACTGCGTTTCTCCTGTTCAGGTCTCTTGTATTGATGAATGATTTTTTCGACATACCAAAACCACATTTAGCTTCATTTTTTGGATGTTAATGTAAATCTCATCTCTTATTTTTTGCTACAATGTAGACGTATTGTAGAGCAATTCTGCTGAAAAAAATATTTGAATATCTCTACCCGAATATAATTGAACACTTTTTTCGTTTAAGGCAGGAGTGATCTTTGGGTTGGATTTTTTTTTTAATAAACAGGAAAAAACCGGAAATTGATAAATTTGATTTGAATGGATAAAAACGTGTTTGAATATTTATAATATAATTTTTGTAAAGATCCCAGATTTTTGGACTCTACTTATCGCATTCCGAAGTTGGAAATAGTATGAAGATTCTGGACCTTTTCAATTATAGTAATTGTGGTATCGCGGTACTTCAACAAATTTGTGAGATCTCGGACTAAGAAAAAAAAAACTGGTTTAGGATTATTAAAATTTCAGACACAAAAATTGTAAAATCCCTTCAAATAAAACATGGTCTAATCAGAATATAAACGCAGGGAATCAGCTCTATATCGGAATTGGTATGACATGTGCAAAATGCTAAGTAGTCAAATTGTTGCTTTGGATTGCACTTTCATTACAAAAGATCACAAAATTATTCCATTGGTTTTTATGAAAAAAATACGGACTGTTCTAGAAATTCGCACCATTATTTTTTGCACACTCTACTGGTCGAGTCACCTTGCTTCATCAACTTCCGATTGAACTTTTCGAGTGGGTTTGATTTGGAGACAATTTGGTGGATGATTGAATTTTTCGATAAAATCTACTATGTAGTCACTTCACTGCAGCTTTGAAATCTGCGCATAGCACATCTGGCCAAACCTTGTATGTTCGACACCTTCGAGTCCAAAGAATTTGGGTTAAACATGATACTAAAAATGCGAATTTCAGGCAAATTTTATAGAACTGCGTATAGCTCAGTTGTTTTAAGATATCCAGCTTCTATGTCTTCGACAACTTTTCACAAAATTCTACGTTCTACAAATTGATACAAATTGATTCCAAGTTGTGAAGTATTATGTTTTAAGTTGTTTAAAAGATACAACAACAATTGTTATATATTATTCTTGCATTTCGAAAACCGAACTTATAACATTTTACATTTCTCTAGTGCCGGAGACGAACCAATCCGGGGCTGAAAGTCTCCTAAATAAAGATATAAAAAATCTCTCAAGTCCAAACATGACATAAATGTAATTCCAATTTTCATCATAAATTTGAAGGTTTTTGTTTATTTGTGTTCTGTTCTTCAACATTGCGAAGAGAAACTGCTAAAATATATCATGTTCAGAATTAGGTTAGGTTAGGGTATCTTTATTAACGAGGCATATTTCATGCATAGGCTGGTTCATCTCTTGTACTAGTATTATACTATTCCGAATTATCATGAAATTCTCCTTAAACTTACCAGTAAATTTCCGAGTTATTCTCCTCGTAATTATATTGGAACTATCTTTGGATGTCCCTTGACCTTGGAATTATTCTCAAAATTTCTTTGCAACTATATAAGGTAAGTGTACCAGTTTTAGCCAAAGTTTCATATTTTGGTTATACATACCGCGATATGTATTACCCAATGAATAAGATTTGAATCAACAATCTTAATACAACTTAAGATCTCAAAAATGTGAAGAAAAAAAACGTGAAATATCATCAAAATATGGCCAACATAGGAGCATAACCAAAATTTCATTTACGTTATGTTCCATTTCTTTTAACTACCATCTGAATATGATCCTTCTGATATTTTTTCGGAAATCCCTTAAAGCTCTTTTCTGAATCTTCTCCAGTATTCCGTTGAAATAATCCTCAAAATACTCTGTGAATAATGTTTATAAATATCTTTGAATTTCCTTAAAATACGTCTAATATCCTCCTCACGATTCAAATACAAGTCTCTTCAGAATCACATAGGAATTCAATTGTGAACTACCTTTCTTCTCCCCAGATATACTTTAAAATTCAACTCAGAACCTCTTAGGACTATATCTCAAAACTATCTGGGAATTCTGGACGGAGCTCCAGATATTTTTTCAACCTCAGATTGTTTTTTTTTTCTGAATCTAGGAACATGGAGGTTTTTGTAATGCACAACAATGTTGGTTTTAGGAGGGTTCTGTAGGTCATTATTTAGACTTTTAGAATGCTTTAAACTTTCGATAAAACTTGCCACGCTATTGCAATGCAATGGGAAATCTCGAAAATATGTCGTAGAATATGTGAAACCAAAGTATTCAGTAAATTTCCCTAATAATGGTTTATGGTATTTACCATAAACGAACGATAACCCAAATGATAAAACTATTTCACAAATGGTTCCGATGATACCCCGAGCAAAATAACCATATCAATTTTATTGGGTTTAAGAAAAGATAGTAGGATTTAAGCAGGTTGAAATCCGGGAATTTAAAAACACCGGGGAAAACCATGGCTGCGCTGGTGGTGTAGTGGTAAGATGATTACCTCCCATCCCAGCAGGCCTGGGTTCAATCCCAGTCAGCGCCACTGAGATGTTCTGAGGCATTCACACTAAGATTATTTTACCGAAATCTGTGAAATTATACCGAAATCTCAACAGCTGAACGTTCGGTAAACTGTTTGGTGATTTTTCACAGATTTTCTGGGATTTTTCATCGATATTCGTTAAAAAAAATTACAGGGAAACTGTGAAAAATCACCGAATTGTTAACCGAACGTTCAGCTGTTGAGATTTCGGTACAATTTCACAGATTTCTGTAAAATAATCTTAGTGTGCAACATCTCTGATCACGCCTTCCGTTGGTCCCCAGTTCATGAGTTGATGAGTCGATAGGTAGGGTCCAGGTGTGGGAGCTGAAAATGGTGAGGATAATTGCAATTGGATTTCAAAGTATTTTCGAGAAACCAAGGGAATCAAATTATGATGATATAATTCCCAAGGAATTTAGAGAAGAGTTTCAAGGGAGTTCCGAGGATAATACCAAGAGCATTGAGATAATAATTTCTTGAGAATTGTAATGATGATTCCAAGATAATTTTCAGAGGAATGCGGAGGAGAACTCCAAGATAATTATGTGCAGAATATTAGGGTTGAATTTCATGGGAATTCTAAGGATAATTATGAAAGGAAGCTTCAGCCGAGGCTTCAACGAATTCTTGAGAGAATCACTAAAAAATCAAAGATAATTTTGGGGTGAGTTAAAAGAATTTTGTGCAGCGTTCTACAGAGAATGTTCGGACTGTTTAGTAATAAAATTACAAGACTATATCAGAGAGAAATTCATTTTTATGGAGATGATCCAGTCTTAGGCTGAAGGTCTCGATAATAAAGCAACAAATAAAACAAATCTTGTGCAATTAGAGATTTGGGCGTGATTGTTTTAATTTTGCCTCCGGAAATGTCATGTTAGATTCTGAAAAAATGTTTTAATATGATTTTTTTTTCTTGTCGGGTATTTTTTATCACAGCTATCATTTTTCAGAGCTACTGCGATATATTCCCCATTTTTTCCATAGTATCAAGATGCCGTATCTCTATTATAAGGAGTGATCACCATCGTTTGACTAATACAGGGTGACCAGCACCCGGGAAAACCGGGAATATCGGGAAATATCTGGGAATTTGAAAAGTAACCGGGGAAACCGGGATAAACACGGGAATTCGACGAGATAACCGGGGAAAATAATTTAACCATACCATAGAAACAATTTTCAACATCAGAATTTCAGAATAAACCATTAAAACAGAGATATCCTTTAGCAAATGAATGTCTTGCTCTATTTGCTGCATAATTTTCTTCAGTTTCTCGTCTTATTGTTTTTAGAATATAATCACTCAGCAATATTTCAAATTGATTTTTGTCGTTTCAATTTCAGATGTAAAGTGCATGGTCCTTAAAAGAAAATATTCAAGATTCTATACTTTGGATACAAATATTTGTACAAATCAAAACTGAATTATTCTTTTCCGGGGTTTTAATTTTTCGTTGTTCAAAATTCTCATGATATGAATTCCAGAATTAACTTGAAATTCTTCTCTGAATTATCATGGAATTCTTCTGAAATTAACCAAAAACCACTCCGCGTAATAATTACCGTGGAATTCTTTTTGTAATTTACTTGAAACCCCTTCTAAGAATTTAATTGGAATCCTTCTTAGAATTCCGTTGAACCCATTCGGTGACTTTTATTATTTTGAAAATCTTTTCAAATATTTCTTTTACCCTCTATTCAAAACAGCAGAAATCTTTCAAAATTTTATAAACCCCTTGGACTATTTTAAAGAATTTCTTTCTAATTATCGAATTTTTTTTGTAATCAATCAATTTTGCAGTTTTGTGATGAACTAGGGTTGAAATTATTGCCATAACACTCTTAGAACTTGGTTTTTTGTTGAATTCGGATCATAATTCTCTTGGAATTCTTCTTAAAATTGATGTCATTTTCCTCACGATCCTCATACAAATCTACTCAAAATCACGTAGGAAGTTTGCTTAAAGTTTTGTTTTTCACAACTCCTTTTAAAATCTTCTAAAATTACGTAACAATTTAATTTAGAACTTGCATTCTTCTCCACAGAAATCCCTCCAAATTCATCTAACAATTTCTAAGGACTTCATGTCAGAATAATTCTGGGATTCTGCTCAGAACTTCTCCTTCAAAAACTGTGTGGGAATCCTTCTCAATATTTTTTTGAAATCAACACTTTGAATTCTTTTAAATTTTACTAAAAATTACAGGGTTTGCCGCAAGATTCTATAGATTGTTCTATAATTAGTTATAACCCTTAAAATGCTTCCAAGTCTCAGAACGTGACAATTATAACTCTACAACAGATGATTTTTTTTTCTTCAAATCTGTGATGTTGAAAATTTTTCAAAATCTCTAATTTTAATTATTTTTTCTTCAAATCTTGCATCACGAAGATTGTTATTAATCTCAAATTTTGAAGAAAAGTTCTAGTTTCAGTCTCTACATCCTTGCAGTAAATTCCTTTCAGCAAGTTTATAAAAATGCGTTCAATTCCGTTTTTGTTTTTTTTTTTCCTTTGGTTTGTTTTTTCCGTCGATCTTGTTTTCCGTGCTGAGCACCAATGCTACCGACGTGCCAGGAAGGCAGCTCCCACACTTGGACCCTACCTATCGACCCATCAACTCATGAACCGGGGACCAACGGCTTTACTTCCCATCCGAAGGAAGGCGTGATCAGAGATGTTATGCCTCAGAACATCCCGGCGGCGCCGACTGGGTTTGAACCCAGGCCTGCTGGGGTGAGAGGTAATCACGCTTACCACTACACCACCGGCGCCGTTAATTTCGTTTTTGTTGAATATTAACAATCGGGAAATTTTTAAGATTTGAACCGAGAATTTCAAAATGAAAATTCACTGGCCACCCTGCTAATAGCATTATCCCAGCACGGCATTACACTTTGAAAAAAGTTCACTGCCGTACTAGGAGTTGTTGTCCAAATGTCAAAGGTCTATCAGCCCCTTGTCGAAAAACCACATATAGCATAATGAAGTTTTCCAATCAGCTTCAAGTGATAACGGCGCGGTCAATGACCTGTTATAAGACATGCTGAGATCTTTCCTAGAAAGTTCCAGAATTTTGAGGATCGCAGAAATGTTTGGATTAATTAATCGCTTCGGCTGCCTAGCAATGGAAGTGTTCTTTCAGTTTTCCTCAACTTTTGAAGATTCTCCCACGGTTTTAGCTTAAATTCTAAGAGATTCAGCCGATAAGCCACAAAAGGGCTCTGGCCTTATAAACTTATGAGATGATCCGAGTTCGTTAATCCCGCATAGACCAGGAACCCAATATAAGTTGACTTGATTGTGACAAGACAATTTTGAAGTGATTGAACACACTCCCAGACAAGTTTTGATGTACATATCGCCGACTATAAAGTATTTGAAGTAGTTTGACTGTCCAACATGATGCGTACATTGGAACTCTTATAGTTTCTACGCAAACATTGACCATCTGCCCATAGAAACCGATATGTCTATCCCTGGGCCAGTTACTCCCTGCTCCCACTCGATTGTTCAATCTTGAATCATCTGTATAAAAAACAATCGATCCTGGACAAAGAGTCGAATCACCAAAATGCCATGAATTACGCTCAGGGTCAAATACTTGAAAAAGACGATTGAAGTTGTATACTTTCTCCATCGATTCTTTGTGTAGAATCCTAAGATGTCCTCTAAGGTCTCCTTCAAAAAGTTTCATACGAGTGAAAATCATGAGAACGCTCCTGTAAAGAAATTTAAGTGAATTATCAGGATAGTTAAACATAGACAAATGTTGAAAGTTTTGGAATCAGAAAGATGCTTTTTTATATTTAACACATTTGCAAGTTTTATCGGGGTTTTAAAGGATTTTACAAGCCTGAACCAAAGTCTACAGAACCCTCATAAAACCATAATTGTTACATGATGGACAGGGCACATCTCTAGGAAAAATTATTTTGTCGTAGTCATGACCCATATATTCCAAACCCCATGCAATATGATCCAGTTCTTGAAAGTGCCGAAAATATCAGCTGCGCTGCTACTTAACATATTATGCTCCACCCATGTAACATTAATTGCGGCAAAGTAGAAAAACATTAAAATACATTCTCAACTTCCCGCAATGGTCAATTTAAAATTGATTAAGTTGTTTTTGAATTGACGACCACAGTTTGCGTGAATCAAGCTTTACTATAACGTTATCTAGGAAACTTTTTCTATTTTCGCATTGCAGCGTGACATATACCAAGCTTAATCTTAGAGGAAAAGGAGCAGCTGTCAAAATAGCACCTGACAAATTTGGCTTCGCTCGATATGTTCGCAGATGACAGGCGTATCAGTCCTGTGATTTATCCTAGCATTTACTTCTATTTCAACCGGGAAAATTTCCAAAATTCTGAGAATATCGACATTTGCTGCTCATCATGAGGAGCGTCAAAAAGTCTAGATGAAGAATGTGTCATTCGAGAGAAACTTACTGTTGATTGCTTAGCAAGGCCTCGACATGCACTCAGATGTGCGACGTGTATATAATGGATCCCTTGTTTCTGTAGAAGCCCAATAACGAATGACCGGAGTCATCACTGAAGGCTGTAGAAACCGTCAAAGAATTTTATCGTAGCGTTTTGCATCGTTCGTGAGGGAGACCCTTTCTCCTCGTGACGTGGCAACGTTTACGGAATGCATCGGAAGAATGTCGGACAATCCCCGCAGGAAGATGTCTATGCAGACGATTAGACGATCCTAGCAGCGTTCGATCGCCGACATCATACCAAGCCACAGTAAAATGTGGAACAGCAAGTTTTAAATGTTATAACTCAGTATTGATTTGGCGGGTTTAATGTCGTACGGTGACGAATGATACCGCTGAATTCTCTCGAATCTTTAGATTATTTTCTTTGTAAGTTGATAAAAATTCCTTTAAAAACAATCATCGTTCCACATTTTGTTTGCGGTGTTTCTCGTTGTAAGTGACTCAACAATATAAATAACTTTGAAACACGGCATCCCCGACCATCCGAATGTTCAGCAAAGTTGTTGGACGGTGATCTGATCTACAAGGCTTGTGTTTACCTGCAGTGCCATCCAAATCCATGTTTTACTTTTCCAACATTTGTCGCCCTGTGTAGCCACAGCAAGCAACGGATACAAGTATAGTACACTTCATTACTTTTATTTATGCGTGTTTTACCGAGTTAAATTTAAATCACTTGGTACCCCGCCGAACTTGACTCACATTTGCATGCAGTGTCCCACTGCCAAGGGAAGCTATTGAACCGATTTTCGGTGTGAACAACCACTTAAAATCCGAGTTCATCGTACGGAGTAGGCCGGCATTAATTTTAATTGCTCAGTGCTAGCGTTGCCAACTGTCGCCACCGACGCCGACGCCGCCGCCTGCAGCAAGCAAACTGAGTTGCATCATCTTCCAGATAAACATCGCACAAACAAGTAAATGACCTGCGGCAGTAAATCCTCCCGGCAGAGACCGGTAATCTCCGGATATGACACCTAATTACTCGCCAAAAAATGATACGATTCACTCCTGGCTTCTGAGGTCTGGGGTCTGGGGCTTGCCGGTTTTATTTTCGAAGGGAGCCGAGCACTATCTGATGTCTGCTTCGATCGTCGACCGTTTTGTTCGTTTGCTTCTACCGAGCCAAGTCTAGCTAGAGATGCAATTAAATGGATTGGCACCGGTATCGCGATAACTACACCTCCACCGCAGCAGCAGCAGCAGCAGCACCACCACCCGAAAAGCAGGGTGCCAGGTAAGCAAGCCAGTGGAGATTCGGGCCAGAAAATTGGGCTTGGATGTCCAGAGATTGGACTACACACACGGTCGTCCATCGGTGATTGGTGATTATCAGTGCATGAGCTTTCGGATTCGTCCCCGTGTACCGTTTTGTTACGTTCCGAGTGAGGCTCTGTCTCTCTCGCTGTATTGGCTTAATAAATTGCTCACCACGCTGGATGATGATGATGATGATGCAGTCGTGGATAATCTTTCATTCGGAGAAGCACAAGTGGCGGTGCAATGCACAGTAATTGACCAAAATCGATTTCGGAAGCGAAGATTTATAAATTTCTTATAATTGGATTAGGTTTTGTAAACAGGGCAAGTGGCTGGCGGCGGTGCTCTCCGTTAGATTGGGGGGGGGGGGGGGGGAGGGAGGTTTAGAAAGTCAGTGGAAGGAATTGAATGGACAGGTGTTCCGCAAAGCAATTTGCGATTATTTGTTGAATGGCTGATGGAATGTTAAATCGGTTGGATTTTATATTAATTCGCAAATATTTGACCGACAAATTTTGCTGCGTTGGTTCACCGGTTTGCGAATCTTTTATTGATCAGCCTTTATCACCAATTGTCTGAAATTTAGGAAAGCAAGCTTTGACCATTTGATTAAGACAATTCTTGTAATTTCAAGTTTCCGAAAATCATAGACTACAAAAGGCAAATTCGCTCCCTCGACGCAGAATAGTCATCCTCGGAAATGATAGCAATAGAACGAAACAGGCAAGAAACTGAAAGAATACGAAAAACGTTTGCTGTCGCGTGCATGAGACCTGAAATGTTTAGGTTTAATATCGTTTGTAAATTGTTTTTCGTTCAGAAATAGAATCTCAGTTGGATTGATTTTCACGAATTATGCTACTAAATGAATGTACATTGACAGCTTCTCAGCGGAATTATAAACTTGCTCTTTAACTTTCCCGCCTCGCCAAGAACGAAAAACAGCTTGAAACAATTTTCAACTCAGCTGCTACAATGCCTAAAGTCTGATCCAATAAGTGCGAGAGGCTCTTCGTTTTTGCCGCGCGCCGCGGCTATGAAGTCAAACGAACAAAACGAGAAATTCCAACAAAACGAAATGGCACCATCATCATCACGATCTTCACCGGCTTTTTATACTCTAAGCGAAGTGAATTTTATGTTTGTTGAGGGTGGTAGGGCACAAAAAAGAAATAGAATTGGAAGACGACGACGACGACAATAATCGTTACAAGTGGAACTACGGTAGCCAAGTTAGCGCCATCAAAACTTGACACTCCATCCATCCATCCATTGCACATCGTGATAGACGGGGAGGGGGACGAAAAGTCGCGAAAGTCATGTGCTCGAGATCACAAAAGTCATAACCGACAACGGAAATGGCAGCAGATGTGATGCGGCACGGCGATGCGGAGATCCGTGGAACGTGATTTCTGTTCCGTTTTAGGGTAGTCGAACAGGACTCTAAGCGAACGCAGATAGAGTCATCATCATCATCATCATCATCATCCTTGAACAACGTTGGCGTATTTGGTTAGAAATCAATTTAGGAATGAGAAAAGGATTCCCTTTCTTGGTAATATAACAAACGATAAGCAAATGATGTGAAAGTAAAGTTGTTGCGTGACATGTACTATCTATAATCGTTGCTCAAAATGGTTTGTTCGATGCAGAAGTCACGATGTTCTGTTGATCCACCTAGTGGTAACATGTGCCTTTCTCGTACAAAGTGTATTGTGGAGGTAGACATAAATTTTACGTTGTTGGTCCTATCTCCGGAACCAAATGACCGATCGAGACAAAATTCAAAAGGGTTCAATTGGTGCCACATACAAGCAAATTTGGACCAGTTGGAATCAAATTGGTTAAGGAATGCTTTTTGGAATGTAACATTTTTTATATTGCTGACTATTTATGATGGCTGACGGAACATCTCTGCCGGACGGGGAATTACCCCTCCTACGGCGGAACTCCGATCTATTTCAAAACCCTACATAATTTTGATGCATTTTTTTTATAAATATCTAAAGCTATACAATAGGAAATTAGTGCCTTTGCATAGAACTTTTGATGTGTGCTGCTGCGAAAAAAGCATCTACAAGCAAGAAGAGGAGGACGATGGCGACAATAATGTCTTAGGACAGGATCTATAGACGCATCATTTGGTGAGATCTTTTCATATTATTTTACTGACAATGGATATTCCCAATCGTGTTTTACATCATGCTTAATTAAATGCGCGCTGGATTCAAAGCATTGATCTGAATATGAAGGTGTGCTTGCAGTTCCATTAGCCATGTGATATCGGAACTGTAGACATGTGGAGCTTATGGCTTCTGAAAGTGACTTCGGAATTGGTATGAATTATCAAACATTTTAAAATGGGTTGACAGTAGAGCTAGCACCTTCTAATTCCCGGACTTAAGCTGCTTTCAGTTATCTCTAATATGATAATTTCAAGTATATTTCTTCCATAATACCACTTGCAAGAAATGTTGCAGACAATATTTTGAATGTTAACTTGTATGATACATGACGCTCCTTTTATATGCACCATAGTGATAGAAATTCACATTACTTTTTTCAACTGTGTAGGCTAAGAACCATTTTCAACCAACTTGGCCAAATTCGAGAAAGGTTACTCTCAAGGAAATGATCAAAATGTGTTTTGAAATAAAATTCAGCATGAGACATTTTCATTGTATTACACTCAATTCTGTAACGCGATTTTTTTTTTGTCTCTATTTTTAATCGTGTAATCTCAAATTGCTACCAAGTGTAATGCAACATGTTTCAAAACATAAAAAACAAAATGTGTACCCATCCTGCATAAGGGCAAAATAAAAAATAAAATAGCGTAAAAACATAATTCAAGACCAACAATTGAAATGGCCTTAACTCCATTTTGTAAACAAATCTTGTAAGGCCATTTTCTCGCGAACCGAAGTCCGCAAAGGCAAACCAACATAATGAACAGGAAGAGAAAATTTTCCTCTACCCGATTGTGGTTTAGGTTTGCGAATGAAGGTTTCGGTTCGCAAGAAAATTGCCTTACAAGGTTTGTTTACAAAATGGAGTTAAGGCCATTTCAATTGTTGGTCTTGAATTGAGTGTTATTTGATTACAATTTAATTACCGATGGTCATAGCCTACTTCGATGCCACGCTTGTATTTGCGTCGAATCATTTTTTTTTTCATTAGACTTGATATCAAAAAACCCGAATTTATCCACCTATGGTGTGATCAGACCCTTCTTACTTATTCAAGTTTATTTATTTTATTGTCATTATCAGTGACCAAGCCCCCCACCCCCGAATTTATCCACCTATGGTGTGATCAGACCCTTCTTACTTATTCAAGTTTATTTATTTTATTGTCATTATCAGTGACCAAGCCCCCCACCCCCGTGTCATCTAGTGACGCTACGCCACTGCCTGGGGGTACCCGGAATATATCCGAGTGTAGTCTATTTGGTGAGGCTACCAATCACCTTATCATCGTATTTTAATGTGATTTAATGGGTTTTAATTCAATTCATATTCAAGCAACTTCCCCGGGGTACCCGGAACATGTCCAAGTGTGTCCAATGTGGTCTGGAACACTTAACACGACTTGCATTGATCTTATTTTTGAATTCTGTAGTAATTTGATGTGGCGCATGATGGTTTTGATACGTTTTCCGTTAAATCCAGCGTGAAGGCCCATATTCACCGGATCTTATTCCGGCCATATCTCCGGAACCGGTTCACCGATTCCAAAACCGGACCTCAAGACCTATCATTTGGCGCCGAGTTTGTCCAAATCGGTTGAGCGGTTGCTGAGAAACGTGAGCGCATTCATTTCGTTACATACACACACACATACACACATACACACACACACACACACACACACACACACACACACACACACACACACACACACACACACACACACACACACACACACACATACATACATACATGTTCCGATCTCGTCGAGCTGAGTCGAATGGTATATGACACTCGGCCCTCCGGGCCTCGGATCGATAGTCGGTTTTTCAAGTGATATCTATACCCTATATATAAGGGTAAAACATACTTTTGCACTAATTTTCGAAAGTTTCCGAAACAGGGATGTGATTTTTGAAAAGCTGATAAAGATTCCTTTAGACAATGTCAAATTGGAAGAAAAAAATTATCTGTTTTTATACATCATCTGAAAGAGCTTTGTTTTCTGAGCACAACGATATTTTTTTCGATCCCACAGACTCGAGTTTTAATAACTTCACTGTTTGACACTCAACTATCAAATTGACAGCTCGCTCCCATACAAAGTCCCACCGAGGGGCGCTAAGATAGTGATTTTTGTGAATGTAATCGTTTTATTTAAAATTGTTAGAAGACACGGTTTTTCGAAGGTGCCGTCAACGCCAATTGAATTAGAGTGTGATCACTGAAATGATGATTCGCCGTAGTGGTAGAAGGGCTCTTCGCAATGCGCCGTGGTATGAGAGGTCCCTTTTGTTCCCCCGTTGTTTGGATGGAAGATGGACTTTGACGTCAAACTCCGTCATCCGTTTGATCGGTCTTTGTCATGAAGCAGGATCTAAACTCCATTGATGGTGATGATATAAAACTTCTTTCGGTTGCTCTGCTACAGTCAACTCTCCATAACTCTATGATCCCTTCAATATCAATGTATACATTTCATTTTTATATATTTATTAAATTTAATAAATTCATGTTGATATTCGTCAAGCTTCGTCTACAATTTGGACTTCTACATCAACACATGTCAAGCAGCTAAACTTGGTGAGATCGTAAATTTATTATCTTTTCAAACCAGTAACGTTGGGAGATCACCTTTTTGTGGTGCGCTACTGGTATAAGATCAGGATTTTCCAATTATCAAGGGATAACTTTTTATTCCTTGTTACTTTTTATGACTTGATAATAGTGACAAGACTCGGGTAGTGACCACCGCTGTTATGCATTTATATATTGTATATTTCAAATCAAAAATATTGTTTATGTTCATAGATTTCACATAATCCTTTTCCCTTTGTCCTTCTCCTTTTCCATTCCCTCTTCTCTTTTCAAAAAGCGAGTATGGCGTTATAGCCATAAGTCATAAAAGGCTAAGACAAGAGTTAGTGCTCATGTCCCAACCGTCAGAAGAAAATGGAGCATCACTTAACCTTTCTAGCTTTGATGCTTCCAACGACCAACCAATCATATAATTACCAAAATCGGAACGTACGGTACGAGATGTCCACGTTGCATCCATTTAGTGGATTCTGAAGCATCGTGTTTAAATCTTCGATGTTTTCTGAATCATCTTGCCCCTTAAATGCTGCACAGTAGGCCTGGCCGTTTTGATATGTGTGACGCATCTTCGATGTGAAACATATATCAAATAAGGCTTGTACTCGAAAAAAAATGCACAATTTTTATCCGTGTGTAACTTTTTTATCCGTGGGTAAAAATTGATGATAATCTGAGTATAACTAGTTTTGAGTGAATTGCTTACATGTGCAAAATTTCATAACAATCGGTTCAGTGGTTATTGAGATGTCATCGAAACAAGAAGAAAATCGCCGGAGAATTTTGCGCGCCGTCATGGAAAATCCGACTGCGACCATGAGATGGATCGGAAGACAACTGTGAATCACCCATACAACTGTGTCTCGGGTGGTAAAATCGTTTAAGGAGTCCCAGAAAATCGAAGACAGCTGACCCTGTGAAGACCCGGAAGGTGTTGGATTATTTCAAGCGTAATCCGAACCTTTCGATTCGTGACGCGGCTCTGAAGGCAAAGTGTTCCGCCTGGTGCGTTCAGCAAACCATGAAACGAGCTGGGCTTCGTGTATTCAAGGTCCGGAAGGCACCGAACCGGCGTGATCAACAAAACACGGCGGCCAAATCCCGCGTAAGGAAGCTGTATCGAGACTGGTTAACGAAACCGATGTGTGTGGTTATGGATGACGAAACCTACATCAAGGCAGACGCAAAGCAGATACCGGGGCTGGAGTTCTACGTTGCCAAATCACGGTTTGATGTTCCGGAAGACATAAGGAAGAAGAAACTGGACAAATTCGCCAAAAAATACTTGCTCTGGCAGGCCATATGTAAATGCGGTAAACTGAGTAAACCGTACATCAAAATGGGTACCATCAACAGCGAAATTTACCGCACCGAGTGCCTCCAGAAGCGTCTGTTGCCCTTCCTGCGGTCCCACGGAAGCGAGACATTATTTTGGCCGGACCTGGCATCATGCCATTACGCGCGATCGACGTTGGATTGGTACAGAGACAATAACTCAAATTCACCAGAGATTCGTCCGGTGGAAAGATTTTGGGCCACAATGAAGGCCAAAATTCGAAAATCGTCCAAGGTGCTTAAGAACGAGCTGGAGTTGAAGAAAGAATGGATGAAAGTGACCAAAAAGGTCGGCTCCACCATTGCACAAAATGTAATGAGGGGTCTTAAGGGAAAGCTGCGGGCTTTCAGCGATGGAAAGGAAATTGAATAAAGTAATTATACCGAAACATAATCCATATGTATTAGTTCATTCCCTGAAAGTTTCAAGAAAATCCTACTTAAAATAATTTTTTTGCGAACGCTTTTGTCTGGTGCATTTTTTCGAGTACAGGCCTTAGACAAGAAAAAGATGTAGGTATATATATCATTTTCCAGGATGCTTTCAAGAAATGGCTGTGTTAGATTAGATTAGATTAGATTAGATTAGATTAGATTAGATTAGATTAGATTAGATTAGATTAGATTAGATTAGATTAGATTAGATTAGATTAGAAAAATGGGAACAGCTTTAAGCCTAAATGTGTTCTACGTAACTTCTTCTATCGGTTTCTTAAAGAAAAACCATGTTTGTCATGTGAGTGCATTTTGTGCGAAAAATTGTGCATGTCAACCCTGGTGAACAACGGCGCCGGTGGTGTAGTGGTAAGCGTGATTACCTCTCACCCCAGCAGGCCTGGGTTCAATCCCAGTCGGCGCCGCCGGGATGTTCTGAGGCATAACATCTCTGATCACGCCTTCCTTCGGATGGGAAGTAAAGCCGTTGGTCCCCGGTTCATGAGTTGATGGGTCGTTAGGTAGGGTCCAGGTGTGGGAGCTGCCTTCCTGGCACATCGGTAGCATTGGTGTTCAGCACGGAAAACAAGATCGACGGAAAAAACAAACCAGAGGAAAAAAAAAACCCTGGTGAACAAGTGGTTTTTATTGAATACTACCTAAAAAGGTGCAATTTATGTAATAGTAGTCCACTTCAGAGCTAACGACGTAACGATTTCAAAGCTTGGGAACCATCAGAGTTGAACTGGTATGGCATTCGCACTACGTGGAACACGTTTAACGCATCATTTTATCTGATTTCGTTTAGCGCGCCACCAGCAGTTTGCCAAAATACGAAGGCTGGAAGACATGCTGAATACAATTTGACAGGGTCTGAACAATGACGAAGCTAGGAGGGGATAACTTATAATCAATGGTTCATAGATAGCTGATGAAATGGATTATTAGAATGTCATCATTTCATTCTAGGTACTGACAGGAAATCTATGACAAAAAGTCGAAAAGAGGTTAGTTTAAAAAGTTACTAGTGTGACAGTCAATAATTTAAACAAGCAATATTGTTGTTTGGATCAGCCGTTTAAGCAACAACCTACCAAGATATTGAATTTTCACATAGGGGAATTTACGTATTCTCGGCAACCTATGCAGCGACCTTCTTTCTATATCCTTTTTCTCTAAGGAACGCACACATATGCATTATTGGTTTGTTTACAATCTTTTGCTGCCAGCTGCTCTAACAATTTCAGTCGAAAGAATTGTCAAAAACTGTTTTGAAACCCTTTTACAAAGCTCCAATCTTCTCTAGTGAGAGCGAGTATTGTCGGCAACCAGTTTTTCTTCGGCAACCGTTCCATTTGAACTGCATGTAAATCTGCTGTTCTATTATCGGCAACTCGAAATCAACTACAATTTGTAGTGCGTTTGTTGCATTTCAAGGAAACCTTGCTAGATTGCTTTTTCTCAGTGGTAAAAATATAGTCAAATTGAAGCTGAAAGCATAAAGAATCGTTTGCATGCATTCAGCGAAGTGTTTTCGTAAGAAAATCCAGTGAAAATAGTGCTTCAATTTGTGTTGCCGAAAATAGTCTGTCATGCCGAAGCCGTCATTTCCCCTACTTAAATATTTTTAAACTTTTAGATTTAGATGCTGGTCCATAATATGGACACCATGTGAACATTTTAAAAAAATTCTGTATTTACACCGAAAATTTTGCCATTTGATTACGTATGACTCAATCCGGATAATGTGATTCGAGTTAGTTATATAATTTGTATCATTTTCGAGAAATCGTTGAAAACTGCGTAACGTTTTTAAAAATAATTAAATAAATCCGAAATCCTCACTACGTCGCCGAACCGCGGCGGGTCCTCACAGTAGCGCTGACTATTGTTGGTTCATTCAGGCATGAAATATTCCGTAACGCACTTTGGTATAAATTTCAAGAACAGCCATAAACTTGCGCTTCTTATTTCATTGGAGTCTCAAGGAGTCCGGAACCAAGGCCAAGAGCCGTCGAAAAGACACAGGCTCAATAAAATAACAATAAAGCAGTAAATACGGTGCTTGTTTAGAGCTTCTGGGTCGTGACTCCTCTGCCGGTGGTGCTGCCGTCGATTTCTCCCATCTACCAACCACCAACAGCAGCAGATCTTGATATAAATAGAAAAAACGGTAGGTCGTGGGTCGTGAGTCCCTTTTTGTTGTGACATATTGTTGTTGGTTGTTTTGCGTCGTTTGTATTTTCCATGACGCCTAAATTGCAATGGAATTTCCGTATTTCTCGATTCATTTTATTTTTGATGTTTCGTCATAATTGGATCATTCGTTCAGGATATAAATCAACAATGCAAAGATTTTGTTGAAAAATGACACAGAACCCACTTCAACCTCTTTCGTTCGTAGGATTCGGCGCTTTGAAAGCGTGCACAGATTAATGACCCCCGTTTTCCAAATAAGTTCCGTCTCGTATATCCGGAAATGAATTACACTTTTCTCTATCGGTGTATTTAGTTTCCATCTACGCAGCAGTTGTATGCGGGGGAGAACAGTACAAAATGAATCTCTTGGGTTAAATGGCCCCGCGTGATTTTTCGATGCTTTCCCATAACTAATTCTGGGATTTTATGTGCCAAAATACTGGTTCAAGTACTGAGTGCTGCTCGTTGAAAACCAATTCGAAGCCATTTTACCCCATGGGGTGCGTTTTAGACCATCTTACCCTACACGTGTGAACGCGTAGGCGTCGACATAAATTCTGGTCGTGTATTGTTGCTGGAGAGCGGTAACGCAAGCTTCCAAAAATAACTTTATCGCTTTTCTTTTGTAACGAACCCACTCGAGAGCAACCAAAAAAAAAAGGATCGGAAAAACCTATTTGTATAGCTCCCTTCTGCCGCGCCAAGTCATCCACCGTCGGCAAGACCGGTGGATTGTTTTCGTTTTACGGCATGAATGTTTTGTTTCGCTTCTAATCAATGTTGGAATAGGCACATACATACACACACCCGCAGATCACCGCTCGTGTGTTGATGTGACCTATGGCATTATGTGAAGTTTGCACCGTATCGCAATGAGCTCTGAACTTGGCCGAACTTTGGCCAGCTCGTTGTCGTCCTCGGTGCCAGCGGGTGGACAGTATCGGACAACCTTTGTGGGGGTTTGTGATGTTTCCGCTACTCCGTGGTTTGCGTGGTGTTGCTATTTTCGTAGCTAATTTATTATGCCACAGATAATAAAGCAAATTAAGAGGTTCTTATCGGTTCTGGTGGATAGGCTTATTTTCAGAGATTTGTTGGAAAAATATCACAAAGGTCTCTTTCAGGTATTGAAAATGATCTGGGGACTAGTGATTTGATATGTGTATGCATAGCTAGGTAGAGTGAAGGAACAAGAGGCCAAGAAGTAGTTGCGAGCTCATACGAAGGTTTCGTGATATATAAAATCAACGGAATATTCGTATGCCGTTGCTACGCACCCCCAACATGAACAATGGAGCAGTTCCACGAGATGCTGGATGAACTACCGAAGAGCTCATCGGATGGAGCCCTATCGTGATCGGAGGATATTTCAATGTTTGGACAGTGGATTGCGGGAGCAGATATACCAACGCTGGAAGCTCTGGCAAAAATGTAAATTAGACTGTCCAACGGAGGCACCATCAGCACATTTCGCAGAGACGGCCGGTAATCTGCAGTACGTAGTTGGTAACAAATATGAACTGGGGAGTGCGAGAGGTACACCATCAGTTGATCTGGTACCACAGAGCCATAACTGAAGCAGACAGAGAAGAGCGTAGCGGAGTTCTCAGAACAGCCAGGATCGTACTTAAACGGAAGATCAAGCTGAGACCCAACGGCCTGGTCATCTACACTGTATGGAGAGGCGCCTACATAATTTTGACAAGTATGTAATGAGAATGACACTGATGAAGGCTTCACATTTTTTTTATCATGCGTTTATTTTTCCAGGCTCATTTGCCGTAGCTTTGCGGAGCCGCTATTCATCGTTTGGGTTACAATGTTACTTAAAACTAACGTTAGTAAAGCGGGGGCCGATTACTCGCGGCTATCTCGAGGTTAGGGGTAACAAATAGTAACAAACGGATGGCAGGGTAGGGATTGAGAACACAAGGTTTTTTCGAGCAATGTGCTCTCGAACTAAGCGACATACTGATGAAAAAGACAAACATGGGGGTACACCGATGGGCAGCTAACAACTTGGGAGAACACTAGATGATACTAACTACTAAATCCTCCGATCGATCCGTTTTAAAAACACATATATTAAATTTAAATAGTCGAGATCTTGGCTCGCCAAGATGTCTCTAACCGGCCGCATAGGTTGTTTTCCTCGGGCCCTGAGGGATGCGGATAACACGGATCTAGCAACACAATGGAGGGTGCATGACCAAAGAACGTGGTCGATATCGTGATAGCCACTACCACAAACGCACAAATTGCTGCCTACGAGCCCTATTCGGAAGAAATGCGAGTCTAACGAGTAGTGATTGGACATGAGCCTTGACATGACACGTATAAAGTCACGGCTCATGTCCAATCCTTTGAACCACGGCTTGTTCGATACCTGTGGGAAAATAGAATGTAACCATCTTTCCAGATGACACTCTCATTCCATTTTTGTTTCCAGTTGGTGAGGACTTGCTGACGGGTCATTGAGAAAAATTCCGCAAAGGCGATATGTCGATCAAAAATATCGCCTTCCATAGCGCCCACCTTAGCTAGCTCGGATTTCGGTCAGGAAATACGAGGAGTGCTTCATGAAGGCTGCACATTGTAGTCGAAATACGTATCTGCCATGCACACCAACATCAATTAAGCTGAATTAAATGGAAGATAACCCTTTTTATTTGCTTTATATTTAAAATATCTTAAATATTGTTTACTGTTTAATACTTACATAAAAAATCGTCGTTATCAAAATTTAAAAAAAAAATCTACCACGAATTCTTGTTCTACGACCAAAAGTTCGCATTTTCATTATATTTTCTTTTAAAGATATTAAAGTTTTCTATGATTTTTTTCTCAAAATTACCTTGTATATTTTCCTAGAAAGATATTATTTTTTTCTATACAAGTGATGTCTACGAGCGACAATATATTGAAATGTAAAAAAAAAACATTCTGTAAAAAAAATTACAAGATTCAAAATGGCCTAATTTTAGCAAAAAAAAAATAAATGATTGCCCATAACAATATGCAAAGTAACATGTAAATCGAAGATTCGTAAATTGGCGTGGAACTTCTGAGTAAGACCCCATTCACTGCATTAGAGCAGTTTCTCGCCAAATGACGAATCGATCTGATGCGATTAACTTCGATTTGCATGAAACTTTGCATATTTGTTTCTTATGGTCAGTCACTCACATTTGAGTTAAAATTTCGGCCATTTTTAATCTCGCAAAAAACTTCAAAATGGCGTATTCGATATTTTTCAATAAAACATAACACAAAAGCGTCACTTTCAATGAAAATGGTGTCTCATATAATGTTGTAGAAAAATTCATTTAGAAAAAATATTGAAACGGTAATTATGTGTTAAAAATTAAAAAAAAAATGTTAAATAAAAAAAATATCTCTCTTCAATATGTTTTGTATATTTTTCATTTAAAAGCATTTGCTATATTCTTTGAAAATTTCAAGGTAGACACCTAAAAAATAACAACAATCATAGAACAAAAAAAATATGGACTATTTTTAAAACTTTTCATTTAAACAATTGTTTGTGATATTTTGCTAAAAAAAAACCGTTGGTAGACTATCAATATCATTTAATGAGCAAAAATGTATTTAAAAAAAAACTACAAGGGGCAGCCCTATGGGGTTGAACGCAATGTAGGACTACATAGTCTTATATAATAAATGTTATTTGTTAACTGCAGCAGGAGCTTGTGTTTTGTGTAGGAATAGGAATTTGAGCAAGGTTCTCTCTGTTTATACTCTTAAGTATGATTATGATTGCTCTGAAAAGAACCTTTTTTAGTTGGGATATGTATATGTATATTTAACTCTTTTGGAAAATCTTGGTGGCCCTGAAAAGGGCCGAAGGTAGTAAAGCCTTTGGTAGATGATGATGACGTGTAGGCAGCTGGATCAGCAAATCGGACCGGATCAATGATTGGGCACTCGCAAGAGTCTCGGCCCGTCTGCAGCTGGATAGGGGTTAAACTGGTGTGTGCGACAGATTGAAAGGCCGCAGAATATCAGTGTCCACCCAGCTAAAGCTCCTCCCCTTTTTAGGTTTTCTCGTTAAACTCAACAAGTTGGTAAATTTTAGCCTTTAGCAGAAAGCCGCTTTACACTTTTTTCGGCGAATGTATGATCCTGTTTCACGTCATGATTTTTCTCTATGCCTGTTCTGATAAATTAGTACTTAGTACGAGTAGAAATATGAAGGGATGTCGGTTACGAACTCGAATAATTGAAAATTCGATAAATATTTAATCGAATAGATGAAAAATCTTCACGATTAATCATTAATGGAATAAGCGGACTTTTAGGCATCCCTAGAAAAAAGTGTAATTTCATATTTTTTGTGGTCCATCGAAAATGTCGAACAACAGAATTGCAACCAGCAAGTGTAATATAAGATTCAAAAGCGGTGCGATGCTAGTTTTCTTTTCTATGACGACGACTGAATTAAGGGACTTAGAAGCAGAGGGGTGACAGTTAATTCTCTTCATCGATTTCCTCTTTTGATGACCATGGCTTCACTAAACTATTTCTGCTATGCTCTTCTATCATCCAGAACAACAAACGTATCGATGAATGTGTTTGCCGTCAAGTTATTAACGAAACAGAAAGTTGATGAAGAGAATCGATCAAAATCACTTGCACTCCTGCTTCCAAGTTTGGTTATAAGATTACAACTCTGGATAGCATTTTGTGTGGTTGTTGGGGGCGTGTGGTTCTCAATATTGCGATGAGTGTGCAAGATCGGGTGTGCCCGAAGATCGGAGGTGAATGCTTCTTCGACTTGTTTCGTCTACTAACAACTCTCTGATGGAAGTGTTGGGGAAGCAGCAATGCTACATCGACATGTTTCGTCTAGAAACGTTTCTCTGATGACTGTGTTGGGGATGTACGTAATTGGTGGATTAGTTAGTTATTTCAACGTTTTTGGACAATGCTTGGCAGCAGTGCTGGAAAAGTTCGTGATATTTCACGAAGTTTACCAAGAGAAAAGTTCGCGAGTCATCGTGAGTTTTCATGAACTTTTCCATCACTGCTTGGCAGTTACCACTTTTTCAATAGTTTCTTGTTGAAAAACAACATTCGATGCGTAGAAATATTTCTGATCGGTTGGTGATAACATTATTGAAATTGGTCCAGGGGCATCTGAGTTATTAACGTTCAGAATCTTTCATAATTTCGTTACATGTTCCACATGTTCGGTTTTCACAAAATGTACTTCCATATAGAAATCACAAACATAGTCCTATGTAAAAAATAATAATCAAAAAGTTATAAAATTTGACCAAAAGTTGTTGTTCTAAGATTTTTGTTAATTTTTTTTAGTTTTCAACTTGAAATTTTTACAAAAGTTAGAATTTTCATTAGCTTTTTAGTGAAAAATATTCAAACAATATTGAAGAGGGTATATTTTTTTCTAAACAGGAATTATTTTATATTAGAACTTTGTCTCAGGCGTCATTTCGACTGAATGTGACGGTTTTGAATTGTTTTAGATGTGCTTTTAATTTTTGAAAAGTGTCGAAAACACTATTTTGAAGAGTTGGTTGGAAATGCTAACATGAAGCTTTAGTGTGATGATTTATTAGCTAGAGAATGATCTTTAGAAGAGGGTAGGTGGATAGTTCCGTTAGAGTACGGCAGTATGAAAATTGAATAGAAGTTGAAAATGAGCGAAGGGCCATTAAAGCGACAGTTTTCAAGATAGACGCACATTTTTGCCTAGCCCGTACGATGTATGCGGGGACTTGAAGTATGTCTCCAAGTCCACAGGCTTGGAAGTTTTTTGAAATATTCAAAATAACCGAATTTCAGAGTTGTTACAACAACACGGATTTCACGATTTTTTTCTATTTTCGCTAATTTGTAATCAGACTTCTTATGGCGCGGATTTGGTTCAGATTTGCTTATCATATTTTTCTGGTGCGATTTTGCTTATCAGATTCGTTCGGGTGCGGATGTGGCGCGTTTTTAACTTAAAGTTTAACCGGATTTTTACGCGGTTTGATTTAAAGTTCGCGTGGATTTTCACGGATTCGATTTCTCGTAATAACCCTGGAATTTCAGCTCAAATGAGACTGACTGATTGACCATAACATTTTACAAACCATTTTACAAGAGGTATGTAATTCGTTCTCAGCATAATCTGCAAAGCCACCCCAAGGGATTCTGGTCGTTTGTGAATACGAAGAGGAAGGAAACAGGGCTGCCGTCAAAAATGTTTCTCGGCAATGACGTTGCATTGACAACTGAGGAGCCTATTTGCTAGGCACTTCTTAAGCGCCTTCTCGAAATTGAGCGAGCCGTCCGTGATGTGCCAACCGACGTCGTAAACATGGATGTTTTTGCCGTAGATGTACATATGGTTCTCTCTGTGATGAGTAAAACCAAATCATCATTTTCACCAGGTCCGAGAGTTATTCCATCTGGTGTCCTAAAAAAATGCTTCGATATCTTAGCTGCTCCATTGTCCTTGCTCTTCAACCAGTCACTTCGTCAGCAGAACTTTCCCGCACTATGGAAACGCTCTACTATGTTCCATGTTTTCAAGAAAAGAGACAAACGCAATGTGGAAAACTACCATGGGATTACCTCGCTTGGGGTTGAATCTAAGTTGTTTGAGTCGCTGATAAATTAGAGATTGTTTGCTTCCTGCAAGCATTACATAAGTACATGTCAACATGGCTTCTTTCCTGGCCGCTCCATGGAAACGAATATAGTCAGCTTTACGTCGTTCTGTATAGAAAATGTATGCAAGTAACTTCAAGTGGATGTCATCTACACTGATCTTAAAGCTGCGTTTCATAGAGTTGTGCACGACGTTCGGCTAGCAAAGCTTGAAAAAATTGGATGTTCTGTTTCCATCTGCAGCTGGCTTAGATCGTACCTCGTGCAACGTGAAGTTACTGTATGAATTGGAAACTACTCATCGTACGGTTTCTCGAACAGATCAGGAGTTCCCCAGGGTAGCACTTTGGGACCACTGCTCTTCTCTTTATTTGTGAACGATGTAACGTTTATTCTACTACGTGGAGGTAAATTGTTTTTCGACGATAACTTGAAGATTTACCTAGTCGTTCAAGGCTATGCTGACTGTTTGGAACTACAAAACCTTCTTGAAATCTTTAATGATTTTTGTGAATGTAATTTTATCGTCCTGTACGTCTCAAAATGCTGCGTAATTAGTTTCCGTCGAACTAGGACTGCCGTTTTGTTTGATTATAACGTTGCTGGGACTGCAGTTCAACGTGTCGATCACGTCAAAGACCTCGGTGTCAGGTTGGATGAAAAGCTCACATACACTCGCCACTTCTCAACCACGATCGACAAAGCAAATTGTCAGCTTGGATTCATATTCAAGATCTCTAAAGAATCTCGTGATCCTCTGTGTTTTAAAGCCCTTTACTGTTCATTGGTACGCTCACTACTGGAATTCGCGTGTGTTGTCTGGAATCCATAACAAGCAGTGTGGACAGAAGTAACACAGCTTCATGCAATTTTTTGAGTAAACTTCTTTACAACTAAAACCTGTCATATAACGGTTGTATAAACTAATATAGCACTTGTGTGTTGCTAGGGGAGTGGACGATTCAAAGCTGTTCAACGCAAATTCGTCAGATACGCGCTGCGCTATCTTCCTTGGAGTGACCCACTGATTCACCACGGTATGCTGACCGCTGTCGTTACTGGGTTTGGATACCCTTACTGAGCGACGAAACGTATCGCAGATCGTCTTCGTTGCTGAAGTCTTGCTCGCAGAATTTGATGTTCCTGAGCTACTGGTCAAAATTAATCTGTATGCTCCTGCCCGAACACTCCGTTCGAGAGCCTTGCTACATGAAGATGTACATGCAACCAACTATGCTGCAAACAGTTCCTTTTTCGCCATGATTCATCAATTCAACGAAGTATCTGACCTATTTGACTTTGACATCAATGCCTCCAGATTTCGTCATCCTTTGCTGTTGGCCAATTTTTAATGTTTAATGAGTGACTACATTTACATTTAAGTGTTTCATTGAGACTACCAAGTCAGATGAACTATAATAATAATAAATAAATAAATAACCAAATAAATATCAAACAATTTTGAGAAGTTCCATGCAAATCGGAGAAGATCGAATCTGAAATCCATGTTTTTTGCTATTTGGCCTGGAAATGTTCATTAGCAAATCCACTTGGCATTCGATGGCATGTAACAGCACAGATTGCAAGTACACTGAAAATTTCGATGTTGCTGCTCTTGACTAATCTGGTTTAATTTCTGTTTATAGCACGTAATTTCTTGAAAATGTTCAAAGGCAGTCCAAGTTTTCTTGGTCCATGCACCTAATTAATTGCGCTTCCGATGATCTGTTCAAATTTTCAGTAGAGCAACAAATCTGCTCATTTACCCTCAGCAATAAGATTTCTTTATAAGTAATATTACTTATATAACTTCATACCGTTGCTAACTTCCAGCAGCAAACAAATCCCAATCCTTACCCCTTTCTCACGAGCCAATGTCATTATCGATTCAAGGTCACCGGTCACGATTCCTCACAAACCACTTGGTTCTCATAGTGGCGACAATCGGAGGGTAACTTAGACTCGCCGGCTGACCAAGTCTAATTTGTAATGTTGATTTATTCATTCCAACAACCGACGACGACGCCGGCTGACGAACGCACATTCGTCGTCGAACCTAGTCTATTATTTTCCTGTCTAAATCCTTCGAAATCGGAAACTACTACACCCCTGTTTTGCTCTGCGCTATCACTGACAGATATCTTCTTGCGAAACTAGGTTCAATTTCAAGTTCTCCACGCCAATCATAACCCTCGTTACTTTCTTTTTTTTTAAATCTCGCACTGCAAACCCTAATTCCGCCACTTTGTTCAAGTAATCCTCATTATCGACAACGACGACGACGGTGATTGAATTCGCGTGCCACGATTGAAGTAGTGAAGTGTAAGTAAATGCGACGGCACTGTGCTGTGGCGGAGGACGGAAGTTTTCCTTTTCTGTATCATTAGCCTAAAACCGTCGTTCCTGCGATTGTTCGTTGGTTCGTTCGTTGCCAAAAATAAGTACTAGTATGTATAAGAAAAGCCAACGCGATAGGAGGCGCGATTTGCATACAAATCAGATGAATACCAATTGATGGCGGCTTGCTGCTCTGCTGCTCTTTTGGGTTTCCTCGCTTTCCGCGAAGCGCAATCCGGGTAACTACGTACCCAGAATGAGTTCAACTGGTTAGCTCTCTCCAATTCGGGTGAATTTCCCTTGAAAGATCTCTTAAAGATGGTTATAGAATTTGGGATGACATCTTAGTCCCCTAGCCATAGATAATCGATTTTTTTTAAATCTTTAGAAAAATCAGATCCAGTTCTATCTTACAAGTTGTTTAAATATTATATTGAATTTTTAATTCTTAGGAGGGTGAAAACAAGACGATTTTTTCACCCCCATAGTTCTTCCATTATTCTATCTTTTTGTTAGGCACCATTATAGTGCATCGGGGCATTTTTTTTCTCCATATTTTTGCGCCTTCAAAACAATTGTTATATAAGCCTGTATACCGTTTTGAAAATTCAGAAAATTTGGTTTACCTGTAAGGACGAAATTCGAATAAAATCACACATTTTTACAAAAACCAAATTTTACGCACCATGCACATTTCTCCCTTTTTTTTCAAGTGGCGCCTTCTTTCCCAATTTTGAGTCGGTTCTTATTTTTTTCCCTACAGCATGCATGGGTGTGTGCAGTAGCTATCGCTTCCGGTGGTGGTGCACATTTCTGTGTTTGGTCGGTTAACCCAAACCTCACGCAAAGGACTTGACAGGCCTAGGCATCACGGTAGGGCAGGGTAGGGGCAGGGGTTAAGGAAATTTCATTAACTCACTGACGCACTCGCTGCTGCCAAAAGAGATGACGACGACTTCGACGAGCCTTCGACAACGATCGACGTCTTCGTCGCCGCCGCCGTCGCTGCGCTCATTCAAATGGCAATGGAGAAGAATTTTAATTTTGCGCTGTTGCGGACGCAAAAGAAAAAGTTGAAGTTTGAACGAGTGGATGGTGATTTGACTGGTATCGGGGAAACGATTTTTCTTTTTTTCTTAAGGATCGTTGATTGGTATTTCTGGATGATGCTCAATTCTAATCGATTTTTACGCTTTCTTTCCCTATTTCTCTTTCAGGTAAGTGCTTCCGTTGATGTGATGCCTCGACGTTAGTTGTGATGCTCGTTTCGTGCCCTGCAGGTAGTTGCCGTACTTCTGTTTCAGTTTATTAAAGTTTTTCTTCTTAAGGTCTTTCGTCGACATTTGTTCTAAATTTTTGGATTTATCTGCAAGTACTGTTTCTGTGATACACGAACCGGTAAATATGAAATTCTATTGCAGATTTGTATAAAATATATACAGAATTTGTAATTTATCACCTTATGAACAGATTTTGTTAAGTTTATGTTACCTTAATTTACGAACAAAGTTTGTTCTGAATATGGTCCTCAAAATACTTTAATATTTTTTTTCTGCAGCAATGTTTGGAAAAATTATCTACTTTAATAAGTTGTAGGTCAGGGGCTAGATGAAGACCTTGAGCGCTATTTTTGCATGAGGATACATCATGTTACAAAACATCGATTGGCCAAAATGGAGCTATCAAGGTCTTTGGATTTGGATTAGGAGAAGCCATGTCAAATTTTACTTGGAAAAGCAAAATCGAATTTGGATTACGAGAAGCAAGGTTAACTTTTACTTGAAAAAGCGCAATCGAAGTTAAGTTTTACTTGGAAAAGCGGAAGTTATATTTCCCCCTACTATCAGGTTTAAACCCTCTATAATAACCAAAACAAAATATTCCAACCTGGAAAAGCACCCGGTAACGAACATGGACTCGACAAAGGACTAATTTCAGAATAGATCAAGCACAGCAATCCCTAAACCGCTGAACCGTGAGTACACATTGGAAACACGACCGGACACTAAACTAACAATTGTGATGTTATCAACTCTGAAATTAGGGGGATTCCCTTCTGACCATTCAATTTTTTATGAAGTCTGTCACATGGAGGTCACTTCTGGAGCCGCAACACTTCCAGTAAGAGACGAACCAACCAATGGCTGAAATTCTCTAATAAATTTAAAACGAAATGGAAGATACCGAATACATTAGTGAAAATGTTACTTTTCTAATTTTAGAAATATATTAGAATACATTGTTCATTTGTCAACTCCATGATCATGTTAAATAAAAAATCTATTAATAATTAGAGGATGACACCCGAGCGCCAGGTGTTACCCAGTCAGTCTACGCCACTGGCTCCCGGTCTCGACGACAGTTGAGAGTGAACTGGTTTTCAAATTTCTCCAGTGAATACAATCTTTTCTTAAGTGATTCAGAACTTTTCGAAACGGATCAAGTGGATTGAATACTTTCCCGAGTGAATTCAATACTTTTTGGAGTGATTCCGAACTTGTCAAATCCAAGCTTTTTTTAAGTACCTTCAATCTTCAACGTGATTCCAAACTAACTGAAGTGATTCAGTATATTCCGATGTAATTTCAAACTTTTCATTGCTTTTCGAAGTGATTTCAGTAGTTCCCAATCTTTTCTGTAGTGATTTAGTTGTTTCCGAAAGGTTTCCGCAGACTGGACTCAGTACTTTCCGAAGTACTGGTGGAATTCCGAATTTTTCTAAAGTGATTCAGTACTTTCCGAAGCGATTCAGTTCTTTTTTTATCGTTTATTATAAAGGTTTTCACCCGATTCCGTATTTCCTGATGCGATTCCAATCATTTCAGTACTTTCTGAAGTGATTCAGTACTTTACAAAGTATTTCCAAACTTTTCTGAATTGATGGAGTACTTCCTGTGATCCACACTGACAGATACAACTGCTGCTGCTGGAATCGACAACAGATGAGAGTGAACTCAATTTTAAATTTTTTTAAAGGGATTCAGGAATTTCCAATCTTTTCCGAAGTGATTTAGTACCTTCTGAATTGATTCCAAACTGTTCCGAGTAGATTCCGGAGAGTAGATTTTTTGGAGTGAGTTTGAACTTTTCTGAAGTGATTCAGTACTTTCCAAAGTAATTCTAAGCTTTTCCGAAGTTATTCCAAACTTATCTAATTTCCGAAGTTATTCCAAACTTTTCTAACTTCCGAAGTGATTCCAATCTTTCTGAAGTGGTTCTGTATTTTCCAAAGTAACTCAATACTTTCCAAAGTGATTCCAAGCTTTTCTGAAGGGATTCAGCTCTTCTAGAAGTGATTTCAAACATTTCAGTACTTCCTGAAGTATTTTAGTACTTTCCGACCTTTTATGCAGTGATTTAGTGGTTTCCGAAATGTTTCCAAACTTTTCAGTGTGGACTCAGGTACTTTCCGAAGGGATTCCTAACTTTTCGAAGTAGTTCAGTACTTTCCGACGTGATGCAATACTTTCAAAAGTGATTCTAAGCTTTTCTGAAGGGATTAACTTCTTCCGGAGGTGATTCCAAACATTTCAGTACGTCCTGAAGTGATTCCGTACTTTTATAAAGTGATTCAGTACTTCCAACGTGATTCCGAGTGATTTAGTGCTTTCAGAAACGATTCAGTACCTTACCCGATTCCGTGCAATTCCAAACATTTCAGTACTTTCTGCAGTGATTCAGTACTTTACTAAGTATTTCCAAACTTTGCTGAATTGATGGAGTACTTCCCGTGGTTCACACCGAAAGGCACAACTGCTGCTGCTGTAATCGACAACAGTTGAGATTGTATTAAATTTTAACATTTTCTTAAGTGATTCAGTACTTTCTAATCTTTTCTGCTGACGGCGCCGGTGGTGTAGTGGTAAGCGTGATTACTTCTCACCCCAGCAGGCCTGGGTTCAATCCCAGTCGGCGCCGCCGGGATGTTCTGAGGCATAACATCTCTGATCACGCCTTCCTTCGGATGGGAAGTAAAGCCGTTGGTCCCCGGTTCATGAGTTGATGGGTCGATAGGTAGGGTCCAGGTGTGGGAGCTGCCTTCCTGGCACGTCGGTAGCATTGGTGCTCAGCACGGAAAACAAGATCGACGAAAAAAACAAAAACCAAAGGAAAAAAAAAAAAAATAATCTTTTCTGAAGTGAAATGATTCCAAACTTTTCCGATGTGATTCAATACTTTTTGGAGTGATTTCGAACTTTTCTGAAGTGATTCAGTACTTTCCAAAATAATTATAATCTTTTCTTAAATGATTCGTAACTTCCGAAAATATTTCAAACGTTTCAATACTTTCCGAAGTGATTCCAACTTTTCTGAAGTGGTTCAGTATTTTCCAAAGTGATGCAATACTTTCCAAAGTGATTCCAAGCTTTTCGGAAGAGATTCAGCTTTTCTCGATGTTATTTCAAACATTTCAGTACTTCCTGAAGTGATTCCGAACTTTTTGTAGTGTTTCAGTACTGTCGGACCTTTTCTTCAGTGATTCAGTGGTTTCCGAAATGTTTAAAAACTTTTCAGTGTTGACTCAGGTACTTTCCGGATACCTTTTGGAGGCATTCTGAACTTTTCTGAACTGATGCAGTACTTTCCGAAGTGATTCAGTACTTTTTTTTATTATACAGGCTTTCACCCGATTCAGTACTTCTCGATGCGATTCCAAACTTTTCAGTACTTTCAGAAGTGATTCAGTTACAGTTTACAAAGTATTTTCAAACTTTTTTGAATTGATGCAGTATCCACACCGACAGGTACAACTGCTGCAGCTAGAATTGACAACTTGTCAAATGATTCCAAACTTTCCACAGTGAACTTTTCTGAAAAGATTCAGTACTTTCCAAAGTAATTCCATATTTTTCTGAAATGATCCTTAGCTATTCAGTACCTGCCGAAGTTATTGCAAACGTTTCAGTACTTTCTTAAGTGGTTCCAAACTTTTTGAAGTAGTTCAGTACTTTCCGAAGTGATTCAATACTTTCCAAAGCGATTCCAAGCTTTTTTGAAGGGATTCACTTCTTCCGGAAGTGATTCCAAACATGTCAGTGCTTCTTGATGTGATTTCGAACTTTTATTAAGTGATTCAGAACTTCCAACGTTATTCCGAGCTTTTCTGAAGTGTTTCAGTGCTTTCTGACCTTTTTTTGCAGTGATTTAGTGGTTTCCGAAATGTTTCCAAATTTTTCAGTGTGGACTCAGGTGCTTTCCGAAGCTGCAGCTAGAATCAACAACAGTTGCGAGTGAACTTAATTTTTCTTAAGTGATTCAGTACTTTCCGTGACGTGAAGTGACGTAGTACTTTCTGAAATGATTCCAAAATTAGCAG
The DNA here is from genome assembly GCF_037179485.1 of Ochlerotatus camptorhynchus. NCBI lineage: Eukaryota > Metazoa > Arthropoda > Insecta > Diptera > Culicidae > Ochlerotatus > Ochlerotatus camptorhynchus. The sequence goes on along the minus strand of NW_027040529.1, from coordinate 1,064,025 downwards.
AGTGGATTCAGAACTTTCAGAAGTGATACTATACTGTTTGGAGTGATTTCGGACTTTTCTGAAGTGATTCAATATTTTCCAAAGTGTTTTTTTGGAAGTGATTCTTAAATTGTGCAAGTGATGGAAGTGATTCCGAGATTTTTGGAAGTGATTCTTAAATTTTTTAGTACCTTCTGAAGTTATTTCAAACTTTTCAGTACTTCCCGTAGTGAATCCAAACTTTCTAAAGTGGTTCAGTTCTTTCCAAAGGCGTTCAGTACTTTCCAAAGAGATTCCAAGCTTATCTGAAAGTATTCAGTTCATCCCGAAGTGATTCCAAATTTTGTTAACTGATTCGAACTTTCCGAAGCAATCTTTTACTGCTGAAAATTTCAAAGGGGGAGTCTTTTACCGTTTTCAAATTATGAACTAAAAATTTATTGCCCAGAAAATTTTATTTTATCTTTTATTTTTTCGGTTTTATGCGGTCAATTGTTTTGAAGTGAGCAATAATTTGATATTAGTGTATAAATAATGAATACACTTAACTTAAATATTCCCAATAAGAGCACGAAGCGTACCTGAACCGAGATTTACAATTTTGTGAAAGCATTGGATGCGATTGCCGCTGAAATGGAAGCAACTTGCAGGGTTTTGGAGGTGAAAGCACTTGTCATAAATTCGTGTTGTTATTCGCGATGTAATTCGCGTTCATCAACAACTCGAAAGTTAACATTTTCGATTATACTGATGGAAAGTGGTAGAAATCATCAAGCCTACTAATTATAAATGCGGCTAATATGGTTCTCCCTATTTAAGCCTTATATTGCAAAGAAGGTGAGTTACCGGGCTTTATATGTGATGCTCAATACGTGCAAGTATACAATTTCACACCGATGGTATCTTGCTGCGTTCTACCGTTTGAATGAGCGTGTTATCTTGAGAAACTGAACATTGGCGTGTGCACAGGAAATAAACACAAGTGTTACATATGCATATGCAAGATGGAGAGGCACCGGATGAAGCAGATCATAAAAGTAACTACTAGGGTTGAGGAAATGTTAAGGATAATACATGGAGTTAATTGAGGTAAGAAATCATGAACTTGTTCGAAACTTTGCAGCGATTACCCAAGCATCCCAATCGTATGATTGATCGGTCTTATCCATCTACCTACTTATAAATGTTTGATTTTATAACTTAATAAACAAAACGTTCTAGACAAAACAACACTCCCTCAGACATAGTCAACATAACAGCAATAGATTCCGAACAAAGCAAACCCGTCGTGGTGCGACTTTCAATTGTCAGGTGAGGCAGCATTGAGCGTCATCCTCGTTCTGCCTCCCTCGCATCGAATCACATCTTGTTTATTTGTCCCTGTTTGTGCGAAGAAAGTCGCTGTGAATGCACTTTCCAGTCAACACAGCATGGGCAAAATCACATTCAAAAATCTCGAAACGAGCAAACACAAAAAAAAGTCAACCTTCCAGGGGACAAACGCCGCCGCCCGCTTTATTTGTGTAGGTGCCGTTTCTGATATTTATTTCGATGTTGTTTCAATATTTAAGATGCTGGAAAAATTATACGCGCTACCGCTCTCCAGACGTCTCGACGACGGCAAAGGACGGACGAACGCCGAGAAGCAAATTTTCCACGGGTTCATTTGAACAGATGGTCGAACGAGATTTCGATTTCGGAAAATTATTGCATACTTGAACATGATGGAGACTGTTTGAAATAGCACCGATTGCGAATAATTAATTGTTATTTTATGAACTTCTGCCGGTCGCTGGTACCCTACCATGGCTTGTCCGTAATGTCGATGATTAAGGCGTGCCCACTTTCCTCAATGTACTACGAGAGCGCAGAAGAAAAATGGCACGGTATCAAATAATCGGCCATAAAAGTGTTCGACAAATCAAATTATGCGCCTTCCAGCGTGAGTTTGAAGGAAAAGCACGACACTCTAACGAACGGTGTCGTCGCTCCGGCATAGTTACGGAATTCCTTACGGGCAATAAATTCCACCGTTTCTTTCGTCCTGTATGTGTGTGTGGGTGTTTGTGTTGGTGTATTTTGGCCCAAGACTCCCGCCTTGTTCAAACCGGGAATCCTTTATGTGTAGTTTGCGACGACTTGGGCTGAGACTGGCCCGTCAGCGTCTGCCACATTACACACGGGGACATGTTTCTCTTTCCGGGAGAGCAGCAGCAGTAGCGCCGCGGCCAAGATCCTGCTCCGGGACAAAATTAGTATGTAAATTGGCGTAAGCTTATGTTGGCAGTCCCGGAATTCATAAAGTACACTTTAAAATGACATTATTGGCCAATAAATTTTACCTCGCACTCCTTTGCTAGTCCGGGATCTCGCGGAAGCTGCCATGCGGTGCGGTTCGGTGGGGGACGGGAAGCAAACGGAACCCATTCTCCATATTCTACTGAATACCCTTGGGAGGAGCAGAAAGCAAATAAGCATCGCGCAAAATGAATTGCCATTGACCGGGTGGAGCTGGGAATGATGGACGCAAAGGATGGGTGCAGGGTAGGGAGAGGAAGAGAGAGAGAGAGAGAGAGAGCGAAAGGCCATGCAAATCGATCCCCATTAGTTGCAGCATCCCTCGGGACATTGGGTGCCGTAGCTAGGGGAAAAAGTCGTTTGCAGTTTCCTATGAATTTATGCCTAGAATTCGTTCCTCAAGGTACGAATTCGACGACCTTGTACAGGAATTATTTTGATATTAAAAATGTCTTGTTGTACATTATGTACATCGGACAAACTGAGGTCATTTAGTTCTGTAAATCCTGAAAAAAATGCCTACGTTCAATATACAGACAACTTTTGTTTCCTTTGATTTATTTTTCGTCGATCTTGTTTTCCGTGCTGAGCACCAATGCTACCGACGCCAGGGAGACAGCTCCCATACCTGATCCCTACCTATCGACCCATCAACTCATGAACCGGGGACCAACGGCTTTACTTCCTTTCCGAAGGAAGGCGTGGTCAGAGATATTATGCCTCAAAACATCCCGGCGGCCGACTGTGATTGAACCCAGGCCTGCTGGAGTGAGAGGTAATCACGCCTACCACTACACCACCGGCGCCGCTTACAGACAACTTTGAATAGGCTTTCTCTAAGCTACTGGATTGAAAGAAAATTTAACAGTTAAGTCTGGGGCCTCTGATACAACCCATCATCTTCTACTCAGTATGCAAAACGGTCATCGCTAGGCCACCGAGCCCCTTACATCACAACAAACCATTGTGTTTGATGATCATTCAAGCCCGGCATAAAGCTATTCAAATAAAATGACGCGTCTCTGGATAAAGTAAACTAATAGGATTAATTTCCCTAATGTTGTCCTAAGTGTCCCTAATTTGTTTTACGAAAAACTAAAAATATCTATTTGTACGGTCCGGATGACGCATCGTTCTAAGAAAATACGAAAAACAGGAGATTTTAATCGACGGGCCCAATATTTAGGTCCACAGGCCAACATAAGAGCCATTTTCCCTATTTTATGGTATATTTCACCGAGGATACGACTTTTCCGAATCGTTCCGATCGAGTTCTATTAGAAGCATTGTTCAAAACATCATGATGCTTAAACATGTACACGGCCGATGAAACTAACTTAAAATTGAGTACGATTTCATTTAAAAGCATAGACTGAGTCAGGTTTCCTAGATTTTCCTCAAAAATGATATCGAATATGAGGAAAATCGAGAGTAATTTTACTCAGTCTCAGTCTATGAGTATACTCACAGCCTGAGTAACATTTTGCTCGATTTTCCTAATAATCAAACAGATATTTTAGTATGCCTTTTTTGTCGATTTTTCCTTTTAATTCTACTACTTTTGTATCACTTTCACTTTCACTAATTCTCTTTCACTAATTCACTCTCACTATCACTTTGAACTATAACAGATACGTATTTCGTTTACTACTTGCAAACTTGTCCAGTGTCTAGTCTAGTGTCTAGTCATATAGACTAGACACTGAAGAAGTTTGCAAGTAGTAAACGAAATACGTATCTATTATAGTTCAAAGTGATAGTGAGAGTGAATTAGTGAAAGTGAAAGTGATCCTTACGAAAAAAAAAGTTCCAATCATTTCCAGTAAGTTCGCAAATCAAAGCCTGCAGTTCTGACCACTTTGAAGCAATTTCATAAACATTTGAAGTAGCATACCGGTTCCACTATCACAGTACCTTCAAATTGGATAAAGATAAGTTGTTCAAGCTGGATTGAAATTCAATTCATAGTTTGAGTTATTTTGGGTCTTAAAGTCGGACTTTAAGTAGTTGCACACCATGCAAACATTCTGTACTGCTATATCTCAAGATCCTGATTATTTAAAAGAATGATGTCTTCGGCAAAGTTGGTCAGGAGTGATTCCTTGAATGTGGACAGATCAATTCGAAATGTTCCCGTTATGCGGCGCTAGTGAGCTTCCAACATGAACATTTTCTGTGCTGATATATTTCAAAATCCTTATTATTTAGACGGGCGGCTTTTGGCAAAGTTGGTCAGGAGGTGAAAGACTACCGGGAGGTCATATCAATTGACCTCCTGATCAAATTTGTCGAAGACATCACCGTTCTAAATAATCAGGATCATGAGATGAAGCAATACATGGTATCCCAGGTTTCCAAACGATGTTTCCTAAACTCCAGTTGTATGAAGTTTTCGTATAAAGCACCTCCAATTTCTTAGATTTTTCCGAATTTAGATTTAAGCTTCATCAAAGCTCCTAGATTTTCGAAAAATTTCGCTAAATTTCTAAAGATTTCGCAAATTTGTCACAACATTTGACGAAGTTCTACAAATGTTTTGTGAACTTCTAAAAAAACTGGCTTAGTTCTACAAACATATCTGAAGTTTCATATTCAACTTAATTTGACTGATATTCTATTAAGTTTGATGAACTCCTTTCAAAGTTTGCTGGGCTTTTATAAACCTAGCTGAATTTCCGGAATTGCTGCACTTCTATAACGTTTTCAGAATTTTAACGCAGTTCAATGAATGTCTACAAAGTTTTCATAAGTTCTACGATGCTTCTTAGCGGTCTATAAAGTATATGAATTGGGATGCTTAGAGATGAACTAGCCTAAGGCTAAAAATCTCATTAATAAAGTTTAAAAAAAATGGGATGCTCATAAAAGTTTGGGAAACCTGGTTGTAGGTTAGGGAATTTTGTTTAATTTGCATAACTTCATTAATTACTAAGTTTAATGAACTTAAAAAATTAAAATTCAAGAAACTTTGTAGAACATAAAACAAAATCGCTGAAAATCAACGAAATTCATAAAGGTCAGAGAACTACATACGTAGCACTTCGAGAAACTTCGCAAAACTTAATTGCGCTGATATTTTTTTGTTAGTTCAAGGAACTTCTTATAAATTCTTCCAATTTTTTAGATGTTTAGGGTATTTCGTAATAGCTCAGGAAGTATTTAAGCCATCCAGCTTACTTTTAAAAACTTTAGGGTTTGATTTAAGGTCGTACAGGGTCATTTATGAACTTTTGAGAAGAACATACATGTTCTAAAATCTTGGACGAATTGATAGAACGTGTAAAAATAATAATTACTTGGAACAAGTCGATGGACCTTCATAGAAGTTGAAATTTTTTTCAGGAAGTAAAGATGAGGAAAGTTTGTGAATGTTCGATGGACAATAAAGCAATTTTCTCGCCCTACCGTTGAGCTTGTTGATTAGGGTCTACTCCGAGGTACATATAATTTACCATAAACTACCTAATTTGTTTGAGACATCCAAACAAATTGATTAAGTCGTGACTTAAGAACTTATCACTTTTCTATTTCTCTACAGATTTGGGCTGCGTTATATAGCTTATACAGCTCAAAACTATCTTCTTTCTGTTCTTATCGGCTAAAATGTTGTAGAAATTATTTCTATTTAGATCAATTGTTGCTAGCTGGAGAAGTTGCTGTTAAAATGTTCGTTTGAATTTTTCCTATCACATTTTTTTTAAATTTTCAAACAAATTTAGCTAGCTGGATCTAGAATTCGGAGGTAAACCATATGCGATTAATCCCCTTGGAAATTAATTTTTCCCATCTTCTCATAACCCCTGACTTCACCACTGTCCGCCAGCTCTTAGCGAGTGGATGAACTGACAGTGTGATTGCACGTACAGCAGACGGCGGAACAACCACCCGACCGGTTGGCAATGTCTTGTTTAGTCCCCATCGTCGTCGTCGTCGGAAGGCGTGGGATATTGCTGCGTATAACTTTCGATTTGTGTGCAATTTTTCCACCCACCAGATTGCTGCGGGGGCTCAACTTCTTCTCGACCGATGGCAAATGGTCTGCTTTATCAATTGCTTCATTTTGTATTCATATTGAATCTCCAGTGACCGACGACGATTGGAGCAAAATCGTAAAATCCGACCAGAGCAGAGCTACCTCGTTCCTTGTTGGACGAACAGCAGCTTATAGTACTGCCCGGCTGGAATAAGTCATCATTAAGTGTTTAATATATGCACTTAGCTGCGCGCTGGTTCACTAGAATCCAATATATCATGCAGTCCACTCGTAGATTTTTTGTTCCGCTTTCCCGGGGAAAACTGATAAATCATAACCGCTTCCCGCTCTTGCACGCAACGAATTTTACGAGTTTTATGCAAATGATTGCCGCTCTTTAGCCAAGCGAAAGAATGCCAAAAATAGACATTTAGTCCTCCGCTCCCCAGCTCGGTCCGCGCTGCTTCACAACAAGTTCATCCGAGGGGTCTTTTTCCTGCATGCCACATGCAATAAACCGGGAACTGCGGAATGTCGTCATAAAAGGGTAAAACTTGATCCTACGAGCCGTGGAAATATGCTTACGGTTTCCTTAAAATCTCTCGGACGGAAATTTATTCATGACCCAGCGCCAGAGCCTACCGACGTACCGAGCCGAAGAACGGTAATGTCGTTGTCCATGCACTGCTTGCCGGAAGTCGATAGATGTGGAAGGAAGTGTGTGTGTGTGTGTGTTTGTGTAGCGCTAAGGGTAATAAAATTTGCTAAATTTATATTTTATTAATTTTTTATTGATGTTGGCTGATTTATGGCTTAATTGTGGTCGTAAAAAACAAGGAGCGTGGAGTTCCTGGAGGAGCGCGTGCCAAAAGTCACCCGTTTTGGCCGGTGTGGGGGTTAGCAGGGTTGAAGTGTTGTTTTCGACTGTTTGACCAATCCCGTTAGATTTTTTGATGTAAGCTTAGGGGTGATTTCAAAGGAATTCACATAAGAATTCGAAAGGAGCTCTGGGAATAAATGTGAGGAAAATTTCAAGAGAAAACTAAGGAATGCTTTCAAGGTAGTTCTGAGGAACTCCAAATTTCAGGTGACACTTAACCTAAGTAGAATTCCAAGGTAGATCTGAGTAGAATTCCTAGGGAATATTGAGTATCAATCAGAGGAAATTTTGAAAAGAATTCTGATGATAATTTCACGATGATTATGAGGCGAATTCTAAGAAGTTACTGGGACCATAGGAAAGGAATTATAATCACAATTCCAGAACTCTTAGGAGTGTATTTAAGGGTATTCTATAGAGGATTACAATTAAATGAAAGAAGATTTACAGGAAAACTTCAAAGAAATTAGGAGGAGTTCTGACTTGAAAAACAAACAAATTTTGAAGAAAATTATTGGGATTTGCAAGGTAATTGCAAATTTATTCTATGCATTCATAGGATAAATTTGCAATTCTTGTGAGTAGAATACCAAGGCAAGGAGGATAATTCAAAGGAATTTCTGAAAAGATGTTATTAGTATTCCAAGGAAATTCTGATGAGAATTCTGGTGACACTAGTCTACTAACAAGACACTGATGAAATTTGCACATTGTAAACAAAACACGCATATCTGTCAAGGCTAAGTAATTAAGGTAGTGAAATTAAATGCAGGTATGTTATTAATCCGTAATTCCAAGCATAGTTTGAACAAAATTTTGAAAAAAATTCCACATAAATACTTACAACAGTTTCAATGAACCTAGGTGTATTCCACGGAAGATCTGTTGAGCATTTTAATTTTTTTGGACGACTACAATATAATTCAGAAGGAATTTCGAGAATAATTCCACACCCCAGCAGGCCTGCGTTCAATCCCAGTCGGCGCCGCCGGGATGTTCTGAGGCATAACATCTCTGATCACGCCTTCCTTCGGATGGGAAGTAAAGCCGTTGGTCCCCGGTTCATGAGTTGATGGGTCGATAGGTAGGGTCCAGGTGTGGGAGCTGCCTTCCTGGCACGTCGGTAGCATTGGTGCTCAGCACGGAAAACAAGATCGACGGAAAAAACAAACCAAAGGAAAAAAAAAGAGAATAATTTCATAGAAATTTTGAGAGAATGCTTTGGGGGATTCCTACGTAATACTAAAACAGGTAATTAAGAATTTGAAGTGAACTTCAGAGAAAATTCAAAGAGTGTTCTGCTACTAGAGAGAGTTCTAGGATGAAATCTGTGGAAATTCTGAGAAGTTTAAATTTCGTTTCGAGAAAATTCTTAAAATAAATCATTATATATTCTATGAAGAGTTCCAATGGTATCAGGATAATTCAAACATATATTTATTTTCGAATTCCTGGACACAGAAAAAAAAAACAAGATCCAGGATATAGCTAAAAAATAAAAGTTTTGAGTCTTTTTTTTTTATTTGCCGTGCGCAGAAAAGTCCTGGATTATGAAAATCGTCAAAATTCAGTGAATGTTTTAGATATTTGGAGTTTAAAAATAATCAGATCAGTATTCTGGTCATAAAGAAATGTTTTTTTTTTTTGTTTTTGGAATAGTTTTGATTGCAAAGCTGTCTAAAAGGATCCTCTCAAAATTATCTTTAAGTTCACCTTATAAATCTTTTGGAATTCTTCTTAAAAATCCATTAAAACTCCTCTCAATATTGGTCAAGTATTCACCTTGAAATTTCCTTGCAATTGAGCAGTTCCAAGCCAAAATTTCGAATCAGAATGTGCATGAAGCATTGCATAATTGTTTTTTAAGGGCAATGATTCACATTTTTGCGGAAAAAATTCAGCCATTTTGGATCTTGTAAAATTTTCAAATTGGTGTCTTTGAATTTTTTCAAAAAATTGTTGCACGGAAACGGCACTTCTGATTGAAAATGACGTCTGAGACAAAGTCGTAGAGGAAAAATCATTTTTTTTAATTTATCCTAGAAAGACATTATTTTCGATCAGAAATAACGTTTTCGTGAAAATTTTAAAGGACTTCATTTTGAAAGTTAAACATGATTCAATATGGTCAAATTTAACCAAAAATGTGAATTATTGTCCATAACAAACAATTCCGCAAAGTTTCATGCAAATCGGAGAAGGTCGTTATTGGAACTGCTCAATTTTTTTTAACCATACTTGGCATGCACAGTTGTGCACACTAGCTGCTCATTTGTTAATAAATTTTCACTCAGTTGTTGAAATTGGTTTTTCGTTAAAATAATTGATAAATTAGGATCATAGTTTACTATAAATATGCAAAGAGTAGGTAAATCTTAACATTTGAATCAACACCAAGAATTTTACACAGTCTGAGATGTGCAGCGAGCATTTCTCACTTTATTTTTACAACGCGAAAACAAATACAATTTATTACTAATATCAAAATGTACTTTTTTACGTATCTTTAACAAGCTTAAACTCTATTATATCTACTGCTTCAAAAAGACCTATATTTCGTCAACTGTGTCCAAAGTTATTGGCAAATGAGCAGTTCGTGATCAAATCTGTGTATGCCAAGCATGCTTCTAACTTCCTTTGAGAACTACTGAAATAATTCGAAAATATTAACTATGTACCAAGCAAGAGTTTTGGTGTTATTATCTTCTTGTAAACCATGATTTAAGCTTGAACAATGCTTTTAATTAAACCCTCGGTTAAACTTGTCATGCTATTTGAAGTATTTTTATCATATTTAGCTATTTCCATTATACCGGAAAAACTATGGCCACTCTGGAGTTCGGATTGACGTCAAGGTGATTGACGAGTTTGTGAATTTGGTCTCACTGGTGACCGCCGATAATGACACCAGCTGAGATCGAATAAAGTTCGCAGCCGCACGAAGTTGACTATCTACAAAAGGCCGATTGGTTCGCTAATCCTCCGGCCGCACGGCCGCATGTGACCTGGACTTTTCTCGTGAAGGACCAACGGTGAACGGACGTACCTACTGCAGTGAGTTAAGATGGAAGAACGTGGAGAAGGCGAATGAACCGCGACTTTTACCAGCTTCTGCGAGAACCACCCATCGTCCATAAACTACGGAGGTCTTAACGGATAAGTTTGCTGACCTCATTTGCTTTGTTCATTTGTGGTTTTATGATTCGTGAGCGTTCACTCAGAGTGAGCGCTCACGAACCGTAAAATCGCTTATTGTGACACTCTGAAGGCAATATTGACAGGATTTGTGTGTCAAACAGATACTTTATAACCTCTTCTTGTAACTTACAATTAATAATTATCATTATAACGTCTAATGATTTCATAATTCCGGAAAACAGTTTTTTATATCAAGTGAGTGGAAGCAACCCTGATTTCAGGGAATTCCATTTTAGTTCTGGAAAATCAGTAGTCTGGAGTATTGAACTGATCCGTAATATTGAACATGGACCTAAATTTCTAATTTTGTAAAAGCACATCTCTGCATATCAAATTTTCGATAATGCGATAAATATTGTGGAGGACAATCCACTAACCAACAAGTCTGCTTAGTAATAATCTGACTAGTAATGTGCCAAAGCCCTGTATTAGTCGTATATTAGTTTAATATAGGAAAAACAATCCAAATTAGCAGGCTTATTGGTTACCTGTGATATGCAATACGTGCTTGTGAACGATTTCCCATCAGAGGTATCCCGCTGCGATCAAGCGTTCGGTTAAACGTGTTATCCATAACAAATGGAGATGGGATGGGCATTAGACTGATGCAAAATTTGAAATTTTCGCTCCACAGTGTCCTGATTGGCCTCCGAAAGTTTAAACTCATTTGATAAGAAACTGAATTGGCACAAACCATTTGAATTTTATATGGAAATTACTATGGGAAAACAAAACTTTTTGTTCATTGTCTTCTAGCTTTTTTACATATTGTACTGTTAACAAATTATATTGCTATTCCAATGGGAATTTTTATCAGCTACAACTTTGCAGAAAATCGTTTTTCAGCCAAACGTCATATTAAATCGTTATTAATTGTTTAAGAGATTGATAATCTTATGGCAAGATTAAGCAACTGTATTGTGGGCAACACTGTATTCTGCAGTGTGACATAGTAACCATGATTTTTGTCCTCTATTCTACGCGTCATAAACGCAAATGTTGCCTGCTGAACAGTTGATTGAGCATAATCATAAGACATCAGTGACTTGAATCATTAATAATTTGTGTTCCTTACATTTGATCGAAAAGTGGTCTTGAACAAAGTTGTAGCTGACAAATTTTTCAACAGTCGCAGTTATCATTTTCTAACGTAGAGTGATCTAAATTTTTAGATAGATAAGAACCGAAATTATGGTTTCCCCATATTAATTTCCATATAAACTTCAAATGGTTTGGCCAAGTCAGGTTCTTACTAAATGAGTTCAAATTTAAGAGGCTTGTCAGGGCCCAATTTGGAACCGTTTGAGCACTGCGGAGCGGAATTTTCAAATTTTGCATCAGTCTAATGGGCATTGAAGTGTGCACGGGGAATATATTTTATGACATGGGATTAAAGACAAGTGCTTCATATGCGGAAATATCCCTAGCGGAAAGTCCAGAAACAGTCAGAAAAATAACTAACAAGGATAAGGAAAATTACATGTCAAGGAGTATGGAGTTGAGGAAAGATGGGGATAATGAACCTGTTGAACACTTTCTGGCGATCAAGCCAGTGATGAAAATGGATGTTGTTGGGATTAAACCGATCGTTTTATGATAACATTGTCAATCAAAGTAACAACCCGGTTACTGCTTTAATTCATTACCTGTCTCATAACATGTCTAAAATGTGTAAATTTAGAAAAATGTGAATGATTGTCTATACCTGATATTTTTTTTTAAACCACTGAAGAATTAGGGAAAGTCAAGGAATTTAGTTGAGCAAGTCCACGCCAAATAGTGAATATATAAACGAATTGCAAATTTTACCTTTCAGAATTCCATGAAAATTCACATCATTGTTCGCTAGGGGCAATGAACCAAGTTTGTGTTGGAATTCGGTCATTTTGACACTAGCCTAATTTTCACAAATGGCGCATTCGATATTTTCCAATTGATCATAGCCCGATAACGGCTCCTCAAATCGAAATGACGTAGAAGACAAAGTTGTAGGAGAAACTGGATTGTTTTTTTTTTCAGGAAAAGTACACACTGAAATAATCACTGAAGCTGTAAAAGCTTCAATGGAAATAGCAAATAGCAAAGTACATTTTTTTGATTTTTAAACTTAGATTTATTTCAAAGCTTATCAAAAACTTTTTAGATATTGGACACAATGAACACTTTAAAATTGACCAACATCGTTGAACATCAAGTTTTACTAGTTTAGTATTATTATTTTAGTTAAATGTTTGAACTTATTTTCAAACACAATATTAATCCAATCTTGTGCATGGGAAACGATTTTTTGAACTAAAACAAAAATGCTTTTAGCAGTAGAAATAATTTAATAATTATTAAGAGTTGCTGTTCTATGCTTTTGATAAATTTTAAAGTGTCTTTGGTGGTACCGGTATTATCGGTAATACCGGGTACTCCGTGATTAACCAGATTTAGCGAAATTTGCACAAAGAACCATATGAATGGGGCTTGGTCATCGGGGAGGGAAAGGATTGTTAGTTCAACACCCGTTGTTACTAGAGACCGAGTATACCTCTGCATCTCCACGGTTTTCACGGGAAGGACGTTTTTGTTAGTGGGAAGGGTAAGTTAGATCTGGATTCACATTGGGAAGTGATGGGATCTTTTAAAGGCTGTTAAGCAAATGACGCTGCCCTATTAACTCAGTAACGTAAAAGAGCTTGGGTTCTAACCCACGATCTTCTGATCAGTAAGAAAAAACGGTCGCTCTAAGGCCACCGTGCCCCTTACATCACAACAAGGTACGACCGACGATCGTTCATTATCGTTCAATGAAATCAGGCATAACATTTGATAACGGCACAAAAGCATTTGTAAACAAACTTTCTAAGGCCCTTTACACGCAAACCAAAGTACGCCCACGGAAACCAACAACATCATCGGATAGGGGCAACTATCACCTTTCCGAAAGTGGTATTGGTTTGCGTGGGCGTACTTTGGTTCGTGTGTAAAGGGCCTTAGAAAGTTTGTTTACAAATGCTTTTATGCCGTTATCAAATGTTATGCCTGAAATGAAATCTTGCAAAGTAGTTAACAATGTCTTCCGAACATTGGTCTAAATATACTTATTACTTTTCTGAATCGTTCCTCGAATTTCTGTTATTTACAATTCTCTACAATAGTAGCTTGGATGACAGATTAACTCAGTAATGTAATGAGGCTTGGGTTTTAACCCGTGATCTTCTACTCATTAAGCAAAAACGGTTGCTCCATAGCCACCGTGCCCCTTACATTATTACAATCTACGAGCGACTTAATAAAAAGCTATTCAAATGAAGCGACGTCTCTGAAAGCAGACAAACAATTCAACTATTGGCTATTAACTTCGCTTTATGCTCTCGGAATCCAACTATGGTGGTTTATTCTGTTGTGGGAGAGCTTGGGATTAAAACCATGATATTCTGCTCATTAAGCAAAATCGATCCCTGAGGGTTATCGAGCATCTCAAAATCACAACACTCCACGGCATAATATGATTAAGTTTTCATTTGGTATGTAACGAACAACAGAAATACGCGATAATTCATATAGTTTCAGCGGCTGATGGTTAATTTTAAATATACTAACGGTACGGCGATTATGACGACAACAGCAAATTTGTAACTTACAATTTGTCTAGGATATAACATCTTTGCCCGGCACCTCCATTTGAGCTTCATGTCTGCTATCTGCCACTGTTTGCAAAAATAACTAATAGCAATTACCTTTGTTGTAATACTTCCTTCGACGAAATTTTTTTTTCTTGCATTGCCATCTGGTCATCTGGGAGGAGGTTTGCGTCTAGTGCGTTCCCCAGTAACCTTTCATGGCCACCAGCTACCGCCCGTCCAGTCTTGGGCGTATCCAGCGAAGCATCCTTCAGTTTGCTCACAATCTCCGACACTTGCGAGAGACCAGCAAACGAGCACTTTTGTAAGCCGTAAACTTACTGATTCACGGCAACGCCGGCTACCAAATCTCCAAAACCAAAACTCGCGCCGGACAGCACTTTCCTCAGCTAATTTTCCAACCGCACACGGTGACGAGACTCTCGATAGAACTACACGCCGAAAGCGTGACTTTCGAAAACGGTGAACCGGCCTCCCGAGAGGCAATGAAAATTACATGCAAACTTATTTATTTATTTTGTGATACGGAATTTCCACTGAATTTTCCAACCTAAAATGCACGAATTTCACCACATCCAACTGCGAAACACATTCAGAAGCACTTTTGGTACACTTTCGATTTCAATTTCGGTCGAAAACACTTAATTTTTGCAAAAACTAGTTGCGAGTGAACCAATATCAACACCGACCGTGCCGAGGTCCCAAAATACCGGTACTGGCATGAGCAAACACTGGTATTTTAGGTACTCGTTATTTGAAAAATGGTAAAGTAAATTCAAATATTTGATGCTTATAATATCTTTGAAGCATTTTTAGTGGCACTGCCAACCAGTTAACAATTCTAAAATATTTTAAAAAGCTTAGTGAAAAACCTAGCTTATAACAATTTATAAAACATCGTGCATCGACAAGCTTTGAATACTTTGAAACTGAAGAATTTAAAATAAAGTATATCACAATACATACTTTTCAAACTATTAAGAACGGTTTGCCCAAGAGTGCACCATACTTCAGTAGATTCAGAGAAATCATTTATATGTATCTGGAAATTTCGCGTCAAATTCAGGAGATTGAATAAATCTTTTTTTTTATTATAGCCGCCTTAACACTTTTTGGTTATTCCTGACTTGCAAAAAAAAATGAAGCAGTGACCAAGGAATGGATGTGAAGCACTACACTAGGTGCCAAACTCCTTTGAATAAATGATTTTTCTTATTTGTTTCTTTCCATATCCATTTATTTTCATAAAATCCCTTGGTACTGGTATCTTACCGGTATTACCGGTATTGAATCTCTCGGTACCGAAATACTGGTATTCGAAAACATGGTCCGGTATTGACAACTTTATTTGATTCTTTAAAATCTTGAAAATGTATTTTTTATACTATTGAAGTCAGTTTTTTGCATTTTTTGACAAACATTTGTGACATTTTTCAACGGATATAAAAATTAAAAAAAAAAGTGAACTGAATTTCGAATAATCTGTTCTTAGGTCTCTTCCACCAATTAAAAGTGCATTTTATTGAAAATTTCAATATTTATAATACGATTCACAAGTAAGCTTCTTTATTTTCACGAAAATATAATCGATATTCGATTAACCGTGGAAATTATCTTCCATTAATGACACCCTCATCTTCCCGGAATCGGCCGGACGGAAAAACTCCATCTAGCAGCTGCCACCATCATCATCATCATCGGTCTAATCCCTAGGAAATACATCGCCACTGAGAGCTTCACGACAGAAAAACCCATGTCTTCCTCGAATAAAACCGAGAGAAAAATATTCATCCCTCATCTATTACATCTCGCCCATTTCTCCCCACTCTTTAGCCCAGAAAACAAACACAATTCTTCGGAAGAGCTTTTTCCTGTTATCCTGCCCTACGCAGTGACTCTCCCGTGAGTTGGTTAAGTTTTCTTAACGGAGAATCCGCTGAGGGGGGAAAAAGTATAATAGACCTCCTACGCAGACCCTACGCACGAAAGAAGCTTATGGGTTAGATTTCCTCGAATCAGAAGCAATTTAGCCAACCTTGCCACAGAAATGCTTTTAAACGGAAAATTGGTGATGGAATTATGAAGCGTTCCATGAAACAATCACTCCATTGATCGCCCCTGAACCTATATAGGGGAAATGGTTCCAATGTTGGCCTATGGATCTGATAAAAGTCTACTGTTCTTCAATTTTTCTTAGATCAATGCGTCATGGATACTTTTGGTTGCTAGTGAAACATTGTCATGAAATGCTTTCCTTGGAAATTGTTCGAAAACAATTTAGCTTTCATCCCTATTTGTTTTACGTGGCAATGTATCAAAAGTTATGCCGCGGTATTCCTCAGAAAACTCAATTGCATCATAATTTATTCTCGTTGTTGTTTTATGTAAATTATTATAACAATCTAATGGGACGCATTACGTTCGCCATATTTCGGTCTAAGACCAGACGACATCGGTGTTAACATTTTGACAAGCCAAGCTGGACACTGGAGACAAACACATACACGTCTGGAAGCATGTCCACCGCCCATCGTTGATTGTACTTGAGCAACGTTCCTCCAACCATGCGTCAACGTGTTTCATTTTTTGTTTGAGCGCGGTAGGTACATTCTGTTGACTGCCATAAATCTCAGCCCTTTTATCGCTTTCTTATGTTTTTGTGTGACTCCACCGCCGCCCCGCTGTTGTTGCCGTTGCCGGTGGGATTTCGCTCGGTCTTGTTCCCCCTTCTTTCTTGGAAAACAAACACATCACGCACATTGGGTTATAGTTGACTCTCGTCGAGGTCGTCCGCCGTCGGTTGTTTGGATGTTGCTCCCGAAATCAAAGCCGAGCCAAGCCGATTACCGCACCCACGCAAGATTTATTTGTTGCGAGGAATAATGGCCAGAATAAACAGTAATCCTACGAATAAAATTATGGTGATATACGACTGTTTGCATCGAGAAGTCATAAATAGCCCCGTACATGCAGAGCTTGGATTGTGGCGCGGAAAAAAATGCGTGTTGACGAACAGCGGACAGTATGATATGCAGAGGGCGCTTTTAAGGGAGTTGTGGAAATTAACCCCAGCAGCGTATTCTTACATTGCAATGTGCATTAAATGTGACATTCATCTGTATAAATGCATTCGCTGTTCGAAAATATTATTTTCGAACTCTTCTAGGCAGTTGTTCGTACTTTTTAGATGGCGGTTTATGAGATCCCGAAGAATTTCTGGAATAACTGCAATGCCCATAAGCTCTCCAGGGTGACCCATATGTTCTAAATACATACGGCCTCTGAATTTGAGTCATAAGGACTGAGTCTTCTATAGGTCTCCAGAATTGACTTATAAGCAATCCGTGGTTGATTCAAAATATTCGTACACGGAGAAAAAATACTACCCAAAATTTGAGTTCTTTTTACTTAATATTGACTTCAGCCTCTCACTTGCACTCGTTATTGTTGTCAAAAAAGGAATAAGAGATTCGATCCAACTATATAGTTCAGCCCAATAAGTTACTTTTGAGTAAATTGCATATCCTCAAATTTACGTGAATTAAGCTTAATTTTGGGTGGAATATACTTAAAAGTAGGTATTTTTTTTGCTGGTGTTAAATGGAAACTACTATATGCGATTTACTCATATTTGGGTTATTGGGCTGAACCCCGGAAATGAGGGAAAAGTACTTTATTTTGGGTAGTTTTTCGTCTCCGTGTAGATATAACTTACAAAGACAGAAAACCTATGCAGTTTACCGAAGATCTCTAAAATGTATCGATTTGTGACATCCCAAAACCCAGCGGCGCCCGTGGTGTAGTGGTAAGCGTGATTACCCTTTACACCAGCAGGCCCAGGCCTGGGCGCCACCGGCATGTTCTGAGGCATAACATTTCTGATCACGCCTTCGGAAGTAAAGCCGTTGGTCCCCGGTTCATGAGTGGATGGGTCGCTAGGTAGGGTCCAGGTGTGGGAGCTGCCTTCCTGGCACGTCGGTAGCATTGGTGCTCAGCACGGAAAACAAGATCGACGGAAAAAAAAACAAACCAAAGGTAAGTAAACTGATTAGGTCAGTAAACTTATCCAATAAGGTCTTTGGAGGTTTTCCAATAGATCTTCATACGGTCTTTGCAGTTTACAAAAAGTTTCTAGATTAAATTTGTTCTGTAAATCCTGAAATTCCATTTTTTTTTCAAGTCAGAAATTTCTAAACTAAATAAATCTCAGAATCTAGAAAAATGTCTAAGCCTTTGTAAATTTTAATTCTTGAGGATTTTTTTCCCTAGATTTAATTTCTTAAGATTTCTGTAAAAAATTCGAAGTTCAATCTCTCACTGTTTGCAATTTGACCTTCAAAGGATATTAATGAATCAAAATTCATTCCAATTTGTATCTCAGAGATGCCATGACCGATTAAATTGATTTTTTTAACATCATTCCGGTGAGTGGTTCTTACATCTGTTGAGTGGTACTCCCCACCAGGCCCTCACTCTTTGTTAAGAATCAAGTCAAGAATGTGTTGGCACGGGGGTGTTTTTTTTTCAATCTTTACCATATATCTTACCTATCATTGCGACAACATATAAATTTTTTTCGTGGAATTCCCGAAAATGAAAGAGAACAATCACCAGATCCCATGCCTACCTTGCAATCGGTTCCGGATGTTCCGGAATATGGAACCATATGGTTAAATTTATTATCTATCATAACCATCTCAAGCGACATATCAACTACTTAACGAAACATGAACAATGGTATATTCGGATCTTTCAGATCATGCTTCACGACGATCAAATTTGATATCTTCAAAAGGAAATCTGTCATAACCCTGCGAAGCGACTCACTAAATCACATCTGCTCGACGAATTATCACCAACTATAGAGCCATATGGCTACCATAGAACCAGTTGTGGATATTTCGGATTATGGATCCGTATTGTTAAATTTGATCTCATAGTCATATCAAGCGACATATAAAATCACATTTTGATTTACGGTTTAGCGACTTTGCAGTCAATTTAATTGTTTATAAGATAGTTTGAACATACTGAGAGGTTAGCACATATCATCGGTAAGAGATGTGTGTGTGAGAAAATTTGCGAAAAAATCTAAGGGCACCGGTGGAATTCGAACCCACCATTCCCATTTAGTACACGGGTGCATTGCCAACTATACAACGGTGGACCTATATGGTCTATGGATGTATTTGGCTAATGACATTTGAGTTTCGAATCCGTTTCAAAGTCGCTAAACCGTAAATCAAAGTAAAAGTAATGGACGATACTCATCGCTATGGCCCGGTGGTCGGAGCAAAGGCTGGCAGCAAAGTTTGCTTGTCTTTCACCCTGCGAAAGTGTAAAGCAGCAGCGAAGAGAAGACATATACATACCCAGAAATAACGAAAGCTCAATGTGTAGCCATCGCTCCGACGAGTCCGACGCAAAGAGCGCCACTCAGTGTAGGGTTGCAAATGGGAAAGCCAGCAGAAAGACAAAATTATTCTTCTTTATGCCCTTCTCCACCTCCTATGCATGCAGTCGAAATCAAAGAAGACATTAGCACTTGTTGTATTATATTCGCTCCCTGCGCCGCACGGAGTGTACCGCTCATTGTGTGGATCGCTTTCTCACAGATTAGTTGGAAAAGAGTGTGCGAAGTAAATGGGAGAACCACACACTCTTTGTCGAGTGTTGTGAGATGCATGCATAAAGTTGCTTTGCTAACGCTCTGAGGTACTTTCCAGCACTGGTTATGAGAGATATCGAATTTGATCATATGGAACCATAATCCGAAATATCCAGAACCGGTTCTACGGTGGCCATATATGGTTGCCGTTTTGAATGCGATTGCTCACATTTCGTTGAGTAGATGTGATAATAAATTTGACCATGTGGAGCCATAATCCGGATCATCCGGAACCGACTCTAAGGTATGCATGTGGTCTTTGGTTTGTTCTCTATCATTTCCTGGAGTTCCCGAAAAAAATGTTGTTGCAATGATAAATGGTTTTCCATTAAGGGTTTCCTATCTTTAAAATTGAATAAAACAGTTGTGAAGAAGTTGTGTGTGAGATATTGACGAGATTTTTTTTCGATTGTAAGGCCTATGAATATCATTATGTATGGAATATGATAACGTTCCAATGGCCGCCTCAGCTTCGCTTGGTGGCGTGCATCTGAGAGGTCTAATTTTCCATAACTCTGGCGCACAAATCGGGTTGAATCTCGTTGATGGCTTGAGTGTTCTTGTTCTTCACCGCCCAGCACAATTTTGATGAAGTAAGGAAGCAGAAACTTTCAAAGTTTGCCAAGAAATACATCGATCTGCTCATATGGCAAACGGAGTGCGCCGTTCGTGACTACCGGGACTGTAAACGGGGAGATCTACCTCAAGGAGTGTCTACAGAAGCGTCTGCTTCCTCTGTTTATTTGTTTATTTGTTTATTTGTTATGTTTGCATCAACCGACTAGAAATAGTCTCAATGATGTGTTGTAAAAAAAAGTTCAGATTATACAGACTACATATACTACAGTTACTACAGTTTCAAACGAAAATAACTAGGAAAGCATTGTCAAGTTACTAAAAATTTATAAGTCTTAAATTTTACACTTAGCTGTTGGGTATTAAGCGCCTTCGGTCAGTAAAAAAGGCAGAGACTGTTGCGTAGTGATCGAGGTTGAACATTAATGTTCACTTGTTGCAGAATTGCTTCGCAGTCGATTCTTCCTTGCGACCGTTAAGGCTCTGAAAACATCTCTTCGGATACGTAAGGACTCTACATTCGTCAATGGGCAGCGATTCTCGTAGCTTGGAAGATGAAGTGGGATCTACAAGCCAGCTTACGGAGCGCGAAGCGAAGAAAACATCGTTGCACAGATTCAATTCGCTCGGCCCCATTATTGTAGTTCGGGCTCCAGACTGCAGAGCAATATTCCAACGTAGATCGTACGAGAGAGCAATAGAGCGATTTCAAACAGTAAATGTCTGTGAAGTTCTTAGTAATCTTGAAGACAAAGCCAAGAGTTCTGGACGCTTTGTCGACGACATACGATATATGGTGTGGGTTGAAGCAACACGAGGGCCCTAGGATCTTCTGACCGGATCTAGCTTCGTGCCACTATTCAAATGTTGTCCTGGAGTGGTACGCACCGGATCTAAGGCCTATCGAAAAATACTGGGCTATTATGAAACAGGCACCACGGAAGCATCCCAAGGAGGTCAAATCTGAGGAAGACATGAAAAAGTGGGTTTCCGTACAAAAAAGCTGCAGCCAGATGTTGTACAGATCCTAATGAGTTGAGTTAAGCGTAAGGTGCGAGCGTACAGTTATGGTATTGAAGTTGAATGAAATAAATAAGCCAAAAGCTCACGAATGGGTTATATTTTATTGTCTGCAAGTTAGAAAAGGATCGGTCAACTAGGTAATTTTCTACAACGTTTTTTCTGAGATGCAATTTGATGTGGGGTCACCCTTTATGCAGTCGGGAATGCATCGCTCTAATTCAGTATCAACATATTATTACAGAATTTTTGAATTTTTGGGATCTCAAGAATGAAGAATTTTTAAAAACATACAATTTTTAATAATTGCCCGAGTTTCAGAATTTATATAATGTTTTTAATTGCGAGATATTGAAAGTTTTACAAAGTTTAAGAATTTTTCTGAGATCCAGAATAGTGAAAATTATTCGAGGACCGCTAGCCCCAACGCTATTGAGCTAGTGGTCCTCGAATAATTTTCACAATGAATGAAATTTTCAGAAAAGGAAAGATTGTACTTAGAACTTGTTTTTAGAAAAAAAAATGTTCTAGATTAATAGAATTGTTGAGAATTTGTCAAAGCTCTTGGATTTAACTTTTTTCATTCTTCACCAAATTTATATATGCAGGGTGGCCACTAAAGGGTGATACGGTCAAAATTTGGTCAATATCAACTTGACGTAAAAACCTGAACACCCCTCATTTTGAAGGTGTGTGTGTGTGTAGAATGTTACTCCTATTTTGATTTTGGAATTCACTCTTCAGTTGTCAAAATGCCGTCCAAGCAAGAAGAGCAGCGTATCAAAATTTTGCTCGCGCATCGCGAAAATCCGAGCTACTCGCACGCAAAGTTGGCAAAATCGCTAAAAGTTGCCAAATCAACCGTTACAAATGTAATTAAAGTGTTTGGGGAACGTTTGTCGACAGCCAGGAAGTCTGGATCGGGGGGAAATCGAAAACCGGAAGCCGCTGAGACGACAAAGAGAGTTGCCGGTAGTTTCAAGCGAAACCCTAACCTCTCTCTCCGAGATGCCGCAAATAAGCTGGGTGTATCGTCTACAACCGTGCATCGAGTCAAAAAACGAGCCGGACTATCGACTTACAAGAAGGTAGTGACTCCAAATCGCGATGATAAACAAAATACGACGGCCAAAGCGCGATCCCGGAGGCTGTACACGACGATGCTGACGAAGTTTGACTGCGTGGTAATGGACGACGAAACCTACGTCAAAGCCGACTACAAGCAGCTTCCGGGACAGGAGTTTTATACGGCAAAAGGAAGGGGAAAGGTAGCAGATGTTTTCAAGCACATGAAACTGTCAAAGTTCGCAAAGAAATATCTGGTTTGGCAAGCCATCTGTACCTGTGGCTTGAAAAGCAGCATTTTCATAGCTTCCGGGACTGTCAACCAAGAAATTTACGTGAAAGAGTGTTTGAATAAACGTCTGCTGCCTTTCCTGAAGAAACACGGTTGTTCCGTACTGTTTTGGCCGGATTTGCCGGATGGCATCTTGCCATTACGGTAAAAAGGCCATGGAGTGGTACGCCGCCAACAACGTGCAGGTGGTTCCCAAGGACAAGAACCCTCCCAACACGCCAGAGCTCCGCCCAATTGAGAAATACTGGGCTATTGTCAAGCGGAACCTAAAGAAGACCAAAAAACTGCTAAGGGCGAGCAGCAGTTCAAGGCAAACTGGCTTTCTGCGGCGAAGAAGGTGGACAAGGTGGCTGAACAAAATCTGATGGCAGGGGTCAAGCGTAAGGCCCGGCAATTCGGATTTGGAAAAGTGGAAGCCTAACTGAATATTTTTCCTGAATTTTATACTAATTGAACTTGAAAAAGAAATTTAATTTGATTTTTTAAATAAACGATTTCACCGATTTACACGCGTTTTCCTTTGACCAAATTTTGACCGTATCACCCTTTAAACCGGGAAAACTGGGAATTTGTTTTGTACCTTAAATGTGTTCATGCCTACAGAGCAGTTCATGTGAAATGCTGGCTTGTGAAATACTTTTTTGTCGCGTGAAATGTTTTTTGACATGTGAAATACTAGCTTCTAGCAAGGGTAGCATGATTTTTTATTTTTTTTATTATTGTCACTTTAACGCTCTTGGGTCATTCGAGACTTGTCCGGGGGTGAGATTTGAACTCGTGACTTTGGCGTGAGAGGTATGGATGCTAACCACTACGCCGGGGTCGCCCCCTCCAAGGGTAGCATGATAATTTAAATACAAATCCCTGCTGCCGAATTGCATTTTGTTTTCTCCGCCCTCTGAGTATTTCTAGTAACAACTGGAAGAAAATGCATCGAAAATCAAACGGACTGCCTCCAGCTAGGTGTTTGTCGATATTCAGATGGCATCTGCGTCATTTTTCATTCAATTTTCATCTTCCTATACAGAGAAGCTTTAATGAACGACTAAATCACACCCGCAAAAAATCATATTTGTCAATTGTCATCCCGCAGCTTAAACTTTTTCTTTTCTTTTTTCAATACTGCATTCGTCTCCGCTCAGTGTGCCTAGAAAGACAGAACCCCCCCCCCCCCCCCCCCTTTCAACGCAATATGTCCAGGCTCAAGCACGGAAATTCTTTGCGCAATTTTTATTGAATCCTGGCACGTCTCTCAAGGCGGAGACAAACGCGCCACGCGTTAAGAGAAAAACTCCTGCACCGGCTCCCTGCAAGGAAAAGTTTTAACTCAATTTTTCATCTCTTTTCCCGGAGTTGTATTTTTTCCGTTCCTTCGTCGTCTGCAACGGGAGCTAAATGGTGCATTCATACAAGTGCTATTTTGGACTAAACCGTGAGCAAACTTTGGCTCCGCACTACTATAGACACACTAGGACTACCGACCGGCCGACCGTTCTGCTTGTTGTGCACGTAGAAGAGAGCAGTGCACAAGTGAACGGGATAGCGGCGGTCTTTAATTAAACTGTTATTATGGTAGTTTGCAACACAACACAGCAGCAGCAGAAGAAGAAGAAGAAACAGGCAGGGCAAAACGAAACGAGTGAAAAGTTTATCTAATTTCTGTTGCTAATTTTCTTTATTTCCTTCTCTCGTTTTAGGTAAGTTTCAAATTTAATCAAAAGGGGACGACCCATCCACAAACACACACACACACACACACACACACACACACACACACACACACACACACACACACACACACACACACACACACACACACACACACCATACATCGAGAAAGAGGGATTAGAGGAAGATAAGCAGCAGCAGCAGAAGCACACATGTGGCCAGTCAGTCTTGTTGTTGTGTTTTGGTTGGTGCACGCTTTTCGAGTAATTGAAGTAAAAGTGGCTGGTAATTGGCTGAACTGACCAATAGCTTCCGACCGGCAGCGGCAGCCCATAGTGGATTATAGTAGGTATTTCGAGTTAATTTTGCGGCGGTAAGTTGATTATTACTGGCGATCTAGCAATCCGAAGGTTGTTGGTTTTAGACTCCGGTAGCAAACGGCGGCGGACGATGGAATTTGTACTGTCCGTCCTTTCTCATTAGCCTTCATTTCGATTGAGCTACACCCAATGTTAACCGAGTTTAATTGAAATGATTGTTTATGGGAGTTGTACTGCCGCGGATTTCACACGTTTTCCTAGTTCTGCGGAATGGATCTTTTAAAAAATGTTGCAGTCGTGTAATTGTATTCAGAAATAGATCTTCTAAAGTTTTCTGGAAATGATTTTGGCAGATTTTTTGCTTTCGAGCTTCTAACAATCAAAAATAGATATCATCTATTGTGTTCAGCTTATTACAAGAGAATTTTTGTCAGGAAATTTTCTAAAGGCTGTACAGTTGGTCTCGGTTTTGCCAACACGATAACATTGATCAATAATCTAAAATTACTCAAAGCTGTGTAACCAAACTCAATGTTTCTAATTTTTGTTAGCATTTCCAATGTCGAATGAAAGATTTGCAAGAAAAGGAAAAAAAATTCCGAACCGTGGTCCGATGAGCGTGGTTCTTGAGACTAGAAATGGTCAAACATAGGGTTTTTGATCTTATTTCCGTCCTACTAAGCACAACGCGCACTTTTACCTCTCTTTTCTGAACGAGTTTAAACTAAAAATGGAATATTTCTGTCAAAGATGACTTCTAAATTTATTCACCTTTCCATACGTACCGTTGGATTTGATAAAGAGCCACAAATTGTTGAGATATTGTTTAAAATCTAATACTGCTTCTTGATTCTAAATTCGTTCTACGAGTTTCAATTCCGTCCTAACGCATTGAAACGCCATTAGATTTTCTTCGTCTTACGGATAAACGTAGAAAAAGGGGATTCGCAGGGAGCGCTTCTTTTGTTTTGAGAACAATGAGCGTAAAGATTCATACAATGCGCTCTAACAGGATTTATGTTGTAGCTAATGAACTAACGCATCGGAACAAACCTATTATTGATTTGTGTACGGTGAAATCATTGATATTATTGATCTTTTCTGATCGATAGAACGGAAATGGGCGATTACGACGAAGTAGTGCTCTACCCTATGACATATCGCACATCATTCCACTAGTCAAATCAAAAGTGAGTTTTTTTTCCTTGATTTGTTTTCCGTACTGCACACCAATGCTACTGACGCCAGGGAGGCAGCTCCCTCACCTAGACCCTACCTATCGACCAATCAACTCATAGACCGGGGAACAACGGCTTTACTTCCCTTCCGAATTTAAGGCATGATCCGAGATTTTATGCCTCAGAAAATCCCGGTGGCGCCGACTGGGATTGAACCCAGGCCCTTTAGGGTCAGAGCCAATCACGTCAACACCACCAGCGCCGCTAATCAAAAGTGAGTTGAAAATGATTAAAATTGGCGGTTATATTACGTGCATTGGAACAAATTGGCCAAACTCGCACAAGTTCTGGATACCCCGGCGAAGGGGTCTAAATCATATATGAACTTATACCCATCATTTGACACATCAATTCACGAGAGAATTGAAAAACTTAATCATTGGCGGACATGATCAGGGTACTGGCTTGAATGTCAAATATTTTTAATGAGAAATCCATGGCATCTGTTACCTCACTGCAAGCGAATTCTTAGGAAAGTTTCAATGGGAACGAGTAATTCTGAAATGAATTCATTGAACATTCTGAGAATGATTCCGATGGACTTCTCACTGAGAAGCATTTCAATTATTCCATAGGAATTGAATTCCGAGGATGATTCCAACGAAATTATAAGGTAGCGAGTCACTTTTTAGTGACTTGGTCACTTTTTTCAAGCCAGTCACTAAACGTCTCCTTTTTTAAGGTCAAGTCACTAAAGTCACTTTTTCTTGTAATCAGTCACTATTTTCAACTTTTTTAGCGTGAATTTATTTCAAGATTGATCATTCTTTGCTTTGTGGCGTTTATTAGTCTTTCTCTATCTACAGGATGTCCACTCATTTTTCTAAATAAAATTACCTGAGTTTTCCAAGTTTTTCCACTACTTAAACGGATAAATTCCAGTTTTATAATAAAAAAGCTATTTTTAATGCGTTAAAAAAAATTTTTTTTTTTGTGGATCAATAACAACCCAAACGTTTTTAAGGCAGGAATCAATTTTAAAGAAACAGCTTTACAATCAAATCCATTTCATGTTGAAGTTTAACACTTACTTAATTTCTCACTTAATAAAGTTAAACAAACTTACTGAATTTGAGTAAGTCCAAGCTGAAAATACGGGGTATTTACTGGAAGCTTTAAGGGGAAGATTACCGCATCGAAAAAAAAAAAAAAATTCAGTACGTATTTATTTCTCTAAAAACATTGGAAGCAATTATCAAAACTACAAGAAAATCAGTTTCTTCCTTAGATTCTTGAGAAAATTTTCATGTTAAAATAATTTTTCTATCTCATCATGAGAAAATATTGGACTCTCAGCAAAACCGAAAAGATGATGTTTTGTGGTTTTTTGAGTCCAACTTTATGTCAAGAATCTAAAGAACCTCAAAGCGGTTCTTTTAGCAACTGAAAATTTTCGGGAACTTTTATGAAGTTCCTAGAATTTCAGAGAACTTCACAGGTGTCAAGCGAACTTGAGAAATATAGAAAACATGAAGGGTATTGTGTAAATTTTTAAGAAGTACCGCAGAAAAGCTAGATCTAGAGATTTTTGAAAAATTTCAGATCTTAATAGCAGTTTCCGTAGCTTTAGCCCAGACTTTTGGAGCAGTTTAAAGATCTATAATCGGTAAATTTAGAAAAATTCAGGATAGTTCTATGATGTGCTGAAAAAAAATCGAGAACCCTTAAGATGTTCCGAGAATTTCAAGGAAATACAGAGCCCTTCAGAGAATTTATGAAAACTACAGAAATATTTCAGAAACTTCACAAATTCAAGGAAATTTAAAGGTGTTTATGGGAATTCCATTAATTTCCGAGCAGCAGAACCGAGATCTTCAATATAATTGAGAGCTTGAGGGAAACTTCGAGAACATCAAGACAGATCAGAGAATCAAAGGGCAGTTCAAATAATTTCAAGGAACCTTAAGGAAGTTGCGAGGAAACTTCCGCAAAAATTATACCAACATCCGGAAAACGTGAGAGTATTTTAAGCGTCTTATATTATGGAAATTTCAAGATCTTAAAAAACGTGAAAATTTAGCTAAATTGATTAGAGAAAATCAACGCATTTCCATTAATTAAAAAAAATGTGAGAAATGTTAGCAAGCAGTGATATCTTCAAGAAATTCCAGAGAACTTCTAATCAATTTAGATGCTTTTAGATAGTTTCATGATATTCAGCAAAGTTCCGAGTACTTCAAGGACGATCAAATAGCTTCAAAATAATCCCATTAACTTAAGGAAATTTGCAGAGACTTACAAGGAGTTCCGTGGAATGATGGGGTATTCCATGAATTCTATGATTGATCCGAAATCTTCAGAAGCGTCAGGAAATTATGAATAGATATCAGACCATTTCATTTGCCGGGTTATTAAACAAATGTAGAGAACTACAGGTACCCATATATAAGTCCAGGGAAAATTAATGAGCGTTTATGGTTATTATAATTAAGGGAAATTATCGAAATTTCAAGGCAGATCATTTAATTTCAGTAAAGTTGCGGATTCTTAAAAAATACTGAAAATTCAGGGCAGTCTACAGAACTTTAAAGAAATTCAATAATGGTTTAGGCAGGAAAGTCTAGACTATTGAAGAAGTTTTAAATTATTGTCGATAATTTAAGGTAAGTTTCATGAACTTCAAAAAATCTTGAAAATCTTGAGTGAAAATCATAGAATTATATTAATTACTTCGTTCTAATTCCATGAACATTGCGGGAACACAAAAGTTCCAGAAAATTATAAAACTTCGAAAAATTCACAGAAGTTTAATCCGGCTAGTTTCTCAAACTACAAAAGAACTTCAAAACTTCCCTTGGAATTCTACTCACATTGTAAGTCTCCTAAGAATTCATTGGAATTGGCATTTGCGTTTCTCCTATAAACACAAAATTTACCTCAGAAGGCCCTTGGAATTTTGCTCTGATGGAGTTGTGAACTACCTTAAAAGCAGATTACATTTGATGTTTTCCTGAAAGTTTTTTTTCCAGAACTTTTTTGAAATGAGGTCCGTAGAAATTATATTAAAATTCCACGAGCTTTTAAAACTGTGCATGGATTTTGAGTCCAGATTCTTGAAAATTTCTTGAGGTATTATTGCTTTTAAGTGCAGAACTAGTTCAAATTTAAAATTTCTAGAAAATATGGATGTTCAAAAAAAAAACCATTTCAAGTCTCTGTTTTTTTAAATTTGTTTGTTACTGATCCACTGTGGATCTATAAAGTTCAAAGGATCAATGAAAATAATGAGAAAATTTAAATGCTTGTATTTTAAATTTCGTTTTTTTTTTTTAATAATAATTTTTTTAGTAAGAAAATTATTAAATTCTCTGAGCCTCCAGGTAGTTTAAGGAAAAATAAAATTTCCTGGGGGGTCCCGGTTTTCCAGGTTTTTGCAGTTGGTAGACACCCTGACTAATACCGTGGGTTTAGCCATAAACTTTCTATTGAATCTTTCGCTTTTAAGGTTTATATCGTACATAAGTGTTTATGAGTGTTCAATCAGTATGAATAAGTCTAAAACATCAAACATTTATTTTCACTTAGGTCACTTTTTAGTCACTATTTTTACAACTATAAGTCACTATTTGGTAACTTATTTCTTCAACACACTATTTTTGACAGCAGTGATCGCTAACAGCCCTGAAGGAACATTTAAAGGGAATTGTGATCATGTTCCGGTGATAATGTTTATCGAATTTAAATGAGTGTTCCAAGGGAATTGTGAGGAATATTTCAAACAGTTTAAGGGGTTCCTGAACAAAACTTTAAATGAATTCTTATAAATGTTCCATTGTGAATGCTGAGGAGAACTCCAAGTGAATTTTCTGGAGAAATCTCCAGGAGTTCCTAGGTAATACAACATAAATTATTAATAATTTAAGAACATTGCAGATTGACTTCAAAGAGTCTTCTGTAGTAGTATAGTATTATGGAACGAAACATAATAAAATACCAAGAAGAGGTCCAAGATTAATTTTGAGGGTATTCTGAGATGATTCAAGCATATTCTGCAGACAATACTGATTAAATTCTGTATAGATTTCCTAGGGTATGATGATGATTCCATCATAGATTTATTTTCGATATATTGAACCATGTCTAATTTGAGTCAAATCTCATGACTCGATTCATCCAATGTTTAATTTAATCACCAAAACTTGTATAGGAATATAAGCGATATATTTTATTTTCTCTGGCGCAGATTTGGTACCATAGAAGCGGAATCTGGATTTCTGCAACAACCCTTGCCTATTCGAACGGCGATATTTCTACATGTAGACCCATATTCGCATACCACCAACAACGTTGCCGATGCCATTATTGTCACTCCTAAAGCACAAAAGCCACCCTCGCCACAACGTGCCAACGTTGGCGGCAAGATCAATTTCTTCAACAACACCAACGACGACGACGACGTCTAACACGATAGTGTTGCCCGTCGTGGTCCGTGACTTTATTTGGCCAGTCGCGTGCTCGCGAGACCACGCTTGTGAGCCGCGTATTCAAATTGATTTCTACACGATTTATGACTCCCGATGGATTTATTAGTGCAGAGCGTGGCGTGCAGCAGCAGGGTTGTATTGCGTCGTCGTCGTCGTCGTCGTCATCGTGGCCGTTCACCGATTCCGAATCCTTTCCCCAAGAACACGTCGACGGCGACGACCGGCTACGAGAAACAATAGTACTTGCTGCCCCCACGCCCGCCCCCAAAAAACCGAGCGAAAGAAAAGTAGCATTTGAGGTAGCCTTTTTCTTATTGGCATTTTGCTTTCCTGCCGTCCTCGTTGTCTTATTGGTTGGTTGGTGGTAGCGCATTCCACCATACAGGAATCCACACCAAGAGTGCTGTGGTAGTCGTAAAAGGAGAAAGCTCCAGCGAAACATGGCGAAAACCGTGGGAACGAGATTGCCCCCGCAAGATTTGAATCACTGCCGTGGCGCATTCGGGCCCTGCGAGGCTCAATCCGAGGACATAGTGACCTCCCCGGGGCCCCAACCCAACCAGAGTTAGTGCCGGGGAACAGAGCAACAGAGACGACGACGACGACGGGCCACTAGTGATGCATGTTTTCGATCGGAGGATTGCTCATTACCTCCACCCCAGCCCCCACCTTCGGCGCTGTACTAAGTGGTTGCGCCCGTTGTTGAAAACAACACCCGGACATGATCGACATGGGCACGGAGTGAAAGGGAGTTCTTTGTTTGCATTTTTCTCGCGGCGTTGTCGGCTTATGATTTTGGTTCGAGGCTTAAATGTTAAAATGCCATTATTAAATTCCTAAAGTGCGTGTGTTTCGAGGTTATTTTCTGCCTTACAAGCGGGTCAGGAATGAAGGGATCTTCGCGATTCAGTTAAACAACTGTTTTGGGAAAATTACTGATTGAGTAGGAAAATTCCTTGCTACGAAAAGTTCAGCCGGCTGGAGCGGGAAACGTACTTTTATTTTGCGTTATTTAGGTACGAGTCTTAACATATACTAACTTATACTCACGTTTTATCAAACTCAGCGAATGGCATCGAAAGTTCTTAGAATGATATACAAACATTTGTGATGATTTTTGGTGGGAATGTACGATACATAATTGGCAATGCGCTCGTTTGCTGAATGGGATTCTTGGGTTCAAATCCCGCCGGCTGTCAAATTTTTGTAATCATTAGCAGCTACCATTTTGATTTGACAGAACCTACATTAACAATGCAACGTTCGGGATCACAAAGAATCCTGTTTTTCTATGTTCACCATTGTAGGATCCGTCCGATCGTGCCTACTTCACAAATTATGTATGCAGGGATAAAGAACCGCACACAGCCATCTCTGTATACTTGTACTCTCAAAACGCATGAGATATGCAGTGTACCTTTGCTCTTCAAAAAGGGCCCACGTTACAGATTTTACCATACAGTCAAATAACGCAGTTTTTTTTATTGTTCACATTTATTTTAGAGCTGTTTGTAAAGTGGACCCTACACGTTTGCTTTTATTGACAATAATCGTATTGTCAATACATTCTATATTGACGTCAATACATCGGTATTGACAATAATTCTGTATTCACATCATCAATATTATTGTCAATGATTCCCCTTCGCATCAATATATTTAAACGTATGCGGTTCGTTTAATAGAATGTGCTCTACGGCGAACTGCACGCGTGCTCTGTGTGTGCTCTTTTATGCACATCGCTCGTCTCTCAAAAGTTATGCGTGAGCTCTCTTTTGGCCTCTCTTTCGCGAAACGAAAAACTTGTGCGAGAGTCTAATAGTACACAGTAGGTACAAGTTTGTTTTTGTGCTGTGCGTGCGCTTGCATACGATCCCAGCTTTATGCCTTCGGAAAATTTCATCAAAATCGACGATTTAACTTAATGATGAATAATTTAGCAACAAGCCAAGTGTGCTTCAACAAAATAAATTGGAAAAAAATATCTCAATCGTCATACAACACAACCCATGAAAAATGCAAATCACAAATCCGCATCCTAATTACCGGCGAACACCTTTTGCTATTCTATAAACAATACAATAAACCTCCATAAAATAACAATGCCTCCCTATGAAAGTCCTGGCCGTCTGTTCTGGGCTGCCGAGCCAGAGCAATAAACATAAATTGTTGTATCACGTGGCGTTATGCCGCACCATGAAATTTTCCTTATTGAACGATTCTAATGACTGCCGACCATTCGTCCGCGGCGGCCAGCTGTTCGATATATGGGGCCAGCAGTAGGTTAAAAGCCAACTCACCGTCGCAGTCGCGAGCCATATGCATTACACTCGCTAAAGGAGAAAAAAGTGCAAGGGGGTGGTCAAAGAAGTGCAAACAAACAACAAAAACTTAGAAAAACACTTTAAATATTAATCACGGTAATATATGAGAGTTGGCATTGAGTGCAGCGGTGGCGATGGCGAACGCGAAGACAAGTTCTCTTCTTGTAAGCCTCGCGCTTAAAAACTTCGAAAGACCGGAGCGCTCAAACTTGAAATGTGTTTGCTCTTAACTCAATTTCTGTTTAAAGTCAAGATTTATGGCTGCTGTTGCTGTTGTTGTTCTTGTTGTTTATAAAGGTAAAGATGTATTTGCATACAGGCAACATTCACTTCCATCTTTGCGAACCATTCGTGGATTTTTGTGCAGCAATTTTCACCTCTCTATAAACGGTTCCGTTACACACTGAGCACTCGCTCTGTTCACTCAAAAAAAAAATGAGCAAGTTCTTCTTTACGGAAGTGACTCAAATTCTTGGGGGATAAATATACATGTACACAGACAGAACGCGAAGCGGGGGAAGAAGGGCTCTGCTTCCGGGGTAAAAGCTCTGAGTAATATGATTATTATGTTTGACATATTTTGACTATTATGTCTGCTGCTGAACCCGACAAGAGAAGGAGCATTGTAACTCTTTATGTGTTTTTTTTTTGTTTGACGCCGTTGTTACTCAAGACCTCAAGGGGAAAAGTTTCCCGTGTTGGGATCGACAAAAATGAGGAACAAGATTTTCCCGGAGTATTCTTGCGCTATCTGCAGTGGGGGCGATAAAGGAGGCGTAAAATTAAATAAAGTACGGCTTCTTGTTCGCAACGGGATGACACGGAAGTTGGATGGAGGATTATTTTCGGGACAAAGCGACAATCTTCCACATTGTACAATGAGTGTAGGTTGGATAGGAGCCATAATGAGGATTCATTCTCTAATGAATGTAGTTCGAAATAATGGAAGAAGTTGTTTAATGGGATGACGGATATGTAAAGTTCAAATATTCGTAGAATAAAACCGCAAGTTTTTAAGGATATTGAGACTTTTAGACATCATGAAGAACGCCACAAAAAAAAACACGAGGCAATGTCCTTGAGAAGCTCCAGTTGTAGTTTTTTTCACACTTCACAAGTAACATTGCAAAATATTATCGTGGTTTTAAAGCATTCTACAAGTCGAGATGGTTTTCAGAACCCTTTTAAAACCCAAATATAAACGGTTAAAACGTCACAAAGGTCATGACATAGAGCTCGAGAAAAAGTCATTAAAAGGCGGGAAATGCCTATAAGAATTAATAACAAATAATACCTAACATTTCTAAAATGACTCAACAACGTCAATGTAGCTTCAAACGTCAAAAAGAACACAGGTCACATTTTCAGAGAAGCAAGTCAAGCAGGAAAAATCAGGAATTTTAATAACCCACCAAAAAAACAATCTTGCTTCAAGGATTTCAACAGCTTCTGAATTTCACATATTATTTTTTTTAAATTAATAATTTCGTTCAAATAAAACTTCTACGCAACTAAAAATGTCAGCGGGGCCGGTAGTGTAGTGGTAAGCGTGATTACCTCTCACCCCAGCAGGCCTGGATTCAATCCCAGTCGACGTCGCTGGGATGTTCTGAGGCATAATATATCTGATCACGCCTTCCTTCGGAAGGGGAATTATACCATGAGTTGATGGGTCGATAGGTTGAGCCCAGGTGTGGAAGCTGCCTCCCTGGCGTCGGTAGCATTGGTGCTCAGCACGGAAAACAAATCAAGAAAAAAAAGGCTGTTGAAAGTTCGGTCAAACTTACCGAAGTCGGTAATCATTTCTTAGTGCGTAGGAGAGGGACAGGGTCGGAATTGTATACATATCTTCATTAAGTTTATCGTAGAGTTAATTCATTTTGAATCCTGTTCCGAATCCCTTCTGAATGCTCCCTGATATTCCTTCAGAGCTACCTACTATAGAACTCCCTGGAATTTTACTGATAGTCCCAATAATAATCTGGAATTCACTATTAGTTCTCTTTTAGTTCATCTTAAAAAAAAAACGCAATCATGCCCTGAAATAAAATTACCCCTTCACTATTGAATTTTTCTTGTTCGACGTCCCCAAAGTTGGTACAAATGATATAATTTGACATACCGAAACACATTTTTTCTATAATTCTTCGAAAACATTACAAATGTTTGAGATTGTTCGGGGGAAAGTCTGGCTCTAAAAGACCTTGAGTAATAAAAATTTGTGCTTAGGGGGTATACACTAAGATAAAAATAAAAACTTTTGTATGTCTTGATGAAATTTATGAAAATTTGTGGAAACATTGTAGATGACGTAATTTTTAGAAACATTGTCGAAGACTTAAATTTTCTATCTCTCTACTGGACGAAATTGAAGAGTGAAAATGGAGAACGGTAGAACCCCCTTAAAAGCGTTTTTTACCATAACTTTTTTGTTTGATTTTTATAATTTTTTTAATGTTCTACAAAGTTTTTTTTTATAATACGTTTATTTTTCCAGGCTCATTTGCTGTAGCTTTGCGGAGCCAATATTCATTGATTAGATTACAAAATTACTTAAAACTAAGGTTAGTAAAGCGGGGGCCGATTACTCGCGGCTATCTCGAGGTTAGGGGTGACAAATTGTAACAAATGAATGGCAGGGTAGGGATTGTGAACACAAGGTTTGTAGAGCAATGTGCTCTTGATCTCGAACTAAGCGACACTCTGATGAAAAAGACAAACACCGATGGGCAGCTAACAACTTGGGAGAACACAAGATGACACTTACTACTAAATCCTCAGATCTATCCGTTTTAAAAAAATACATAAAGTAAATTCAAATACTCGAGATCTCGGCTCGGCAAGACATCTCTAACGGGTATCGCGGGTTGTTTTCCTCGGGCCCTGAGGTATGTGGATAACTCAGATCTGGCAACACGGTGTAAGGTACACGACCAAACAACATGCTCGATATCGTGATAACCACTGCCACACGCACATAAATTGCTGCCTGAGAGCCCAATTCGATAGAAGTGCGAGTCTAACGAGCAGTGATTGAACATAAGCCTTTATATAACGCGCATAAAGTCGCGGCTCATGTCCAACCCTTTGAACCATGGTTTGTTCGACACCTGTGGGAGAATAGAATGTAACCATCTTCCCAATTCACCATCATTCCATTTGTGTTGCCAACTGATGAGGACTTGCTGACGAGCAATGGAGAAAAATTCGTTGAAGGCGATTTGTCGCTCAAAAATATCGCCTTCCATAGCGCCCACCTTAGCCAACGAGTCCGCTTTCTCATTACCCGGAATTGAGCAATGAGATGGGACCCAAGCTAAGGTGATAGTATAGGAGCAGTTAGATAAAGCACTCAGTTTAGATCGTATTTCAGGCAGGAAATACGAGGAGTGCTTCATCGGCGTCATTGAACGAATAGCCTCCAATGAGCTAAGACTATCCGTAAAAATGAAATAATGGTCAGAAGGTAGTGAGGCAATTCGCTATACTGCGTAAAATATAGCTGCGAGTTCCGCAACGTATACGGAGCATGGTTTCTGCAGTTTATAGGAGGCGCTATGAAATTGATTAAATACACCAAATCCAGTGGAAGCATTTATGGTTGACCCATCTGTGAAAAATCTTTTATCGTTACTTACATGGTGGTACTTGATTGCAAAAATTGAGGGAACAACCATCGATCGATGGTGATCTGGTATTCCATTGATTTCTTGCATCATGGTCAGATCAAAATTTACAGAGGAACTATAGAAGGCTTGAAAGCAATCACGATTGGAGATTAATGAAGAAGGGCCAACCTCCAGCGTCATGTATTCATAGTACAAACTCATGAATCTTGTTTGAGGATTTCGGTCGAGCAGCTTCTCAAAGTTTTCTATTATCAATGGTCTCATTACTTCACAACGGATAAGAAACCGGAAGGACAGTTCCGCGAAACGATCTGTCAGCGGGAGAACACCCGCGAGTACTTCGAGGCTCATCGTATGCGTCGAGTGCATACAGCCAAGCGCCCAAGTAGACAAATTGTCTAAGGTATCTTGCAATGGTCCTTGCCGGTCCGGTGCACTTGGTCCTATAACGGACACAACGCCGTCATCTGCCTTAGCTGCCTTAGCGAGAAATTTTCATCAAGACAACCATCAATGTCTTTTACATAAAAATTATAAAGAAGGGGGCTTAAACATGAGCCCTGGGGGAGACCCATGTAACTAATTCGTGAAATAGTCGAGTTTCCATGAGAAAAGCTCATATATTTTTCAGACAACAAGTTGCTCAAATAGTTGTTCATAATTGGTGAAAGCCCACTATTGTGGAGTTTATCCGAAAGGACATCGATACAAACAGAATCAAAAGCCCTCTTAATGTCCAAGAAAACTGAACCCATTTGCTGTTTTTGCGCATAGGCCAGTTGAATTTCAGTTGAAAGCAACGCAAGACAGTCGTTCGTTCTCCGAAATCCAAATTGCGTATCTGAAAGTAAACCATTCGACTCGACCCATTTGTCTAGACGAAAAAGAATCATTTTCTCCAACAATTTCTGTATACAGGACAGCATCGCGATGGGACGGTACGAGTTATAATCCGACGCGGGTTTACCGGGTTTTCGAATGGCGATAACTCTTACTTGCCTCCAGCCATCCGGAACAATGTTGTACTCCAGAAATTGATTGAGTAAGTTCAACAAGCGTCTCTTCGCGACGTCTGGGAGATTTTTGAGCAAGTTAAACTTGACTCTATCCATTCCTGGAGCTGAGTTGTTACATGAGAGGAGAGCAAGTGAGAATTCCACCATCGAAAACGGGGAATCTATTTCGTTACTACCCGACGGACGATCACGAACGTTGGTTTGAACCGACACCGAATCCGGGCAAATTTTCCGCGCGAAGCTGAATATCCAACTGTCTGAGTACTCCTTGTCTTCGTTGACCGGTGATGACGCGTTTCGTATTCTCCTGCCGACATTCCAGAGTGTTCTCATGGAAGTCTCTCGCGACAAACCATCGACGAACCGACGCCAGTAACCGCGTTTTTTGGCTTTAATCAAGCTCTTAAAAGTTTTCTCGAGGTCGGTGTACCGCTCGAAATCCTCGACCTTACCGTGTTTGCGGAAGTGTTTAAACTGCGGCGGACTTCTCGCTGTTCGCGTCGGTGCAATCCTTATCCCACCACGGAGTGAGAGGTCGTTTGCGAACGAAAACACCCGGAACGCGTTTCGTCTGTGCTTGAAGAGCGCAGTCAACGATAAGTCGCGATAAAAAGGAGTACTCATCCAGCGGAGGGAGTATCTCAACCGAATCAGTACTACCGAGAACCGCGGACGCAAATTTTTGCCAGTTGATGTTTTTCGTGAGGTCGTACGCGATGTCAACCCAGCGAGTGGAAGATGAACGATTGGTAATAGAAATTTTGATTGGCAAGTGGTCACTACCGTAGGGATCTTGAATTACTTTCCACGAGCAATCCAACGATAGTGAACTCGAACTGAGGGAGAGGTCTAATCTACTTTCTCTTGCTGGAGGTTTGGCCACTCGTGTTACTTCCCCAGTGTTTAGAATTGTTATATTGAAGTTATCGCAAAGGTCGTATATCAGGGTTGAGCGGTTGTCATCATACAGTTCCCCCCAGCCTGTACCGTGAGAGTTAAAATCTCCTAAAATCAACCGAGGCTCAGATAAAGCTGAGCAGATATCAGAGAAACCTTGGCGAGAAATCGCAGTTCTTGGAGGAAGATATACTGAGGCAATACTGAGGCTTTTACCTCGAATATTTACCTGACATGCGACAACTTCAATGCCTGTCACGGAAGGCAGATCGATTCTATAAAAGGAATGGAGCTTATTAATCTCGAGAAGCACTCCTCCATACGAATCTGCGCGGTCAAGGCGAATAATGTTGAAATCGTAGAAAGCAAGATCGTTGTCTGAAGAGAGCCATGTTTCACAAAGGGCAAATGCATCAGAAAGTGAGTTGTTAACTAAAAATTTAAATGTCTCAAGTTTTGGCATAAGACTTCTACAGTTCCACTGAAGAACAGAGATCATATCCCCGACCTCATTCGGAAAATTATCCATCAAAGGATATGATCGACGCAAAGAAGGACCACCTAGAAGCTAGTTGCTTCAAAAGAGTTTTCACAAATGGAAGCACTAAATTAATAATGTTCCTAGTTGAGTCAGAGACGTTGAATATATTGAAAATGCTCTCCACAATACCAGAAAACGTGAACATGGCATCATGTTCTTGCTGGTTATTCAGCTGTTTTTCTGGCTGAAAAACTGGGATATCTGGGGTTTTAGATGATCCCGGAAGTGGCGGAAAGTCTTTGTTAAAATTACAAACTTTAAATCCCGCTGGTGGGGGGTTTTGTTACATTTCCGCTACCTCTTTAATTTGTCAAGGTAGGTGAGAGTCCGTACGAGAGGCCTTACGAGGTTTTTGGGTGATGTTTGTTTTGGACCGCTTCCTCGTGTTGCCGTTAAAGACAAAAGGACTACTCTCACCAACCTCTGAGTCAGAGCCCTGATCATCATCTGGCAGGAGGTGGAATGTGTTGTTGCTTTTTGGGGTGGCTTGGGAAGATGAAGCGGTCGTTTTCAAAATTTCTGCTAACGAGCGCTTAGAGCGAGCTTGCAAAGACCGCTTTAGTTTTTCTCCCTGCTGTTTGTACTTCGGGCAATCACTCAGAGCATGCGGAGCATCCTTTCTACAAAGTTGTAAGTGCTTAACAAATGCACATTTTTGCAGAGACGCGTCGAAAACCTCACAAAGGAACGTTTTCCTTTGTTGTTTTAAGATAATTTTCGCACATTAAATGCCGTTGTTGGACTAATGTGACATTTTAGCGCAATTTTTGTTATTTCAAGCCATTTTAACTTTTTGGCATTTTTTTTTGGGCAAGGTATGGCCGTTTTTTTAAGCCGTTTCAATGCCAATCCGATTTTGGCAGTTACACTTTACTTTGATTTTTAATGTAATTTTGGTTTACAACATCTGTGTTTAATACTGGTGGGTCTCGAGCTAATGCAATGTCTCAAAGTGGGTCGCAATCGACAACAGTTTGAGAACCACTGTTCTAGGGAGTTGTAACGCATTTTCTTGTGTCATGAAAACCGCTTATAACATGCGTCTGAAGGTGGCGTAAGTTGATCCATATCCGTTCGACGTATTGAAATTGATCTAAAAGACCTACGAAGTTGGTTTATAGGATCTTCACAAGGTGTCTATATTAGTTATTCCAAAAAACACATCTCATGACTCATAAGACCACTTGTTCCCGTATATTCGTGATGGAGACCATCTGCAAGCGGGTTGTAAGTTCTGCAGACAATTTCAAACGCAGTGCGTCTTTGTGAAATTTGTTCATCCTGGTGGATTACAACCACCTCTTCAGCACCACAATTAGCGAACGTTCAAGACAGAAGTCAGTTGTGAAAAATTCACACATAATGGGAAAATTCCGCTGTAACAATTATATGCGCTAAGACAAGTAGAATGTTTTGGTTGAAACAGATAAAACTAACAAAGTCAAAACACCATCGAAAATAATCCATGAGTAAATCGCAACCGTTCCCCTTCGTACTGCGTCGTCGTCTTTCGACTTGTTGTTGATTTACACTCCCAGATCCGTGATCATGTTTCAAAATAGACACAATTGACGCCAAGTAACGAGACGAACGTAGCCACAACTATCCATACTACCAAAGGGGGGAATCGCTGTGTCCGTCTTAAATTTCGTGTTCGTATTTGTAGAAGCAATCAGCTCAGAGATTCCGACGAGTGAAAGACTTAGTCGCAAATCGCTCCCCGATTGGCGATGGAGGTCGATTTAGAAAACGGGGAAGGTAGGAGCTTATGAATGAATACATGAACGGAATATGACGGAAGAGTAATGGATTTTGTGGCGACGACGACGACGACGACGATGAAGGTTGAGCCATTCGACGATTTTAAAGGGAGATTGCTTAATAAATTCAGCGCTGCTGGTAGCTGAACTTCAACAACAATAACAATGGCCCACTAAGCGAACAAATGAATGACGTTTACGGAGCGTGAGTGGTTAATTTTTGCGCGCCACCGGCCGATTCAGCAGTCAGCGAAATTTATGAATGAAATGTACTCACCGCTGCGCGAGTGAGCGTTTGTGAATGACTGCATGGATCTACTGGGCGTGCAGCAGGAGGAAACGAAGAATGAAGTCATGGGAGCAGTAAGTGGAACAGAGCCGGGTATGAATCGGTTGCGGTGGGCATTTGGACGCAGAGAGTTGGAGTT
The DNA here is from genome assembly GCF_037179485.1 of Ochlerotatus camptorhynchus. Classification (NCBI taxonomy): domain Eukaryota; kingdom Metazoa; phylum Arthropoda; class Insecta; order Diptera; family Culicidae; genus Ochlerotatus; species Ochlerotatus camptorhynchus. The sequence continues at coordinate 1,023,202 of NW_027040529.1, read as the reverse complement.
GGAGGGAGCCAATTACTACTTTTAATGGATTTGCTAATTTCTTGATTGTGAGATCGACGGATGGTCTGCAGCAAGGAATGTACGGAATCTATATGGGTAGTAAAAATATTAACGGTCTTGTCATTTATTGAGCATGATGGGTTTCTCTCACGGTCATGGTTAAATAAGTCGAGATTTGTTGATAACATTTATTTCCAGTAATCAAACCGATTCTACCAGTTACTGGACCATGAATAATCACCACTTTATGGAACCACTTTATATGATGCATGATCATAAAAATAATCACCAAAGGGAGAACCGCTGCCGCCTCCGCATTCGACCATGAGCAATTAAAGAACGATAAAAATCTCTTCCGCATCCATCGAAGGGATGACAAGTGTGATTTCCCACAATCCTGGGAAATATGGAAAACTGCAAAAGTTTCAAGTGTTCAATAGTTGTTCCGAGAGGCCTCAGAAATCAGAGGTGAATGATTTTTCAAGCTGGACAGCGAATGCAGAGGTCTCCACCTTCCATCCCGTTCAATCTAGCCGGGTTGTACAAAATAATGAATGGACGTACGCGAACAGGAAGTTTCAATGATTGCATCTTCCGAGCGGATAAATTACGTACGATCTGCCTGCACACTCAACATATGATTGCAATAACTAACAGAATGCTTTGCGGTACCACCCGCACACGGCCCTTCCGTTGCAGTCGGCGGTTGAATGGAAGAATAGTCGCTCGGTGCACTGCAATATCTAGGTTTCGGTTGATGATGGTTGTGAAAAGATGAATAGACAAGAGTGCTCTTCTGTGAGAAAAATGAAAATTTATGGATGGATGAGATTCTTAGGTACAATTGTGCATCTAAATGAATGGATCCGGTGTAGCATGATTAGACCATAGGATTGCATCAGGTTTTGCATCAGATATGTAATGTTTAGTGTGAGTGGAACAGTTGCAGGAGGCGCAAATAATTGGAAATTATCTCGGATTTACGAGACATCCTTGCAGCATTATATTCATAACTAGTTACGTAAGCAGGCACTGGAAAACACAATTGGGCCGAATATTTCACTAGCTCAAATATATCATTCAGTCGAAGTTTGAATAATTATCCATATTTCACCAAGCGAAATCAGTATTGTTACAATTAAAGAAAAATATTAATGGATTCAATGTATTCTCGTCAATCTAAGTTGCGTACATACTTCTATGGGAATTATCACTGCGTAGCGCACATATATGAATATATAAATTTACTTGCTGGTAGCTGCTCTATCCATGCTAATCAATGAAATTGTCAAAAACTGTTATTATTCATAAATTATTGTGTATCTTTTTTCGTTGCCAGGTGAGTTTGACTGTTCTCGGTAATCTATTTCTGTTCGGTTGGCTTTCGTTAGAAAGCTATTCTAAAGGGTGATACGGTCAAAATTTGGTCAATATCAACTTGACGTATTTCTTTCAATTTTGCATTTTAAAAAACCTGAACACCCCTCATTTTGAAGGTGTGTGTGTGTAGAATGTTGCTCCTATTTTGATTTTGGAATTCACTCTTCAGTTGTCAAAATGCCGTCCAAGCAAGAAGAGCAGCGTATCAAAATTTTGCTCGCGCATCGCGAAAATCCGAGCTACTTGCACGCAAAGTTGGCAAAATCGCTAAAAGTTGCCAAATCAACCGTTACAAATGTAATTAAAGTGTTTGGGGAACGTTTGTCGACAGCCAGGAAGTCTGGATCGGGGGGAAATCGAAAACCGGAAGCCGCTGAGACGACAAAGAGAGTTGCCGGTAGTTTCAAGCGAAACCCTAACCTCTCTCTCCGAGATGCCGCAAATAAGCTGGGTGTATCGTCTACAACCGTGCATCGAGCCAAAAAACGAGCCGGACTATCGACTTACAAGAAGGTAGTGACTCCAAATCGCGATGATAAACAAAATACGACGGCCAAAGCGCGATCCCGGAGGCTGTACACGACGATGCTGACGAAGTTTGACTGCGTGGTAATGGACGACGAAACCTACGTCAAAGCCGACTACAAGCAGCTTCCGGGACAGGAGTTTTATACGGCAAAAGGAAGGGGAAAGGTAGCAGATGTTTTCAAGCACATGAAACTGTCAACGTTCGCAAAGAAATATCTGGTTTGGCAAGCCATCTGTACCTGTGGCTTGAAAAGCAGCATTTTCATAGCTTCCGGGACTGTCAACCAAGAAATTTACGTGAAAGAGTATTTGAATAAACGTCTGCTGCCTTTCCTGAAGAAACACGGTTGTTCCGTACTGTTTTGGCCGGATTTGGCATCTTGCAATAACGGTAAAAAGGCCATGGAGTGGTACGCCGCCAACAACGTGCAGGTGGTTCCCAAGGACAAGAACCCTCCCAACACGCCAGAGCTCCGCCCAATTGAGAAATACTGGACTATTGTCAAGCGGAACATAAAGAAGACCAAAAAAACTGCTAAGGGCGAGCAGCAGTTCAAGGCAAACTGGCTTTCTGCGGCGAAGAAGGTGGACAAGGTGGCTGTACAAAATCTGATGGCAGGGGTCAAGCGTAAGGCCCGGCAATTCGGATTTGGAAAAGTGGAAGCCTAACTGAATATTTTTCCTGAATTTTATACTAATTGAACTTGAAAAAGAAATTTAATTTGATTTTTTAAATCAACGATTTCACCGATTTACACGCGTTTTCCCTTGACCAAATTTTGACCGTATCACCCTTTAGGTAGCATGCTTAAGAGTCTCGAGTATCCGTTGATGGATTATGTTTAAATATTTCTAGACTTTCAGCTACGTCTAGTTTCCAAGGCGAAGATACAGTCCGCAGGATATTAATGTTTTCCTTAGTCAAATTGTGCCCCTTTGTAACGATATGTTCTGCAACCGTGGATCTAAATTCATAATGAAGTCCTTTATCCATCTCTTTGTTAGCCTTTTTTACCTCTGCGATGTGTTCCTTAAACCTTGTTTCCAAAGTTCTTTTCGTCTGAAAATTTACATTGGTCAGTGGTGATTAAGACTAGGGTTCTGATGCATGGTCATTATCGGTGTCATTCCATAATTTTGTTTCTAAGGAATCCAATTTTGACTGACCATGGGCGCGCCTTTGGAGGGTATTTCAACACCCCGAAGGGTATAAAGAGCGGGACCTTTCAAATAGAGTCGGATCCTTGCGATAAATGCTAGAAAGACAACTGTAAAAAAAATGACTACTTCATCATTTCTCAATAGTGATGGAGTAATACGACATGCACTAAACTAAGGACACGGGATATATGTACTACAATAGATCAAATTACTGGTAGCAGTGGTGTTAGGTCCCGAATAAAGGAAAAAAAAATAAATAACTTCAACTTCCATATATCTCTTGGAGCAACTCCTGAGTGCTGATAGGTTCTGTTTCTGGGCTCGTGGAGGTGTGGAGGGAGGGAGCTGAGGTATATAGTTTGCTTGTATTCGGGTGAGCCTTTGTTCGTCATCAGGTTTGAGTATTTGGTAGAGTAGAGTCCGGATGTGTTGGTTTTCGTTGGGCTAACGTTGTAGTCGGTTTCGGAGAGTCAGGGTTCATTTCAATGGTCATATCCTTCAGAAAATTCACAAAGCAGTGTTGCTTCAACTGAAAAACTTTCACGAAAATGAGAATAACGACGAACCTCAATTCGTCAATTCTTGCGTCACTTATAAAATTGAGCAATCTACATTGCTTCAAATAGAGAACTTCATCGACTCTCTTTTTCGTTAATAACTCGGCTCCAAAAACATGCTCAGCTGTTCTTATCGTCCAACACGCTTAATAATACTTTATTTTAACAGACAATGTAGACAAATTAGCCCGAAATATAAATGCAGCCAAGTTATTAACGAAAGAGATAGAGAGAGAATCGATCAATGTGGATTGGTCTATTTGAAAAATGACACGAGAATTGACTTAAAAGCATGGAACGTCTTCAATTAGAAAACGCTTGAAGTAGCGTTTTCTACTTGGGACAACCTTTCCTTATTCCCGGGAATAAACTTGGACTTCTCAGGAAACGGTTATTTGTGTACAGAAGCCACGCTAAACATTCATTTTCACTCAAAATAGACCACCCTTTTAATTCAGGAGAAACTGAAAGATCTGAAATCTGAATCGTGAAAAATATGCGGAGATGTTTTGGAAGAAACGGTCGTCTGAATCCACAAGAAGCTTTCGAGCGAAGCCGGAAGTATCCTTCGGGGGAAGTGGAAATAATCTTTCACAGGAAGTCAGCATATTCTATTTTAGGTGAAGCTTGAGGAATCTTCCAAGAGATACCGCAAGAATCATTGTGGAAAAATTTGATTCCTTTGAGTAAATATTAGTTTGCATATCAAGCTGGTAAATCAACAGTAACAGCGCTTGTCCCAAAACTAGACAAATCTTTTGAAGTAAAAGAAATGTCACTAGCAGCGTTCATTGATATTGAAGGAGTATTTCGTTTATAACTCCATGAAAAAACTATATATTGAAGCGTGGATTGGACAAAAGCATCGTTAGGTGGATTAATGAGATGCATTCTAAAAGAGAAATCTCAGCAAATCTTAGAAGCTCATTCATAACAGTTAGAGCTGTGAAAGGGTGTCCTCAAGGATGTGTTCTTTCATCTCTTTTATGGTCTTTGATAGTTGACGAACTTCTCAAAAACTTAGAAGCAAAGGGCTTTGAGATAATTGGCTTTGCTGATGACATAGTCATAATAGTACGAGGAAAAGTTGGTAATGTCATTTCAAATAGAATGCGAACTGCTTTAAATTATGTTTTGTCGTGGTACACTAAAAAAGGGTTGAATATTAACACTTCTAAGACCACTATTGTACCGTTCACACGGAAAAGGAAATTTTTTATAAATAACTTAAAATTGAAAGAAACTTCTTTAGAACTTTCACGAACAGTCAAGTATCTGGGAGTCATTCTTGACAGTAAACTTAACTAGAATTCACATAGAGAGCAGATTCTTAATAAAGCAATAAATGCTCTTTGGATAAGTAAGAAAACTTTTGGTAGGAAATGGGGCCTAAAACCAAAAATGATCCACTGGATTTATTGGACGATTTTAAGACCCAGAATATCCTATTGGTGGTCGAAAACTAATGAAAAATCGGCTCAGAAGAAGCTGAGGAGACTGCAAAAACTTGCTACTCTCTCAATAACTACTCTCACACCGAGTATGTCACTAGATGCACTACTTTATCTGCTTCCGATGCATCAATTTATCCAATTAGAAGCTGAAAGGAGCGCTTTAAGGGTTTAACGAACAAAGTACTTCCTTGAAGGTGAAGGTGATATTTTAAAAATGTTTGATATTGATTCTCGACATTATTTTGGCCGGACCTGGCATCATGCCATTACGCGCGATCGACGTTGGATTGGTACAGAGACAATAACGTTGTTTTTGTACCAAAAACCGCCAACCCCCCAAATTCACCAGAGATTCGGCTGGTGGAAAGATTTTCGGCCATAATGAAGACCAAAGTTCGAAAATCGTTCAAGGTGTTTAAGAACGAGCTGGAGTTGAAGAAAGAATGGATGAAAGTGACCAAAAAGTTCGGCTCCACCATTGCACAAAATGTAATGATGGGTCTTAAGGGAAAGGTGCGGGCTTTCAGCGATGGAAAGGAAATTGAATAAAGTAATTATGCCGAAACCTAATCCATATACCTATATTAGTTCATTCTCTAAAAGTTTCAAGAAAATCCGGCTTAAAATAAATTTTTGGCTAACACTTTTGTCTGGTGCATTTTTTTTCGAGTGCAGGCATTAAAAAATGAAGACTGGATGGAGAAAGAATATAATTTCGATCGGTTATACAATGCAGCAGGATTTGATCGTAAGCTTTGGAAAAGTGGGGGACCAAACATCAATCTAGGTTCAATTATTTTTTTATACAGACGGTTCAAGATTGAACAATTGTGTGGGAGCAGGGATAACTGGTCCAGGGATAGATATCTCAATATCTATGGGTTACTGGCCAACCGTGTTCCAAGCAGAAATTCAAGCAATTCTTGAATGCTCTGTAATATGCTTGCGCAGCAATTATAAACATTCGAATATCTGCATTATGTCTGATAGTCAAGCAGCATTAAATGCTTTAAAATCAGCAACATGTAATTCAAAACTCATATGGGAATGTGTAATGTCACTTCAGAAATTGACCTGTCAAAACCAAGTAAACCTATATTGGGTTCCTGGCCACTGTGGAATTGAAGAAGATGAAAAAGCCGAAACGTTAGTCAGGCTAGGATCATCTCAGAAATTCATAGCAATTCAAAATCTGAGATTGCGATTTTTCAAAGTCAGATAACCCAACTATTTCGCTTAGTCTTGGGAGTTTTTCTTCAACTGGATCTCAATTTTTCTCAAAGCCAGGATTTCTAAGTACAATCATAGCAGTGGTGTGCTTGACGAAGAGGGCGAGGAACTCAAGATAAGAAGCGGCAGCCATTTGTTTACCAACTTTTTCATAGTTGCATGTGTAAAAATTGTACTACCGGTAAATTGCCAAGTAGTAGCAAGAATTTTGCACAACTGTCACGTCCTTTCAAATTCATTCAGGACCGTATCATTATCTGTATAATCGAATGTCCCTCCCGGGTCTTGGCATCCGGTTCATCCTAACCACATCGCATCCATTACTACTCTTGGTTTACTACTTCATCGCCATCGCGGGCGCCAATGTAACCATCAGTTTTATACCCGTCACATCCTCAAACGGAGGATACCGTGTTGACAATTTAATTATCTCCCAGCACCTCTCGCCCCGGAAGAGTCGCCGGGGAGAAAAGAAAGCACCAATCTGCACAGCAGTAGCCCGGCCGCGCGGTCCCTGCATGTGGCGGCGACCGACAGTAAGTCGCCCCACCAACCAACCGACCGAATCCAGCGGGGTGATGTAATATGGAAATTCGATTTGCTCTCGACGGGGATGAAAACTCAAAAGAGCAAAAAAAAAGTTGGTTGTAATCTAATGTAACAAGTGGTGACATACTCGTTTGTGGAATGCTTCGCCGCGCACAGTCAATGGCGGCTGCGACGACGATGATGATGGAGTTGGTTCATGTAGTGCGGGTATGACTCAGAGAGTTTCAAGGAGAGTATGATAGTATCAATGTCATGAGGTAATTTTGGGTTGGTCAGTTGGAATGTCTGTTGGGTTGCCCTCGTAGTGAATTGATGGTATCGTTTGGAATATTCTGTTCTATTATTCTATCTATAAATCGTACTGAAATGGTTTGTCATCCTGTAATTGACTTCCCGTCATTTTTCCACATTTATTCCTCAAAACTGACATCATTAAACACGTTAAGTATGACAACTTTAAAGCTAATAACCTTAAATACATGACAAGCAACCGATCCAAAACAAACAATTCCCCTTAACAAACAGGAGGTAAAACCGTAGCTTGTTACGGTTACCGCCCAAGTGTCAAGTTTTTTGCACTCGCATATTTTCCACACTATAGGAACCCTCGAGCATGAAAATACCATCGGAGTTTAACACACCAGAATATTTGCGTGCGAGGCGTCGTATAAAATCACCAAACGACGTGTCGCACGCGTATATCCCTCCCACCATTTTGGTATTTTATTTTATGTTACGCATATCTACCTACCAGTTTTTATTTTTTTTTCCTCTCTTAGCATAGCGTAAAAGATTACTCAATTACCATCATCATCGCCACCGCAAACACCACGCTGCTGTTGGTTGTCGTCAGTCAGTCAGTCAGGGCACAGCTAATTTCAAAGACAATAATTTGCGTATTTCCCCCCAAAACTGTCCCACGCATTATTGCTTCGCATTCGCTTTGAAGAGAAAACCAAAACAGTCAGATCATTAGCTCTGACGCTCGTTGGTGGGTTGCACGGTGACGGTGTTCTGTTGTGTACTAAATGAGTTCAGGGAAAACCGCAAAACCACACAAGCTGGGAAAGTGCGCAACAGAAGGTAGGTGGTACCTCATGCTTTGCTGAATCTCTGGAGTCATCCAACCGAGTCGGACAAAGTTCTTTGGCGAATGATCAAAATTGGAACTGGGTGAAATGAAACGGAAGATCGGCTGAAAGTCCAAAATATTGCGTTGAGCTAGCGGTCAGATTATTGCACCGAAATTAAGATTTGGTAATATTAATAACATGTGAGAGTAAACTGATAGATTGAACGGATGTACAATTTTACACTGTTCTGATAGTAAAATGACTGCCACCGTGGGCAAGAGCTTTGCACTGCTGGGTTCGACGGGGTCGGTAAGTGTCTAATTTCCAAAAATTGAATGATTTTCTACGCTGCGGGTGGGTCTAAAACTACTTGAAATCGGTCTACGTAGTCTTTAAGCTGCCCCTTATTTTATTTACTTGGGGAAATTGGAAGAACCTATTCAGAGGAGTTAGTAGATACTTCCGGAAGATTCTGGCAGAAGCTATTGGGGGACGTTGGAGAAAACTGCTGGGATAAATCAAAAACAATTTCCAACTATGAAAAAAAATTCCCGTGGAAATTGGAAGATACTTCCAGGAGAGTTCAGAAGAACTTTTGAGGAAGTAGGAAGAACTTAAAGGTGAACTCGGATGAGTCTTCCGGCGGAGATGGGACAGTTAAAATCCAGATGTAGAAATACAGAAGAAACTTCCGGAGAAAGTAGGAACAACTTTTGGGGAAAGTTAAAAGAAATTTACTCGGAAAGTTGAAAGAATCTTCCAAGGGCAGTTGAAGAATGTTAAGTGCGAAATAGACTCTCTTAGTAGTGTCAGAATTGTATCCACGTCATCATTAAGTTTGTCGAAGTTCCTTCAGAGTTGCTTTAGAATTCCATGGAGTTCTACTCATAATTCCGATAATAGTATCTTCAGAACTATCTTGAATTTCTCTTTTAGTTCTCCGGACAATTTTCTTTAAATGCTGCTCACATTAACCTTGAACTTCAAGTCAAATTCCTTTAGAATTGTCATCAGAATTCCTAGAGAGAGAGAATGATAGAGGACTTAAATTCTCATCAAAACTCATTTGGCATTGTCATCAAAATTCTTCAATACTTCAAATTAAAAAAATATCTTAATTCGTTTTTTGTTTCATCTGGTGTTTAGAAAATAGCGCCATTAAATCATTTTTTTTAAGTCTGAAATCCCGAATAGTTCACAGGAATGTAAAAATCTGGCCTTGTCTCAGATTTTATCATTTAATCTACAAAAAATCCTTCCATCAATCTATCACTTTATAACATTCGATCTAATGAGCCATTCGGCTGAGTAGTGTTCGGCCTAGTGCCTTTCGAACAATTTACATGTAACTGAGATTTAAATATATAAAATTTTGGGCTTCAAAAAATATCTAAATTATTAAACGATTAAATGTTGAAAACTTGTAAGGCTATTTTTTCTTAATTTAGGTGATTTTCCGGCCTTTAAAATAAAATCACATTACTGCTTTTTTTCAGCGACTGAAATCAGCTAAAGAGGTTTTTGTTTTCTTTTATTCCGTACTATTTTTATGGAACCAGGAAAAATGTGCTGTGCTCCCGAAAAAAAACAGGGAAAAAAGCGAGAACTCATTTCCTTAATTCCTGTGGTAATTCTGTAAGAGAGTCGTCTTAGTACCATTGTTTCTGGTTTTAGACGTTTGATGTCTTCAGTTATGTTTTTGTACTTGAAAGTTCTATTTTGTGTGATCATGATGGGCCTGAAAAATGTTTGAACTAGTTTGGAAATAACCTGGAAAAGTCTCGGTTCAATAGTAGTAGTAATGCTTCCTTTTATTTGTATGTACTTTAATTTATAATGTTATCTCGTTTTATTTATCACTACTGAAATCTAGTTCTCACCTCTTCGTGTTCAGCCTTGCAAAAATGTTGCGAGATTGTATGAAGCTCACAAAAGTAAATATTTGCGAGTCATTCCTAATCAACTTAATTAAATTTTAATTACCTTTGCGGACTAATAAGAGTGCTTTTGAGGACATTTATTTTTTGACATCTCTCCGCTTTCATGTTGCATGAATGCGATGTCAATTACTCAAGGTCTGACCCAACTAGCATCAACTTCAATTAGGTTCAGTGGTCGAGTTCTGCAAAATCATGAAGTTTGTTATGTCGCACGACGGGTTCAGGTTCTTGTCCAGAACCAGCCATTTCCTCGCGAGCACCACATCATGGGGACTCCAGAACATTCCCGTTTGATGTGTCGCACGACGAGTTTTAATTCTTGTTGAGAATTGGCCACTTCCCAGAGGGCACCGAAACATGTCCGGGATGACCAATAACAAGGTCATTACCGTACAAGATTTGTAAAATCATGAAGTTTGATATGTCGCACGACGGGTTTTGATACTTGTTGAGAATTGGCCACTTCCCCGGGGGCACCGTAACATTTCTGAGGGTACATTCCCGAGAGGGCTTGTGTCACCGTTGACTGTCAATAAGGCCATTACCGGCCGAGTTTTGTAAAACCATGAACTTTGATATGTCACGCGACGGGTTTTGGTTCTTGTCGAAAATTGGCCACTTCCCCGGGGCACCGGAACATGTCCGAGGAAGCTAGTGTGATCGCCAGCCGAGTTTTTTGAAATGATGAACAATGACGTGTCACACGACGAGTTTTAATTCTTGTAGAAAATTGGCCTTTTCCCCGATGGCATCGGGATAGCCAATGTGACCGTGTCATTTCAATAAATCCATTACCCACCAAGTTAATAAAAAACATGAAGTTTCATATGTCGCACGACGGTTTTTGGTTTTTGTCGAGAATTAACCACTTTCCGGGGGCATCGTAACATTTCTGAGGGCACCAGAACATACTCGGAAGGGCTTGTTTGACTGTGGACTATCAATAAGGCCATTACCGGCCGAGTTTTGTAAAATAATAAAGTTTGATGTGTCGCACGATGGGTTTTAATTCTTGTTGAAGATTGGCCACTTCCCCGGGGGCACCGGAACTTTTCTGGGATTCCCAATGTGATCGTGGACTGTTGGTATAGCCGACATTGTTCCAATTAAATCATTTGAAAGAGAAAATATTATGTTCATCGTGTGTATAGGGTAGAGAACTACTTCGGCCTAAGCGCCCATTTTTGGCCTATCAAGCAGAAAATCAAATAAATCCAATAACAGGTAAATTATGCATTTGGTACGATACTTTAGTTCAAATTCTACCGAATGAAGTTAATGAGAACGCGTGATTTGAATGTTTGCACCCAATATTCTCAAAAACAAATGAAGCACTCCGACTGAATCAATCTTTAATTTCATCCGATAGGCCGAAGTAAATTCATTGGCGTTTCAATGCGTTAGACCGAGTTTAGAATCCGTAGGCCGAGTTTGGCGTCAAGAAGCGGTGTTAGATTTTTAAAAGTATTCCAACAATTTGTTTCTCTTTAGAAAATCTTACGGTACGTACGGAAAGGTAAATAAATTTGAAAGCCATCAGTATCAATAACACTCTGTTTGGTGCTAAACTACGCTAGATTAAGAAAGGCTAAGTGCGGGTTGTGCTTAATAGGCCGAGCATGGGGTAGTTAACCCTACTTATTACAGAGCAGTAGAGCCGAATGCTGACCAAACGTGACCCCAACGGAAACCGAAATAATTCCAGAACCATGTATTGATCCAAATGTTTCCAGACGGATTCAACAACTTGAATAGATTCTCGACAAAATGCAACTTGTTGTGAAGAAACATATTGAGAAATTATGTTTTTAGGACTAATTGAATTTTGAAATCTATGCAAATTTAGACGTTAGGGCACGCAAAGGAAACAGGCCCGATGTTTCTGAACCATCTTGCCTCTTAAATGCTGCACTTAAAGCATTTCTGTTCGACAAGAAAAATGCTGGATGCTATGTTGGTGTTAGATTAGATTAGATTGTATTAGATAAGTTGATAATAGATAATGAATAACTATTGAAAGTTATTTCTGGACACTGGATATAAATATCTACCGATTCCTGGAAGATAGTCATCGACTGTTTCCCGATTTCTGGGTAGCTTTCAGCGTAGCTCCAGCACTGGGCTGCACTGAAATGTTTACTTTAAAATCGTAATGAGCTTATTTTTTAAGTAATTTGATGTTCCGGAATCCACACTCCTAGATCAAGACAAAATCAACACCCTAACTATTTTAAAGCTAACATTTCCCCACCTTTAATTTGTTCTACACAAAAATGGATTATGCAAAGCTTAAACAAAATCGAATAAATAGATAACTGTTAGACGAATGAACGACGATTGAAAATAATCAATAGATGCCACCATAGAACGCAAATCAGCCTGACAAATTTAATTCGCCAACATGTGCCCTTCACTGTCATCTCATTAAATCGCCACTAATCTGCCCATGCATGTAGGTGAGGAGCATTAGGCTACGGCTGCCTGCGATTAATATCGTTCAGAGTTGAATTCATCGGGATTAGACCCAGTCGGTCAGAAATCCGATCGGTCATGCAAGATTCTAACACACTGCACGTTAGGGGTAACACAAGTCCCAATGCAACCCTTCGGACCATAATAATCGGCGTATGATTTGCGCCGATCGTTCATAAATTACCGGTGTCATTTTGTGCCGAACCATCATGGCCAGCTCGATACCGAAATCAGGTCAATGGATTAGAAATTAATTGCATTTAGCAAATCACATATACATACACACAACCAACCAACCAACAACAAGCGAGTGAGATGCGACAACAACGGATTTGTTCTTTCGGATGATTGGTTGCACTATTTTTGGATTTTCACCGAATCGATTATGATGACGACAGCAGCGAACGAACGATGGTCAGCGGGATTTCTTTGGCTGCGGTGAAGTGTAACGCCCTGTTCGGGTGCCATACGCGAATTGTGGGCTCGATTGTTAGTGGTGTGCAGCAAATTGCTGCTTATCGTACGGCGTCAATCTTAATTTGTTCTAATGAGCTTTTAACTGGCTATAAACTGGATCCGGTTTGAAATCTGCTGCGCGGTCGCTGTGTTGTGTGTTTGTGTGCTAATCTCGATAATTGTGATTGCTTTCCTTGAATAATTAGTTTCGGCTTCCATCCGAACGAACGTAGGTGGGAAGGCAGGGAGGATTCGTTCGTTCGGGTTGAAAATTGATTTGTTTGTTGTTTGCGCAACAGACGATGACTCTAATCCGATCAATGAAGTCGCATGCCTTAAAATGGGCGTGGAATAATCAAGCGAAATTAAACTTTCGGTGACAAGTGTTGAACGAAGAAGTTTCTGGCGAGTGTAAGGAGGGGATTACCGCTCATTAGTATTCCGTTCATTAGGTTTCCGTGTACAGCTAGTAAAGTTTGGGAAAAGAAGTACAGGAATTAGAATGAGATGCGCTGTCAATGCTTTTGTTTTTTTGTGTCAGGATTCTTCTCCACTTATTTTTTACTATTACGTACATATTATGCTTCTGTAGCGAGCGTTTTGACGGTTCTCAACTTAGTGTTCTAGATGCTCTTCCACATTTATTAATTAAGAGCTTTCTGTTCCAAGAGGAGAAAATGCTAAACTAATATCTCTCAAGCGGCGCCGGTGGTGTAGTGGTAAGCGTGATAACCTCTCACCCCAGCAGGCCTGGGTTCAATCCCAGTCGGCGTCGGCGCTGAGGCATAACATCTCTGATCACGCCTACGGAAAGTAAAGCCGTTGGTCCCCGGTTTATGAGTTTATGGGTCGATAGGTAGGGTCCAGGTGTGGGAGCTGCCTCCCTGGCGTCGCTAGCATTGGGGTCAAGTAAAAAAAACTTATATCATTTTCTCCCAATTATGTAATCTCAATCTTCACGTATAAAGTAACAAACACTTTGAATGAATGTAATAACTCAGGGCGGAAGTAACCGTCAACAATGCTGATGATGGTACAGCACGCAACATCACCCTATACTGCTTCGTTCTGAGATGACTACGTTGGTCATGACGAGAGAAGCAAACAATAGATGGGGTTTTAGAATTATTCCTCAGCAGCAGACAGTATATGAGCAAGTCAAACGCTCACTCTTTTGCCAGTAGATTTGAGGAAATACCTCCCCTCAGTCCCTTCATCCATCAAGTGAGCTAGACAAATAAGTACGCATTTGATTAGTATTGATTTCGGAAGGGAAGTAAAGCCGTTGGTCCCAACCCATGTGTGTTGAATGGGTGCTGTTCAAAATCATTAAGATAATTAAATTCCATGAACTTCAATATTCACCATAAAAACGCGCATTGCACCCGTTGTGCGCACGAATAGCACAGACGGGTGAAAACAGCAACGCACTTGCGCTGTCAAACCAACGCAACATAAAACATGTAAATAGTAGCATAGGATGTACAGAAAATGTAAATAAAAAATCAGTTGAAATCAGCATCCCGTCGCGTTTAGATGAAAGTTGCTCTACTTCCGTGTGTGGTGTCCGAAGTGCCTCGGTCTCGAAACCTCTTACACGCAAGTGCCGTGTGGAGTGAATCCGTTTTTTTGTCGAGCTAATTAATTGCGGTGGAAGGTGAAAGAACCACAGCCAGGGAACTATTTCCACCGTCGTCTTTTTTGGAAAGAAGAGTGGTTAAGTGCTAACCATAATTTGGTCCTTCGAACCGGATCGAGGACCTCCGGTGAAGAAAAAGTGTTCTCGAACTGCCTAGAAGAGGCACGAAAACGGAAAGAAATCAGTGTACGGAAAAGGTGTTTTTTTTTTCTCTCGATAGCGTCCCAAGCCAAGAATCACCATTGCCGTTGGCCAGTGTGGATAGAACAGTGTGATTTCTGCCCAAGAATCCCCCATTTTGCGCAATCCTGTTTTCTTTCGTCGTGTGTGAAAGTGAACAATCATTCACTGATCGATAACCTCCCGTAGAGTTGTTATTGTGGTGTGTGATTATCTATACGGGCGTATTGAACGGTGGGTTCAACCTGTAAAAAGGTGACAATAAATAGAGATTCTGAGCGGTGGAAAAAAGTGTTTTTGGTGACGTTACCAGTGAATGAAAATGACCGAAGAGGCGAAGATTTTCGAAGAATGGCAGCAGAAAAAGGAGAACATCCTGGATTCTGTGGCTTTGTTGGAGTACTATGCAAAGAACTTCGACAAAGAGGAGACACGGAAGGTGCAAGTGGAGGCTTGGGCTGAGAAGCTTGAGCGTTTCTATGACGAGTTTCATCGAGTAGCTGTCAAGATGGAAGCGTTGTCAACGGACAAAACCCCCATCGATCTGAAAGGTGAGCGACAGAAGTTTGATGCTAGATATTATACCCTACGTGCGTTTTACCTGACTGAGATTGCGAAGACCACCAGTTCCTCTTCTTCCAATTACCCCCTACCTAGCAAGCCGATGAACGTTCGGCTTCCAGAGCTGAATCTCCCGAGGTTCAGTGGTCGTTTGGAAGACTGGTGCGTTTTTCGTGATTCTTTTGAATCAGCTGTAGGTTCCCGGAGCGACATCGGTGCCGTCGAGAAAATGCACTACCTCAAGGGTCTCGTCCAAGGAGAAGCAGCACGCATCCTCGACCCGATTAAAGTCAGCGAGCAAGGCTACAAGGACGCTTGGCGGACACTCAAGCTACGCTTCGATAATAAGCGGCAGCTCATCAAGTGTCACCTCAAGACGCTGTTCGACACTCCTGCGATGCACGAGGAATCAGCCGAGGAACTTCTGGCCCTGGTCGATCGCTTCGAGCAGCAGATCTCAGTTTTGAAAAGTTTGGGAGAACCAGCCGACCGATGGAGCTCGATATTGGTTTATCTGCTTTCAATCCGCCTCGATCCTTGTACGCTCCGGGAATGGGAGAATCAATGTGCACGACTCGACACTGACAATATAGCTTCAGTTCTGGGAGGAACTGCGTCGAACTCAAGCGCCATTGCCGATGAATCGAATTCCATGCCATCCTACGTTAAGATGGTCAACTTCCTCCAGAACTATGCTCGAGTGTTGTTTGCAGTGTCCCCAGCTATATCCGTTCCTTCTCGCAACAAGTCCAAGTCTCTTTCAAAGTCAGCCGCCTTTCCCGTTACCACGCAGAAGAACGTATGCAGCTCATCACCAGAAAATTCCAGCTCCAGCAAGTCAGAGAAGTCGTGTGAACTATGTGGTCAAGGACATTACCTGTACCACTGTCCGGAGTTCCAGGAACTAGACGCTGTTCAACGAACCAATCTAGTAAGGCAGAAAAACATTTGCATGAACTGTTTGCGTTCCTCTTCCCACTTTGCTCGCACCTGTACTGGCTCTCGATGCCGTGTCTGCTCCAGAAAACACCACACGCTACTTCATACAGATACCAGTGATACCAAGCTCGTTGCCAACAATCCGTCTACTGATCCTACCTGTTGCGTTGCTATCGAGCAAGCTGTTAACTCTACTCAGGCAATTCAGCAGCTCGAGTCTGTTTTGCAAGGTACAATTCAGAAAGCGTCTACCTTTGCTGTTCCTGTGAATAAATTTGGCAATGTTCACGACGCTTCTGGGAATCCACAATATGCTCTGGTCTCGCAATCCCAAGCAGTGATCCCCGGAACCGTCTTCCTTCCTACTGCGTTCGTGAACATTCGCACTAGCAGAGGTCGGACTGTAACCGCACGTTGCCTGTTGGATTGCGCTTCTCAACGCAACTTCATCTCCGTAGCACTGTGCGAAAAGCTTAAACTTCCTCGAACTCGACTGCTGCAGCCGATCACCATCAGTGGAATTGGCAACACTACTACACTTGTGGAACACGAAACCTCCGTTACCATCACCTCCCGGGTGTCACCATTCTCCCTGAAGAGTTCAATGCTCATACTCCCATCGATTACCATGAAGCTGCCACAGGTCTCCATCAACGTTCGTCAATGGTCAATTCCAAGGGACGTTGACCTCGCAGATCCAACGTTCGCCGTCACCGGTAGCATTGACATGATCCTAGGTGCCGCACACTTCTTCCGTGTTCTCCGTTACGGCCGAATCTCTCTCGGAATCGATCTTCCTCTGCTCCAAAACACAGAATTCGGTTGGGTCATCTCAGGAGAATGTACGCTGGAAAACCATGACCACCATGATAAAGGTAGCTGTCAGTTTAGCAATCCCTGCACGATCGACGAGCTGGTTAATCGTTTTTGGCAGTTGGAAGAAGTTCAACAGGCAAAAGGCTGGTCTCCATCCGAACGTTTCTGTGAAGAGCATTTTCTCAAAAACACCACTCGAAACTCCGATGGCCGCTACGTTGTCCAACTTCCGAAGCGCGAAGAGCTCTTGCTGCATCTGGACGACAACTGGTACAACGCTACACGACGTTTCTACGCTTTGGAAAGGTCGCTGGCCCGAGATCCAGAGAAGAAGGCAATGTATCAAAAGTTCATCCACGAGTACTTGGCGTTAGGACACATGCGGGAAATCAGTCCCGATGAGCGTAATTTCAAGCATCGTTACTTCCTTCCCCACCATGCAGTTATCAAGATGGACAGCACAACGACCAAGCTTCGAACAGTCTTTGACGCCTCATGTCAATCGAAATCTGGCCTTTCGTTGAACGATGTTCTGCTTGCTGGTCTTACCATTCAAGATACCCTGGTCACGATCGTTATGCGCTTCCGAATATTCGAATTCGTCGCTTCTGCCGATATCGAGAAAATGTACCGGCAGATCCTTGTGTTCTTACTTGACCAACCGCTCACGAGCATTGTCTGGCGCGATCATCCCGATCTTCCGCTGCAGATCTTCCAGCTACTCACTGTCACTTATGGTACCAGCTGTGCTCCATTTCTGGCGATCAGAGTATTAAAGAAGCTTGCTGATGACGAAGAACAGCAATTTCCATTAGCAGCTCCAGTGCTTCGTCGTGACTTCTACGTCGATAATCTACTAACTGGCTCTAACGACGCGGAATCTCTCGCCATTACCTGCAAAGAGCTTATCGCACTGCTTGCTTCTGCAGGACTTCCACTCCGGCAATGGTTTTCTAACAGCCAAACCGTTCTTGATGCCATTCCACAGGAGCTTCGGGAAACTGAAACTTTACTCGACTTGGACCATGAAGCCTCCGTCACAACGTTGGGTTTACGATGGGAGCCTGCTACCGATCTCCTTTCCTTCAAGCAACCGAAGTGGACGGAGTTTGCCACGTTAACGAAACGTGCAATCCTGTCACAAATCAGCAGTTTGTTCGACCCACTAGGTCTCATCGGACCGACCATTTCGAAGGCAAAGATTTTGCTCCAAGGATTATGGAAACTCCAACTCGACTGGGACGCGGCAGTCCCACCAGTATTTGTAAGCAATTGGCAGGAATTCAAGCAAAACCTCACCGTTCTCACTCAACTACGTATTCCTCGACACGTTCTCAGTCCAGGTTACGCAAGGCTGGAAGTTCACGGCTTCAGCGATGCATCAGAGGCTGCATATGGTGCATGTCTGTACCTCCGGTCGATAACATCTGCTGGATCCTGCACAGTTCGCCTCCTGATGTCAAAATCAAAGGTCGCTCCTATAGATACCAAAAGCATTCCTCGACTCGAGTTGTGTGCTGCTCTGCTCCTGTCCAAGCTTCTGGTTCTAGCCATGGACAGCTTCGATATTTCCGCCACGATATATTTGTGGACGGATTCCACCATTGTCTTAAATTGGCTTTCCGCAACACCGTCTACGTGGAAGACGTTTGTGGCCAATCGTATAGCTGAGATTCAGGAGCTCACCATTCATGCTGTCTGGAATCACGTTCCGTCCAAGGACAATCCAGCGGATTTCATCTCTCGGGGCATGAATCTCGACGAACTCGAAAGGAGTTCACTGTGGTGGCACGGACCGCAGTGGCTTGGCACGTTAGCTATACCATGGCCTGCTAAGTACTCTCCAACAAAATCGCTACCGTCGGATGAATCAGAAGCTCGCAAGATCGTCGTACTTCCAGTCGTTGAAGATGAAACGACCAATGATTTAGTGTTCCGCTACTCCAGCCTTCGTCCGCTGCTTCGAATAGGCTCTCTCATACGAAGGTTTGCCGAGAATTGTCGGCGTCGCAAGAATCATCAAGATCCTCTTGTGGGGCCGCTCACCGCAACCGAAATCGATCAAACTCTACTCGCCTTAGTGCATCGAGCTCAAGAGCAGCACTTTGAGAAGGAAACCCGTCAACTTTCCACCACTTATCAAGTAGATCGCAAGTCCAAGCTCCGATACCTTCATCCACAGCTTGTGGACGACATTATTCGTGTCGGCGGTCGGTTGCACAACGCACAGATCCCGATCGAAGAGAAGTATCCGATCGTCCTCCCGGCCAAGCACCGACTGACCGAAATGATAGCGACCAAAGAGCACCAGAAGACGCTCCACGCTGGCCCTGGATTGTTGCTTTCGTCCTTACGTCAACGATTTTGGCCTCTTGGCGGTCGGAATTTAGTTCGCCAGGTCATCCACCGATGCATGACGTGCGCCCGAGCTAAACCGAAATCTCTTGAACAGCTCATGGGACAACTGCCTCCTGTTCGGGTCAACCAGGCGTACCCATTCCAGAATGTCGGCATAGACCTGGCCGGCCCGATCTACGTGCGCACATCGGTGAGAAACAGACGTACTCCGTTTTTCAAGGCATACATCGTGGTCTACGTATGTCTCGTAACCAAAGCCGCTCATCTCGATCTCGTGTCTGACCTCACCAGCGAGGCATTCATTGCCAGCCTTCGAAGATTCACCGGTCGTAGAGGAAAGCCTGCACAGGTATATTGCGATAACGCGACAAACTTCGTGGGGGCGAAGAGAGAGCTAGAAGAGCTACGGAAACTGTTCATGTCCCAGCAGCACAAGGAGTCGGTAGCGCGAGAGTGTTCAGAAAATGGAATCCAATTCCACTTTATCCCACCACGTTCGCCTTCGTTTGGTGGAATCTGGGAAGCCTGCGTGAAATCAGTCAAGACCCTGCTCCGCAAGATTCTTGGCAATGCACACCTCACTGAGCCTGAACTACAAACTGCTCTAGTGCAGGTGGAGGCAATGCTCAACTCACGCCCTATTACTCCACTACCAGACGATCCTTGCGACGAGTTCGCTCTCACTCCAGGACACTTCCTGATCGGCAGACCACTGAACGCAATGCCCGATCCTGACCAGCAGGACATTCCCGAGTCCCGCTTGACCCGGTGGAGACGAGTACAGCAGCTCACTCAACATTTCTGGTCCCGTTGGCACAAGGAGTATCTGGCTACACTGCAAAATCGCTACCGCTGGAATCAAGTTCTCGACAACCTCGCCGTCGGTTCCATCGTCGCCCTCAAGGACGAGAATGTTCCGCCACAAAAATGGCCTCTCGGGCGCGTGATCAGCATCCACCCTGGTACTGACGGACGAGTGCGGGTCGCCACAGTAAAGATCAGTTCAGGAACAACCAAGCGTGCCATCTCAAAGCTGTGTCTACTTCCAGTCGAGATTGATCCTGCCATCGTAACTTCGAATGTGGTTCAAAACATCAGTAATTCCGTTAAATCGTCGTTGGAAGAAGACCTTCGCTTGAGAAACCAAGCCGCTGGACCAGCTCCCGGCCCTTGCTCAGGGAACAGAGCCGCCGGACGAGTTCCCGGCCCCTACTCGGGGAAATGAGTCGCCAGACGAGATCCTGGCCCATGCTCGGGGGAATCGAGCGGTTCCTGATACAACTGTAAAGAGTCAAGCTCGCCATGTGGGTTCGGAGAACCCCATGGCTCGGACTTGACACTAGTTAAGTACCACCTCTTTCATTTCCTCCAACAATTCGCATACAGATGTCCCTTCTTTACAGCACACCATTCGATGCCAAATTGTTTGTCACCTTCCGCCAATGAATTAGAAGCTGGAAGGAAGCCTGCTGCGACGAACTGCACCAACAAATCACCCTCCAGAATCTGTGATTCACCTTCATCGAAGAAGAGTCGTAGAAGAATTTTCCTTGCCGGTGAACGATGAATTCCCGAAATTTCATGGCGGCCGGAATGTTCAAAATCATTAAGATAATTAAATTCCATGAACTTCAATATTCACCATAAAAACGCGCATTGCACCCGTTGTGCGCACGAATAGCACAGACGGGTGAAAACAGCAACGCACTTGCGCTGTCAAACCAACGCAACATAAAACATGTAAATAGTAGCATAGGATGTACAGAAAATGTAAATAAAAAATCAGTTGAAATCAGCATCCCGTCGCGTTTAGATGAAAGTTGCTCTACTTCCGTGTGTGGTGTCCGAAGTGCCTCGGTCTCGAAACCTCTTACACGCAAGTGCCGTGTGGAGTGAATCCGTTTTTTTGTCGAGCTAATTAATTGCGGTGGAAGGTGAAAGAACCACAGCCAGGGAACTATTTCCACCGTCGTCTTTTTTGGAAAGAAGAGTGGTTAAGTGCTAAACAGGTGCAATATCCTACGCCGGTATGGAAGCTGCCTTCCTGCACATTCGATTTTCGTCAATGGATGGCAATCGATGTCCGTCGGTGATTGGCACTAGATTTCGGAACAGAGACCGACGTTAAATAAAGGAAAGATTAGTATTGTCGCATGAATGTTCCTTCGCTCAATTTCAACTTCTGTTCAATATTCACACTTCCGTACTCTAATGGACTTAAAAGCTTCATTTCGATATTAGTATAGCATTTTCTCCCAACTCTGTAATCATAAAATTCACGTATGAAGTAACAAACACTTTGATTGAATTTAAACCCGACAAGATCATATGATCTGAGCTCTTGAACAATTGGGAAGACTCAGGTTCAAGGTTCAGACTCAGAAAAGTAAAAATCTAGAATTTCCATGCTTGTCTTCCTTCCCGGTAATATTTTTTCAACTTCTACTTCAGAGTTCCAAAATACAGCTCCGCCTCTGGATGCGCATCACTAGTTATCAAGAATAAAGTTCATGAGCCATTTCTTTAGCAATTCACCCCAATAGAACCACAAACTGACAAGCTGGAATATTCACATCGCATCTCACTTTTCTGAGCAGCCTTTTCATAGTCATCATCATAATCATCTACGCTGTCATTGTGTAAAAACCACCACCACCGGGGGTTGCATATGATTTGATTGCATCATTGGCCTTGGAACAGCACTTGCTTTCCAACTCTTTCTTACCCAAAGAGTTGCTTGTTACCACTTCCATAATGGTAGAGTGTCTGCGCTGGTGGTTGGTTGATTAATATTTACTACGACTCCCGCACCCCCCGTTTCACGTTCACCGTTGAAACAAACGCACAAACGGAATTGAGCCATTCTTTATCCAAGTTAACATCGGGCGAACCCCCGGACAATTGTCTAGCTGCGTTAACAAATTGAAATATCTATGTAGGACGTCGTCGTCGTCGTCGTAGTTGTGGGTCGGGTCGGTTTTCTTTTCTCCAACGACGACGAGAACAACTGTGGTATGCTTCGGCTGGTCTCTATTTATTGGCGAAAAGGGACTGATTTGAATATTAAGTTAACTGCTTTTCCGAACTGGAGAACTGGTTTTTCGAAATTTGCGGGTGACTTCAACACTCGTCTTTGGTGGAGGAAACGAGGGGGAGCTCTGAAGACTAATGTCTGGACGTGAGGCGACACTATGTACCGAGGAGCGAACGGCTCTGTCGTCGCCGGTTCGTGTTATCTATTTCACAATATGGAAATTGGTGTGACTCGGGAGAAACGACGCTGCTGCAATGAATTAGTTCAATCTGTATGGAAATCGTTTTTACCCGTTGGTTGTGTAAATTGTGTGTACTGCGATTCGGTCGCTCGAGGGCGACAACGAGTGCTTTTTCTGCTACTGCTGCTGCTGCTGATTGTTGATTTCCACTAGACGACCCCATATCTGTCGAGTGTCGTCTTTGTCGAGAAGATAACTAATGGGTGTTCTCTTTCTCTTTATTTCTAGGTACGTGCAATGTTGAATTGTTCAATGCTCACCCTGGATAGACTGATTTGCTTGGTCGGTTGGTCGTCGTTGGCGTTCGGAGACGGACAGATCAAGGACTTCCAAATTGAAAACCGGAGCAATTAGAGGCATCAACTACGAACTTCGACTACGGTGGGAATATCAACTGATGCCAAACTGAACAATTGTTGAAGGCATGGAAACATGGATTTACAAAACGGACGTCGGCATTTGGCCGTTTGATGGTTGAGGCTGTTATTTACGCAGGGGTCACTTTGAATTTATTGGTGCAAACTGCTGTGATGTAGCTGAGACCTGGAACTATGTAAAATGCCTGAGGCGTAGTTTTGCAGAATTTAAGTTGGAAAAACTACTGCGTATAGAGACGTTTCACAGAGTTTCATTTAGTATACCTGTGATTGATTTCAAAATGTATGTTCACTTTCAAATGTCTATTTGAAACAAATATCCATTCGGCGTAGCGTCCAAGTTTTGTATATTTTACATCATTTTTTTTTAATAGATTTACTCCCAGTTAATATTTTTGCTCAACCATCGTCCGAAAATAGCTCAGACGAGATAAGAAATTCCCTTTCATGTTAAAGTTTCCACTTCTGTTACTTTTTTCGATAAACTACTGCATTAATTAATATTCAATTATCTCTACCACCCTCAGTAGTGCATAGAGCCATCTTAAAAGATGTTCACCCTGAACGATCGTGTGATTTCGCCTTGCTCTGGGCCCAGGTCAATTTTCTGTTGACATATGAAATTTATTTTTTGAGTAGAGCCGGCTGTGAGGTCCAGCCAGATTCCAATACAACGCTTGCTTGCAGTTCGTTGCATAACACTGTTACATGTTTTATGCTATCCTTATAGACCGTGGCACACTTTTGCGTTTAACGGCAGTGCAGCTTTTGACTATTCGTCCACATTGGAAATTGCTAATTCGGATTTTGGTAACAGGGTAGTTCTCAATAAGACGTAAAAATAAAACCTTCTTAATGGAGTGCTTTACAAAACTCTGAGATATTTACCTATAAGGTGTACGGTCATATAAAGGGCCAGTCAAATTTATCGCATTCGGCCTTACATTTTAGAAGAGAGAAAAACCAACCCACTATTTTTTAAATTTTCCAGTTTCCGTTGTTACAAAATGCGCACATCTTAACTCTACCAGATCTGAAGAAATTTAACGATCTCGTACCAATTCTCCAGATTTCGGATTCAGTATTTTTAAAAAACTCAAAATTTACACTTTATACTTATTTAACGATCCCTAAACTAAAACATTTGAGGGGTTACTAATGTCAGAATTGTTGAACAGATCTTGAATTTCTGCACATATAATTGTGATAGTGTTATTAAAATAGTACAATCCATCGAAAACAATGGTTTCCTCTATTATACGAACCAACATTAGGAACTTCCACAACAATTAAAAATGTGCCTATTGATGGATGCTGAGCTTCATAATTCATTATATAACTAAACTATAAAGTAATAATTTTTTAACGAAATATGGTACCAACCAGTGATGGCATAATCATTAGGAAATTGATAATTTTTCGCTACCATACAGTCTCAATATCACGCGTGATATTGAAGCAAAATATCATACCTATTTATTTATATATTGATTTTCCAAGCTCCTTTGATATTGCGAGACTATTCACAACGTGTAAAGTTGAACCTGACAACAGAAAAATGAATCCGTTGCACCTCATTTTCTTAGATCGAGAATGTATGATTTTTCTGTTCACCGATGGCAGACACGAAACGACTGCTGCCAGCCGTTATGAAAGTTTCGGTTGCGTTCGGGTGTAAAGCAAAAATAATGAAACTCAATCTCATCACAGTTTGGTGAGTTTTGGTAACTTGATATTCGAAGCTGCGATATCACAGCTGGCAAAATCAATCGCAGTTGTTTCGTTGTTGATTTTTGTCTGCGAAAATCAAGCGTGATCTTGTTCTTTGAAAAGGTTTGATTTGTGATATTTTCCAACACTGTAAATTCAAGCATTAAACTTCAATTAGTAAGCGTTATTATTTGTTTGATTTCCTTTATTTCTATCAACCCTGTCTGGAATTTTTCATAAAAAAAAACGACTGGAAAGTTAGGGAATATCAGGGAATTTATTTTTCATCATTGTGTCGACACCCTGAAGATGATTTTCTTCTATACGGTCCATCAAAGAATGTAAATAATCCTATAATGGACCCCGGGTGGCCCATAAAAGATTTTTGATGACTTCAGTTTGTAATACTGATATTTCTGGGTAAAGTCAAGTAATTCACATTCAGTCATACTAAGCAAAGGATAAACGAGTATCTAATTGAAAAATATTGCTGAAACAATAATTTGAAGGTAATGAATTCAGCGTCTCGATTATCCAGGGGTTTGATTGTCCGGGGCTCAATTATGCGGAGAAAATGGCTCGATTATCCGGATAAAACTTATGAAAATTAACGGTGATTTAATTTGAAATTTAATACAATATCGCACAGAATTATCAATCAGATAAGACGCAAATAATAATTAAATTACATCCAATTTAGGCTTCCCTTAGCTCAGTCGGTCAAGGCGCAGCTACAAAGCAAGTCCATGCTGGAGATGGCTGGGTTCGATTCCCGGTCCGGTCTAGGAATTTTTCGGGATGGAAAATTGTTCGACTTCCTTGGGCTAGAGTATGATTGTAATTGCCACAAAATTATACTAATGCAAAAATGGTACAGGCATCGAAAGCTCTCAATTAATAACTGTGGAAGTGCATCTAGAAACTAAGTTGAGAGTACGCAATAAGCTAATATGCGATAAGCAATGAGCTTGAAATGCGAAGAAGAAGAAGAAGAAGAAGTAATATTTTAAGTTTTATGAAGTAATACAAATCTACTATAAAACAACATTCATAAAACCCTGGTCAAGGCTACTTTACCGTTGTTGCATCCACCAAAACCTCATGAAGACTAGAATCTGTCTAGTTGGCCCATGCTGGAGAAAGTTCTGAAGGGTATACTTTCGAAGCTCTTCAAGATTGAATTACTGCAAAAAGGTTGTATGACGAACGTATTGAGAACCATTTGAAACCCGTATTTAAGCTACAATAAAAGCTATTTGGCAACAATAAAAACCTTTTTCAAGCCATTTTCCCAAGCCGCTTGCTGAATCTACTACTATAAAAGGATTCAAAAATACCATCCGATCTGAACAATGTTATTGAAATTTAAACTGATTAAATAAAAAGCCTATTCGATTTCCAAAATTATTAAAATTGTTCTCATAAAGTGGCCAAGTTGTAGGTGCCATATTAAATCTTATGTGAAATGTACTTGAAAACATCGAAAAAAATAAGTCCGCCCTCGGAAAACGTTGATCACCTTTTTTTAAAAATCAAGAAGAATAATTAATTATTCTTCAGATTGATCATTAAGCTCAGCCGCGATATGTTTTATGATTATCGTTTTTCAAATATCTGCTCATCTGCTATTATCTAAATTGACCAAAATAAAGTTATATCCATGGAAATACACATTGAAAACGAAGTTTGTAAAAATCAAACTAAATAATTGTAATATGGCGGTGGCTTAAAAGTTGATTCGCATGGGTCATTTGTGAAAAAGATGTTTTGCTTTAGTGAAATCCCTAACAAACTCATAAGGTTTTAAAATAGCTTTTATGAAGAAAACTTCCTGACTGAATTGTATTTATCTAAAGCCATTTTGCTTGATCCTATCCCGTTCAGATTTATGGAGGCAAAGTTTGTTTATCTTTCGATAGTTGCGTTGTTCGATCATTGCAACGAGGTTTTACTCCAGCGTTCTTCCAGGGGATTTTCTAATAGTCCCGCTGAATTGGAAGCAGTTATTAAGGAATTGTGCGGAACTGTTTTGCAACAACTGGAAGCTCAATCGTTCCCGTTAAATATCACCTTCTTCCGGATGATTCCCGAAGTGCATCATCAAACGATGCAGTTGAAATTAAGTACGTTTGAATGAAATTTCAAACCTTTCGCTGAATAAAATTACTGCTATGAATCGGAAACCAGCCAATCTCCACTTATTGACAGTTTCAACGGTTTGCTGTAAGTACAAATGCAAATTATTTCGTTCGTCCGATCTGGAGATGGCTGGCCTTTTTTTAGACTGTTTCATAGAGGAGACGGTCAACACCGGTCAGAACGTGATGCAAACGCCAGATGCTCAGTCATTGCTGAAATTGACTTCCCTTCGGTCGTTAGCATCGCTTGAATTTTTCATCCTGCTTCGTCTACTCTTCGAGATTTCCTTGTCATAAATATTGCTTTTATTCACTATGAGGATCCAACTTTTAAGTAAAATTTGGAAACATACTAATTGGGGATTTTATGGTACACTTTAACAAGTCTTAACAACAACAATATATGCTTTTTGCTCTCATTTAAAACCGAATTGTTTTATGGTTGCTTTTATAATGACAGAACAACTTTATAGAGTATTTTATCAAAGCATTAGTAAACAATGAAGTTTATGATTGAATTACAGAACAGTTTTATGGAGGTTTTAAGCACTGCTTTAAATTTAGTTTTTGAACAACTTTCTCGACAGACTACAAAATGTTTTTAAAACAGTAATAAGCTGAATTACTAACCAGGAATGTTTTACACTTTGAAATGCTGTATTTAAACTAAATGGATTGTTTATTTCCGTTATAAAACCATCATAAATCAGAGTGAATGCTAAGTAGCTGCTAAATTGTTACTTGGGTTGGATCTATTTTTATATAATATTACCGTAATGGTTTAAATTAAAATTAAATACCATGTAATTTCAAGAGCAAATTTTCATTATGTCGTAAGTAACATTCGCACCAATCCGAGAAAAATAAAGTTTTGTTTTGATGACCGAAAAGTTATTCCTATTTCCAAGTAAACACATATAATCTCATAGTGATAGCAATGTTTAACATATTTAGCAGGGTCTTAATCATACAAATGCAAATCGCTAGCTTTCATGCTAAAAAATACTGGTTTTTGAGTCAAAAGCTATTATACGTCGTTTGGTGGCCCCTATTGTTACTTAAGTCAAAGTGTATTTACCAGGATATTCGGGAGAATTATCAATTACGTCTCCTTACGTGCAGCCCATTCATCATTTTAGGACCACCGAAATCATCTTAGCAACAAACAGTTCGATTTATTCACTTTAATAATGAGAAAGCGAAACGACGAACGTACACTTTTTACGGGTTTCTCAGCGCTGTTACATAAGTCAAACGGCATCTCCATAGAAATTGGGTGACTTAAGTAACATCGAAAACTATTTTGATCGGAAGGTGATTACGTCAAAAAGCAATTTGGCTGGCAAATAAATTTAAAAATGGGATTTGATCCTATATTCGGACAGTATATAGTGTAATAGCAGGAGAATCGATTGACACTGATAGCTCGACTTTGTTTACCTTTGTTACATTCGACGTAATGAAAATTTGCTCTTGATTTAGTGCAGCACATCCAAATTTCCATCTTAAAAACTGTAAATTTACATCTTAACGTAAACGCATCATGCCTTTGGCTTGCGGCGTCTGACGTTTGTCAGCAAAGTGTCATGGCGGCCAGTTGGAAAGTTGCACGCATAAAAAACAGTTCTGCTCTTGATTCGAAATAGTTGTGTCAGATTTTATAGAATTAGCTAACTCGTGAGTGTTCCGAATGACGGGAAAATGTCGAAGCCTCATCACAACCATCCAGAAACGAGTCCAGAAACAACTGCTCTTCGAGAGATCCGTCTCCATCAGAAGTCGACTGTGTTGCTAATCCGTTTGCTGTTCCTGCATTTGGAACGTGATATTGTTCAAGTCTTCAAACCCAGATCTGCTCCTCAATATCTCGACCGTGATGCAGAAGTCAATGAGGATTATTGGTCAGGTTTGATCGATGCCACTAATTTGTGTATCATCCACATCCAAACAGGGCACCGTTATTTACAAGAATTTATTCGCCGAGAGCTTGCCTAGGAAGTGTTATTGTCAATCTTATTGGAAACAAAGTTAGTGAATAAATTTAAACAATGAATAGTTCCCTATACCTTGTATTAATTCCAAAATTACATGGAGATTGAATTTTACAGAAAAAACATGTAAATTTAATGGTGACAAAAAACAACATGTAATTTTAAAATCTCATGTAAAAATAAATTATTTATGATGTGGTCTTTTTGTTACATCCAATCAGACAGAAAATTACACGTTTCGTTGGTACTGTGAAGAACCATAGGGTAAATGCAACAACCATTGATGAATTTTGACCATTTTGAACCAATAATGCTTGGTGTGGTTAAACAAAGTAATATAGAAAAATAAGATGACGAAGGCATCCTGAGCTGGCCATACCATACCATCCTGAGCTGTGAAGGACCAATCAGGTGACTTATTTCATTGCATAATTAATTAATTTTTTTGGAGATCTTTGATCACCTATGTTGAGATCCGTGAACTAATCGAATGGATTGTATAAAATAATAAAATTCGTCTCGATCTCAAAGATAATTTACTTTTAAATCCAGCAATTATTATAATTAGCCTAAGCTCAAAAAAAAAATTAAAGATATATGCCAGTGATACTAGTAATCTCCTGGGCCCATAACCTGTTGAGGTCCTTGAACTCATCGAATGGATTGTATAAAATAATACTTTTCGTCTCGATATCAAAAATAGTTTATTTACATGAAATCAAGTCATTACTATGTATATACAGAGTATAGTCCGGTAGCGATGGATAAAAATATATTTACACAATATCCGAACTCTTCTGCACTCTTCGTACAGGCATATACGGCACGTAGTTCGGCTATACAGTTGCGCAATTACATATATTTAGACGGATTGCGCACATTCTATTGTACAGCAGTTTGAATCAGAATTTATTGTCCTTACCCTCGCTTAGGGTGTTCCATATGCTTAGGGTGATACGAAAATTGATATTTCAACAACCTAGAGGTCTTTTTTATAATTTCCGAGCAACCTTTTATGTTTGACAGAATATCTGAGAGTTGTGAATTGAATTGTTGGGCAGTTGAAAATCTTCAGAATATAACCTGATCAAGATGAAGTCTTGCACAAATATCCTGAGGAGTTTTTGAATGATGACCTGGCGTTGGAATGATTTCCGAGCATTCTGGTGTTGGAATTGTTGGACAGTTGAAGATCTTCAGAATAATAGCTGGTCAAGCTGAAGTCTAAAACAAATATCTTTGGGATTTTTTTTTTGGAGATGTATGATCACCTGGGGGTAATTTGAATAATTTTTGAGCAACCTGCTATTTGAGAGAATATATAAGAAATGAGATTTGAAATAATGTGGGTGGCTTCAAAACATCAGATGAGCGCATGTAGTGTTCATAGATCTACTCAAAATTGTACCTTATCAACGGACGAGTTTGGTAAAGGCAATTTTACAAACCCACTTTTTCTTCATGTCTTCCTCAGATTTGAACTCCTTGGGATGCTTCCGTAGTGCCTGCTTTATAATAGCCCAGTATTTTCGATGAATCTTAAATCCAGTCATGTCCTTGGGTACTACTCCAGGACAACATTTGAATAGTGGCACAATGCTAGATCCGGCCAGAAGATCGTAGGGTCCTCGTGTTGTTTCAACAGAGGAAGCAGACGCTTCTGTAGACACTCCTTGAGGTAGATCTCCCCGTTTACAGTCCCGGTAGTCACGAACGGCGCACTCCGTTTGCCACATGAGCAGATCGCTTGCCAATTCGTGTATTTCTTGGCAAATTTTGAAAGTTTCCGCTTCCTTACTTCATCCGGAACATCAAATTTGTGCTGGGCGGTGAAGAACAGTAGCCCCGGAAGCTTGACGTTAGTTTCATCTGGGTGGCTTCGTCAGCATCTGGGTGTACAGTTTCCGGGCCCGTGACTTTTCCACCGTATTTTGCCGTTCGTCACGATTTGGAGCCTTCTGCACTTTGTACGTATGCAGTCCCTCCCGGTGCTTGGCTCTCTGAACGAAAGACTTGGACAGATGCAACTTTTTGGCTACATCCCTGACCGAAGCATTGAGATTCCGCTTAAACGCTTTCACGACACGCTTGTGATCCTGATCACTAATAGAACATCCATTCTTACCGCATTTCTCATTCCGTTCGATGCTCAGAGTTTCGTAGTACGTTTAATCACACGACTCACCGTTGACTACACGATTCCGAGTTGTTTTCCGATGTCCCGATGAGAGAGTTGAGGATTTTCCAGGTGCTTGCGCAAAATCAATTCGTGACGTTGCTTTTCGGGTGACGCCATTTTGTCCAACTTTCGAAAAACTGACAGCGATAAAAATACCG
This sequence comes from Ochlerotatus camptorhynchus, assembly GCF_037179485.1. Lineage (NCBI taxonomy): Eukaryota > Metazoa > Arthropoda > Insecta > Diptera > Culicidae > Ochlerotatus > Ochlerotatus camptorhynchus. The sequence continues at coordinate 992,081 of NW_027040529.1, read as the reverse complement.
TGTAAACAATACACTCTAAACTACTTCTACCCAAATTTTCAAGAGAAACTAACCGACCGGTAATTTTCTACCACGTTTTTTTTTCCGTGATGCAATTTGACGTATATAATGTTCACTTTAAGTCTGATATTGGCGTTAATCAGCTCCAACTATGTAAATCGTTAGCTTCACGCATGAAGTAATAAAAACATGATTAGTTAAAGATAGATATGCAAGCAGAAATCTAAAACGGCTTGTGATAATGGAAAATTCATCAATTGTAGTAACAATCACCACCATGTGACATGACCAATTAAATCTTAAAAAAGGGGAACTAGTATCCTTGACATTACCGAAGATATTACAAAAATAGTGAAAATTGTGACTTTGGTTTGCACGAAAAGTTAAATTTGTTCAAACGTTTCGAACCTGCGTAGAATGTAAATAACTTTGCATTTTGCGGTTGGTTACAGAAACATATACACTGGAGTCGCTTTTTACGCGGGTGATACGTCCCGCGTAAATTCCGAAATTCGCGTAAAAAAAACCGTGTAAATTCCGAAATCCGCGTAAAAAAAACGTGTAAAAAACCGCGTAAAAAGCGACTCCAGTGTATATTAGATGTATGTAAATATTTTATGTAATCACTTTAACAGTCTTGGGTCATTCGTGACTTTTCTGATTTGAACTCGTGACTTTGGCGTGAGAGATATGGACAATAACCGCCACACCGGATGTTGTTGCTCAACTTAATTTTTTCCCTATGTATATCTTTGGTTTTCAAATTTTGAATGAATTTAAAGCATGGATATCGACCATAACAGATTTTCATCGACACATGGAAAACAGTTCGCATCAGTTTATCCAAGAGTTTGATCCAAGTGAGATCAGAAGTCCTAGGAAATGTGTTACAAAGCCTTGCATTTCGTTACAACAGGATTACAACCTATTACCGATCACGAAAGTATAGGTTTTGTAATTCAATTTGCCACCGATTTGACCTGACAGCCAGAGGAACGCGGTTAAACGATGGCATGTCATAATAAACAACTATCAACCGCATCAGCACCAGCAGGTAAAGAACGTAGTTAGAGCTTCGCAGAAATCCTACCGACACCATTCCGATGCAATGACTAATTCAGTATCAGTCATAAATGTAAGCTTTCGTGGCATTCTCAGGCTTACGTTCCCTCTGCGCCATGATCTCTTTCGGTGTTGGTACCGCAGCAGCGATTAATTTTACAAACATACCGACTAGTAGGTAAACGGGATGTACAATTCCATTCATTCAACGTAATCCACCTCTCCATCATCGGGCGGGTGTCTGCAGCAGCAGTGCAGTAGTGCAGTGCAACCGTAAAGCCGAAAGCCAGACATGCCATTTGCCTGGGCCCGTACTAAAACTAGGTACTAGCCGCACACGACAATCCGCTCCCGCGGTCTTTATACGGATTGAGGGTACTAATAAGCGTGGTAAATCCGGGCTCCTCTATCCCCTTCACAGCATTCTCAACAACCCCCGGAACGACTGAGAATGAGCGACCAAAAATGTGCAACAACGAGACAAACAAACAACGGCACATTGCACGCCAGTTCTATTTTTGTATCGGTGGTTGCAATCGTCGCTAGCCGTCGTCGTCGTCGCATAGTTGTAAACAACAAACAACCGGGCGACGGATACAGTCATCCGACCGGCCATCCATCAACCGTAGGGCGCTGGGAGGATGAGAAAGGGGTTAGGAATCACTCATTACTGAGCAGTGACGTGCGTAGAGCTTTGCAAAAAAAAATCCTTGGACATTCTTCTGCTTGGTTTTATTACGTCCCTACTGGGACTTCACACCGGCCCTCAACTTAGTGTTCTATATGCACTGTGATAGTTGTTACTTGAGAGCTTTCTAAGCTTGTACCATTTTTGCATTAGTATTATTGTGTAGCAAGTACAATTATACTCTATGCCCAGGGAGGTCAAACAATTTCTAGACCAGACCGGAAATCAAGCCCAGCCACCTCCAGTATGCACCTTTACCGAATGAGCTTAGGGAAGCCCCCCGGGATATTCTGGAGCACGAATTTGAGATGGGTGCGTAGTAGATCGTTGGATCAATCATCGTTAATTTATGTACGACTCTTAATTCGGGGATCCCCAGCTACACCGCTGGTGTTTATTTTGCTAAGAAGCTATTATCGGCTTCATGTAGCAGCTCCCGACCGACCGGAAAGACAACGAATAACACGAGCGCCATCGTCACCACCACGATGACGAATGCGAAAATTTTCTGACAGCTCGATGATGATGGCGCAGCAGTAGCAGCAGCAGATCAGGGGCCAGTTTACGGAGGGACTTTCCAATTCGGACAAGTCGAATGGTGCACTTCTGAAGTGCAATTGCAACCGCACTGCGCCCGCAGTTATATAGTAGTTGTGATGATGACGTATTCGCGCGTGTTTGGCTCGGAGTTATAAAGTAGAGAATCAAAACAAAATGATTGAAATATTTTTGCGCCGATTGCCTCATCGGGGGCAGACTAGGAGGGCGTGTTGTTTACTTGTTGTGGAAAAATAGTAAATATGACTAATATTTTGCCATTTATTGTTCTCCGATGTTGTGAACGGCTTTCAGCATTTCAATGGTTTTTCGTTGATTCGAAGTCATGATTAACACTCAGGCAATAAACTACAGTTTATAAAATGTGTGTAAGCTTCGATAGTTTTCTTTAACAAAGTTTAATTTTACTGAAGTATGGTCGGAACTGGTGGGCAGGAGAAGTAATATTCACGGTGGAATAGGAAATAGGACGTGTTCTCGATCGCGATCGGAAATCAAGATAGAATTGTTCCGAGAAGGTCATTTCATGTGAATTGATTCTTTACCGTTTTTTGTGTGCTGATGCTTCGTTTTGCGATTACGTTGCTGTTGCAGTTGCCGAGTGGCATTAGAAGCAGCTCGAAGCTGAGGTGTGGTACACAAATTACGTAACGCTAAAAATCCCGTTTTCACCCCTTCCCCCTATGTAACAATAAGTAACGCTTAACAACATCCGTCCCATAAAATTACCTAACTCTAACTCACTCGCTCCCTAATTTTTTTCAAGATTGAATATAACATAGCATTTTACAGTTTGAAAAGTTTTCATTATGTTATAGTTATAAATATAAGGCTCGCGTGGATTTATTTAACAGCAATTTTTCGTTTTTCTATTTTTTTTTTTTTCATTTTGGACGATTTGTTACGTAACATTTCCTATCAGCCCTCCTATGTAACAATAAGTAACGCAAGCTCGATCCCCTATCGTCCCCTGCATGAGTTACGTAATTTGTGCACGAAGCCTAAGTGTTGTGTTATAATGCAAGGGGCTCGGAGGCTTTTCGGCGAACGGTTTTGCTTACTTAGCAGAAGATTTTGGATTCTGTACCAGGCTACTTCACATTATAGATTCGTTAAAGTCGTATCGCTTGCTTTCTTAACACGATCATCACTAGCAATCAAGTGCCTAACTGGAACCGTCAGTCATTATGTTTATTTAAGAGCTTTTTCTGGACCATTGGAACACCTTATGGACGCGACTTTAATTAGTTTATTATATTGAATTGGGAAACGTGATTTTTGGTGAAATTAGCGAAAATTGTGTCCTAATATCAGGGTGGCAAAAAAACCAGGAAAACCGGGAAAAATTCGGGAATTTATTTTCACCATGAAAAACCGGGAAAATACCAGGAATTTCATAAGTCCACCAGGAAAATAATCTTGTTTGTATAATTTAAATAGGTTTTAAATTTTATGTATGCCAAAGTTTCTTTTTATAATCAGGTCAAAACTAACCATTTTGTTCAAGCTAAATCTTTCACATAACTAAACATTGATGAACAAATATATTTTGTATTTATTTTGAATTTATTTTTTTTTTATGATTTGTGCTTAATTGATAACATACTTTAGCAGTGCCGACGCGTAACTACTTTGAAGTACCTGTTCAACATGCTCAATAAAAAAAATATTTCTAAAAACTTCAGATAAGGCCTTCGAACTTCATGCAAGTTCTACAAAATTCGGGAAAGTCTTGCAAGTTTCAGGAAAATCCTGTGAACTACTGTGATGACCTACGGTCAGGAAATCTCTCAGAACCTTCAGAGAAGTTTTACAAATTTCAGAGAAGTCTTACGAACTTCAGGGAAGTCCTTTAATCTTTGGGGAATAACTAAGAATTTTACAGAACTTTTGCTTAAAACTTAAGGATAATCCTGTGACACTTATGGATTTTTTCCGAGCTTCAGAGAAGTCTTCAATACTCTTGGGAAGTCTTCTGAACTTAACATAGTTCTCCAAGCTCAAAAAAGTTCCTAGAACTTCCGAGAAATCGATTGAACTACAGGTCGCCCTACGAAATTCATGGGAGCTCTCCAAACTTCAGGGAATTTCCAAGAAATTAAGGAAAGACCCACTTACTTTTGGAAAACACTTTCGAACTTGAAGGAAGTCTTACGAACTTCTGAGAATTTCTACGATATTTAAGAAATCCCTATGAATTAAAAAAAAAACTCCAAACTTCAGGGAAGTCCTAAGATCTTAAAAAAGTCCTTCGAACTTCGGGGAAGTCCCATGAAAAATTCAGGCAATTCAAACTTCAATGAACCCTTCAGGAATGACCTTAACGCTTCAGGGAAGTTCAACGAACTTTAGGGAGTTTCTATGAACTTCAGCAGTCAGTCTTTTTAATAATAAGAGTTATTAAACCAGCGTTGTTTATGAAATCTATCATTTGATTTTGAAATCATGTTGTAATCAAAATTCAGCTAAATAAGATCCTTTATCGTTGACAATTTGCGGAAAATTTAAACAAACTAACCGTAAAATTGTTAGAAGTAAAGGTTTGTTAAAAGAGTCCTTACACTTTGCAATTTCACCTTGAGATAAACTAGCCCGTTGGCTAAAAATCTCAATAATAAAGCAAATGTTTCAGTGTCAATCGTAATTAATCTTGTAAGCAAAGATGTTTTTGTAAAAACATGAGTGAAAACGCTTTGCTATTATAGTTTTAGCACATAGAACGGAAATAGGCGCCATGATTCGACGAAGTAGCGCGGCTCCTTACACGCTAACTTGAAAGTACCCATTAATGGTTGAAAAAGACCCATTTTGAAGAAAAGTGGCTTAACTCATTAAATGAATAAATTTTTTACCCATTAATGAGTATCTGTTACCCATTGATGAGTAATTGTAAATCACTAATGGGTAACAGATACTCATTAATGGGTAAAATAGTTTAATCATTAATGAGTTAAGCCACTTTTCTTCAAAATGGGTCTTTTTTTACTCATTAATGAGTACTTTCAAGTTAGCGTGTACTAGCTTCTTTACAGCAAACAATCAGATAAAGATTTCACGGGCATTCACAAGAACCTTAATACCTATTTAAGTTTGTGAAATTCCGCATTGCGCAAAGAATGATGGCACTTTATTTTTTTTATAATTTTTTTTTTAAATACATGGTTTTTAAAACCAGGAAATTTTTAAATCATTGACCAGGAAAACCAGGAAAAAACCAGGAATTTCAAAATGGAAATTCACTTGCCACCATGCATACTTGGAAATGATTCCTGAATCGTTGTCCTTTGGTAAATTGATGAGTGCCAAGTGATTTCCAGATACAGATTTTAAATAGCACCTGTGCACACAATTTTAACATTTTTACTTACCGGGAAAATCATCACATATATACTTGGAAAAAAAACCCAGGAATTTTAGAAAAGGTCACCCTGTAAATTTCACTGACAGTTGTTCTTCTATCGTTCTTTTCAGGTATGTTATGATCCAAATTATTTCGAATCAATTCAAGGGAAATACGTGGTAAGTGTTTGTAAAGGTTCTGAGGATTTTAAGTATTTTGAAAGAAGCATCGGGGGAGCTGAAGGGAAACCGAACTTGGTGTTCAACATTGATTGCTGAGATAATCAGAAACAAATTGTTGTTAGAGCCGGCCTGATGAGAGGTTGGACGTGGTCTTTTGTATATCCTGGGTGATTATTCTTATATGTATCAACCGGATTTCCACTCACAGTATCCAACAGTATCAGCAACCAAATTTAGATTTCTACGGCAGCCATCATCTTACTCCTTCTCTAACACCAACAAAACCAGTTCATGAAAGCATCCTGGAAAATGATAGATATACCTCCATCCTTTTCCTTGTCTATTTGGTATATTTTATACATCAGAGATGCCCAAATTATATCAAAACGGCCAGCAGCTTTTAAGGGGCAAGATGATTCAAAAACATCGGGCCTGTTTAAATCATAAAATTAAGCACGATGCTCCGTTCCGTTGTATTGCTATCAATAAATGATTGGTCGTTGAGAGCATCTAATCTAAAAAAGTTAAATGATGCTCCATTTTCCTCGAGTGGTTGGGACATGAGCACTAACTCTTGTCTTAGTCCTATATGGCTTATGGTCATAGCGCCATTACTTGCTTTCTGAAAAGATAAAAATTGAATATAAGGCCGTAGGAGAAAGGAAAAGGAGGAAAGAACCCTAGTAAATCTTCCCTTGTGTAAAAACTGAAAAAACGGGTCTCTAATCAATCTACAGGAAAAGTTCGCTAAAACTCACAATGACTCGCGAACTTTTCCTTTTGTGTGCTTGATAAAACCTCGCAAAATTTTCCAACGTCGAACACGAACAGGTGAAAGCTAGATTTCAGTAGAGAGCAATAGAACGAACATATATTATAAATTTAAGAACATATATGTACATGAAAATAAAGAGAAGATCTCAGCAAGTTTCATTAATTTTGTACTCTTATTGTCCTGCTGTACTGGCTGGCACTGGCACTTCCATCGGATCATCAAAGAAACTCTTGCACGATCCGTCTCCAATCCAATCAGAATCATCGGGCCAACTTGCCAATCGCCTAATAACAGTTTTGACGAAAAGATGCTGATAAAAAACACTTTAAAACGCATTTTACCCGATCACTTGCATTTGCTTTTCCTCCTACTGGGATTGTTCGATTAATCCTAAATTTACATCCGGATTCTACAGAAGCAGGGTTGTTTTTCGAGATATTAGGAATACTTTAGAATCACTGACTTAGTCAACTTGTCAAGACTCTGCACCGTTTGAAAAATTCATATTAATTTGTGCGAGATATCGCGCACATTATAACGCTAGATTTCGCATAAATTTACGCGACATTTCGTGTAAATTTAACCGCATTATCGCATAAATTAGCAATATTGTAGGCAAACTTGCAAACGATTTCGCTGTTAATGCCAAGTATGGCTCAAAATTAAACGAAAGGATTTACGTGATTTTACGCGATAGTTAAAATTCAGAATTTTTTCTGTTTTCTGTGTTGTGAAATCTTCGACAGATTTCTCCATCATTGAAATATGACCAGTTCTTAGATGTGAAATACGTATTGACAATGCATAATATGTCATTGCATTCAATTAATTGCGATTCGGTCGTATAGTTTTTTTTTCAAATGCGTACACTTCCTGATTTCGCATGACGAAGAATTCATCCAAATTTCAGTTTAATAACTCAACCTTTCATAAAATTGCCTCTACATCATTCAATTATCATCCTTTGTTGACTGGAAGCGGTCCACACCGTGTGCAACCCACCAAACCGGTAACTATATCGGCGGTGGCAACAACTTTCTGATTACATTTTGCCTAACCTAATCCAATTAACCGAATCTGTAGATGAATTAGGACAAATTGATACCACAGGCCCTTGGCTACCCGTAACCGATAAATGTGATCTCCTTGGGTCAACCACCGAACCGCTCATCAGTAAAGTCACCCCAACTAACCGTCGAGTTTGTATCCACCGCCATAATCAACCCAGTAACTGTGGCCGCTTGCAACCCCATGCCGCGTCACTTCCAGAGTCTAGTAAAGAGCGTCATGTCGTTGTCATACGTGCTGTTAATATGGCTGGCGACAATGTGATTAAAACTGACAATGTAACACCGCCACCACCACCACTACCACCACGACCGGCAACACTTTTGTGACTAGGACTAGAGGCCCATGCTGGTCGCTCTAGGCTAGGCTAGGCTAGGCTAGGCTAGGCTAGGCTGGCAACAGCAGCGGGAGGTCGTTTCCATGTGGCTCCCTGCTTGTCAAAGGGTCTCGCTACTACAAAAACTTACTGTTCCATGCCAAGACGACGGACGACCTGCCCTGTGGCAACCCCCTAACGATATGGTTGGTGGTGGTGTGTGGGACACTACTGCTGACTGGAAGCATGTAATCTAATAACAGCTTGCTCGAACGCCTCTCTTCCTTCGTCGACGAAGGGACGACCAAGTTGGCATGAACATGAACGCTCTTACCCACAGTCCAAGGTATATGTATAGTGTGTTAGATGAGTAGCAAAGTTGAAACAGTTTTTCCTACCGTGCGTCGTCGTCAGTCGGCCGCCTCTCAAACAATGTGAGAACAAGTTGAATGTTTAGGGCGGGTTCTAGGGGAGGATACACTTTAGTGCCTTTCCCGCCCGCCCGCTTCTCACACATCGTGGTGGCATGCAGCTTCCGGAAGGAGGCGAAACCGGATCGTGTATGGTATTGGAAAGTTTGGGCCCTCTGCGTTTAAAAATAGCTTTTATTGGGCGAAAGTTTAGCCGCCTCTTTTGTTCCGTCTTGATTCTTTGAACTTGGTGGGCAAGTCGGCTTATAGCGGGAATAGGGGTTATCTTTTAACGGCCTTTGCCACCGCCCCGGTACACAAAGGTGACGCGTGTAACGAGCCATATAAAAGGGATATCAGGTGGCCTTCCAGAGTTTGGCAATTGAATGGTGTGGGGGTTGGAAAGTTTAACTTGAAAGGTTGGGATGTTAGGTTGGGTGGACAGCGTCAAATGGGTGCGATGACTTTGAAGTGATATAATAGGGTTGTTCTATGTTTTGCGAAAACTATTATTTTGCATTTTGAAACTATCTTGAAAGTGGGATTTTTCTGAAATTCTTCTTGAATGTGGAATTTCTCAAAATAAATCAAATGATACATATTGTGTTAGGGTGGCTGCTGAATCGGGAAAACCGGAAGAACCGGGATTCGAAAAAAAAAGTCAGGAAAATAACTGGGACTTTGATTAGAACCTTTAAATAATTAATCTAATTCTATTAATAAAGATATCTCCTCATAGAATCTTGAATATTTCTTCAAATCCGGGGTTTTAAACTTTTCAATAGTACATAATATTGAAAATTAAGTGTGAAAGCTAAAATAATATCAATGTACCCGAGTCTGGAATTTTGAATAAGTTTGTTAATTTTAGATCCTTAACAACTTGTCATGTCACAGAATTTAGAAGATTTCTTTATTTATGAAATATTGAATGCATTTCCGTTGACGATTTTTCCAAGGATGATATCTCACATACCCTACTGTTAAACTTTTCTGAAATGTATAGTCCCATAATATTGAACAGTTTTTAAAAACCAGGTTTTTACTATTTGTTCTATCGAAGTCTGAGAATATTGAGAATTTATGTTAATGCTGGATCTTGAATTTCTGTTTAAAGAATCTTGATTTTTTTCAATGTTTGAATTTACTAAATAATTTTTCCTCTTATCTCAGGATATCGATGAAAATTTCGTATAAATTTCCTTGAAATCATTCCAATATGTCTTCAGATTTATTTTTACTTTCAGAATTCCCCTGAATAATATTATGTTTCTTCCTGTATTCTCTCAAAATTTTCTTGTTAGAAGGAACAATCTCAGAATTCTGTGCAATAAACTTTAGGAATTCCTCTCAGAAAAATCTTGAAATTCACTCTACATTTATCTTCGTATTCTTAATAATTCTCGTAAAAAATTGCTATAACAAATCGCTTGGAATTTACTTTGGAAATCTCTTGATATGCCATTTAGAATATATAAAAGTATTCATGGATTTCATCTCAGAATTCTATGTGAATTTGTTTCAGAATTATTTCGAAAATCTTCTCAAAATGTCCTTGTCATGTCACAGTCATGGAATATTCTTGGAATTGTTGGAACCTTAGCATTAATTTGGAAATTTCTTGGAAATCTCCTGGAACAGTTCTCAGAGTTTCTTTGGAAATAAGCTCAAAAATTTCTGGAAAACCCTCCCGGAAACTTCTTTAGGGCCTGTTCATAAACTACGTAGACCGATTTTTAGAGCTTCCCCCGCGTAGACAATCGTCCATACATTTTTTTTTTAAATTTGTATGGACTACAGACATTTGTCAACAACCCCCTCCCTAAAGAGTCTACGTAGTTTATGACTAGCCCGTGAAATTCCCTCAACATTATTGTAATTATAATTATTATTTATTTGTTCGCCATATTTCTTTGCCGGTAGTGTAGTGGTAAGCGTGATTTCCTCTCACCCAGCAGGCCTAGGTTCAATCCCAGTCGGCGCCGCCGGGATTTTCTGAGGCATAAAATCTCTGTTAAGCCGTTGGTCCCCGGTTCATGAGCTGATGGGTCGATAGGTAGGGCCCAGGTGTAGGAGCTGCCTTCCTGGTGTCGGTAGCATTGGTACTCAGTACGGAAAACAAGATCGACGGAAAACAAATAAAGGGGAAAAAATAATATTGAAATCAAATATCACATACACATTATGAATTCTCTAAGGAATTTTCTTGGAGCTCTTTTCAAACTAGCTTGAAATTCTGCAAATGTTGACCTATTAAGGAATAATTATCCATTTTTCCCTGCAGCTCAGTCGGGAATTTGGAACAGGAATCTCATCAAGACTCAATCCTCAGCATAACTTGGAGACCCAAAAATATTGTGTCATTACAAATACATGCCACACATGTTAAAGGGGGCCTCAAGGAGTTTTTTGGGTTCACACATTTAGTCGAGACATCATACAATACATCGTAAAATCTGTAGAAGATCGAGATCTGAACTCCAGGTCAATTAGGAGAATGTATCATAATTTGTTTGTACAACTTCTTATCTCACTTAGTGTGATGAGGTCCCACGTAGCTTCATGGACCCCACCGTGAAGCTTTAGGAACTGATAAACGTTACTAGAATTATTCCACAGTCGCAGACAGTATATGAGCAAGCCAAATGCGCACTCTTTTGCCTGTGGATTTGAGGACATACCTCAAATCCCCTCATTCATCGAAGTATGAGTTAGGTAAAAGAGTGCGCATTTGATTAGTATTGTCGCATTGATGGCCCTTCGCTCAATTTCAACTTCTGTCTATAAAACTTTTTCTAGCTAATAAATTATTACACTAAAGCTTCATGTTGATATCAGTATAACAATTCCTCCCAACTTTTAAAACTCCGCCATGTTTTGTCATTCCCATATGATAGTATGAAGCCCACGAAGCTTTTCAGTTTCACAAATTTAGTCGTGACATCGTACAATACCTCGTTGAGTTTATAGGATGTCAAGGTCTGAACTCCAGGACAATTTGCAGAATAGAACATATTTTGATGCCTCAATTGATTTGAAGAGGTCTCACAGAGCTTCGTGGATTTGTATGATAAATCTGGTCATCATACAAGACTTTGTTGAGCCTGTAGAACATCAAGACCCAATCCTCTGTATAACTTGGAGACCCCGAAATACTTTACAACTATAAATCGTGCATGATATTATGGGGCTCCATGAAGTTTTTTTTTTTGGTTCCCACATTAAGTCGATTAATCGAACAATACCTTATTGAATCTGTAGAACATTAGGATCTGAACCGCAGGTCAATTTGGTGAATTGAACATATTATGTTTGTATAACTTCTTATCTCACATAATGTGATCCTCACGAAGCACCATGGATTTGTATAATAAATCTGGACATCATACAATACTTTGAAGAAAATCAAGACCCAATCACCAGGATAATATGGACACCCCTACATATTTTGTCATTGATAATACATATCGCGCATGATAATATGGAACTCCACGAAGCTTTTTGGGTTCACAAATTTAGTTTAGACATCATACAATATCTCGTTGAATTTGTAGAATTTCAAGATCTGAACTCCATGCTAATTTGGATAATGGAACATATTTTGTTAACACCGTTATATCCCTCATATGCTGTTGTAGGCTCTATGATGCGGGTTGGGTTAAAAAATCTGTTGGCACATCATACAAGGCCCCATTGAGTCTGTAGAACTACACTTCAGGATTATTTATAGGGCTAGAGATATTTTGTTAACATAACTATGTTTCCTACAGAATGCTATAGGGGCAACGAAACTCTACGGGATCAAAAGTTCGATCGGATGATGGATAGCTCGTACTACCAATTTTGTCTTGCTTATGCCTCCTGAATTGAGATATGTGCTTTTTCAGGGTGTCGACTACCTGGAAAAACCTGGAAAGTCAGGGAATGTCAGGGAATTCTATTTATGATCTGGAAAGTCAGGGAATGTCAGGGAATGTTAGTGTAGGTCAGGGAAAAAAAATATGTTGATCACATTGCAAAAAATCATGTGTGGGACACATAAAAAAAATCTTTGAAATTTTATCAGTGCATGACGACAAAGTTTTTGGGAAAATCCCGAGCATCAGATCTACTCGCTGCGTTTATGGACGCCCTTACCGGTATCTCTTCGAACAAGTTGCTGCAAGTGTCCATGAATAGGCCCAATGTGAATTGAAGCTAGAGGTACAAAAATATGGCGAGAAGCTGATAGATCTAGGACGCTGTGGGCTGTATATTTTGCATAATGCATTCAAGGATAGTGTTCGCAGTATCAGTTGGGATGTTGTCAAATATTTGAGTGGTATCTACAATATCTTCAAAGATGTACCAGCAAGACGAGCCGTTTATCACGATGTATTCTGGATCTACCATATTCCCGTTAAAGTTTTGCGGTCACCAATGGTTGGAAAATAGTGCTGCTGTTCAGAAGGCAATCAAAATTACTCCGCAAATACGAAAATGTATTCAAGGCGTCCAGAAAGACAAAACCGAACCAACGTCAGCTTCCTACCAAGATGTCAAAAAATTTCTCGCTGCTGATGGCTAATAGTATGTTCAGACTACAGATTTATAACATGTTATAGCACTATCTTGATGGTGGTTTCTGTGTTGCAATTATTTGACAACCGTTTAAACATGTTATAACTCTGTAGTGGTATTAAGCTAGCTTTCTTCAAATCAGTTGCTGTCGAAGTTGAGCCATTTCTATGCGAATTTCAGACGGACAACCCTATGGTGCCTTTTTTGTACAACGCGATGTCTCAAATTGTTAGAGGCATTATCGAAAGGTTCATAAATATTGATCATCTGAACAATATTGCACAGGTAAATGCACATTTGATCAATATGATCGCAAAAAGGAACAACTGGACGTTTTTTGGCACAGGTTATTGGTCGGCGTATTCAGAACTATTGTTGGTTGTGAAAATGATTTGCTGCTTATCGCATGGCAACGCCAATACAGAGAGAGGTTTTTCGGTAAATGCAGAATATCTTTGTGAAAACATGAGGGAAGAGCCAAGGCCCAAGCGCAATTACAGCGGAACGGCAGTGGTAGCGGAAAAACCCGATCTGAGTAGCCTATTTGCCGGATTGAAAACTAGTTAGAATCAAATCGACTGCGGTTAGGCATCTTGATGTCATTTGTGACAATTGTCAAACTTGCCGTTTCCGTTCCGCTTCCGCCAACATTGCGTTTGGGCCTTCAGTCGTAGCGCGACGCCAGATCTCATGCAGGTGGGTTGTAAAACTTACAAATTTTGAATGAACTTATACAGCGAGTTCGAAAAATCGCATCCGCTTTCCATGTAGACAAGGATCTTCGTATGAAAGAAGCTCTCGATTCCGAGAGATCAAGATGCTCAAAAAGAAGCCGAGAGTTTGCAGGAGAAACTTGTTCTGCTCAAATCATAAGCATTTTTAAAAGTAATCCGAAAATAAACACATATTCAACTTGCAATTTCTCGTTGTAATGTGAACTCACTGAGAGAATAAAATTTTAATGATAATTAAACTTAAATTATTTTGCCATGTCTGCGGTTGTCATATGGAGTTCCAGAGAGTACGAAACTGACTAATGCATGAGCAGTGCATCCTCAGGTTCGGTTGCCAAAGCAAGAATAATCACTGCTCTGCTATTTTACAATAATTTATATGTTAAGGGAAAGGATCGTCTACGGGTTGATTTTTATTTGGCTGTGAAATTATGAACACAAATTGGGAGCTTGGCGACATTGATTAAATATTCCTATTATTACTTAGTAGTGAATAGTGAGCCTAGTTGTGAGCAGTAGTTATTCATTATTATATTATAGTTTGTATTTATAGCCCTAGGCCTATTTACATCCTTCGTAGGTAGTCGGTCATATGTTCTGTAAAAATTGTATTAGTATCAAGTTCTGTTGTACATGCCATGAGTATGCTATTCTTGATATTTTCGAAAGCTTACCCTGCTGCTCATTTTAAACTAACCTTAATTTACACTATGGTATAATAAAGCACATCACGTTGTAGCTTCTTAGGTTAAACAGGGTGTCTACTCAATCCAAGGAATCAAATTCCCTGAGTTTTCCAGGTTTTTCCAGGTCGGATGAAAAAAATTCCAGGTGCATACAAATTATAGACATTATTATTTTATCGAACCCCCCTGTTTGCTGGTGTTCACACTGCTTGCACATGTCGAAAGAACTGTCAATTTAGATTTCAAAACAAAACTGTATCAGGAATCAAAAGTAAATACTTCCATCATGAATTACCGGAAAATTGCTCTAGTTTCGGCAGACGTATTTGCTTTTATTATTTTAAATAAAACGAGAAAGAGAAGGTGAACTTTGTTGAGTAGGAAATGGTTGCTCAGGAGGAACACCGGCAGGGATTTGGCTCATCTTATCCATCAAGAGCTGCGATATGAAGATGAAAATGAATTTCAAAACTTCGCCAGGATGTCGGTACCAACTTTAGATAAGCTAGTGGGAAAAGTTCTCACTAGATATACATGATTCCTTGAGTTCTGAAAATTTCTGTTAACAACTCAATTCTGCAAGGTCTTCAAACCTTCTGACGTCCCTGAAGTTTTGTTTCTGTTCTTCGGTAAAATTTCTTTAAAGATAAACAATCTTTCCTGACAATCTGCAAATGTCTCGGTAGTTCTACAGATTTCTTTGAAGTTCTGTGTGTTCTTCAGAAGTTCAGCAAATTTTCCTAAAAACCTACAAAGTTCCTGAATCCCTGAAGATTTAAGATATTTGAAGATCAACAATTATCTCTGATGTTCACAAAATTTCTAATAATCTACAAACTTCTCAAAAGTTCTGTAATTTTCTCTGCAGATTTTTATGATTCAATGAATATCTGCAAATATCTCTGAACATCTATACAATTTTCTAAAGAATTAAAAGATAATCTAGAAATTTTTGAGCTTTCCGGAAGTTTTAGGAAGTATTCTGAAGATTTCCTAATTTTTCTGAAGCTTTGCAAATATCTCTAAAGATCAGCGAACTTACCTGAAGTTCTGTAAATGTCTTTCAAAATCCAAGAACCGCAGTAAAATTCTGAAAATTTATTTAAACATCTGCTAATTTTTGAGTAGATTTACGACCTACCCTTTGAACTTTTCTGAGGTTCCTAAAATTCATTTCAAATTCTGTAAAGTTTTCTGAAGTACTGTATTTCTGCTCTAAAGATCTACGAACTGCCCTGAAGTTCAATAAATTTTACAGTAGATCTTCGAACTTTTCTAACGTTCTTTAAATTTCTTTGTGGATTCTTGATCTAAAGATCGGCGAACTTTCCCGAAGATCTGTGAGTTTTGCTGAAGTTTTGCAAATTTTTCTAAAAACGTACGAACTTTCTGACGTTCTACAGACTTCTCTTAAGGTCTACGGACTTCTCTGAAGTTCTTTAGATGTATCTATTTTCGACTTCCATGGAGTTCTGCAAAATATTGTACTTTTGTACTTAGCTGCGATTTGTTTTTGGAATTGAGGTGCTTTTCTGACATTTAACGAATTTTTCTGAAGATCTCACATTTGTGTGAAACTGTGAAACTTTCTGTCAAATTCCTGCAAATTTTTTTAAAGTTCTGTAAAGTTTTCTTAAGCTCCGTAGCTCTATTCCCAAGATCTACAAAAAAAAAAACTTGAGGCTCAATAAATTTCTCAGTAGATCTGCAAACTTCTCTGATGTTTTGTAAATTCCTCTAGGGTTACCCTGAAGATTTGAAAATTTCCTTAAAGATTACCTAAAGTTGTCAAAAATTTATCTGAAAATATTTGAGCTTCTTTGAAGTTTTAAATGTCTCTCTCAAGATCTACAAATTTTCCTGAAATCGTGTAAATATGTTTTTTTAATCCCTGAAGTTCTGCAATTTTTACTGAACATCCATTAACATTTCTGAGATTCGTGTGATTTTTTCTGAAGTCCTGTAATTTTTTTCAAAGTTATGTAGTTTTGTTCTGATGATGTACGAACTTTTCTGATGTTGAATAATGTTTCGAGGATCTTCAAACTTCTGTGAAATACTTTATATTTCACTGTAGATTCTTGGACTTGTCTGAAGTTATGCGAATTTCCCTGAAGATTTGTAAAATTTCGCTTATAGTTTTACAAATTGATTTGAAATTATTTTTGCTTGCTTGAAGTTTTGAAAATTTCTTTGAACATTTATCTGAAGATCTACGACCTCTCTTGTGATTTTGTTTTTATGAATTTCTGTTAATAACTTTTAATTTGTTTGTAGTTCTGTTCTCAAGATCTACGAACTACCCTGAGGCTCAACAAATTTCTCAGTAGATCTCCGACCCTCTCTGAAGCTCAAAAAAAATTCTATGTTGGGTCTCAGACCTGCTGTCTGGCATGCTTATTCTTATACAATACATGCTTCGTATGCTTCCTTTTGACGGTTGCCAGTCTCTCTTTTTCGACTGTTTCCTTTTTACGACGATTTTGATCCTCCACATACAAATCAGCGAAGAGCGAGCGTGACAAGACTCTCTGAATGAACTTGTCTCGTTCGCACACGTTTTCTTAGCTGTCAGATGCTTGTCAAGTTCAGTGTCCTTAAGAAACGTTTCGAGAAACTGAACGAAAAACTTCTTTTGAATTACGAATGAAGTGATAATTGGAAAATTCCCTGAGTGGAACCAAAATTCCCTGAATGTTCCAGGTTTTCCAGAAAAAATAAAATTTCCTGTAAATTCCCGGTGTTTCAGGTTTTTTCCAGGTAGTAGACACCCTGTTAAAATAACGAAGTTTTGATGACTGGAATTTTTCTGAAAACTGACTGGAAAGTCAGGGAAAGTCAGGGAATTTTATTTTCGACTTTGAGTCGACACCCTGTTTTTATCATACTGATACAACATCTAGGCTCGTTATTTGAAGAAAACCCTTCAAATTGATGCAGGTGACAACTAGTGAGAACAGTGATTTCTTTACAACTAATTCTGCGTAGGGGTACTGTGGGATCGAATCGGTTAAGACTTTAACTCATAAGGTCTTACGAATTTTACATATTATAAAAAATATCTGTCCAAGAAAGTCGTATTGCACAGTGTAGTCTCTTCAGAACTACCTTTAATTCACCTTTACAATTTTCATGAAATATTTTTTAACATTGCCTGAGATTTCTAGTCAAATTATGTTGGTATTCTCCACAGCATTCGTTTAAAATAATCCCAAGAATTCCTCTACGATTCTCGTAAATTTATTTGGTATTCTGAAAGTGTCAGAAGCCTACTATGTTGTACATGTCCAAAAGTAATGGTTTTTATAAAATCTGAGAAAATACGCCATACGTAAGTACGAACTCTCGCGATGTTAAGGAATGTGAAAAACTGGCCTAGCCTCATAATATTGAAAATGTTCTCATGTTATCTTCATCAAATTTCTTAGTCTGATAATTCAAATGTTATTCTGCAGATCTCACTGTTTTCTAAAAGGATGTCTATGGTCATGTTTTAAATTTGGCCTAGTGCCCTTTGAATAATCAACAATGATACTTAGGTAGATTTAAAAATTCTGAAACTTTTAAGAACATTTCAAATTTCGGACTACAAAAATTGGATTATGTATCATAATCTGACAATTTTTTTTTTATGATTTTGAAACCTCTTTAATTTTTAAAATTCTGATTATTGTATTTCTCAATAGGAGGGGTTTGTCCGATTTTTGCATTTTAAATAAAATGCAGCATCTTTTTTTTTTATCCAATGACATAGCTGAAATCAATCATGTGGCATGGTAATATGTTGCTGTTTATTTTAAACCGAGAAAAATTTGTTGGGCACCCGAGAAAAACCGGAAAAAACCGGGAATTGAATTTTAAATTCAGTGGCTACCGTGATCAATGAATTTAAAACTATTAATCCTTATTATTTCGCCGTTATCTTACAAGAGATGCAGACAACCCTAAATGTCGCAAAATAGACTCGAAATAGCAAAAAATTACAAACTGTTAGAAAACATTTAAAATTTTTGAAACATGAAATTCATTAGATTGCATATATACGTAGACTCTCATTGTGGCCTTCACTTGTCGAATTAAAAAAAAAAACATCATGAAGATAGATTTTTTGCATGAAGGTCTTAAGTATTTATCGAGAACTCGTAATTTTCCCAAGAGGCTCCGGAACCTATTCGGGATGATCAATCTGGCCGTTAATTCTCAATATCACCTGCTCTGGTCGTGTTTTGAATAATCATTTGTTAAGTTTGATAAGTCGCACAATAAACACTAAAGAATAATGAAAATTACATAGGACGTAATTGGTTACAAACGATGAAAAAGGGAGTATGTAATTAAATTGTACATGTAATTTTACAGCTTTTGAAACAGTCATATTCAAACGTGTAAATTTACAAACTTGTCATGTAAGTTGATATGAATGTGCATCATGTAAACTTCCATAAGGTAAGCTAAATTACAAATTTTTGGCATTAACTTTACAGGAAAAAGATGCTGTGTAGTTTTTAGTATTTGCCGCGACCTGGCTAATTCCCCACGGCCTACGGACAAGTTCGCGGAATTCTCAATGTGCCCGTGGGCTCTCAGTATGGCCTCCAAAGTCATTGTTGTGAAAAATCGTGGTGGGTTTTAGTTCTCATCGAAAATTGGCCACTTTCCCGGGGTCACCGGAACTTGTCCGGAATGACCATTGTGACCAGGGGTTGAAACAGTTTACGTTTTATACTACACTCGCTTCGTTGTCGTGCGCGACAGTCAGTTTGTCATTCGAGCAAAACAAATATTATCGAATAACTATCATATGATAATGAGTTATTTCGTTCTAATTCCTCAATTTTGTGTAAATCAAAATATTATTACTAGAACACCACTGCTTGCTATTTTCAGAATTCACACAAGTACAACATTAGCAGCTCTTATTATGAGAAAAACTAAAATACATAGTTACGTGCCGGCCTTCGACGACATTGTCGTATGACAGAGACTGTCATATGACATTTTAGTTTGGTACTGTACTTTGATATAGTTTGTTTTGCAAATGTCGGAAGCAAAGGTAGTCGTTTATCACAGAAAATGCGTCGACTACGGTGACCGCTTACATCACTGATTGTGACCATAGAAATGTTATATGGCGTCCGCTGGCAAGTTTTTAAAAACCATGGAACTTGATATCTTGCATAGGGGAAATGGCTCTAATGTTGGCCTATGGATCTTATATTGAGCCCATCGCTAAAAATCTGCTATTTATCAATGTTATGTAGATGAGCTGAATTTATGAAGCGATTGCTGAATTTATGTATGGGCCAAAATTAGGGGCACCGGCATTACATCCACTTCTCCTATGTCATGTTTCGGTTCTTGTCGAGAATTAATCACTCAAACTTCATAACAGCTGACTATGAGTGCCGCCGGTGGCCACATAACCAACCAATATAAATTTTAATCATCCGTTAAGTAAGTGAATAATGTGCATAGTAGCCTGATTGTCATGCCTGTTCGTTAGACTGATGCAAAATTTGAAATTTTCGCTCCACAGTGCTCAAACGGTCCCAAATTGGGCCCTTATTAGCCTTCCAAAATTTGAACTCATTTAGAAAGAAACTGACTTGGCACAAACCATTTGACCATTCTACTGTTCGTCTGTGCTATGATCATCTGCGCTACATCCATTCAATTACATTTTGAATTCTATATCCTACAGCTCTTCTCGCTTAACATCATCATCATCTTGGCTATGTTTTGAATTCCTTTCAAAACAAAAACTAGCTACTGATTGCCTGAAAGCACTGCATTTGTATCGATAGAATAAATTTAAAACCCACATTCCAATGTGATTGACAAAGCTCGAAATAAGGACAAAAAGTGCACTTATCCGACCGAGTCAGCTATATAACGGCACACGCTCTTCGGAAAGGTTCCTATCAACAGACTTTGAACCCTACAAGCACGTACGGAAAAATACAAAAAACTAAAACCTTAGAGAGGACCAAATCACTGCAACACTTACACACAAACACACATAGGAGAAAGAAAGAAAACCGCATTCCACAGGAAAAACCGATGCTCTTTGGCGATACATAAATGAGAAGAAATAAATAATAAAAACAAGCTGCATCACATTTTTTTGTGTACATCGCGAGCGGCGGGCAAGTTGAGCAAGGAGAAGATCTGTAGGAGTAAGGTAGCACTCCTACTTTACCGGACCGTTGAGGCTATCGAGCGGTCGTCGATGCGATGCAGTCCGCCGCCGTGCCTCTCCATGAGTCCAACGAGAGTTGAGCGACAAAACGACAGGAGAATGCAAAATTGTCTTATTTCTCGTTCGAGAGTTGTCTTTGCGCTTTTGGCTTCCTCCTCCACCGCCACCACCATTCGAAAATCGCGAGTTTGTCTTGAGGAATGTGCTGGGATAAAAAAAAAAACCGGGAATGGACCACTGCATTATCGGCGCAGGAACACTGGTTTAAGTTCTCGAGGCGAGCACAGTAATCTGGATATGTTTTTTTCTGCGATATACTAACGATGATGGGTCATTTAGCTGGATTCCGAGTTTTCCAAGCACGGGAACTTATTGTTCATTCCAATGACTAAGAATCCGACGAATTTCAATCCACTGGAGGTATCCTGGAAATTCCATATTTAAATCTGGGATCTCAAAAATATGCATCCTAGAACTTCGTGGAATTTATCTAAGATTTAGAAAAAAATAAATAAAAATAAACTTTTCATATATCCTTATTTAAAAATATTTCGAAGTTCATGACCGAAAAATATAATTTGGAGATTTTAAAATCTTAGAGGTCTGTAAATGTTTTTCTCTGAAACTTTTTTGACCTAGATCTAATTTTTCTTTTTCTTAAAAGAATGTTTAACTTCAATCTATTAATTCCCAACATGAAGTTTAATGACCCATTCGAGCCAGAAGTGTTCGGCCAAGTGCCCTTCGGAAAAAATCCATGAATCTGTAACATTTTAAAACCATTTCAAATTTCCATAGCAAAACCGACATAGTGGTTTCTCAGAATTTCGTAAAAAAATGTAGTTTTGCTCCTTATTGCAAAATATTAAACTCGTATTTTTTTTTTGACATTAGGTTGACCATTTACATGTTACATTGAGCGCACTGAGGAGTAATTGGATTCTCTCGTCTTTCTAATTGAACATTGAACTTTAAACTTGTCACTGTGGATAAAGAAAATCTGATCGATGCTGTTGAGATCTTGAGCTTAAGCGATAGGACCCATTGTGTGTACAGATCTTCGGTAGATAGTTCAAGGTCATCGAATCACTTATAAAACAAACTAAGTGATCCTTCAATACATGATCACATAAGTTTGTACCAGATGAATTTGATCGCAGGTCTAGAGCACAGAACCAGAAGGGTTACACATTCATTATTGAACGATCTCTTGAGAGGGACAAAAATCGTGACACTTTTGCTATACAATTTTGACCACATCCCACCCCATTGACTCCCACCGTGTCTAATAAAACATCCTAGCACTCGCTTGGTTGGTTGCCTGGTGGCTGGAATTGGTGTGCATAATGTCCATAAAAGCGACACACTATAAATAAATAAATATGAAAAACAAGAGGAGCACGCTCGCTACGACGACGACGACGACAACGGGTAGGTACCAATCAACCGATTACTGGCACCGGGAAAAGCAACAGCCAAGATTGTCCGTGGCGGAGTCTGCTGAGTGCAGTTTTCTTGGCCGTAAAACATACACACATAAACGTCGCCGTTGTCGTCTCGGCTCGGCTCGCTGTACATCAACGGCGCATAATACGCGGGCGGGGGTGAAGTAAAGGAGAGATAAGGTAGGTATGGTTTGCCTGATGATGTGTGCAGAAAGCAAAAGGAAAAGAAAGAACTCCGCGGCGGTCCTTTAATGTTCGGATGCAAGGATGGGACCGTCGTGGACTGGAATGCGATGCCAACTCCTTCAAGATCAGCAAGTAGCCAGGCTTGAACCCTGGCTACTGCCGCATAGCTGCTGCTGCTGCTGCTGTTGCTTTCCTCCAGCGCAGACGGGAGGTTCATTTTTTCGCGCTCTGTTCTCGTCTTGTAATCATGTATGCCGATCTTGTTACTTCGCCGTGGACTTCGTTCGACGGATTCCCTTCCCATTGCCCGCCGTATGGTCTCTCCTCCCACGGTCTTGCTCGGTGCATGATAGTTACCGAAGAGGAGAGGTTAAGAGACTTTTGCTCAATTGCGGAATAAAAATCTTAATAGTGACTATAAAGCAAGTAAAAAGAGAGTACCACCAGTTTTAGTTCTGTTTTTGTGTATGCACTGGAAATGTTGCCTGGTTGCTTCCAATCAGCCGATTTGGTCGTTTCACTCGATCCACAACTAAATCAATAGCCTTAGCGAGATTTGCCAAGTGCTTTGCGGTTGTCGCCGTCCTCGTAACGATATCTGTACTGTTGGGAACTGGTTTTGCCCAGCAGGATATGATAAGTGGCTCTATTAAATGGGAATCAACGGCGGTGAATTGTTTTGAGAGGAAGAGATTGAGGTGCATTTCGAGATTTAATGCACAAATAAACGCTACCCACGCAAAATCGGTAGTTTGCGCCATTCGAGTACGAAAGAGAGGGAGAAATGCTATATATTCTTACTAGTTGCTAAGGGTTTTGGTTTTGGTGTGGCAGTCTGTAGACCTTAGGAACTGTAATCAAGGTCTCATTTGGACATTTAAAGCCGATGCTGACAACTTGTATGCACCCAACACGAACGTATCGACGGTATATTTAGTTGCGGACTTAATGCTTCTTCTAAGCAGGCAAAAGAATAATACAAGAGATCATTGGATATTTGCAAGGGTTTATAACATTTTTCGTGCTAATGACATCGAAGTATTTGAGATCCGATTTGCAACAGTTGTCCGGAATTTATTATAAGCTTAAATATAATAATACACCATACCTGTCGAATGATGTTAAGTGGCTAGGAGTTATCAGGAAATTTAATAATCTCTCGGGGAATTTTCAAATTCTCTTAATCAGCAATTTGTTATGAAAGTAATAAACGTCAAATAAACTTCTCACGAATTTAAAAACATTGTATATATGCATGTAAATGATACCACTCATTGTTGCAGGGCACAGCCATTAGATAGTGGACTGTCCATCTCGTATGACTTAATCAAGTACGATACCTGGTTGTATTCAATTTACCATTATATGAAGGGCCAAAAGCGGAGGATGAACCCGTAAGCAGAGACACTTACGGGTGATCCACGGGAGCAAGAAGAATCTCCTTCCAACGATAAAAATGTTCGAACCCGATACAGAACAAGCCATCATACGAGGCGATGTCCCAATGAGTGGGGAGAATAGCCCACCTTCAATTCACTAAATGTTAATAATCGTCCCATCCCTACCCAATCAATTTATATGTTTATATGAAAATATGTTGAATACAAGAATATAATATAATTTCTGTCAACAGAAACTACCATGAAGAAAACTGCAAAAATATTTCATCGAATTTCAAAACATTGCATAATTCAATAACTGAAATTAATTTTGTACTGTATTTGTATAATGAAATTAACTTTATCATGCTCTTTATTAGGCGCCGGTGGTGTAGTGGTAAGCGTGATTACCTCTCACCCCAGCAGGCCTGGGTTCAATCCCAGTCGGCGCCGCCGGGATGTTCTGAGGCATAACATCTCTGATCACGCCTTCCTTCGGATGGGAAGTAAAGCCGTTGGTCCCCGGTTCATGAGTTGATGGGTCGATAGGTAGGGTCCAGGTGTGGGAGCTGCCTTCCTGGCACGTCGGTAGCATTGGTGCTCAGCACGGAAAACAAGATCGACGGAAAAAACAAGCCAAAGGAAAAAAAAATGCTCTTTATTATTTTTTCTCGTTGAACTTGTTAATTCTGGAGGGAATTTATCTTCAGTATACATATAATAAATTTTAAAATTCTGATCATTATTTTTTTTTAGGTTCTGGAACAATGCCTTTTGGTGAAAATTTTAAGCCCCTTCTATTAAAAGCATTATGCCAAAAAATAACCTTGCCGAATTCTCTTAATAGAAGGGGCTGACAATATGATTCAAAAAGTATAAACATAGATACCGTCCTGTAGGCTCATATTCTGTGATTGATGTGTTTTCCCTAATATGGGAAATGGCTCTAATGTTGGCCTATGGATCTAAGACCCATCGCTAAACATCTGCTATTTTCAATTTTATCCCCGTCATTGGGACGGTACTAATGGATATCTTTGGTCGCCATTGAAAATTTAGTCGATTGCTGAATTTATGTATGGGCCCAAATTAGGGGCATTTAGGTCGACATTACATTCATTTGCCCTGCATATTTCATTTCCGCACTGCTATCATTTCCAAAAACATCGAGGAAAAATTTCCACAATATTGTTCTTAAGTAGCTTCCAAGCTTCGAACCCATTGGTCATTTTCAGGACCACAAATGACTGATAAAAGAGTAAATTAAAAAGTAAGAGCTTAAATCCAAGACACCTATCATCCAGGATTGGCTTGTACTGCATGAACATCGACAGAGCACCTCACAAACAGAACTTTCAAATTGCTTCCGAATTTCAACCTATCGAAATTTTTCACTGATAACGAGTTAAGAAATCAATTTAATATTTACTATACTTTTGCTATGACATCATAACTACCTTTCGTAATCCTACGTCAAATCTACGGTCATGTCTTGGAAACAACCTCTTTTTTACGGTCAAAGACCGTAGTTCTATCACATAATATGAAAGTATATGCCAGTTGATAGAGGATAGCGTCGTCATCTCAAAATTGACCAAAAATCAAATGGGACTGATAGCGATTATAGGCAGTTATCGTTTGTATAAATGCACCAATAGTGGAGGTACTTAAGTGCAATGTGTTCCTATGGTGGCTTAGGGAGACTCTATAAGCCACCATAGGAACACATTGCACTAAAGTATCTCCACTATTGGTGCATTTACTAAACATAAATTGTACAAATTAATATTAAACAACCTATGTGCATCTGTTCTGCTGTAATATTCAATAACTTTTTTGCTGTGCCGACTTATAAGTACCAACGACCAAAGTTTGAACAATCGAAAATAACATAAATCAATAAGTACATAAAAGGGATTCCAGATGGATAAATAGATAAAATAATAATGTGTATAATTTGTATGCACCTGGAATTTTTTTTCATCCGACCTGGAAAAACCTAGAAAACTCAGGGAATTTGATTCCTTGGATTGAGTAGACACCCTGTAAAATTATTCATTAGCATAAAATTACTTGTAATGGTCATGTAGAGTTACCCGTAGTTTAGGTAAACTGTGTGTGAGTACCACGATGTTAGGCTTTGAATCTCACTTCAGCCAGGAGAATTTTAGTTTAAAATAAAATTGCCTACTGGTCTACCGAGCATTGTGAGTTGTATAATGTCAGGAATTAAATTTCAAGTCTGATCAAGGTAATATAAGAATTATTTAGAACTAATAAAATCTTTAAAACGTATTCTGGTACTGCATCAAATAGTAGGGACTAAATCGACTATTAGTTTAAAAAAAAATATCCCATCAAAGTTGCTTGATTCTTTGCTGCAACATAATCCTAAAAATATTTTCTACAGTATTTTACTAACAATTTAACTCAATTTAAAAATGCTGCGTAATGGATATTTAAACTTTTTGGGTACGCTGTGTCAATACTATTCTTAACTTTTGGTTGATTTTAGCAATGCTAACAAGATTGCTTTATATATATTTTTAAAACATGGAATTTATTAGTATTCGGGTACTTTGAATAAATTTCAGATGCATACTGGCTGATTTTTACGGGAGATTGGCACATCACTTTGACTTCAATGGCATTATGTTAAAAACAGGATTTTTTGGAGCATTCCAGAGTTTTCCAGATTTTATGTTTTAACTTGTCCAGATTTTTCTGAAAATGACCTGGCAACGCTGGTCGCGGGACACTTGATTTTTTTCGGATCTCGGACTTGGAAACAGGTCAATTAAGATATTTAAATATGATAAATAAAAAACACCACAATGGCCCAGAGGTAAAACAGACTTTCAAATCATGATCCTGGATCAAGAAAAAAAAACAAAATCAGGGTCTTTGAAATATTAAAAGAGATTCCAGACATAGCAACATCCCAAGCTTGGAACAATTTAAATAATAATCGATCTGAATTTTCCATGGACTCCGAAAACATGCCATGTTCGTTCCCAGACGTTTTAGACTATGAAACATTTTCATGATTTTAAACTAACTAGCTCAAGACTTCTAAGAATTACTCAATATATAATAAATCGAGATCCCGAATTTAAAAAAAATCTGGTCATAGACAAATGTTAAATCGCCAGCTTCTGAAACCCAAACCAAAATTAAAGTTGTAGAGGTTGAGAAAATGGATCCCGGAGTGGTATAAATTTATTATAGGAGAAATGTCTCTAATGTTGGCCTATGGATCTAAGATTGGGCCCATCGCTAAAAATCTGCTATTTATCAATTTTATCTAGATGAACGCGTTATTGGGACATTACTAATAGATATTTTTGGTTGCTATTGAAAATTTAGTCGATTGCTGAATTTATGTGTGGGCCCAAATTCGGGACACTTAGGCCGACATTACCTGCATTTCCCCTACATACTTTTTTAAGAATAAAATACATAAATAAGACACACGGTCATTCACGGTTAACTGTGCCAGAAAAGAACTATGAGAAGTATCTTCGTAGCAGCTGTCGAGGCAGATGGAAATCGAAGATGCTCGAGACTCGATTGAATACTCGTTGCAGACCACCTATTGCACCGTTAATGCCATAGTTTGTGCACTGTAGTTGGACGTTAATGTTGACTATCTCGAAGATTGCACTGCACTAAATTGCGATGAACAAGGTCCTAGAGGTATCTCTTCCAGTTTGGAGAGGCTCCAGATCAATCAGCTGGCAACGACTTTCATAGCTGGGCAAATGAAATGGGTCTCTCCAAAGTAGCTTCCGCAGAGCGAACCAAAGAAAATGGCGCTGAACAGACTCAACTCTCTCAGCACCATTGCACAGTGGTACAGAATGCTGATTTAGCTGGAATGATATGTTTTGAGCTTGAAATTGAAACTTTAGACTAAAAGTCTCTTCTACAAAGTTGTTCCTTATAGTTAGGCCCTCATTTTTATGACATTGAATTCTAGGGTGGTTCCTATTATCATTAAAATCAAAAATCTAACTTTTTTGTTTGAATAAATTAAGGTATACATTCTTGGGCAAAGTTATAGCTGAGCTAATTTCAAGCAACTGTGGTGAAAATAACTTTTTTGTATCTCTTAAATTGGCCGATTTAGAGCTATTTTCTTGAATTGAGTTAGGGTGACTCTTAAAAAAACAGTTTTTTTGCTCTATTTTTCTTATTTCGAATTTTTCAGCAAAGGTGTCTTCAGATAACTTTTAGATCTTAAGAAGACGCAAATTTTTGCTGCACAAAGCTTGCCAATATCTTTCGCCGATCAAGAGTTATTGATTTTTTTATACTAAAATTATGCACTTTTCAAATGTTAATATCTCTGGTTGGGGCAAACAAAAAAAAAGTTTTTTTGCAGCATTTGAAAGGGCGTATGTTATTCTCAATAATATGAAAAAATTGGAGGTATGTTATTTTTTAAACTCGTATAAAATCAATTTGAATTTATTCATATTTTTTACTATATTTGGCTATATCTTTTTTATTAGAAGAGATACAGGCAACAAATTCAGCTATAAAACATTCGTCTTAAAGAGTTTTAAAATGCTCTCCAAGATAACTTTCATGAGAATTTTCAAATAAAAAAGTTATTGCTAAAAAACTATTTTTTCCAGGAACACCCTAAGTCAACTCCGAAAAATTACTCTAAAATGAGAACGTTAAGAGATAGAAAAAAATTTTCTTCGACAAAGTTGCTTGCAAGTAACTTAACTACAACTTTTTCAAACAACACATGTTTATATTTTGTAAAACAAAAAAGTTAGTTTTAAAAATTCCTTAATTTGAGGACCACCCTGACGTCTGCAAACACCAAAAGAAGGGAATTTTTAAGAACAAAAACTTCTTCGAAGACACTAAATGTCCAAATATTGAAACAAATGTACTAGCACATTTTATATAAATTTGTCATTAGAGTGGTCCTATGAAATCCATCTTTTGCCAATAACTTTTTTATTTGAAATTTATCATGAAAGTCATCTTCTAGAGACTTTTAAAACTCTTTAAGACGAATGTTTTATAGCTGAATTTGTTGCCTGTATCTCTTCTAATAAAAAAGATATAGTCAAATATAGTAAAAAATATGAATAAATTCAAATTGATTTTATACGAGTTTAAAAAATAACATACCTCCATTTTTTTTCATATTATTGAGAATAACATACGCCCTTTCAAATGCTGCAAAAAAAATTTTTTTTTGTTTGCCCCAACCAGAGATATTAACATTTGAAAAGTGCATAATTTTAGTATAAAAAAATCAATAACTCTTGATCGGCGAAAGATATTGACAAGCTTTGTGCAGCAAAAATTTGCGCCTTCTTGCGATCTAAAAGTTATCTGAAGACACCTTTGCTGAGAAATTCGAAATAAGAAAAATAGAGCAAAAAAACTGTTTTTTTGAGAGCCACCCTAACTCAATTCAAGAAAATAGCTCTAAATTGGCCAATTTAAGAGATACAAAAAAGTTATTTTCACCACAGTTGCTTGAAATTAGCTCAGCTATAACTTTGCGGAAGAATGTATACCTTAATTTATTCAAACAAAAAAGTTAGATTTTTGATTTTAATGATAATAGGAACCACCCTAGAATTCAATGTCATAAAAATGAGGGCCTAACTATAAGGAACAACTTTGTAGAAGAGACTTTTAGTCTAAAGTTTCAATTTCAGGCTCAAAACATATCATTCCAGCTAAATCTGCATTCTGGACCACTGTGCATTGTTGTAGTTTGGACTTCAGATCACAGTATTCCAGTATTCCAGAATGAAAACACCAAAATTGCTTTGCTATCCTGAAGATAAAGACCAATTTCCTTGTCGACAACGTACGAGATTTGTTGCTTTTAGGTAAGTTGCGAATCCAGAATAACACCCAGATCTTTCACATGGTTCACACGTTCGATTACAGTGCCCATAAGTTCGTAGTCAAATGTGATTGGTTCTTTCATCAGAGTAAAAGTGATCACTGAAATGTGGACATCATAGAATACTTTGTTGAGCCTGTAGAACATCAAAAACAAATACCCAGGATAACTTGGATACCCAAAAATATGTTGTCATTTCAACTACACATCACGCATGATATTATGGGGCTTAACGATTCAAAAAATTTAGTCAAGAACATCAAGATCAGATTTTATTGTGCCTCGTATATGCTGTTTTTATTTTCATGTGGTATGTTTGGGCTCTATGGAGATTTTTGACTATATTTGAATAAAATCTCAAAGGAAATGTCTTTTAATCCTTAGATAAAGGTAAAATAAAGGTCTGAACTTCGGAATAATGTGGACGTTCTAGATCATCCCGAACAATTTCGAATATTGCACTGTTTTTGAACTAAAGGGTGTTCACAGTTAAATTGCATCACTTAGAAGTACTCTCCAAAAATAAGTCATTCGACTGATTGTAATGCAATTTTCAGGGAATGTAATACTAACTATATTCATAAGCTTGATTAACGTAAATTTATTTAACTCTATTTCTTCACCAAATCCAAATGACCAAACTTTCTTCTTAATTGCACCCATAAGGTTTTGTACAACTGTTGAATCGACATTTTTTTTCTGCTTTCAACCATGACTTCAACATTTCCTGCTCCGTAGTGACAACTTAAGGATGCTTCCGGAATTCGAGTTTCGTTATAGCCCAGTATCTTTCGATCGGCCGCAACTCCGGTGTGTTTGGGGGATTGAGATCTTTCTGCACGAAATTGACCCCATTCGTCCCACTACGTCCTTGGCGTAGTGACAAGAGGCTAGATCCAGTCAAAAAAAATGTAGGAACGTTGTGTGATTTGAGAAGCGGAAGCAGTCGTTTCTTCAGGCACTCATTCCGAATTTTTTATTTAGCAAAATGAGTAGACACCCTTTCTACTTAGAAATCTGAATTTCATCAATTTTTTGAAAATAATTCAACTTGTCGAAACGCTAACTCTACGCTAACATCTCCATCACGTAGGGTGGGAGGGAGGAGGGGGGAATTATCAGCAAAATTCCTCTACTAGATGCTTCTATTGGTCTTAATCTACGAGCAATCGACATTTGAAGTCACTGTTTAAATTTGAAGCATATGCCATTTTTACATTTTGATCTAGAGTTGACTCCTTCCGGAAACGTTAATCCATTTAAATAGCTTTATAGCGGTCTTGAATGATCGTCAATCGCAGTGTTTTTTTTTTTTTGTGATGTAAGGGGCTCTGTGGCTTAGTGTAGATCGTTTATGCTTACTGAGCAGATGATCGTGGGTTCTTTTACATTACTGAGATGATAGGGTCGGCCTCTAGGCAACACCATAATGATCAAATCGTTTACCAAAACGATTCATCCAGAAGACTTCTTAGGTTCTAAAAAAAACAGTGTCACTCCAGCAATTTTCTTCCCTCTTCCCAATTGACCTGCATTCCGACATGGTCAGTGCCAGTATTGCATAACAGCATTTGCACATTGAGGATGAGCGCTAGTCCCAAGCGCCATCTATTAGTTCAATCATACTCATGCTTGTGCTCAATATCTGTAACTTACAAAACAGTTTTAGTCGAATCAAACTGATCAATTCATTTCGTTCTATTTGATAGTGGTAGGATTCGCAAAATTGTATCGAAAGACAGATGGTTTCAATTTGTGTCCACTCTAGAAATGCATGGCTTACAACATTTCTTCCGAAGGCGGCAATAATCTCATATATTCCCCTAAAGGATCATAAAATTAAAACCCCGTAAAAATATCACCTTCCACCAAGATCGTAAATCCAGAAAACGTCTCAACTGGTGCTCGACTTCCTGAAAATCGTGAGTGTCTACCAATGGGCCTACCAAGAGGATCGTTATTCCCAACAAGTAGTTACCCCTCTTGCTAGCAGCGTTCGAACTCATTCAGAGAGAAGTTTCATTCCATCTTTGTGTCCGGCTCACTGAGTTGTTATTCTTGCGGTGAGCTGAGCAGCCAGCGCACGGATGGTTCTCACTTTACTTGTAGTTGTTTATATTCTTGAATATTTATAAACAAACTTCGAGCATTGATTTACGGTCAGCTGCCAGTTGGTGGGAGCTATCAACACGCCTGCCACCCGCACCGCCATCGCCGCTGCCGTTGCCCATTCCAATGCACTTTGTGTGAGGGGCTCCAAACCAGATAGGCAAACAAGGGATGTGAAAATAAGAGAAAAAACAGCAAATAAATAAAAATCGTCTGCTTGAAAAACAGAAATGTAAAATAGCAAGAAGAATCCCAACACGCCACCCGAGTCCCCAAGTTCAAGGTTAAGATTGCACACAACCATTCCACGGTCGCCAGGTCCCTTTCTGTCGCACCAATAAATTACATACAACAGGATCTCGTTCGTTCGTTTGCTTCTCTATTCCACTCGGCCGGTTCAGAAGTAATTTTCCATCAGTTTATCAGAGTCTTGTTGCCTTGACTGCCTGGTGGGTTGTATTGATGGACTTTGAACTTGAAACGCCTCTCACTTTTAGATTCGCTTTAATTTGCACCACCAACTCCCTCCGTCGATAGAAACGGTTTCGAATCCGCAAGCTTTTCGATGGTTTGATTTATTGGAGAAATTTTCGAGGAATACCAACGAGAGGAGAGCGCCGTCAGCTTTCTCACGCTATGCTGATGCCAACAAAAAAGGATAATGTGCATTCCATGCTCGCTTGCTTGATAAGGGGTCTGAATCCTTCAATTTCGTTGACCGACGCCAGGTCGCGTTTATTGCTGCTAATTGTACTCTTTTGCGCAGGTACCAATTTGGAGTATTTTTTCGAGTACAATGCCTTACATCTCCAAAGCCGATTAAATACACTTGGCTGGAAGGCTTCCCTCCATCAAACCCAGGCAGCAGCAGAATTGGACGGAGCACTATGTTTAAGGAATGGGGCGCTGGAGTCGATTATCACGACCGCGATTATCAACTGATCAACCAACCGCAACCACAAACCGACGACGGGTTGCCCTGGAGCAACGGCAGCGGCATCGTCGTCGTCGTCGTCGTCGTCCTCGTCATCGGCAGGAGGGGCGTTCCAATTCAATTAACATTAATGACAATGATGATCAATGTTTTTGCAGCTGTTGTTGTTGCCGACTAGGAGGAGGTGGAGGGAGATGGAGGCGAAGTGTTATTGTTTTGCGGCCAATTTCGGTTTGTTTGTCCGCTTCACTCCCGGAAAGGGGAGGGAACAGTTGTTCCAACTTTTCGGTAGGGGCGGTTCACGGTTTTGTTCGTATTTATTTGGTGACCATTTTAGCTCTAGTTGGGCTCGGGTAGCTATTGAGATTTAATGTGTCATACTATGAAGTAGTTCGATCCTTGCGTTGGCTCAGAATACTATTGTCCAATGTGTTTAAGTAGATCAAATTTACATAAATTTGAGTGATGATGCGTCTTCGATGCGTAGGCGTGTATGATTAATGCTCCGCGTTGCAGGATATTAGAAATCCTGACCAGGAATGTTTTGGAACTCGCCTTGATAGTTTACTTGCTTACTTGCTCTGGGAGTTACTTTAAGCTGTCGGTAAATCCATTTTTTTTGGTTTTATCATAGCCTTGCAGACGATGAATTGGATTTGAGGAATGATTTAACTCATAGTGTTTTAAAAAAGGACAGATGTTCCAAATGCGCAGCGTCCTATAAATAGGACACTACTTCTAGTGTCAATTATTTACTATTGAAACAAGAGAGATGGTTCATGTATTTGGTATAGTTGTTCAGTAGAGTTGTGCCTCGGTCATAGTGGACATTTCGCTTAGCTGGATATAGAAAATACAGTTTTGGTTATTTCCGCTGAAACTGGTTCTTTTCAGAAACGGACGGACGTCATTTTGATTCTCAATTGTGGTGTTAGTGAGCAAATAAACTGTTTTACATAATATCTCGCAATTATGACTATGTAAAGGATGGCCACTGATCTGGGAAAACCGGGAGAACCGAGTAAAACCAGGAAATTACCGGGAATTTGATTGGAACCATACCATATTTTTGATACATATAATAATCGAATTCTATTGATAGGAAATATAAGTCCGATAGCTCAAATATTTCTTTAGAATTCTGAATATTTCTTCCAGTTTAAAATTCTTACTTTTTCCATGGTATGGCATATTAAAAATTAAGTTGAGAATAGCTGAATTTAGTTAACTTGTTGACATTTATCCAAAATGATTCCAAATAATGTCTAAATCTCAGACACGTGATATTTTGTAAAATTTTCTATCTCGAAAGTTTTAAGATGTCTAATGTGCAGCATTTTGAATATGTTTGTTAATTTTAGAACCTGTAACTATTTTCATGGCCTAGAATCTACCAAATTCCTCCATGGTTGAAATTGAGAATTTACGTACGAATTTAGAAGATTTTTACAACTCTGAGATCTCAAGCATCTCCCTTTTACACTTTTCAGACTATAGCTCTTTCTGACTGTTACACATTCCATAAATTTATGGTCTCACAGTTTCCTTAGTCCATGATATTGGAAAATTTCTAATTTCTGGATTAACTTAACTACACTCCCGATCGTAAGTTTGGAGTCGTTCTCTTTAGGTTATTTCAAAGGTATTGAATATATGGCAATAATGACACAAAATAATTTTCTAATTTTGTATGCTGTATTTGCTTGTGGCAAGAGTTCATCTTATGCCTCTCTGTCTTACAATGAAACACAGTTTCCTTGAAGGATTCGATTGAGGAAATCCATCGAGTTGTCAATCTTCTTTTTTGCTTCCATATATACACCCCGTACACCTGTGTACTTGTCGAAACCCAAGCAGGAAATTCCTCCCGAACAACACGCTTCACATCACCGTATTTCCCCAACACAAACGCTAGATCGCAATCCAGGACTTCTGGAGGAAGGTCGTATACTCTCACGTATAGAAATATGCCCCCCGCAGGCTACATTAGGTATCCCGACTGATTTCCCAACGGCATAATGGAAAATTGATTGTCCACGGTTGTGCAGCAAATAATGAAGCATCGATTCTTCTGATTTGAACTTGATGAGCATAGATTTTTTCTCCGCTATGCGGTATGTAGCAATAATCTTCGCGGGATCCACGCCCCGTGCTTACCCGAAATATGCAATTTTACCCATAGATGGTTACGCACTGCCATGTGCGAAGCTGAAACCATTCGTCAGCCTTAATTCAACGGACATCTCCAGTTGTTTGCTTCCAACGGCAAAAGCGAACGAACTTCTGACACACAACTGCTTTCGTCGACTGTTATGAGCGAACTGATAGGGTTTCCTTAAAATAATTTCAAAATGTCGTACGAGTAACTTTCAGTAATAATCTGATGATTCGCTCCGGTACAGAAAACTTTTGGAATTTCCACTAGCAAACTCTCGAAATTCACTCTACAATTATCCTCGTCTTCATAATAACTCTCGTGAGAATTTTCTTCAATTTCCCTCTATAATTAGCATTGAAATTCATTTGGAATATATTCTTTAGAAATCTCTTGGTTTGGATTAAGAAAGTATTCTCCGAGAATTTCCTTGGAATTCTCTTCAAAATTGTAAGATAACTTCCCTGAGAATCCTTCTGAAATTCTTCTCAAAATTCCCTAAGGAGATTCTCTTGGAATTTTCCTGAATTTTATTTGAAACTCTCCTTTGAATTTCCTTGGATATTTCTTCAGAATATCCTGATATGTTGCTCCGAATATCTATGGAAATTTGCTCAAAATTCCATTGAATTCAAATATTTGAAACCCTATCGGAAACTGTCTTTAAAATGTTATTAATTCTCTTAGCATTGAAATTCTGCAAATTTTAACTATATTCAGAATAAGATTCCTTTGGAATTATGATAAAGGGTGATACGGTCAAAATTTGGTCAAGGGAAAACGCGTGTAAATCGGTGAAATCGTTTATTTAAAAAATCAAATTAAATTTCTTTTTCAAGTTCAATTAGTATAAAAGTCAGGAAAAATATTCAGTTAGGCTTCCGCTTTTCCAAATCCGAATTGCCGGGCCTTACGCTTGACACCTGCCATCAGATTTTGTACAGCCACCTTGTCCACCTTCTTCGCCGCAGAAAGCCAGTTTGCCTTGAACTGCTGCTCGCCCTTAGCAGTTTTTTGGTCTTCTTTAGGTTCCGCTTGACAATAGCCCAGTATTTCTCAATTGGGCGGAGCTCTGGCGTGTTGGGAGGGTTCTTGTCCTTGGGAACACCCTGCACGTTGTTGGCGGCGTACCACTCCATGGTCTTTTTACCGTAATGGCAAGATGCCAAATCCGGCCAAAACAGTACGGAACAACCGTGTTTCTTCAGGAAAGGCAGCAGACGTTTATTCAAACACTCTTTCACGTAAATTTTTTGGTTGACAGTCCCGGAAGCTATGAAAATGCTGCTTTTCAAGCCACAGGTACAGATGGCTTGCCAAACCAGATATTTCTTTGCGAACTTTGACAGTTTCATGTGCTTGAAAACATCTGCTACCTTTACCCTTCCTTTTGCCGTATAAAACTCCTGTCCCGGAAGCTGCTTGTAGTCGGCTTTGACGTAGGTTTCGTCGTCCATTACCACGCAGTCAAACTTCGTCAGCATCGTCGTGTACAGCCTCCGGGATCGCGCTTTGGCCGTCGTATTTTGTTTATCATCGCGATTTGGAGTCACTACCTTCTTGTAAGTCGATAGTCCGGCTCGTTTTTTGGCTCGATGCACGGTTGTAGACGATACACCCAGCTTATTTGCGGCATCTCGGAGAGAGAGGTTAGGGTTTCGCTTGAAACTACCGGCAACTCTCTTTGTCGTCTCAGTGGCTTCCGGTTTTCGATTTCCCCCCGATCCAGACTTCCTGGCTGTCGACAAACGTTCCCCAAACACTTTAATTACATTTGTTACGGTTGATTTGGCAACTTTTAGCGATTTTGCCAACTTTGCGTGCGAGTAGCTCGGATTTTCGCGATGCGCGAGCAAAATTTTGATACGCTGCTCTTCTTGCTTGGACGGCATTTTGACAACTGAAGAGTGAATTCCAAAATCAAAATAGGAGCAACATTCTACACACACACACCTTCAAAATGAGGGGTGTTCAGGTTTTTTAAATGCAAAATTGAAAGAAATACGTCTAGTTGATATTGACCAAATTTTGACCGTATCACCCTTTAGCTGTTGGAGCTCTGCTCAGAATTCTTCTTGATTGATCGATTGATAGATTCTCACTTAAAATAATTTCAGTCGCAGGTGATTATTTTAGGCTTGGTAGCAAGATTGTAGTCATATCATGATTGAGTTTGACATAGGTTTAATTCTCATAGAATTATTCTCCAAATTCCCTTAGAATGCTGAAAATCCCTTTTCATTTGCGTTAGAATTCCCTCAATTTAAAACGACCTTGGAATTCTGGATGTCACCTTAAGTTCTTCTAAAAGGTTGTCCAAATCCAAGAGTAAAGAGGTGTAAAGAGAGTTGTCACACACTGCATTAGGTATAGGAAAAACGTGACGAAAGGAAGGAGGGGCTGGGTTGATTTTTCCTGAATTTCATGTGACGTACTTAATGCATGCTCCTTGAAGAGTAAGCTCTCGACCCACCAATATTAAAAAAAAACAAACATCCTTCAAAACGCAAAATGCCCTGAAATTCGAAAATATAGAGTAGGTGTCATTGCTATACGTTCCTATTAAGGTGTGTTCAATTATGACCTGTGGGATTACCATATGTAACACATAATAGGAACGTATGTACAGTCATAACGACAAAATGTTTTTCGAAAACGTCACGTGGTTCATTAAAATTTTTATCATTTAATATATGGCT
Source organism: Ochlerotatus camptorhynchus (assembly GCF_037179485.1). Lineage (NCBI taxonomy): Eukaryota > Metazoa > Arthropoda > Insecta > Diptera > Culicidae > Ochlerotatus > Ochlerotatus camptorhynchus. The sequence goes on along the minus strand of NW_027040529.1, from coordinate 954,709 downwards.
CATCTCAACCGGCCTTTTTGTTCACCTGGTGACCTCCGGACAGATTCCGATTTTCCCAAGGGGAAGTGGTCAGACTGGGAATCCAAACCAGTGGACAAACATTTGACGTGGACCTAAGGTCACCTGGATCAAGGCGAAATCAAGCAGCCGGCCAATTTGGAAAACTTTGGCGTTGGTCCTATGCATCGTTGAATTAGACAGTGAGCATACATAAGGGCGTAAACGCGATGATCGATTCTCTTCTTTGATTTCCTCTTTTGTTAATAACACGCTAGAATTAACGTTTCTCGGTGCGTTTGCTGTTGCTTTTGATATCCAATACAACCTGTTACAACTCTGCATTGAACAAATTCTAGAAAATTGTTTCGCTTAGCTGAAGCAATGCAAAGAGAAAATCGATTAAGAGAATCGATCATCGCTTATACGTCTTTATGCATGCTCACTGTCGAATTGTCTAAAATCTGACTTTACCCGTAAAGTGTTCCACGTACTTCTACTCTATCACTGCTCATGACCACTTTGGCCACATTTTTTTACGGAAGGAGATTTATTAAGGGACTGTTGATGTTTGGATTGCTCCGAATCTTTACTTTCCAGTACATTCAACTCAATGTCCTAAATTGAATATATTTTCGCAAAAATTCCTTTCATTTGCATCGCAGAGCAAATTGAACAAGCGTTCTTTTGGTCTGGACTCCTCCGCACCACTTCTGTGTCGTCCTGTCTTCGCTTCGCCCGGTTCATTCAGCTTCTCCGGTCGTAAACAAGCAATAAAATTTAATTGATCCTAACTACCAACTCGAAGAAACGCTTGTGAATGAACTGCATACACTGACTGGTGCCAAACAGAAGCCGGTATGGTGTGGTTGGTTGGTAGTAGACCCCTGTTCCACGACGATGTCTCAGGAATGCCATCTGGAACGACCGGTAGTCAACTCGCAGAATATTTATCTGCATTCAGGTAGGAATCTATGTTTTTGCAACTTTTTCAATTGAAAATACACCAAAAAGACAAAACTACGAAACTGCTTTTGCCCTTTTACCCTCAAATGGTTCTTACAATTTGTCCTCCACTCGAGTGGAACCTTTTAATTATGATGCTCCCGTTCGTTGCCACACTGCTCCTGACAGTAGTGGGTTTGCAGCGCTTAAGAAGGGAGCTCTTTGGGTTGGCATGTTGTGTGCCGTTCCTCCTCAATGGAATATCTGGCTGTTCTCATCCGTCGTACGAACCAACTGTGGGTGCGCGCGCGTTGAGAGGGAACGCAATTATCACCGTTGTTGTCATGTTTTAATTAATTTTATGATGAAATTAATTAGTGCTGCGTGGAAATTGCAGGGCTGTAAAACGGAGCGAAGGCTTGGCTGGGGTTGCCATTGGGTGTTTTGATTGACTTGAAAATAATTTGTGTCACCTTTGTAGGGATTCAATCGATGAGCGGAGCTATCAGCGTGAAAATTGTTCGTGCTCGGGGCTCGTAGGTCAAGTTGTGAAAGCCCTTGAAATGACTCCAGAACCGGTTAATTCAAATATGGGAGCCATACGAAGTCCACCCCAAACCGAGTTATTTCCAGAGGCTTCATAAATCAACTCCAGAGGCGGCGCAAAAAAATGAGTGTACATCAAATGTACGTGTGGCTACGATAGACACAATTTTACCGCATAATTTCACCGTATCCGAGAATGCATTGTTTGTTATTTAAAAATCAATCATCGAATTTAATTGCGAAAAAGTCCAAAATTTTTGAAAGATCCTATTTATAAAATTTACAATAACTTGAGAACGACTGGACTGAGGGAAAAAAATTATACTATATATATTTTATATTATTATATAATTTGGTAAAACTGATGCATGTAATAATGTTCTAAATAAAAATAAAAATAAAACTTTATTTAAATGTATTACTGGCTCACACTTCTTACCAACTTTGAGTACATAATTTCAGCTTTCTTCACAAAGAAAAAAAATACGAAAATCGAAGGGGAACCCTCCGAGAAAATCAACGTTTTATTATATTTTTACATGAGGTGCCCATATAGCGTTTCTATTTAACGATTAAAGTATATCATACATACTCCTCCAGGCATCTGCCATTCGGTAAATTTTGAACTACAGAACTGTTCGGTATAGTTTAAAAATCAGTGAAAAATCCAATAATTAGTAAATTTATTCCGAACTAGTTCAGATTAAAAAAAACTGTAAATGTAATTGATTTCTCGCATGTAATGGTCATTTAAAAAAAATTTACCGACTTACAAAACCCGGTAAAATTCTACCGACTTCGGTGATCTGAATTAAGTGTGTAGGCTTTAGCACAAGCAAGGAATCAAAAATATCTCCAAATGACAAAATGACAAGCGATCAACGAACCGAATAATAACGCTATGTCAGAAGTGCAAAGCAATAATGATATAATCTTCTTCCTTCTTTTTCATGACAAGCAGCCCGTGCGACACAACTCACTCGGGGCTGTAGAAGGAAACGAGAAAATTGTTGGCAAGCTGCTTCACGAAGTAAAGCCGAACATGATACACGTGTGTTAATGGGAATTTTTTTGTTATGTCTTTTCTCGATTCATATCAAGCTATGTCCTCATCCGTGTATATTGCAACAAAGCAGGCTAGCAATATATCATTATCCTTCTACCACTCGGATCGAGCTATGTTACAGAGCGACCCTAATAAAAAATATAATTTTTTTTTTTTTTTTTTTATAGTCACTTTAACACTCTTGGGTCATTTGTGACTTGTCCGGGGGTGAGATTTGAACTCGTGACTTTGGCGTGAGAGGTATGGATGTTAACCACTACGCCGGGGTCGCCCCCACAGAGATAATAAAAAATAATTATAAACGAAGGATAACCCAAATCATTGAACTACTCCATAAATGGTTTGGATGATACCCAGAACACGTCGTTAAGCAAATTAACCATACAATTTTTATTAGGGGAGTTTGTCATGGTAGTCGTAGCAACCGTTTTGTCTGTATCGTTGGTTGTTTTATGTGTTTGGATTCGCTGAGCCCAAGAGAATTGATCTGTGAAATCTCTGAAAAACATTATTAGATTCCTAGACTGAAAAAAACTTACTTAGTTTATTCATCTGATCCTCGAACTAGACGTACAAGGCCTCTGAAATATTTATCGATGCATCTAAACTGAACTTTATAACCTGTGAACCTACACCATGAGATGACAACTATCCCTTCGTCCTTTTGTCTTGACTATATATCCCTTCGTCCTTTTGTCCTTTTGATGTTTTGGCTATTCGAGGTAGTGTTAATTTTGACCTTTTGTTTATTTCGAGCTTTGTCTATTCGACATTTTGTCCTTCAACCTATTGTATTTCGAATTTTTGTCATAGATCCGGCTATCTAGTGGCATAATTTGAATGAATAGATTGAATGTGCACAGTTCGAAAAATTAGTGTAAATTTCTGTTCAATATGATGCACATAAATGGAGCGTCACATATCATATAAATTTACATTATAAATCATGTAAAGTTCTGAGACATTTCATACAAAGTAGCAAACATTGTATACAAAAGCCCATCTTTTTAAACAACATTGTTTACAAGTTGCTTGGTTGCATGAAATGAAATACAAGTTTACGTGAATGAATGTTTGCATCACAATTAAAATTCAGAATTTTTATCTGTGTGGGCCTCCCTTAGCTCAGTCGATAAAGGCGCAACTACAAAGCAAGACCTACTGGAGGTGGCTGGGTTCAATTCCCGGTCCGGTCTAGGAATTTTTCGCGTTGGAAAATTTCTCGATTCCCTGGACATAGAAGTAGGATTGGACTTGCCACACAATTATACCAATGCAAAAATGGTACAGGCATCGAAAACTCTCAATTAATAACTGTGAAAGTGCATCTAGAACACTAAGTTGAGAGCACGCAATAAGCTAATATGCGATATGCAATAAGCTTGAAATGCGAAGAAGAAGAAGAAGAAGAAGATTGAATGTACATGCGAGTCTTATTATTTAGGATGCCTGATGTTCTCCCACAATCAGCTAGTTTGATCTCGGAAGTCTGCTGGAGTTGTTGGTTTGTCTGGTTGCGAATTTGTGGACCGTCGATTCGATTGGGAGTGTTGTTGGGAAGCAAATTGCAAGGAGTTGGTTGATCAAATGGAGCTGCTGATGGACGAAGATGTCAATGATGAAGAAATCGACGATGAAGCGTGAAGAACAGAATCCGCATGCTTGGAGCAGCTTCGAAGATCTCTGGTTGCTGGGCATCCAAGCGTCCAATCCGAATCGTCTTTTTCGCCAAAGATTTTAATTTGATGAGAAGATTTAAGACTGGATGGCGTTCAGTGATAGTGATTCCGACAACGGCAATGGACATGGACAGATTCAGCTACTTAAAATCGACATTATCAGGAGAGACTTTACTGGAGAATTGCCGCGGTTGGTTTGAAACGAGAGAGCTAAGATGGATTGAGTCTTTTTTAACACAGTGTTCAAGAAGAACCTGCAAGATCGGAGACGAAATAGCTGCGTGGAGTACGATTCTGTCATACATGGCGTGTTCTCAGTTAGATTCTGCCATTTTACGGCATTGGGAAAGGCATCACAACTCCAAGGATGAGCCATCGTCGCCACAACACAACCATCCGTCAGTCATACCGCCTTGAAATCGTACGGTAAGTATCCGTTCAACAACGATTCATGGCATTCTGTATTTGTGTGGAAAGATTCAATGGTAGCAAGTTCCAGAACGCTAGGAAGATGTCTTCAAAGCCCTAGTCACCGTTAGAAGGGTATCTGTCAGCCCAAGGGAATTTAACCTTAAATCGCCCCGAGTATTTTACCACAGACAAACAGACAAAACTCATTGAATATTTCTCACTGTAAAACGTCGTCGCTAAAACATTACCGCCATCTGTTGAGTACACTGTGGTGGGCAGTCCGCTGAACAGATGGCGGTAGTGTGTAAACGTAAAATGCTAGGGAATTCACTATGCGCGCCACAGGTGACGGTACTACCAACTACGATATTTTTAAATTGACCATTAAATGCTTGTTCGACGAACAACTTGCGAATGTTATGTCTGTTTATATGTGATTTTACCTTAAATTGCCAAAAATTTAATCAGCTATCCCCTATCTATGACAATTTGGCGCAATTTGGCGCCTATTTCTTTCGGTATAGAACCCTCGTTTATTGCATTTTTGATCACCCACTCCTCACCACCCACTTTCTCATTGTCCTCACTTTTTTTTTCCCTAATATTCGCCTCTGTTGTGAAACTGATCTCTTCTGGTCTGCTGCTGCTGCTGTTGCTGCTGCTATTTAAACTGGAAGCATGTTTTCCGTCGTCTCCTTAGGTCTGTTTTTTATTTGTTTGCTATTTTTTTACTCTCTACAATCTGTGCCTCCTCTTCTGGGTCACTTGTTTAGTGTTCTCACAGCACTTTAACGGCTTGTGTTCCGGAGAGCTATGAAAGTATTATGAAGCCATTCGTATCTATAATGTGTCAATAAATTTCCTCCGCTCTAGTCTGATTTATCTACTGGGTTCCAGTGGGGCGCGGTTGCTCGAGAGCATTTTCTGGTTTGCATCCAAGTTTCGGTTGATTTTTTTCGCTCGACGAAATGAACATCACGGAACATCCGGACGAAAGTTTTGGACGCATGTTTTACCACATTTCAATTCAATGGTCACCTCGCGGTCTTCGTCGGCGCAATGACTCTCATCTTTCGGACACGAAAAACACTCACTAATTGGTTGCAATTCTGATATGTTTGTACCCTCCGGGTGGTGGCGGCCTCATTCCGAAAGTGGTCATAATTTCGCGCACATAAATTGTGCCCCCTAAATGGAAAGAGATTTGCGCTGCAATCCGATTAAATGCCATACGGTGCGAATGCCGCCGCTAGGGATGCGATGACAACCTGTTTCACCATTCACTTTGACATTTGCGACCGTCCGTAGTGAAATGCCCCAGCTCGTCGTCGTTGTTGGTGGGCAAGGGTTGAGCGAAAATTATCACCGGCAACATCATTCGGGATGGTGATACTTTCCGATATTTCATGATGATAATTAAGCTAAATCTGGTTTGGTCCATAATATTCAACGGTTGATTGTAAATTGAAGCTTTAAATTTTACTGTTTTAACAGGTGTTTTTTCTTTCGCTCTTTTCAGGTATGTTATCATCCAACTTGTTCCGAATCAATTCATGCGTGGAATGCGTGGTGAGTGTTTGTAAAAGATTTTCTGTGTCCCCACGATTTTAAGCATTTCAAAAGGAGGTTCGTTCCGGGCAACATACGAGGACTGAGAGAAAAACGGACGTGGTGTTCCTGTTCAATATTGTTTACTCAGGGAATCAGAAACAGATTGCTGTTAGAGGTTGGTTAAGCCTTACGCAGTATCGGACGTGGTCTTTTGGATAACCTGGGTGATTATTTGTATATCAATCGGTTTATCACTCACCATATTGGCCTAATTCCAGTTGCTCTTCCGGTGATCATTACAACACTCCTCCTCTAGGGGTCTTCCGATTCGATTAAATTACCATCTGAATTAACGACATTTAATGTATCCTGATGAATGTGGGCGTCTTAGTGGAATGCATGTATAATGAAAGAGAGAGAAGGATTAGTAATTTCCATTTAATTCCACTACCTTATTTGCATATCCGTGACAGATACGCGTATTTCGTCTACAATGTGCCTTCTTCAGTGTCTTGTATTAATACTCGAGAGACTTCTTCAGTGTCTTGTACTAATACTCGACTGGTGTCTTGTACTAATACTCGAATAGTCGAGTATTAGTACAAGACACTGAAGAAATCTGCACATTGTAGACAAAATACGCGTATCTGTCAAGGATAAGCAAATAAGGTAGTGGAATTAAATGGAAATTACTAATCCTTCTCTCTCTCTCATTAGACATGTTTAATAACATTTTGGCCTTGTTGAGCCATTGTGGCGTAAATCTCCAGTAGAATGTTTACCATTGATATCTAAAGTTGATATTTTGATGGATTAGCATTGCATAAGAAGTAAAATAGCATCCCGAGCAAAGTCGGATATCAAAATACTATGCACATTATAACAAATTATGTCTTTGAAATTATGTTCACAACATATTTGATATGTTTTTTTTTTTCGGTTAAATTCATATTTTGATATTATTTTGATATTTTTAAAAATATAATTAAAAACAAAATTTGGTATTTTATAAAAGGAGCATTTCATAAAAAAAAATTCTTACGAGTCAATCAGGATCCTTGTTGTTTTCTTTATGAACATCTGAAAGACAATTATTTTGCAACATTTATTGATATTAATCTTTTTTGTGGATTGAATCTAAAATTCTATATAACATTGATTTCGTCCTGCTCGGCTTTAATTTGTTAATACATTTTCGAATATTGTTATGAACTTTCGTAGGCTTAGTCGATTTCTTAGCTCATAGGGAAAATGGCTCTAATAGATCTTAGATTGGGCCCATCGCTAAAAATCTGCTATTTATCAATTGTATCTAGATGAACGCGTCATTGGGACGGTACTAATGGATATTTTTGGTTTCTATTGAAAATTTAGTCGATTGCTGAATTTATGTATGGGCCCAAATTAGGGACACTTAGGCCTACATTACATACATTTCCTCTAATTTAGATTTGTATTTTTTTTTTTGTTTTCCTGCCATAGTTATAATAACATATTGATTACTTATTTTGTTTATTATTAACGAAATTACTAATATCAAAACGCATACATGGATTTATTATCAAGAAAACGTTATTTGTGATATCTTTTTAATATCCTTCATATACCATTTAGATCTCATTTTTGTTATCATTACTGTTAACTCGATCACACGGTAGGCAAAATTTGTTATCACGATCGCTTATATCAAAATATCAAATTTAGTTTTCATTTTGGTTTCATTCTCTGCCCGGGATACCTTGCTAAAAACATATCGTGATATTTGCATATCAAACAAATACCCTAACTTTAGTACTTTGTTATCGATTTGATACCGCAATTGCTTAATTTGCTATTGGAACGATATTGCAGGAACAAATTTCAGATAGTATTTCTTGATATTTCACCTCTTATATCTTATATTTTCTATATCTTATATATAATGTTGTATGACTGAGATATTTTCATCTATCCGGGAGGGCACTTGTTTTAGGCGTTCATTGCAATTGTGGCTACGGTGTCTATTTTTTTTTTTTAAATACCTAGTTAAAGAAGTTGCACAGATTGAACACTTAAAACTAGAACAACGGACAATACACTACACCCAGTAGACCAGTAGGGAAATTACCTTTTTTTACAAAAAGTTTCACTGGCTGGAGCGGAAATCGAACCCTCACTTAAAGGTGGAATTGAAATATAACAACAATCCTTTGAAAAATATTCCGCCTACAAATATATTATTAAAAATGTTCTACTTCAGTTTGGTTTTAGATCTTAAGCGAAGTTATAGAGAAAAGTTCCATAAAAACCAGGAAAATTGCAGAAAATTCAAGTAAAGTTCAAAAACTTTAGGGAAATTCCATTAAATACAGGAAAATAGCGAGAACCTTCCAAAAATCCAAAATAATCCAGAGAACATCCGAAAAGTTTGAAGTTCTTATGCAAATTTCGGAAACTTGATAGCAGTCCCGAGAAATCTACAGAAATGTAGAAAACTTCGGGAAATTTAGAGATCTTTAGGGTGGATACATTCATTTTAGGGCAAATACTGAAACGTCATCATAAGTAGCGAGAACTACAGGGAAAGTCCAAAAACGTCAGGGATGTTTCACGAACTTCAGGAAAGATTATGGACCTTCAGGGTGGTCCACAGAAAATGAATACCCAGCATTTTGTGGAAGTTTCATGAAAGGACTGCGGGATAGTACTGGAAGTTCTAAAAATTTCGGGCACTTCAGGGAAGCGTCGAGAACTTCAAGGTGTTTCCATCAGCTTCAGAAACTTATAAGAAGTTCTATGTGCTTCAGGGAAGTCAAGAAACCTTCAGATACAGGGCAGTTGTAATTTCTAATAACTTAACGAAAATTCTGACTTTCGGGGAAGTTAAAAATTACAGATCTGCAGATTAATTTCGATAAATTCAGGACAGCTCCATAAACTTTACTAAAAATTTAAGAAATTTTATGAAGTTCCAGATGCTTCAGAGAAGTCCAGAGAATTTCTGGGCAGTTTAGAAAACTTCAGACATATATTGAAAATTTCACAGAGATTTACAAGGATGTTAAAATATGTTTGGGACAGTTCCATTTATTTCAGGGCAGTACCATGAACTTGAGGAGAATTGCGAAAACTTCAGGGTTGGTTCAAAAAAATTACGGAAGGTCAGAGTACCTCAGGGCAGTTCAATTAACTTCAAGGAAATTGCGGGAACTTTAAGCAAGTTCCGGAAAAATCGACAACGGTGGTGTAGTGGTAATCGTGATTACCTTTCACCCTTGGATCCTCGGCGCCGCCTGAATTTTCTGAGGCATAAAATCTCTGATCACGCCTTTCGGAAGGGAAGTAAAGCCGTAGGTCACCGGTCCATGAGTTAAAGGGGTTGATGAGTAGGGTCCAAGTGTGAGCTACCTGCCTCCCTGACGTCGATAGCATTGATATTTAGTGCGGAAAACAAGATCGACAGAAAACAAATTAAGAAAAAAAAAGTTCCGTAAAACTCAGGGAATTTTTTAAATTTTCAGCATAGTTCAGAGATCCTTAGGGATGACCAGAAAACTTTAGAAATGTTTCGAGATTTTTAGGCAGTTTCATTATATTTAGAAAGTACTTATAGGAAGATCTGAGAACTATACAGCAGTTTTATTAATTAATTGCAGGAACATTCAAGAAGTTGGTCGTTGCGGAAAAATAATGGGGTCTTCAGGGAAGTTCCATGAATACCAGGGAAATTTATGGAACGTTAGAGAAGTTCCGAGACTTCTTGAAAAATTAAGGAACTTCATTAAGGAACAGAAACTTCAGACAAGTCCAGAGAAGTTCAGAAAAGTTTGAAGATAGATAGATAGTTTCAATGAGCTTGTACGAAGTTTCGAAAATGGCAGGAACTTAAGCATAGATCAAAGAACTTCAAGGCAGTCCAATTAACTTCAGGAAGCTTGCGGGAACTTTCAAAAAGTTCTGAAAAATTCATAGGAGACTAAAGAACTTTGTTGAAGATCATGAAGGAGACTAAAGAACTTTGATCAAGATGATAAGGGCAGTTCAAATAACTTCAGGGAAGCATCGAGTAATTAAGAAAAGTCTGGACTTTCGAAGAAGCCGAAAAATCTTGAAGAATTGACAATTTTGTTTCGGCTTTTCATTCTTAAAAAAGAAAGTACTGATTGCAATGTTATCATCACCAACGTTTCAATCCAAGGGGTTGGGACGGATTAGTCGGACATAGAACATGGTAGAGTTTTGATCAACCGTTAATCTGATAAACCAATAGACGAAAAATTAGTATGTATTTTGAATATTGAAGGCGAGCTGATTGCATACAAGTTTTACCCATAACCTAATTATAATTACACACCATTATGCAAAATTAAAGAACAGGAGATTTTTCTCGATAGGCCCAATCTTTAGATCCATAGGCCATAGGTTTGAACTGAATAATAAACGAATTCGCTATCAATAAGTGCTCAAAGAGATAGTAATGGACCTTTCACAACTCCCACACTAAATAATCCCACCTTTCTCGACTGCGTCACCAAAGCTAATGCTTTTCATCAACATTATGCCACGTGCTTCACTGTGAGATGCGTAGGTTGCTTGAAAAAAGCTTATTTTCCATAATCTTTATCTAGTGCCGTGTTTTTGGCCTACCCGTTGCAAGTACATAGCTCGATGGTGATGGGAAAATCCTCCCGTTGCTCGAGATTCTTATCAATGAATGACTCGCCCGAAGGCCCATGGCAAGAAAATTGAGTGGGCGTGTTTCCGACGACCAACCAAACACCCAACCCCAGTATAGCTTTTGAAGGCTTGAAACTGATGCAACCACCGCCATCACCATCACTGTAAACAGCTACACAATGAGAGGCGGTGGCGGATTCACGCGCGTGGGATGGCCCCGGCTGTTAAGAGTTGACGCATGGATTGGAGAGCGTTCAGCAAAGCAAATATCATCGGGCTTGCCATACGAACGAACGCGATGCTATTGGGCGGGAAGGAGGAGGTGGTGGGGGGTTGTTTATCTATGATCGGCCCGACGCCATGGGGATATATATGTGCGTTTCTATAAACATACACAGCTTACGGGGCTTTCAGGAAGGGACTATAAATTTAAAGTGCATTAACCATTTGTAACAATTAACAACATACAGCGCGCAACAATGTTGCATCTACGCTGAGAGTGCTTCGAGGCGTACAGGCTTGTTCGATCACTTCCTGATAGATGGATTGTTTTGCTGCTTTTTTATGGATTTGCTGGTACTTGTTTTTTTTCCAGTTGTGGATACCAGTTGGGAGAGTGTAACGGACGATAGCTTTTTGGTGAAAGTAATTTCACAAGATGTTGGACATAGTTAGCATGCTTTCCTTATTTCATGCATCTGTAGAATAAGTTGTGAAAGTTTCCAAACAGTTTTCCCTGAAGATTTGCTGGAAGAGGACTCTCGGGATACATATAAATTTTTCATGGGATTATTATCGATATCGATTCTTAAAATTCTCTTTGATAGTTTGATTGACATTTAAGTAATTTTCAGTCATAGTTGGTCATGAGGGGTAGTGTAAGGCGTGTCATGTGAAATTATCATACTGTTTGTCGTAGGATTCACTTGAATTCTCTTTCGAATTCACTTAAAATGCTCCCTTTAATTCCATCAGATCTGCTTTAGAATTCCCATAATAGTCTCTTTAGAATTATGGAGTTAATGTTTAGTTCTCTTTGAAATTTTATTTAAATACTTCACAACTTATATTTCAGTAAAATTTCTTTGAAATTCTCCTTAAAGATCATTTGGTAAGTCCAAGAGTCATGATTATTTTATTATTTTAATCTGTGATGTTAAAAATTGCGCTATGCTTAAAATATCGATGAATTCCAGAATGTGATAAAAAAATTGCAAACATTTCATCTGTTTGAGGTGCATACCCAAGAACCAACATACCTGCTAATTGCTTTTTTTTTTCACAATAAAACTGATATGCGACTTTTTGAAATTTAGAAACCCTATACATATTTACCTTGCAAAAAGGGTGATTAGCGGGCTTAATGGTTACTTGGGTAGACACTTAGAAATAACTTATTTTACTTAATTCCATCTTTGACATAAAGGATGAGGTTTACGTCACACATCATCATTTAAAGTTAAGTGCTCCGAGCCTGAAAAGTTCGTTTTTCCACGAAAAGTACGTTTGATTGAGCTGAATTTCGTGTCTGTTATGACTCAATTTTATGTAGCAGTATGTTTAGTGCTACTTCATCGCTTTATGGCCTTCAAGCGTTTTGATGACTCTTTTTGAGTGTTAAAGACCATTTTCTAGCTATTAAGCCAATTTTTAGTTTACTTTGGCGTTTTCGCCATTCCCTAAGCATATTCGGTAAAGGCTTAGCAAGATCATGCTGGAGGCGACTGGGTTCGATTCCCGGTCCGGTGCAGGAATTTTCCGGGTTGAATAATTTCTCGAAGTTATCAAGTTTTGATTTTTCACTCAATACTCCTATGCGACTAGACTGCTATGCGTCGTGACTATGTTTCAGTCGCTTTAAATCGATGGAGACGCATGGTAGTGTACTCGCATAGGGGTACACGACGTTAGGCATACGGTCGTTAGGCATACGGACGTTAGGCATACGGTCGTTAGGCATACGGACGTTAGGCATAATGTACGATAGGCATAAAGGACGTTAGGCATAATGGACGTTAGGCATAATGGACGTTAGGCATAATCTACCCGATGAATTTCAGAAGGATGATAATGGGAACCGTCTATTGATTGCTGACTTCGGTGACAATAATGAAAGAGCCTTAATTTTTGGAACTCATGAAAACTTGCGACGTCTTGGACAGGCGAAGTGTTGGGTTACAGATGGTACGTTTGCCACAGTTCCTTGTTTGTTTCGACAACTCGTCACTGTTCATGGAAGTATCGCTCCCTCACATCAGCAGACGGTTCCGCTAGTTTTCATTCTGATGACAACAAAAACAGAATCGTTGTATCGAAAAGTATAGCAGCAGCTGGTATGTTTTTTGTTATTGAATGAAAAACCACAGAATTCACCATTCTTCATTTCATGAGCTATTCTTTTGCATCATATTTTATTCAACCTTAGTTGTTTTTTGTTATTGAATGAAAAATCACAGAATTCACCATTCTTTATTTCATGAGCTGTTCTTTGAGGAAAATCTTTTCTTCTTTGACAATTGTAATATGTGTGTAAGAATATATTACATCAAATGTGTGATTTTTTTTATTTCTGGATGCGATTGATTTCAAGTTATAGTTCAAAACTATGCTGAGTTTTCATTGCCAGATTACTTAACCACTATCGCTACTAATCTTGGATCTAAGTAAATATGTAGCTACGTCACTTATGATATGATAAATAATGGATTCCAAACTGTGCTTATTAAAGAAACCTAGACTAACATTTGAAAGGGGCGGTAGAGCCAAAATGTAAACAAACCATATTTTGCCACATATAGAGAGAATAGTTCACAAACTACTCGATAAACACGAAAAAGTAGAAGAAAATATCGCTTCAAATCATCAAAAACGTTTCTTCTTACATGGCGTATTTCTAACTTTCAACTCTAAGATGCATCTGGTTGTTACGCCTTGGACCAGAACTACGAATTATATCGTTTTATTATGCCAAACGTATTGAGTCTGTAGTATCTAGTCACGCCCGATTCATTTGAAATGCATCCGATTGATAGTTCACGTGTAAACAACGAACAAAAAGAAGACCAAAAAAATCTCCGGGCGTAATTCCACTCTCACAAAATTTGCGAACGAAGAACCAAGGCGGAACAACAAACAAAAAATCCCGAGGGTGTACTTCCACGGCGTATCACCAGTGTTGGCAGTTCAAAGGGTGGAAGATCCGGGGGGTAACAACATGTATGAAATTATCTGGGCGTATGATGTTTTCTTCTCAATTTCACGACAAAGAAAACTTTTTTTGAGTTTTTGGTGATGCATGATGATAGATTACACTATTAACTATATGTCAAGCTTATAAAATCATCCAGAAAATGGAAAGTCGTGAAATAGGATTAATTTTTAGGTCATCAAAATTCAGAAGCGATTTTCTCGATATGGTCATTTTGTAATTACGCCCTTTTCAAATGTTAGTCTAGAAACTATGTTTGTTTAACTTGTATCATTTTTTATTCAATGCTTAGCATAATTTAAGCATTGTTTACCAGGCTCGAAACAGGTTTCTAGAGTTGCACAGCAGCAAGGTATTTTATGCCTAACGTCCATTATGCCTAACGTCCATTATGCCTAACGTATATTATGCCTAACGTCCATTATGCCTAATGACTTTATGCCTAACGTCCATTATGCCTAGCGTCCGTATGCCTAACGTCCGTATGCCTGACGTATTTATGCCTAATGGGGTACACTCCTCGCATAGGGTTATTGAGCAAAACCCCAAAACATGATAACTTCAAAAAAATATAATTCAAAAACACTGGCTGATTTTGTGATATATTGTGTGAAAAAGACTAAATTTTCAAGGAAAAATATAAAAAACATATTGCAGCATATGTATCTACAAGCCATGAAAACCATAAAAATACAAATACAATCAATGTTTTTCAATACAAAATCTAAACTTTTAGTATAATATTTTTTCTAAAAAATAGTTTTAAATTCCCTTTCATTTGATATTTGATCTTTAATTTCGGGCCAGGGGTTCAAAAGTTTTGAAATAAAAAAAGTCATTTTTGACAAAAAAAAAAAACATGGAAATTGTCAACCTAATGACAAAAAAAAACTGGTCTAATATTTTGCGATGAGGCACAAAACTGCCAATTTTTACGAAATTCTGAGAACCACTATATCGTTTTGCTATGGAATGGCTGCATATACATCAACATTTTGAAGGGGCTCAATATATTGCAGTTGTTTGTTAAGTTTAATAGGCCAGCTTTGTTATTGAAATCTTTAAAAAAGTATATGATTTTTAAATCATGTTGTGATCAAAATTGTACTTCAAAATGATTCTTTTGGTTTTAATTTTTGTAGGCCATATCGCATAGTATTTTTAAATATTAGAAACGGGGCGAAAATTTAAACAAATTTCCAAATTATACTGATTGAAGCTTTGAAATGAATCATTAAAGTTCAATTGTTTGTTTTTAACTTGATTTGAACTACATTTCGGGAAATTTTTAAATTATTTACCTGTAAAAAAGGATTTCAAAATTGTAAATTCAGTTGCCACCCTGCTATTAACTACATCAGCCGTTCCGGACCCACTGAGATGCCCCTTAGGGGAACCTATAGTAGGGGTATCAGAAAATTGGTTCACGAAGCACGTTCTTCGGAATTTCTGTCTAAATTTAATCTCAATTGGTCCAAAATGAACGAACATCCACATCTCAAAACTTAAGTTATTATGTATTATTATAGCTGGTATTTCATATTTCAGCCCGCAGATTCCTCTGATCTAGTTGCTATTCACCTTGCTTCTACCAAAAATTGCCACCGTCACGTAGCGTCGCCAGAACAAACAAATTGCAGTTATCATTCACCAATATTATTTGCATCATCATCTTCATCATCTTTACCATGCTGTGGCAGTTAAGTCCACTCCGCTGATCCCTGGAAAATTGAAATCCCGATAAAAACGTGATGTCACTTTGGACTTTGGAGCACCGTCACAAACGAAACGTCATTGCCCATTCCTCGAATAATGATAGGAAATCAATTTCCCCGATACGGCATGGCGCCTTTCCGTGAACCGAATACCTGTGGAACATATCCACATTCAAGTGGTGAAATGTTGTTTCCTCATTCGAGGAAGGTTTAAAAAAAAGCATCTGCAGGAAAAATTTACGACGTGCTCGGTTTAATTTTCCTTGTCGTAAATATTGCACCTTTGCCACTTCCAGTACGATTCCCACTTGGGTGGTGTTAACTCCTTGACGCATAAATACATAACTTTAACGAATAATGTTTGTATTACTTCATGCGTAACGTTAACGATTAACGTAGTCGGAAATGCTTAACGTCAAATATCAGACTTAACGTGGTAATTTTATGCGATAGATGAGGAGATGAAATTATAGAGTTGATAGTTCCGTTAGAGTACAGCAGTGTGAAAATTGTATATATAGAGTAGAAAGTGAGCAAAGGTCAATTTTTAGTAAGGTACGAATCCTCTCTTATTATCTCCTCGGTCAGTGGTGGCGGAGGGGGGGGGGGGAGATAACCCTCACCATCCCTCTCCAAAGGGGGAGCTTGGTAAAGGAGATGATCAACCCGATTCGTACCTTCCTCAAAATTGATCTTTGCTCGCTTTGTACTCTCTATAAAGGGTGATACGGTCAAAATTTGGTCAATATCAACTTGACGTATTTCTTTCAATTTTGCATTTAAAAAACCTGAACACCCCTCATTTTGAAGGTGTGTGTGTGTAGAATGTTGCTCCTATTTTGATTTTGGAATTCACTCTTCAGTTGTCAAAATGCCGTCCAAGCAAGAAGAGCAGCGTATCAAAATTTTGCTCGCGCATCGCGAAAATCCGAGCTACTCGCACGCAAAGTTGGCAAAATCGCTAAAAGTTGCCAAATCAACCGTTACAAATGTAATTAAAGTGTTTGGGGAACGTTTGTCGACAGCCAGGAAGTCTGGATCGGGGGGAAATCGAAAACCGGAAGCCGCTGAGACGACAAAGAGAGTTGCCGGTAGTTTCAAGCGAAACCCTAACCTCTCTCTCCGAGATGCCGCAAATAAGCTGGGTGTATCGTCTACAACCGTGCATCGAGCCAAAAAACGAGCCGGACTATCGACTTACAAGAAGGTAGTGACTCCAAATCGCGATGATAAACAAAATATGACGGCCAAAGCGCGATCCCGGAGGCTGTACACGACGATGCTGACGAAGTTTGACTGCGTGGTAATGGACGACGAAACCTACGTCAAAGCCGACTACAAGCAGCTTCCGGGACAGGAGTTTTATACGGCAAAAGGAAGGGGAAAGGTAGCAGATGTTTTCAAGCACATGAAACTGTCAAAGTTCGCAAAGAAATATCTGGTTTGGCAAGCCATCTGTACCTGTGGCTTGAAAAGCAGCATTTTCATAGCTTCCGGGACTGTCAACCAAGAAATTTACGTGAAAGAGTGTTTGAATAAACGTCTGCTGCCTTTCCTGAAGAAACACGGTTGTTCCGTACTGTTTTGGCCGGATTTGGCATCTTGCCATTACGGTAAAAAGGCCATGGAGTGGTACGCCGCCAACAACGTGCAGGTGGTTCCCAAGGACAAGAACCCTCCCAACACGCCAGAGCTCCGCCCAATTGAGAAATACTGGGTTATTGTCAAGCGGAACCTAAAGAAGACCAAAAAAACTGCTAAGGGCGAGCAGCAGTTCAAGGCAAACTGGCTTTCTGCGGCGAAGAAGGTGGACAAGGTGGCTGTACAAAATCTGATGGCAGGGGTCAAGCGTAAGGCCCGGCAATTCGGATTTGGAAAAGCGGAAGCCTAACTGAATATTTTTCCTGAATTTTATACTAATTGAACTTGAAAAAGAAATTTAATTTGATTTTTTAAATAAACGATTTCACCGATTTACACGCGTTTTCCCTTGACCAAATTTTGACCGTATCACCCTTTACAATTTTCACACTGCCGTACTTTCGCGTCCATACCGTGGTAGAGGTAACAATAGCTGTAATTTCCAAACCTACCTTCCTTCCCTCACGATCCTTCTCCAACGGGGGAGTTTAGTAAAGAGAGAAGATCAAACCGATTTGTACCTTCTTAAAAAGTTGTCCTTGCTCGCTTTCTACTCTCTATATACAATTTTCACACTGCCGTACTCTAACGGAACTATCAACTCTATACTTTCATCTCCTCATCTATCGTATACAAATTACCACTTTAGTCTGTTAGCATCTTCAACTACAGAAATTATTGTTAAACAAGCTACAATTAAACAATATTTATTTTTTCCCTATACAGTTTTACCTGCTTTACTACCAGTCCTAGAGAGCCTAAAAAATCAAATTTGAGAGGAAAAATTTGCTCTCACTAGTTCAATTTCTCAGCATGCCATGTATTTTGAAGACCTTCTATTTGGAAACCTTCCATATCACAGACTACAAAATAGAGTACCTGACACTGCAAAACATGTCTGGTACCTCTATATATGCATTTTTATTAACATCCGAAGTCCCTACTTTTTTACATATTCTGCACAAAAGATACCTTATGCCCCGCCCCATTCATATAAATCAGCGGAAAATCCTGTGAGGGGTGGTACCAGACATGTTTTGCACTGCACTGTCCTCTGTGAACAATTAAAGGAAAACAAATTATGTGTAGTTTCCGATAGATGTCACCGCCAACAACAGCAGTGACATCTGATGGAAAATGAATGCTTGACAAAATGATTAATTGTAAATCCGTGAATTGATAGGATGTTGATTACAATACGACTTATATCCTTTTGTAACCCGGTTTGCCAGAACAACCTACGACCTTTGTCCTTTCGTAAACGGGATGTATGAAGGTTGAAGAATTCTCGATTAATTTTTGAATAGGTCCTATGACCATTTGTCGATTAACTTGATTCGCTTTCTACCACGATCAGCGCGGTATTTTTAGGTAGGACCAATTAAAAATTAACCGAGAACTATGCATATTCAGAATCAAAGTTTCGAGAGGCCAACTCAACGTTGTTGAAAACTCAATTTGTTTACATTTTTGAGATGGGACCTTTTCAAAAACAACATACTAGAATGTTCCCCTTCTCTGGTTCATTCACAAATTCCCCATCAGTCACTGTCTCACCAAACCAAACGGCCCAGCCTGAAACCGGACTCGTCGTCGTTGTCGTCGTCGTCGCAACATTGTTGCACTATCGCAAATTTGCATCACCACCGCCGCCGAATGAAATTAACCCATGCATCGTGTGTCGTGATGAGAGGTGGAATGGTGATGATGATGATGATGATGATGATGATGATGATGAAACATGGTGCAGGAAAGTGGGGTACTAAAAATACCACCGGGCGACCGGTATGCTTGCAGAATGCCAATGATCTTTCAAATAAAAATAAAAACGAAAATTCGAGAGATCTAAAGGAACAAGATTGCACGACGAGGTGTGGCTTGGGTGAATTCTACTGCGGCCGCCCGGCTGTCGATGAAATGTTGATCGTGCAATTTAATAATGAGTCCCGGTGGTTGGAATACAAATTTCTTCGAAGTTTCGAGGATCGATGATTGTGGCGAGAGAAGGGGAGAGCTCTTAAAGTGGTTGGCTATGGGAATCGTTTGAAAAGCGAGCAAGCTTTGCAGTTTAGAAAGACTTTCTGGGCATCGGGCGCCGCCAGTATGTAATTATTGGTCGTTATTTACGGAACCCTGCTCTCTCTCTCTCTCTCTATGAATGGTTAACTCGTGATGGACATAAACGTGGCGCTTCTGGCTTCGAGATCGGATGATGTTGATCTGTTTTAGATTTCAAATTCTAATGTGAAGAAAATGAAGTGGATTCATATGTGGATTCATATGATCTTACGATCATAATGTTGGTTCATTTCAGACAATCAAAGATTGACATGAGAAGATTTTCTAAAATTCTAACCACCTAACCACTTGAAGGGAACTTCGGTACGCCATCCTACTTGTCAATGAAAATTTTCAGGAATTCATGTGTACCATTTCCATTAGGCTAGATGCTCCTCATTGCTCTTTCGATGCGCATTGAGGTCCCCAACAACTGTGCAAATTTTGAGCGAATTTGGTTATGATCTGAATTTGCGAGAGAATTTTAAATTTTGTATGGTCAAATGTTTGGAAAATGACACGAAACTATTAATTGCCTGTTAAAAATTCAATACTTTGCAGATTAACTTTGTCCAAGACTGCAAATTTATTCGACTTTTATTTAAAAAGTTGTTAAACTTTTACTTGCCCCACCTTAATGTACATGTTCTACTAGAAGTATTCCTCCGGAACTAGCTTTTGTCTTGGAAAATGAGGCTGAATTGATGTGTTCACCGAACTCAGCAGGTAGTGAAGGTGAAATTTGTCACTGAAAAATTCTTCAGGGGCAGAAAAATTACTCCAATGTTCCGTAAACGTCCCTTCCTTCTCTTTACTTCTTGAAGATGTTCTCAACTTCTTCCAAGCAGCGGCGCCGGTGGTGTAGTGGTAAGCGTGATTACCTCTCACTCCAGCAGGCCTGGGTTCAATCCCAGTCGGCGCCGCCGGGATGTTCTGAGGCATAACATCTCTGATCACGCCTTCCTTCGGAAGGGAAGTAAGGCCGTTGGTCCCCGGTTCATGAGTTGATAGGTCAATAGGGTAGGGTCCAGGTACGGGAACTGCCGCCCTGGCGTCGGTAGCATTGGTGCTCAGCACGGAAAACAAGATCGACGGAAAACAAATCAAGGAAAAAAAAAACTTCTT
The DNA here is from genome assembly GCF_037179485.1 of Ochlerotatus camptorhynchus. Taxonomy (NCBI): domain Eukaryota; kingdom Metazoa; phylum Arthropoda; class Insecta; order Diptera; family Culicidae; genus Ochlerotatus; species Ochlerotatus camptorhynchus. The sequence goes on along the minus strand of NW_027040529.1, from coordinate 934,111 downwards.
CCAAGTACCATAATTGTTTTTTTTTTTTTTAATTTATCTTAATTTGGCCAAGATCTCAGAACATTCATGATCTTCACTAAACTTCAGGATAAACGTTGAAGCTTCTCTACAAGTTTTGCTAAACATCTGCGCGAATCAAAAATCCCAAAACTTCCAGTAAAATCCCAAATCAAACCCTGAAGTTCATTTTTTTTTTTTTTTTTTTTTTAATTATAGTCACTTTAACGCTCTTGGGTCATTTGTGACTTGTCCGGGGGTGAGATTTGAACTCGTGACTTTGGCGTGAGAGGTTTGGATGTTAACCACTACGCCGGGGTCGCCCCCCAAAATTATCTGAATTTCTACAAAGTTTGCTGAGCTTCTTCAATGTTGGCTGAACTTCTACGAAGTTCTTTTTTTTTCCTCTGTTCGAGAAATAACACCACTGCGACCAGTAATTTGATCTATTGTAGTATATCCCGTGTCCTTAGTTTAGTGCATATCGTATTACTCCATCACTATTGAGAAATGATGAAGTATTCGATTTTTTTTCCGGTTGTCATTCTTGCATTTATCGCAAGGATCTGACTCTAATTGAAAGGTCCCGCTCTTTATACCCTTCGAATTGTTGAAACACCCCCTCCAAAGGCGCACCCCTTTGTTAGTCAAAATTGGATTCCTTAGCAACACAATTAAGGTATGACACCGATAATGACCATGCATCAGAACTCTAGTCTTAACCACTTCAAAGTAAGGAACAATGAATAGAAGATTAGGAATCACATAGATGAAGACTAAGATGTGTTCCTTTGATTACTGAAAAATCCTGTTCCTCTAGTTTGAAGTAGTCAGGACTAGGAATCGGTGGTAGATCTTACATCCCGTAACGTACGTAAGGTGATCTACCAACGTTACGGAGTTTCTACGAAGTTCCTTGAATTTAAAAAATTCCAAACGCTTCTTGAAGATTTACAATGTTCCTTGAATTGTTTGTTAGCCTTCTACAAAGTTCCCAGAACTCTTTAAAATTTCATTGATTTTCTGCCAATTTCCTTTAAGATCTACTATGTTTCCTGAATTTCCTCGGAAATTCCTGATCCATTATAAGTCCATTAAACTTTAACGAAGTGCCCTGAAATTGAAAGAGCTATTATGCCGGGGGCTATTAATAAGAACGTGTTTGAAACCATCAGGAACATGGAATAACCAAGCAAATTGTAAATTTTGCCATTGCACAGTGGTACAGAATGCAGAATTAGCTGGAATGATATGTATTGAGCCTGAAATTGAAACTTTATACTAAAAGTCTCTTCTACAAAGTTGTTCCTTATAGTTAGGCCCTTATTTTTATGACAATGAATTCTAGGGTGGTTCCTATTATCATTAAAATCAAAAATCTAACTTTTTTGTTTGAATAAATTAAGGTATACATTCTCCGGCAAAGTTATAGCTGAGCTAATTTCAAGCAACTTTGTTCAAAATAACTTTTTTGTATCTCTTAAATTGGCCGATTTAGAGCTATTTTCTTGAATTGATTTAGGGTGACTCTTAAAAAAACAGATTTTTTGCTCTGTTTTTCTTATTTAGAATTTCTCAGCAAAGCTGTCTTCAGATAACTTCTTCAGATAAGGCGCAAATTTTTGCTGCAAAAAGCTTGTCAATATCTTTCGCCGATCAAGAGTTATTGACGTTTGTATACTAAAAATATGCACTTTTCAAATGGTAATATCTCTGGTTGGGGCAAACAAAAAAAAAGTTTTTTTGCAGCATTTGAAAAGGCTTATGTTATTCTCAATAATATGGAAAAATTGGAGGTATGTTATTTTTTAAACTCGTATAAAATCAATTTGAATTTATTCTTATTTTTTACTATATTTGAGTTTATTTTTTTATTAGAAGAGATACATGCATCAATCGCCCGGTGGTCGGAGGTGAGGCCAGCAGCTCATTGCTCTATTCATACTGCATTGGACACCCCGTATCCAACATGTGTGATGTAGAACAGAGACGAGTTGTGTTTGTTCACATCGACCGATACTGAGTGGTTGCGGTACAAGCACATATCGTCGGTAATAGACGATTGTTGTGTATTGAGAACGCTTGCGCAAAAAGACTAAGTGAGGGAAACGGATTCGAAACTCATATGTCATTAGCCAAATACATCCGTAGACCATAGGTCCACCGTTGTATAATTGGCAATGCACCCGTGTACTGAATGGGAATTGTGAGTTCGAATCCCACCGGTGCCCTTAGATTTTTTCGCAAATTTTCTCACACGCACGTCTCTTGCCGATGATATGTGCTAACCTCTCAGTATCTTCTAACTGTCGCATATAACAAATAAAAATTGACTTTCAGTCGCTAACCTAAATCGAAAATTTGATTTTAATGATAATAGGAACCACCCTAGAATTCATTGTCATAAAAATGAGGGCCTAACTATAAGGAACAACTTTGTACAAGAGACTTTTAGTCTAAAGTTTCAATTTCAGGCTCAAAACATATCATTCCAGCTAAATCTGCATTCTGGACCAGTGTGCATTGATTCAGAATAGGACTAACGTACCAACACTTCAATTCCCATAGAACCAGAACGTCAAACATAAGCGATATGACCGCTCTAGTATACCCTTGCTTTTATGAAATATCTTAAAATCAAACAAAGTTTTCTAAACTTCAACGAAGTTTCCCAAACTTGCGCAAGGCTCCCAATTCTACATAGCTTTACCGATTTTTTGCAAAGCACCCTGAAATTCTATAAAAATTTCTGAAGCTCTATGAAGTTTCCCTAATTTATATTATTTTTTTCGGAATTTCATCGATGTTCCCTGAATAAAATACTTGAAAAAAAGTCTAATGAAATTTAAGAAAAATCCCTGAGCTTCATCGAAGTTCCCCTTCTACAAAATTCACTTAATTGCTCTAAAGTTCACAAATTTTCTCATTGTTTGAATGTTTGAAGCTCTAGAAAGTTCTCTTAACTTGTATAAAACTTGTTATAGTTTGTATAGTCTACACATATTCAGCCAGTACTCAACTATAAAATTTGCTGAAGTGAGTCCCTCGGTTAGTTCTATAAAATTCTCTGATGTTTTCTGTTAGGTTCACTGAGCATCTACAAAAGCTCAGTTGCAAAAACTATAAAATTTGCTGCACTTCTAGAAAGTTTCCAGAACTTCTATGCTGTTGAATTAATATCTACAAATTTTTTGAAAATTCTACGATGTTGCTTGAAAATCTATAAATTTCCCTGAAATACTACAACGTTCCCATTAAATTTAAGAAGTTCTCTGAAATCAAATGATTTTTTTCCTTGATTTGTTTTCCGTCGATCTTGTCGAGGCAGCTGCCACACCTGGACCCTATTAAACACCTGACTACCTATCGACCCATCAATTCATGAACCGGGGACCAACGGCTTTACTTCCCTTCCGAAGGAAGACGTGATCAGAGATGTTATGCCTCAGAACATCCTGGCGGCGCCGACTTAGATTGCCCTTTTGGGGTGAGAGGTAATCACGCATACCAAAAATCAAATGTTCTCTTAAATTTTACGAATTGTCCTTGACTTCCAAGAAGGTCCCTGAACTGCTGAGAGTACTCAGGTTTATAAATCAAAAATATTGAACTCCTTCTTCCGCCTATTTAAAAATAGCGATGAAAAAATGTGAAAATATCTCGTCGACCCCGTTGGAGATTTTTTGAAAACACATCTGGCATTCTTGTGCTGAATAACTGCCACTTTTTGTCAGATAACTGGTATAATAGTGAGAATTTGTTGCGACATCTTTGTCTCTTTTACGTTGGGGATAAATGAGAATCTCCTTCAAACAACAGGATCATTTTTTTTATATAGTCACTTTAACACTCTTGGGTCATTTGTGACTTGTCCGGGGGTGAGATTTGAACTCGTGACTTTGGCGTGAGAGGTATGGATATTAAACACTACGCCGGGGTCGCCTCCAGGATCATACAATCGGTCAAAAAACAGGCCATCCAACAGAAGGGATGTCCCAATGAGTGGGGAGAGGAGCCCCCTCACTGTTTTCACGAAATGTTAAAGAAAGGGAGTTGGCATTTCCACTCTCCCCATCCATTTCGCTTTAATCGGGTGTCCTGGTGGGCCGTCCCAGAGTTCTGAACACGTCAGTTTTTCGACGTGGGTGTGCAGGATCGATTTTCTTTTCTCGTCTTCCATCTAGTGCAACTTTTTTAATACTGCACGTATCGAAACGAAACTTTCACCACTGAAACACGTGTACTTTCAAAACAAATAGCTGTCAAAAAAAATCAAATTCCAACCACTAAAAGCGCTGCTATAGATTAACTTTATTAGTTACATTTTTGACACAAGTAATTTTCTAACTAAGCTGCCACCCCGCTCTGGCTACGCCCATGTCGGAGTGTATCAAAGATATTCAATAATTAAACCAACTATCGTAATTTGGATGCTGCAAATATGAACAGCTGTCAAAATAAAGGGCTCAGTAGCCTCAGCTGAGACTGAAAATTTCGATTTCAATCTTTGTCCGAAGTTTAATGGGAGGTTCTCATTCAAATGGCCAATAAGTAAGGTCATTCCTCTAATAAATTTAGCTCACAGATCGATCTTGAGGTACCAGAGTGTACGCAGCTTGACAATTCCAGGAATACACTACCTTAGTCAAAACGTGACCACGGGCGCCATTTTGTTTTTTTTGCCTTGTAAAAGTTTGGAAATAAAGTTCAAAACTTTGCTTACGTTTTGGCCATTTAAATTCGAACCTCCCCTTAATAGAATGTAGTTTCAATTGGTCATATGATGCTTATTTTCGTCATACGCGTCAAAAACAATGAAAACAAACAGCTACATACATCACTTATATGCATCAAATTCTCTTGTGTTAAATGATCGCTGATGTAAATCAAATTCTACGAGTCAGTGGGAAGACAGTTATAATGGGGGAATTACTCAAAAAAATTTGAAACTCAAGATTTTTCGGAAAATACTGTAAAGGGAAACAAGTTCTAAAGAAAATCTCCAAAATTTGGAGTCCTAATTAATTTTTCCTAGGGCATAGCACAATTTTGTGATTTCAGACTGAAACCCCTGATTGATTTGAAATTCCGAACGAACAGACTCAGAAAAATGTTGTTGATCCAGGTTTTGGAAACATTCTCAAAATAATACCACTAGAGAAATTTATTGACTGGGTAAAGATATTTTTGTAATACCATGATCTAAAAATTGGCCCAATTGAATTCAACCTAATGTTCCATCATAAAACTTGTCCCTCCTTGTTTTGAAACCTTGTTACGTCTTTGATCATGGACATAAAGAAGGTCTGAAAAACTCAATTCACGCTGAGTTTTTACCAACCAAGTTCGGATTTGCAGAACGTAGAAAGTGTATTTCAAAACAATCAAATCAGCATGGGATTTCATGCCCATTATGCATAATGAGGTATATCCGAACATACCAATGTTAGGTCACAGAACTTTCGGCTAAATGTATTCTAAGGTCAAGTGGCCTTAAATGAATTAATACTCGACTTGAAGATAGTGCAACAAATATAATTACTTAAACACGGCTCTAAGTTGTCTAAGTCGTCGAAAAAGCAATAGGAAAGCGGACTTCGTGTTTCGGAGATACATTTTTTTTTTCGACCAAACGACATAAGATCCCCTTTTCTCACGCATTGCTTTGCAGTTAACGCATTTCCCAATCAAAAATCAAAAATTCCTTTAGGACTCGCCGATTAGCCCAGCGTGCAATGTACGCATGTTGCGTCGAATGTTGAAAAAAAAATCCAATCTATCGATCCTTCCGGGAACCTGAAGGCAGTGGTGGAGAAACGAATATATCGGTCGTGTCTTCGATAAATAAAAAAAAGGCAATTCAATCGAGGTTCTTCAGAGCAGAACTGCCTTCTGGCAATATTCTTTTTTTTTTCAGCATTCGCTCTCCTTTGTCGACATTAACAAAGCCGTCTCTCTGGAGCGCGCGGGCGAAAGGGCGGGTAAAATTATGATCGATGATAATCGTCTCGATGGCGTCGAGGTGGTAAAGTATATTGGATGCAACATTGTTGCAACACGATCTATGGGAGGAAGCAGATCCAGTCAGGTCTTGTGTTGTGGGTACCGATGTTTTAGCGCGGCCTCTTATGTTGTGCCTCGATTTCACGGCCGAGTGGATTTGCGATTTGTGAACCGAAAAGAAGGCTGTTCGTTGAGCCGGTCGTGTTGTTTTGGTGAATGGTAATGGGGAAAATCATCATCGATGCAGGTCGCAGGATGCATCGGGAGGAGAAATTCAATCGCTGCGGTCCACTGACTCTGCTGTGTAGACCGTGGTTTTATGAAATTTCTCGGAAGTTTTGCTAGATGAACCATATCGCCATCGTCGTCGTCGTCGTCGTCGTGCTGCTAAGTGTCATTATTGCAGTATTGGTAGAGATCTTCATCTGCATTGTGTCTTGGGAACTGATGGTCTCGGGGATTAAATGCCAGCGCATTCGGTTCTGTTTTGTTTTATTCCTTTTGGCAACATTTTGGTTAATAGCGTTATTTGCATAATCTATCCCGACCGGTCATTTCGCATTTGGATGCAAATGTGGAGAAGCGCATTCTTGCTGTCTCTGTTTGGATCTGATTTCGTGAGTCGTTTGATTTGCTTTGTGAAATAACATTCCCCGCAGTACAGCAGGGTTCTTGTAATGAAGATCTGACGAGTAAATTCTATTGGGAACCCGGTGCAAATAATATAAAATTATGTGTTTAGATTTTTATAGAATTTCTGGTCTCATAATAGCTATACTTTTATACTCCAGACCACAAGTGACCATGAATACACTATTTTATAGTGTGGTTTAATTAAATCTTTGACCTCGATTTTCTTCAAGAAGAATAAAATTTTTCCGCCTTGCCGCGTTCGAAGAGAAAACATTATTCGCTCTCACTCCCTTGCCAGTTGCAAATCTCTCAAATACCAATGGTTGTACCGGTTGTCCCTGTCAAAACTTAAGAACTTTCTGTGGTTCATCCAGATAGGATTGTTCTGATGAATGAAGTGTTGATTAGTTCAAGTTAAGCTACCCAGTGGACTTTATGAATTTTCTCTAGATTTTGACACTGTCTTGTATCAAAAAATGTTTTCGGAAGTGTTTGACGGATATTCTCTATTACACTTCAGTTGGAAAGAGTTAGTCTTGTGATAAAAACGAGAATAAATTTTAGTTAAGTTTTGAAATTCTCCTCTTCTTTATATTGTTCTTGGTTTGCGTGGGCCTACACAAGTTTCGTTTACAAAAGATACGCCCTTCAAATGTTACGTGAGGTAGTGATTAATATAGTTATTGAGAATATATCCTTCGATTTCATGGAGCACTGAAAGATAAAACAACATCTGTAGTGGTAAATTCTCGATGAACATTTCAAATGGTCCTATCTGCTTTGATCGATTCTCTTCATCGACTTTCTCTTTTCATAACCACTGCTATGCAAACAGATTTCGGGCTAATTCTACCACATAGTTTGATAAAGAAGGTACTTATCTAGCGTCCAAAATGTCAAATACAACAGGGGAAAGTTTTGCAGCTGAGCTATTGACGAAAGAGAAAGTCGATGAAGAGAATTGATCAATGCAGATAGGACCTTTTGAAATGTTTATCTAGAATTGTAATGAAAACAATATTGTGCACGGGTAAAAAAATTAGGCAGGTTTGTGATGATTGATTGTGATATAAGGAGCTCAGTGGCATGGTAGCGATCGTTTTTGCTTACTGATCAGAAGATCTTTGGTTAAAGGCCAGGATTCTTCATACTTTAATTTTCGACGTAGGATTATGTCTTTCGGCAACATAAACCAAACCACAAACCAAAAAACCAAAATCAACCGCAGTACGAAACGTGGTCAAGTTTTGACCACTTATAACTCTGTCAACAGGGGATGAATTTTAATTCTAAACAAGGCAATCGATTGGAAATTTTTCTACGAATCTGCTAAAATGATCACTTTATTAATTTTCAATAGGTTACTATTGATAATTACACAAATGTACAATTGTTGCAATGGTGATCAAAATTATCACCGATTGCCTGCCTGGCGCTTTCCTTAACACAGATTTCAAATTCCAATCCCATGCGGTCTCGCCGTACGTTGCTAATTCACCGTGTGTAATGGGGTCCAGTCTGTCGTCATCAGCAGCAGCGCTTTCGGTGCGTGGCGTTGAACATTGTTCTCCAGTACACAACGAAAGACTGCCCGCAAGCAGCGAGCGTCCATTCACCGAAGGAGGAGGACGAAGTCGCACCGCTACTGATCGGATTCAGTAGCTCTTCGTGAGTCGCTGTGGGTCATCTATGCCAACCGCGTCACCCTCGTTCCAAACAACATACAGTTCGCCAGCCTCATCTGTGTTGAGCACCCTAATAGCATTACTCAACTATCACGACAAAACAATCCTTTTCAGGACCAGACAAAACAATCCTTTTCAGAACCACACATACCATGTATTGTTAAGGCAACATTGGGGGTGCAATTTCAGAAACCAAAGTTGGGCGCGGCATGGAATTGGTCTGATTTTGGTCCAGAAATGATGAATTTAAATTCTTAATACGCCAATCGATATGAAATTTTTCTACAAATCTGTTAAAATTAAGATTATCAATTTTCAAAAGGTCACTTTGATCTTGTCAATTAATCAGAAACACTCCGAATTAAGGTAAGATTATCTCCATGACGCTAGAAAAAAGCAAACAAATCTCGAATTTATGATTGATTGCGAATATATAGCGATTGGAAAATGTTAGCAAGAAATTGTATTGTATTGAATACACCAAAAATTCCGTGCGTTTTGTGCACGAAAATGTGTAGTTTTGTCACCAGAAAACGAGGCGTTTCAGTGATGGAAAAAAGTGGTTTCCCTAACACAGTCGCCGAATATTGATACCAAGCACGTAATACTATGTCTAATCTACGGTCGTATCTTGGATACAACCTATTACTTTTTGTGTAGAAGAGAACGTGGAAAGCCGCTACTGATAGAACTCGTTGGGAATTGTGGGTAAAAAAAGGTGTATTCTTTGTCAAATATGACGTATACTCAATCCAAGATCGAAATCTTAAAAAATATAATTCCTTCATTTCGGCATTTCATTTGTAAAGCTTTATGTCGACGTGCTTAAACGATCGTTGGTCGCAGTGGATTGCTGTGATGTAAGGGGCTTGGTGGCCTAATGGTGACCGTTTCTGATTACTGAGAAGGCCCCTGTGCATTACTGAGTTGATGGGATTAAATTATTTGCTTGTCTCAGTCGGTTTCCAAAGTGAATCCAGATCCTTCCCACTAACAAAACGTCCTTATCGTGGCAGCCGCGGAGATGCAGAGGTACAATATCTTCTACTTCTTCTTCTTTCTTTAGTAAGAGTTAACCTGATAAGGACGAGGCTGGTGACGTTATTGAACCTAAAAGTACTGAATCACACTGAGAATGGATTGCTATTTTCGCTGGGTTTGTTCAATCACTGAGTAGTATCTACAAATTGTACTGTCCATAACAGCATAACAGTCTCATATGGATTTATGTCAGAAATGAGTTGTCAAGCACTAAAAGTTACATTTGTTGTTCCGAAAATATCGTGAAAAATACCAAAACTGGTTGTCCCATCCATAAGAGCCTGTAGAGCAGTGCTACTCATTTAATGACCCGTGGGCCACATGCGCTTAATGCTTCCAGTCTGTGGAATGTATGAAACCATTATCAAATTAAGACTCCCTTAGTTCTTTTGGAACTTCTTCTTTTTATTCCTCAGAATTATTTTCAGAATTCCTTCAATTTTTTTTCAAAACTTCTCTCGAAGTTTTCATTAAACTACCGTTGTAATTTGTATTACAATTTCTTTCAAATTTTCCTAAAAGTCCGTTACAAATATTTTTAAATTCTGTTGCATTCTCCTCAAAATTTCCATACATTATCCACAGATGTTATGAGTTTTAACTTCCATGGAATGTAACTCAAAACTACACTGTCAAAAAGAATAAAATCCCTACAAGATTCTTTTGGCATCGCATTAACTTCAGATACAGATACCTTTCGATTGTTATCACATTTTTTCTTGACATTAATGTCAGAATTGCTAATAAGTATCGGTCACAATTGTTCAGATTGTATTGGAATGGATATATATTGGAATTATCCTCTGAATTCTCTTTGAGTTCTTCTCAAAGATTCTTTGAAATTTTGCTGAAGATTTCCTCACAATCCCCTTGGAATTCTCTTAAGAATTGCCATGTAATGTCTGCTTATAACTACCTTCAATTGCCCAAGTATTTTCCTGAAGCTTTTCTCACAAAACCTTTCAATTTCTTTTTAGAATAACTTTGTGGTCTCATCGGAATTCCTTAAGCAAACTTTCCAGAATTCACTAGGATTTCTCTTCGAAAGTCCATTTAAATTTTTTTCCTTGTAAATTCATCCAAGTTCAAGGCAGATCCCATTTTTTTGCAAGTCCAAGGCTTTTAAAAGAATTTCTTACTACAATCTTTCACTAATAATAGATGATTTTCATTATTCTGTAGCTTGGAAAACTTCTTAAGTCTCAATGAGGCCATGGAAATCTTACGAGATTTCCAACTTCAAAATATTAGCTTAACTTTAGAGCCAATACAATCTGTTAAAGTTTTATTTTTTAATGATTCGTGATCTAAATTATTTTCAAGATCTAAAAATTTTTTTGTCATTGATGCAATGAATTATGAGCGAAGTCGCTAAATAAAAAAATACTTTGAATTGCTCCTTCAGCTTCAGCTCCCTTGGCTGTTTTTGCCATCCTCTTACTACGGTGCTGAGTGTGGCCCGCACTATACATAGAAATTTGTAATATGGCTCGCCATATGCCTTAAACTGAGCATCTCTATAGTATAGGGGAATACATATTCAACAGTGTTTTTTTCGGCTTGCTGTTTTTCCAGATGGGACTGATATGCTTTTATAGACAGTGTACTTGTTGACCGAAAATGATGATTTTGGAATTTTCAAGACTATGTTTATGTTTGAATCCTCTTGGGAGTTTGGAAATTGTTTCATCATTAAGACCATTGAAGCTTAGGTGTTTAGTGTAGTTTTAGGAATTTAAGTCCTTTTTTGGCGATATTTAAAGCATGCAAGTATTTTCAAGGCGATTCAAAAGTTTTTATAACGCGTATTGGCGTCCTTCAAACAAAATATTGAAGATTTTGGACTTTGGATACAAATACTTGGAAAAACCGAAACTGAATTATTCTTTTCCGGGGTTTTAATTTTTCGTTGTTCAAAATTCTCATTATATGAATTCCAGAATTAACTTGGAATTATTGTATGAATTATCATGAAATTCTTCTGAAAATAAACAGAAAACACTCCGCGTAATAATTACCGTTGAATTCTTTTTGGAATTTACTTGAAACCCTTTGTAAGAATTAATTTGGAATCCTTCTTAGAATTCCCTTTAACCCATTCGGCGACTTTGATTCTTTTGAAAATCTTTTCAAAAATTTATTTTACCTCTATTCAAAACAGCAAAAATCTTTCGAAATTTTATTTAGAAAACCCTTGGACTATTTTAAACAATTTCTTTCTAATTATCACCAATTTTTTTGCAATCAATTTTGTTGCAGTTCTGTGATGATTTTTCAGCACTAGGGTTGACATTATTGCCAGAACACTCTTAGAACTCTGTTTTTTTGTTGAATTCTGATCATAATTCTCTTGCAATTCTTCTTAAAATTGATCTGTCATTTTCCTCACGATCCCCATACAAATCTCCTCAGAATCACGTAGGAAGTTTGCTTAAAGTTTTGTTTTTCACAACTCCTTTTGAAATCTTCTACAATTTAATTTAGAACTTGCATTCTTCTCCACATAAATCCCTCCACATTAATCTAACAATTTTTAAGGACTTCATGTCAGAATAACAAAGTTGCAAATACTCATTTCAGCTAAAATAATGTTTTTTTGAATGATAAAACCAAAAGATGGTATGATGGCATGTTTTACTTGCGTATGAAACATAAAACTTGTAAATTTTGCTTTCTATGAGTCACAATCAGTGATTTTCTGATCGCTGAGTGAGTGAGTGAGTGAGTGTGTGAAAAATCGCTGATTGTGACTCTCATGAAGTGAAATAAACAGGTTTAATATGTCAAACACATTCTTTGCAACCTCTTCTTGTATCCTACCAATTCAAAATATCAGTACTAACATTTGAAAACGGCGCAAAAGTCATTTGTAAACAAATGGTTTGTGGGCCCTTTACTCGCTACTCGAAGTACACCCACGCAACACAACAGCTACATCGGGTAGGGGAAATCTTCCCCTTCCTGACGATGCTGTTGGTTTGCGTGGGTGTACTTCGAGTAGCGAGTAAAGGGCCCACAAACCATTTGTTTACAAATGGCTTTTGCGCCGTTTTCAAATGTTAGTACTGATATGATCATGGCATCTAATAATTTCATAATTAAAAAAAAACATTGTTTTAGCTGAAATGAGAATTTGCAACCTTGCAGAATAATTCTGGAATTCTGTTCAGAACTTCTCCTTAAAAAACTGTGTGGAAATCCTTCTCAATATTTGTTTGAAATCAACACTTTAAATTCTTTTAAATTTTACTAAAAATTCCAGGGATTGTCCGCAAGATTCTATAGATTGTTCTGTTATTAGTTATAACCCTTAAAATGCTTGCCAGTCTCAGAGCGTGACAAATATAGCTGCACGACTCATAAGTATGATTTTTTTTCATCGAATCTGTGATCTTGAATTTTTTTTCTAAATCTCTCATTTTAATTATTTTTTTCTCCAAATCTTGCATCACAAAGATTGTTATTAATCACAAATTTTGAAGAAAAGTTCTAGTTTCAGACTCTACATCCTTTCATAAAATTACTTTCAGCAAGTTTATAAAAATGCGTGCAATTTCGTTTTTGTTGAATATTAACAATCCGGAAAATTTTTAGATTTGAACCGGAAAATAAAGCGGGAAATTCAAAATGAAAACTCAGTGAATTCATGTAATTTAGGTAAACCATAAAAAAATTAAAACGAATGATTTAAGCAATTTAAATAACAAAAAAAATATTTCTTCATATTTTTTTTATTGAAAAGTTGCTAAAATGCTTTTTTTTTAATAGAACCCTTAAAAATGAACTAAAATTGTAAAACAACTAATTGTGATAAATTTTTTTAAAATTTGTTTAAGCAATTTTTTGTGAAATTTTTCAATTACTTTCAAAATTGTTTTCTGTGCTAAAATGACCAATAAATTGTGCAACCAAAACGTTTAAAAAATTTACCAAAAGTTGTTGATTCTATGATTTACGTGTCCAGTAATTTTTCACGAGTTTCATAATAAACGATATTAAAAAAAAGTTCAATGACACAACTTCGCTCATTAAGCCAAAATTTATTTATTTACCCGACCTCCGCTTGATCGCTCCAACACGGTAACGTCTGCTGAACCGAGTTTGTGTGAGGTTTTAAAAATTAATTAAGTGAATGAAGAAAAAAATATCTCAAGGCCAGCAACTTATATGCACCCGACGACGACGCATAGGTGCAAAAAAGGATTAATTCCTCAAGTTGTTCCATCAATCGACACCCTGCAACCAATTCAAGCGGGCATCATTTTCCGCTAGACTGAGCAAGCAAGCTTGTTCAACCTAACCCAAGTGTTGTCCGCAGTACTGGTGCAACAATGTTGCATAAAAACAACAAACAGCTAGCTCTGTTTACGCTCTCCAATTCCCGATGTTTAAGAGCCATTGTATGTTCGCTTTATTTTTACCACGGTACCTACCCGAGCGAAGTCGGATATCAAATTGAAATCTAAATTTGATGTTCTGATGTAGCTAATAAAGATCACTCAAGTTGCTGTCGTTTTGGTCGTGTTGACGGTTAAAATATCAAAATTGGAGATCAAATAATCTTCTTGTGACATCAAATTGAAAACCAATTCTGCTGTCAGTCTATTTGAAGTAAATTTTTTCTGTTGGTAACAGTTTGACGTTGGACTTTGCTCGGGTACCCATAGCGAGTGAGGTAAATAAAACGAAGAAATTGAAGAATTTGTTTGTAAATATTGAATTTCATCTCGAGGGGGATGTCAACTGCGAGGCGACTGTCAATCCACCGGCGATGCATCTCATATTCCCAAGTGTGTATAAACCGTTTGAGCCTACCACTTGGCGCGAATATGAGTTTACCGGATTGAACCCATGTCTTGCGTCTCTTGGTCCAACTAAAAGTGACAAAGAAGCGGACATGCACGGAATGACAATGTCCGCGATGACGACGAGGACAAGTTGCAGCAGCACTTAACACTCTCTCGTTGGTTTCGTGCAACATTGTTGTTGCTCAAGATCAACAGACGAGTTCCCGGCCGGCTAAAAGGCGATGGGAATCGAATTCTGTTCTTGGGGCTTTCAACAAACGTGTTTCGGTGGGAATATTCAATCTGTCACCAGATCTTGTGCGGCTGGGACCAGGCTTGTCGTACTCTCGGTCTGTTTGTTTAGTTTGGCCTGGGGCATAACAAAATCCATTCCATTTTAATAGAAAGAGAGAGAGAGAGCAAAGCAAGTCGGGTTGAAACATCGCAAAATTGTTTTTATTTTATTTTGATGAACGTGTTTTCGCATCTCTGTTTTGAGTGTTTGTCGATTCCGTGGGAAACAGGAAGTAATGCACAATGTTAAGCCGTATGACTAAAAGAGTTAACTTTACGTTCCCCATATGAAAAACACGACCCATTGTCTGAAGACGAGACTGGACGCCTGAGAAATATAATAATATTGGTTTGATTTGAAAAACAAAAGCTGTTTCATTCAAATATTGGAAAAGGAAATGTCTTTTACGCGAAACAGGTCTCTTTAAAAGCTGGTTGGTTTGCACAAATTGTTTTGAATAAGTTCATTTATTTTTTCGAAAACAAGATTAGTTCGTCTCAATGCAGGCAACTGAATGAAATATGACAGGGCCCATGTAAATTTCCTTTGAATTCAAATTTATTTAAGTAATTTTTGCTTAATACATCTGTTAAAATACTACTTGTTTTGGGTGTAATTTATTGTCTCCTTTTGCATATTTACCTTGCCAATCCGGCCAGGTTGCCCTCTTTTTTTTTTGTATGGACAATTGTCTACGCAGAGGGAGGGGGTGGGGTCAATAATCCCAAAAAACTGTCTACGTAGTTTATGAACAGGCCCAAACGACTGTTTTAACTTGTGAAATGCAGTGTCTTATAAATTCTGTAAGTGTTGCTGAACGTTTGATATTTCTAGGCATCGAATTGAATACATTTATTCCTTTAAAGTATAATGAATTTTGTGAAGCACAAATCAAGAAATGTGGTGTTCTTATTTCAACCGCGTTTCTAGTATTATATCTATGAAAGTCCCTTCCACCTTCAATTCGATCACACAAGTTATAAGTTAGTCGTGATTCTCCAGCTTTAACGAAATGGTTTTCAAAAATGTTCAAAAAATTTCTTACAACTGAAAGTTTCATCAAAATCGGAGAGGATCGACCTGAGTCGTTTGCTCATTTGGCAGATAAAGAGTGATACGGTCAAAATTTGGTCAATATCAACTTGACGTATTTCTTTCAATTTTGCATTTAAAAAACCTGAACACCCCTCGCACGCAAAGTTGGCAAAATCTCTAAAAGTTGCCAAATCAACCGTTACAAATGTAATTAAAGTGTTTGGGGAACGTTTGTCGACAGCCAGGAAGTCTGGATCGGGGGGAAATCGAAAACCGGAAGCCGCTGAGACGACAAAGAGAGTTGCCGGTAGTTTCAAGCGAAACCCTAACCTCTCTCTCCGAGATGCCGCAAATAAGCTGGGTGTATCGTCTACAACCGTGCATCGAGCCAAAAAACGAGCCGGACTATCGACTTACAAGAAGGTAGTGACTCCAAATCGCGATGATAAACAAAATACGACGGCCAAAGCGCGATCCCGGAGGCTGTACACGACGATGCTGACGAAGTTTGACTGCGTGGTAATGGACGACGAAACCTACGTCAAAGCCGACTACAAGCAGCTTCCGGGACAGGAGTTTTATACGGCAAAAGGAAGGGGAAAGGTAGCAGATGTTTTCAAGCACATGAAACTGTCAAAGTTCGCAAAGAAATATCTGGTTTGGCAAGCCATCTGTACCTGTGGCTTGAAAAGCAGCATTTTCATAGCTTCCGGGACTGTCAACCAAGAAATTTACGTGAAACAGTGTTTGAATAAACGTCTGCTGCCTTTCCTGAAGAAACACGGTTGTTCCGTACTGTTTTGGCCGGATTTGGCATCTTGCCATTACGGTAAAAAGGCCATGGAGTGGTACGCCGCCAACAACGTGCAGGTGGTTCCCAAGGACAAGAACCCTCCCAACACGCCAGAGCTCCGCCCAATTGAGATATACTGGGCTATTGTCAAGCGGAACCTAAAGAAGACCAAAAAAAAAAATGGTAAGGGCGAGCAGCAGTTCAAGGCAAACTGGCTTTCTGCGGCGAAGAAGGTGGACAAGGTGGCTGTACAAAATCTGATGGCAGGGGTCTGTTGAGCCTCTTCCTGTTATGTATTTAGTCTTCGATGCGTTAAGCCCAATCCACTTGAATTCAGCCTTCAGCTTGATGTACGTTTCCACCATCGCAATCGTCTCCATGCCATGAGGTGAAACCAAGAGTCTATCTCCGCTCTTCTGATCTTCCAGAGTGATCTTATACAGCAGATATGAAATTCTTGCCATAAACCTCTTCGAAATTCGAAGGGACTCGAGGCTTACTCGAAGGTTTCGGGACAGGGCACAACATTCGATCCATCGTCGGCTTGACCAATCGCAATGAATTTATCCGAAAATCCACATTCGTGCATAATCTGCCGTACATAGCTGGTCTCAATCGATTGTCTTGTATGCTGATTTGAAATCGATGAATAAATGATGTATTGCATGTTATATTCGCAGTAGTTCTGCAGAATCTACTGAATCGCAAAAATTTGGTGCGTGGTAACGCGGGCCCCAATAATCTTATAGGATCTGTCTGTCATGACAGTATTCCAACGCTTTGTTTTTCCTACGACAGCCTTGAGATTGAGCTATAAGCGACAGCCCACAGTAAGGGTGTCATACGACATGCAACGTTGTCGTCTTGTGCAGTAGACGACAGCTCGTTCTTATTCATGTGTTTTGTTCGTTCGGCTATGACAGCCTCGGATGGTCATTCGTAACGTTCCTACAACAAGCAGTCCGTCAAGCTGCCGATTCGTTGCTGCAGTCTTTGAAATTTTGTTCGTATGTCGTGAGCAGGGGTTGAAACGGTTGACGTTTTTTACTACACTCGCTTCGTTATCGTGCGCGACAGTCTGTTTGTATTCGTACACTCATGCTCTACCGTCGTCTCTCTCACAGAACACAAACGGTAGAATAACATTCGAGCAAAAAGAAAATTATCAAATAACTATCATATGACATGTGTGATTTCGTTATATTTTCTCAATTTGGTGTAAATTAAACCATTTCTGATCAGAAATGTTATTACTAGGACATCATTGTTTGTTAATAGTTGATAGTTCCGTTAGAGTACGGCAGTGTGAAAATTGCATATAGATAGTAGATAGGAAGTACGCAGAAGTAATACTAAACATATAGTCAAAGTACATAACTCTGGATGGAAGCATACCATCAATTATTATCATTGGTCGGAAGGTACAGTAGCAGCACCTACCCCACCCGTGTTCCCTCGAGATCGTCAAGTCGACGATGACAGGAGCACATACCGTGGTAGGGGTAAACAATAGCTGCAGTTTCCAAACAGTCGTAGACTGGATGCCTTCCTTCAAATAACAACTGAAGTGCGGTAAAAATCAGTAGAACTGTTTCTTGAGCGGGTCGGCGTTCATCTTATTTTGTCAGTGGTGGCAGGGGGGGACACCCCTCACCATCCCTCTTCAAAGGGGGAGTTTGATAAAGAGAGATGAAAAAACCGATTTGTACCATCCTTAAAAGTTGTCCTAGCTCACTATCTACTATCTATATTAGACTGATGCAAAATTTGAAATTTTCGCTCCACAGTGTTCAAACGGTTTCAAATCGGGTCCTGATTAGCCTCCGAAAGTTTGAACTCATTTGATAAGAAACTGACTTGGCACAAACCATTTGAAGTTTATATGGAAATTACGATGGGAAAACAAAACTTTTTATTAATTGTCTTCTAGCCTTTTTACATATTGTACTGTTGACAAATTCTATTACTATTCTTATGGGAATTTTTATCAGCTACAACTTTGCAGAAAATCGTTTTTCAGCCAAATGTCTAATTAAATAGTTATTAATTGTTTAAGAGATTGATAATCTTATGGCAACAATAAGCAACTGTGTTGTGGGCAACACTGTATTCTGCAGTGTGACATATTAGCCATGATTTTTGTCCTCTATTCTACGCGCCATAAACAACAATGTTGCCTGCTGAACAGTTGATTGAGCATAATCATAAGACATCAGTGACTTGAATCATTAATAATTTCTGTTCCTTACATTTGATCGAAAAGTGGTCTTCAACAAAGTTGTAACTGATAATTTTCAATAAGCTCAGCTATCATTTTCTAAAGTAGAGTGAACTGGTGAATTTTGAGATCGATATGAACCGAATATATGGCTTCCCCATAGTAATTCCCATATTAACTTCAAATGGTTTGTGCCAAGTCAGTTTCTCTCTAAATGAGTTCAAATTTTGGAAGGCTAATAAGGGCCCAATTTTGGAACCGTTTGAGCACTGTGGAGCGAAAATTTCAAATTTTGCATCAGTCTAATCTATATGCAATTTTCACACTGCCGTACTCTAACGGAACTATCAACTCTAGACTTTCATCTCCTCCATCTATCGTATAAAAATTACCACTTTAGTCTGTTATTTGAAATTAGCATCTTCAACTATGTAAATCGTTGAGTTCACACAGAAGTAATACTAAACATATAGTCAAAGTTAAGATTTTTGTTAGTACAGATCATCAA
Source organism: Ochlerotatus camptorhynchus (assembly GCF_037179485.1). NCBI lineage: Eukaryota > Metazoa > Arthropoda > Insecta > Diptera > Culicidae > Ochlerotatus > Ochlerotatus camptorhynchus. Next base: position 915,116 of record NW_027040529.1, on the reverse strand, counting down.
TTTTCTTGCTCCGAGACCCATTTCATTATTTCTAAAACAATTTCTCAATTTAATCTTTCCTTATAAAATTCGGTATAATGACCCATTAAGCTGAGCAAATTTAAAAAATATTCTTGATTTTGGTACTTTGTAAATTCTACGCGCTAGAGTCTAAAAGAGTTATTCAAATTGATTCTAAGTAGCCTTGAAAATAGCGTGATACTGGAATCATTTCAACGTGTTCGTTTTTTATACTAAATATTATCAACCGGTAAATTTTTGAGATTTGAACCGGGAAAACTGAGAATTTTAAAATAGAAATTAACCTCACACGCGATTTATAGGCTCACACTCATACTCTGTGTGCCTCGGTAGAATGATTTGTGAGAGGAAGCTGTACTCTCAGTTTGTGAGTGAGGCTCTACCTGGTCCCCTGTACTCGACCATCGAGTCCTTTATAATTCTCCCGAAAGCTATCGAACCCTATTGTCCTTGTCTCAAAGTCTTCATATTCGTTCCCGAATTTCCAGGTCGTGTAGGTTCCTCAAAGAAATCCGCCGGATGCGCCCGAAAAATCCTCTTAACCTGTCCAGAAAGTTCTACGAACTCTTCCTGATAGTGCTCTAAGTGTACCATAGCATATCACTGAGCTGACGCGCACATTATACAAAATTTTCATAGAAATTGATCATAGAGTAGAGCACTACTTCGTCGTAATCGCTCGTTTCCGTTCTATCGATCAGAAAAGATCAACAATATCAATGATTTCACTGTGCACAAATCAATAATAGGTTTGTTCCGATGCGTTAGTTTATTAGCTAAAGGGTGTCCACGATGAAATTGCCACACACAAAATTGATTCGCAAAATTCGAGTTTTCATCCGATTGCCATCAAATTTTCAGGGATTGAGAAATAACTATTAAACTTCATTTTACCATTTTACTCGTATTTTATTTACAGTCCATACGCAAATGCTCGCACCTTGGCCTTAACCCCGGCCATAAGATTCTGCACAACCTGTGAATCAACCGTTTTTTGCATGTAAACCCATACTTTCTTCAGTTCCTCGACTGTCTTCACTACCTTAGGTCGTTTAAGAAGGTGCTGCTTCATAATCGTCCAGTACTTCTCGATGGGGCGGAGCTCCGGAGTGTTGGGAGGGTTGAACATTTTCGGCACGAAATTGACCTTATTGTCCGCATACCACTTCAGCACGTCCTTAGAGTAGTGGCATGAGGCCAAATCCGGCCAGAAGATTGTTGGGACGTTGTGGGCCTTCAGGAGAGAAAGCAGCCGCTTCTGGAGGCACTCTTTTATGTACACCTGTCCGTTCATCGTGTCCTGGGTCACGAAAGGTGCACTCCGCTTCCCGCACGTGCAGATGGCTTGCAAAACCAGGAATTTCTTCGCAAAATTTGGACATCTTCTGAGTGCGGACATGCTCCGGAACGCAGAACTTATCCTTGGCCGTGAAAAACAGGTTGCCGGGGATCTGTTTGAAGTTGGCCTTCACATATGTTTCGTCGTCCATGATGCAGCATTCAACTTTCGTCAGCATGTTGAGGTACAACTTCCTGGCACGGGTTTTGGCGGACTTGTTCTGCTTCTCGTCGCGATTAGGGGCCTTTTGTACCTTGAACGTTCAAAGCCCAGCCTTAGTTTTGGCCTTCTGGACAAAACTTCGGCTTAGGTGCAGCTTCTTAGCCACATCCCTAACGGAGGCGTTCGGATTTCGGTTGAAGGCCCCAACTACGCGGTTGTGATTTTTGGTGTTGTACGGAATACTTTTTCCTTCACTTCTGGGCTTCCGATCGGTGGTCAACCGTTCCTCGAACCGCTTAATCACTCGCGACACGGTGGAATTCGCGATTCCCAACGTTTTAGCGATGGAACGATGCGAGAGATCCTTGTTCTAGTGATAAATGCGCAAGATTTTATCACGCACGAGCTGTTCTTTCGACTCCATTTCCGCGAGTTTTGATCACAGGACTTTAAAACTTGCAGGATGTAAATAATGCACTATGAACTAAATCCACCCAAATTTTCATTAAATTCTACCCAACGGTTAAAAAGTTAGAGCAATTTCATAGTGTGGCAATTTCATCGTGGACACCCTTTACAACATAAATCCTGTTAGAGCGCATTGTATGAATATTTACGCTCATTGTTCTCAAAACAAAAGAAGCGCTCCTAGCGAATCCCCTTTTTCTACGTTTATCCGTAGGACGAAGAAAATCTAATGGGGTTTCAATGCGTTAGGACGGAATTGAAACTCATAGAACGAATTTAGTATCAAGAAGCAGTATTAGATTTTAAACAATATCTCAACAATTTGTGACTCTTTATCAAATCTAACGGTACGTATAGAAAGGTGAATAAATTTAGAAGTCATCTTTGTTAGAAATATTCCATTTTTTATTTAAACTCGTTCAGAAAAGAGAGGTAAAGTGCGGGTTGTGCTTAGTAGGACGGAAATTAGATCAAAAACCCTATCATAATATCATAATTTGAGCGAGTTGCACACGTAGGTGGTACACGTTCTTGATCATTGTTTGAGAGTCCATATTGCCACCTCCGTCCGTTACCGTATTGACCGAGATGTGTGCCACGTCCTGGCAACTGCTGGGATGGGAAGGATTGTTAGTTGGACACTTACTTAAGATACATGCAGAGAACTCTACGAACTCTCATAAATGGTTACATTAGTTTGTAGGTTTGTTAGTGGGGAGAGTAAAGCCATAGGATACATTCGGCAACCGTTACTAAGCAGATTTATAATAGGAGTGTATAAAGAATAAGGCATAGTGAAAAATTTGCCAAGGAAGGGGACGGGCCTCTGATTGAACTCCTGACCTTCTAGTCAGTAAGCAGAAACGATAACCACTAAGCTACCGACTCCGTCTGAGCATTATACAAAATTTTGTTGATGTTTCTAAAATCGAAGCATGCCAAAAACGGAACGTGCCAAATACCGAAGACAACGCATCAAGAAGACTGGCATTTCACTTGAACGCTATGAGACCGGTACAATCACGCCATCTATCACACAAAGGCAAATGCTCCAAACGAATTTGATGGCAAGAGAGGTTTCGGTATTCGCAAATTTATCTATGTGTTGCTTCAATTATGATCAAGCGCAACTGTACAAGTCCCTCGAATTTTGTAAATGTTGCCAACCTTCTTGGTATGATGTCTTCACAAATACGAACAAATACAAGTCAAGATTTATGATAGAAGAATTTCACATGATGAGTTTTTCCCATTAGTAGGGTAGAGCGCTACTTCGTCGTAATCGCCCATTTCCGTTCTATCGATCAGAAAAGATGAATAATATCAATGATTTCACCGTGTACCAATTAATAATAGGTTTGTTCCGATGCGTTAGTTCATTAGCTACAACATAAATCATGTTAGAGCGCATTGTAAGAATATTTACGCTCATTGAAGAAGCGCTCCTAGCGAATCCTCTTTTTCTACGTTTATCCGTAAGACGAAGAAAATATAATGGCGTTTCAATGCGTTAGGACGGAATTGAAACTCGTAGAACGAATTTAGAATCAAGAAGCAGTGTTAGATTTTAGACAATATCTCAACAATTTGTGACTCTTTATCAAATCATCAAATCCAACGGTACGTATGGAAAGGTTAATAAATTTGCAAGTCATCTTTGACAGAAATATTCCATTTTTTGTTAAAACTCGTTCAGAAAAGAGAGGTAAAGCGCGGGTTGTGCTTAGTAGGACGGAAATTAGATCAAAAACCCTACGTGGTTACATTCCATTATTCCAAATGTTTCTTCGAGAGCGTGTTTCAAAGGTTTGGGCGTAAGTCGGGGATTCATTTGCGTGATGTCAAGACTTATGTCCAACCACTACTCGCTGGACGCACATCTCTACAGAATAAACCTCGTTGACATCAATATATGTAGGTGCAGGACCGGTTGTGATGTCATCGATCACGCAGTTTGGTATTGCCCGGGTAATGACGCCTCCAGAGCACGACTGTTGGATACCCTTGTGGCCCGAGGTAGACAACCTTTCCGTGAAGTAAGAAATGTATTGGGAACCCGTGATCTTCCCTTAATGCAGGCGATCTACGAATTCCTCTGTTTGTCTGATGTTAGAGTTTGATATGACCATCCCCTCCTTTCCAAACAGTTTCCAGCCATTGTGTCCCAGTCTTATTATCCTTCTGTTTCTGTGCTTCTTACCCCTGCCCAGCCTGGATTTGGTCAACCGTCGGAGAGTTCTGAAGGAGGCTTCAGAAACCAGTTTCGTACCTAGCTCCTTCCAATCGAAATTGTTACCCATTAACCGCGAGCCCGCCACGAGTAATTGGTACCCAATACTAACTTAGAATTACTGCTGTTTATAATGTAAATTCAAGCATTACTGATTTTTGGCTCCGCAAAGTGTCACACGCGACTGAGCCTAGTAAATAAACAAACTAGATAAAAAACACTGTATTTAAACAAAAATAGAAATCAACATTGAAAAATAATTTTCTTGTTCCGTAATCTGTTACCACTGTATACTTTTCTATAGTGTGGGATTCAAATTTTGTCGTAATCCTGGGATATGGAAAAATATGCCTTATTCTTCGACAGCTCGGAAATTTTGCAATATCCTAGAGTATCAAAAATTTATCTTAGTACAAGATCCTGAAAATTGTCTTAAATGAGTGAGATTCCTAAATATTATTTTTATTCTAAAATTTTCTTCGTATTCACAATAATTCGCGACAATCTTCTTCATCATTTCTCCATAGTTCTTTTTTTAAATTTTCTTGGAATATTCCTCAGAATTCCCCTGCTATATCCTTGAAAATAAAACAAAACTTTCAATTTGATTATAATTCTTTTTGGAATCTTCAATCCTCATTGGTAGTTTTTTTGTTTCCCTTGTAGAAATTCCCTATAATTGTATATTCATATCGTTTTGTTTCTAATGGGGTTAAAACAGATATGAAAAATCTTTGGAAAGTATTTTGATTTAGATGCATGTAGCTTATCGTGCCATTTTTTGAGCACATGCATAGATGAATTTTAAATTCAACTTGCAACTATTTCAATTTATACATTTTACCCGTTTTTTCAATTTTCGATCCAAAACTTACGCGACACAAATTTAACATATTTACCCACCAAACATCAAAGCAAATTCCATGCCAGCGAGGTCTCCCTCGTGTACAAGGTTAAATCGACGATGAAGATAAATGCAGCGTAGAAAAATTATGATCCCCCTTCCCGCATTTTCCCTCTCACTGCACATTGTCACCTTCATCGTCATCTTCATCATCATCATCATCATCATCATCATCATCGCATTTCTTTCGCCAGTCTTGCATTTTGCCGTCTTATTGAATTGCTCTGCATTGGAAGTCGCCCCCCTTCCTGCAGTTGCGCTTCGTATTAATTTCCATCCAAACAGAGCGCAACTGCCCCCAGGCAGTTCCGTGCATCGTTCCAAACATTCCTCCGGCTTCGGCTTTGGCTGGCTGGTTGCAACAATGTTGCAACGCGCCACTCCATTATTAAATTTATTTACTACCTTATCCGTCGTGCATTCTCTCCTTCCTTGACTCCACAGCACCTTGCTCGTTGTAAATCATCCTTCGCTTTGATACGGGTTCCCCTCACTCACCCCCCTCCTCCCTCAACACCTTGCTTGATGTGCATATTAATTCAATGCAGTTGTTTTTGTTTATATTTTCTTGTGCATGTGCATTTTTCCGCTCATTTCCGAACCGGGTGCCCTCCGTTCACGTCTCTTGACTTGAGGAAAGTACATTTGAGAAGATGCTAACGAACCAAGGTTTTTAACCAACAACAACGGAAAAAGGGGCGGTTTTCCCTTTAACAAAGCGCTCCCTGGCCCAATCTCCGTTTTCCGCCGTCGCCGGTGTCTGTGGTGGGTACTTTTGTTTTTTAAAGGTGGTTGCTGGAAGTGAACTTTGAATTGTGTTGTTGTTTCTGAATCCTGTCTGTTCTTCCGTTTGTTTTCCCTCTTCCCACACGTGGGGCGACTTTTGTTTTGATGCAACCGCGATCATAACGATCACACACTCCTTTTTCCAGGGGCGCGCGCTGCGTGCCACGTTCGCTTGAGTTGGGGATTACTTTGTGTGGTTCGTTAGCGTTGTTCGCTGAGGGGAGGGGAGTTCGTTTTTTTTTTGTTTATAGGGAAAATAAGGTATTGCCATGGCATGGGATTGGTGGTATTTTATGGTTTGTTTTGATTAGTTGTTCAAGTGCGGGAGAACACTCGAGGACTGTGGTTTCTGCTGGAAGGGAAGCTAGTTAAAAATTTGAAAATAGCTTCTTTGGAGGTTTTTGTGGTGATGATGACATGCACACTTTAGGAACTTCACGAAATTCATTACAAACAATTGCAAACAGTAATGTGTGCAGATAATGCAAAGGGCAACCAAATCCGCTCCGCACACCACCCGATACAGTGAGAGAGCACTTTTTTCGTATGCGTTTGACTTTATTCCGTGAGCAAATTTAAAATTATACTTTCGTTATTGAGGAAATTTTGTGTGATGTAATTTTACAAATAAGTCCCAATATTCACTGTCCAGAGGCCGTCATCTTTAATGCGGGTCCGCCATATTGGATTAAATTATTTAATTTTGAAATATTTTGGTGTGTTAAAACTGTTAAGGTCGTTCAATGTCATTTTTGCAATTTATTATTCAGAGCTACTTTTGCAATTCGAAAGCCATTTCAGCAGTTTTAAGCCGTTATGGCGATTTTTAGGCTATATATATCAAGAATTGGGTAAATGCATATAGGGTTTATAAGCTTCATGTTAGCGGTATATCAATACTATGATGCTCGTTATTTACTTGTATAGAAATCATACTGATTGGAAATCATACCATTTTTAAATTATTAATTGTAAATTGGTTACCGGTATCTATTGAAAGCAACTATGAATCTAACGGAGCAACAATTTTCGAAATCTACCCATAACTGGCTCAGTTGGCAATTAATAATCTCGAAGTCAGAGTTTATAAAAATGCATTAAACTTGGTGTAAGGATCATCATTCAACTCAACAACAAGTCTCCATGCTAGTTGGGCTAGTTGGAAAATCAAAACAAAAAACACATCACTTAACATCACCAAACAAACTACCCGGTGTAGTCAAAGTTCAACCTAAAGCAATCCGTAACCAAACTATTCATCATCCGCATGTTTGCACATGCTGCCAAGTAATGGTTCCCGATATCCTTGAATAGAAAAACAGCCAACCGATCGGACGATGCCGGGATGACCGGGATGTCATCGAGTAATGTAAACCGTACTTCGCCATCCTGGCTGGCAGCATCCCAGCAGAGTTACTGTCAGTGCTGAGCAGGAGATGGGGCAGGGAGGGAGGAAGCCCCGGGTCAATTCCGAAATAGACTCGTTCGTTGAACGATAAAGAGTAATTGCGTTCCACACACGACCATGGTCCGTCCCCAGGATCAGCAGTCAGTGGCTGACAAAGTGAATGGAAAATTTAATTTCATATAAAAGCAAACAAGCTCCGGTTCGCTTTTGTTACCGATAGCCGGTAACATGAAAGCTGCACGCCCACAAAGAACGGGGGCGAGCGGGAGTCGAAACAGGAAACAGACGTGGGAACACGGATGTGCTTACTGCCAAAAGCTTCCTCTCTACTCCAGCTCCAGCTCCACACCAGCAGACTTGGTGGAATACACACAATCATGTACTACAATATAGCGAATTTACAGTTACTGTGAACGGTGGGCCAGCTGGCTGGTGGGGCTGTGCAGACGAGAGCACAGTTACTTGAAATGTATGACGTTATCAAAATTCAACAAAAGGATCAACACATCCTCACTGCATCCGCTCTGCTCCGACATAGATTCCACCACGCTTGCAGTAGGTTTCATGGACCATTTTCATAACTCGGCTGTTCTGTTGGCATGAAAATTGGTTGGATGGTTGGTACCTTCTATTCAGAACAAGCTTGTCCGTTGTTAACTGAAGTTGGTGCTCGAAAGGTATCGTCGTAAAAAAACCGGAAAATATGACATTTCTGAAAGAGCCGAATGAAGTCGAAGTCTATCAAGGGAATCCTAGTCGTAATTCCTTTCAATCCGAGATGAGATTCCTTGAACTGCTTTTCGAGCCTCATTGAAATATTAAAACAGAATTTTTGAAGCCTTAATGTTTTTTGGGATATTACTAATGATTTCTTAAGATCCTAATTGGAATTTTTAGAAATCCGAAACAAGATTCAGATTCTTTGGAAGCCTAGTCGATGTCTCTTAAAATCCCAATAGGAATTGTTTAGTATAGTAAAGTTTTCTTTATGATCTTAACTTTCGTCTCCTTCGTCTCTGGAGGCTCAGAAGCCTAGTCAGTAAAGGTACCAAAGTCCAGTGATAATACCTTGGTGGGTTTACTAATTAGGCTTCTGAGTCTCCAGAGACGTAGGAGACGAAAGTCAAAATTATAAAGAAAACATAACTAGGCGGCGGGTTCTATTCCTAGATCTTAAAACATCTTTCGGATTGGAAATGTTATTGGCTTTTCTGGGCATAGAGTATCATTGTGCTTTCCACACAATATTCGCATTCAAGCAATGGTTGGCATAGAAAGCTCTCAATCAATAGCTGTGGAAGTGCTTCAAAGATGAGATAGACGCGGCGTAGTGAATAGTATCCATGTCTCTCACGCTAGAGGTCACGAGTTCATATCTCAAAATCACCCTTCTGGGCCACTGTGCAACGACACACCCATGGTTGCCAAACCACCATTTTCCAACAGTGTCACTGACGGTAACGAGAACGACTTAAGATGTTGTCCATGCAAATGAGGACTGCTATCACCAACCCCTGCGGCACTCTGGTCTCCTCCCGGGATGTCTTGGATCGCGATTTAGTAGAAAGTTCGTTATGAAATGGATGACGTCCGGCATCCAGGCTTTGGAAATGTCAAGAGCTGCCAATTCGGCGTCTTTGTCTGCGGAAAAAGCATCGTTGAGAACATAACCAAGGGTTGCTAAATAAGGAGTAGTCGCGTGCCCGGGTGAAATCCATCCTGTCGATGGCCATGAAGATTTCGTGATTCAAGGAAGTACATTAATATTCGGTTCTTTGTGAATTCCCACAATAGGTGAGGGAGATGGGAACCGGAAGAACCCTGCTTCAGGGTATAGGCAATCAGACTATGCTTCCAGGCTTAGGGGAATGAGTCGTTCAGTCATTCGCGATTGACGAATTCGAGTATTTAGTCATACCTTATCCTTAGCGGAAAAGTTCTGCAACTCGATAAATCCAACGGTCCGGGTATCCCACTTCGTCCGGACCGTTGGATTTATCGTTGGTTTTCGAGAGAGCCTGTGCATGCTCGTCCAACCGGAAGGGCCGGTTAAGCTCCGATGGGGTTTCCTCTATTGGTATTCGGATTTCGACAATGAGGGTATATGCCGCTCCCTTTTGCCGTCAAAAGCGTTCGGCAATAGCGAGGTGGAATGTTCGCCGAAGTACGCGAAGTGTATGATCTCTGATCCAGTGCTGCGATTTGTCATTTTCATTGAGAAAACTCCAGTGGATATAGACAAAATTCATTTCAGCAGCAACACTGATAGAACTGAAAATCAAAATTTCCTTTGTCAAAATCTCACTCTTTTCTTTGTCAGTGACAAAGATTCCCTTAGTGAAAAAACTGTGAAATCACAGCTTGATTTGGCAACACATTTGTGTTAGAAACATTAATTAAAAATCCGAGTGTAAAGTCTGACTAGAAGAGTTGCGAACAGACGGAAACGTTAGCGGTCCAATTGGGTTCATTCGGTTGTGTTCCATTTGGTTACTTTCACTTAAATGTAACAATTCGAAAATAAATTAAAATGTTCGAAAATCTCTCTATTGTTGATCGGCTGATTTTCGAGAATGTTTTTGTCAAAATTAATTCATTGTCTGTCAACAATAAGTCTGGTGGAATGTCAGGGTTATTTGCGAATTTTCCATCTGTCAAATTTAAGTGAAAATTCATCAAATGGAACACAACCTTAGGGGTATTGAGGTAATTGCATATTCGTAATCTGCATTACAAATAAAACTGAAATACAAAATTTCATCAATTTTGAAGCACTGTTAGTGCGATTACATTAGCAAAAATGACCAGCGCTCCTCGATGGGGAGCAAGCTGTCAATTTTATAGTTTTGTGTCAAAAATCGAGATGGAAGATAATGGCATCGAACTTAAAAGGCATGATGCATAGTAACCGATATATTCTTTAAAAATAAAGAACCCAAAGTATGTTGACGGAATCACTAATATATTGATTTTTTTTTTCAATTCTGTGATATGCATTCAAGTCCGTTATTTTCAAAATATGTCAAGATTGTGATTTTTTTTCCTTTTCCTGTGATTTCAAAATTGTCATAGACCTATCACACACTTTCTGAGGTTTCGAAAAAAAAATTCTAGACCCAATATGCTGACCATTTTACTGCATGATCTTGATATTTTCTAAGCCTATGATGTCAAAAAATCGTCTTAGAAAATGTTCAAGCTCTCAACATTCTTTCAAATGCCAGACATTTTAAAAATCTTTGTAGCCCGGTAGCTTAAGTATTTTTCCAAACATCGAGAAAAAAATTATGTCACAAAATCTTGAGTGCGCGTTTTAGGTCAATTAAATTGTATTGTATTTTTTTTTTAAATCCGGAATCAGAAATGTCCAAGCCCAGGCTTTTGTTTTAAAGTTTGGATCGCGCAAAAATTGGTCAACTTCAGATTGGTGTATTTCTGTAAAAATGCACAAAAAAACCTGAAATGCTGCATTTGGAAGTTGAGTGTCTATAGAACTGTTGCTATGATGAGTTTTCTCCGTTTGCTCTCCAGTTTTCAAAATGACGTCCAAGCAAGAGGAGCAGCGTGTCAAAATTTTGCTAGCACATGAAGAGAATCCGACGTTCTCACACGCCAAGTTGGCAAAATTGCTGGATGTGGCCAAATTGACCGTAACAAATGTTTTACAAGTGTTCGGGGAGCGTCTGTCGACCGCCAAAAAGCCTGGAAGCGGCGGTAATCGTAATCCGGACGTGGCAGCGACGACGAAGAAGATGGCCGTGAAATATAAGCGGAATCCTAACCTCTCCATCCGGGACGTCGCTGGCAAGCTCAATGTCTCCCATACTACTGTGCAGTGGGCCAAGAAACGAGCCGGGTTGTCGGCGTTTAAGAAGGTGAAGGTAGCGAACCGAGATTACAAACAAAACACGTCGGCAAAGCAGCGGTCCCGAAAGCTGTATACGAATCTGCTCACAAAGTTTGATTGTGTCGTCATGGACGTCATGTGAAGGCGAATTTCAAGGACAGGGACAGGAGTTTTATACCGCATCAGGAAAAGGAAAGGTGGCTGAAATTTTCAAAACCATCAAACTATAGAAGTTCCCGAAAAAATATCTCGTCTGGCAGGCCATATGCATGTGTGGTCTAAAAAGCGGCATTTTTATACAACGGGAACAATAAATCAAAAGATCTACGTCCAGAGTGCCTGGAAAAGCGGCTGCTACCATTCCTAAAGCAACATAATAGACCTGTGCTGTTTTGGCCGGACTTGGCGAGCTGCCACGGAAAAAAGGCAGTCGAGTGGTACGATGCGAACAACGTGGTTGTGGTACCCAAAGACCACAATCCTCCCAACAGCCCAGAACTCCACCCTTATCGAACGGTATTGGGCCTTGGTCAAACGGAATCTCAAAAAAACTAATAAATCCATGGAAAACGAGCAGCAGTTAAAATCTAACTGGCGTTCGGCGGCGAATAAGGTCGATGAGACCACTGTGCAAAATTTAATGGAAGGGGTTAAGTGGAAGGCACGGCAGTTCGGATTTGGCAAACCAAAAGAATAAACGATCATTTTTTTCCTTTAAATATATGAATTGAACTACCAAAAGAAAAATAAGAAGATTTTTGTGACATGAATTTTGACTGAAAGAAACGATTTTTTTGTCGACCAATTTTTGCGCGTTCCAGTCTTTAATGTAATGTCCAAGATCATAAAATATCTTCTTTGTTTCAGGAGCATTTTAATTAGTCATGTAAACTTATATTCCATATATTCAAAATATAGAAGATTGGTCTAAACCACACATTTTTTTTGAATTTGTTTGTCTAAGAGATCTCTAATTCTCAGCAATAAAAAAATGTGCAAAACTCTAAAACTAATCTCAAAATCCCTAAATTTGCACGATCAAAATTTTAAGTCCTAGACGCATTCAAATTCTTTTTTATGTCCGTGATCTTCCATCGTGGACAATTTTCCTCGTTCCTGAATACTGAGATTTTTTTCTGAAACCAAGCAAATAGCGATTTAGAAAAGTTGTGTACACACTAATCCAGTCAGTTAGGTTTTACTGGGTTTTTGAATTACGGAACTGTTCGGTTACTATACAAAATTTAAAAAATGAGAAAATTTATTTCGATCTTGTACAAACTTGACAAATTTAATGATTTTGTCGAAATTTAGTCTATAGTCATTTGAATTTTTATTGACTTTTTCAGCAATTCAAAAACCCAGTAAAAAATACTGACTCCTGTAAAATAATCTTAGTCGGTAGGTTTCAGAGTTATGAGATTTTTCTATGATGATGTATTACAGAAGATTCTTTTTTTGGGACAAATGGAGCAAAGTAAAACGACGAGTAGTCCGTTATAGCGACTACAAAGAAGAGATCGATAATTTTATTCAAATACTCGTGGCTAACTTCGATCTACATTTAATTCTAGACTGCGGCTCTTCACGTTACTGAACGAATCGTTTCATCTATATTTATAAAAAATACTGTCCAAAAATTGTGAAAAGTTGTCTAAATCCGTGCCTCAATTTTGCAATCCATTCACCAATGCCGCTGCATCTAATACAAAAAAAAAAAATCAAAAATCGAGATGGACAGAATACTACAGAGTGAGGTTAAGATTGGACCATGCTCTTGCTTATTCAATTCATAATTGTTTTTCAAAATCAAATTTATGAGATCCTTAAACCACAGACAAACAGACATAACAAATTGAATATTTCTCACTGTAAAACATCGTCGCTAAAACATTACCCGCCATCTGTTGAGTACACTGTGGTGGGCAGTACGCTGAACAGATGTATGGGGAAAAGTCCAACGAAAGGGACTATAAGCGCGCCACAGGGGGCGGTACTACCAACTACGATACTTTTAAATTGACCGTTAAATGCTTGTTCTACGAACAACTTGCGAGGGTTATGTCTGTTTGTCTGTGCTTAAACCATTCGTTTTATTTTCAAGAAGCATGATGAGTTTCTTACTTCATAACATTTCTCGAAGTGACAATCGCAATCAACAGAAGATTGGAACTGTATCTTTACGATCAATAAAAGTCACTATTCGATCACTATTTTCGTTATTTTAGTCACTAAAGTCACTACATACCCACTACCAGTCCTGTATTAGATATTCTTTGACGTGACAGAATGAATCGTTTGCATACTTATTCGGAATTCCTTGGAATTCTAGACAGGATTTCCAGGAATCATTGTCGGTAATCCTTGGAAAGCCATGTTAGCCAGCATCCCATTAAATCCACCTTCTATGCACCGTTCACAATTCCTCCATCAACCCAACCAACTCTACCCCTTTGCAGGGACAAAACAAAAACGCTCGCTTGGTAGCCAAACAGGATGTGCATCAATGTTGCAGTGTGAGTGGGTTGAGCCACTATACCACCAGCCAAGAAAGCCACTTATGTAACGGATATTTCGGAATCTTGAAGTAATGAAACCGACACGGGGGGACGACGGAGGAAGGAAAAACCCAACCGACCACCGCGCTTTGTAGATCTCATTTTTCTTGAGCATTTCCTTTTGCAACTGGAAAGCCACCCACCCTCCGGCAATCGGGAAACGGGCGCTGCAGAAAGACACACTTCGGTTGTAATGCTTTGCGCCAGAGTGGATTTACAAAATCAACATGTGTTTGGATGAAAACGGAACTTTCGGGACTTAGAGAGGAAAGTGGGCGGGTAAACTTGATGTTCTGTACACTTGTCAGAGCCGGCAACCGGGAGGATGTGCAGCGACGACGTGTACAAGAACGGGGATAAGTTTTATATGCTGCAAATTGTGCTTGTAATGATAGTGTTGTAAAACGACGTGATGCGCTATTCTGGTGTCGAAACATCAATTTGGGAAGATACAAAGAGGATAGTGTTGAGCTGTGTAATGGGATGAAATGGGAACGTTTGGCTGGGACTGTTGCTGAGACTGTTGCATAACGCTGAAAGTTTGAGTGGAACGGTCTTGAGATGAAAATTGATCACTTCGGTGGTTGATGTAGGGTCGTAAACAGTGCAATCTGGTGTATTTTGTAATTTAAGAAGTTGTGAAGATGTCAACATCTCCAATTCTTTTACGTGCCGCATAATAAAATCCGAAAAACCGCGTAAAAAGCGACTCCATGCAAAACAAACGCATGGTTGTAAAATGGAAATAAATTTAATTAGCCAACTCAGTCATCATATTTACGAAAGCGATTGAGACTCATATTTGCAAAAGCTCACCAGCAGTAAATTCCCCGTTACAACAATTCCTTTGCTTTGCATTCTACCCCACAAAAACCACATTCATGGCCACAAATCGTCTCCAACTAATCACTCAATGTTTTCGTTTTTTTCCTTCATTCCAGGTAAGTCCAATTTGTCCAACCTGGAAAGCAACATCGTCGACGACAAACAACGAAATAACTGCAAAAATAACCAATGTCCGAATTCAGTCACCGTAAGTCATAACCGTTCCTATTCGCAACTAAGTCCGAATGACTTGCAAACACAATCCGCTTTCCGCTTCGCCACCCACCGACTCGCTGTGTCTGATGTGACGTAACTCGACAGAAACCCTAAGGAACTGATGGCGCTCTGCCTCTGCCAACTTCGCCGAGCTACTGACTGGGGCGCCTAATTGCAGCACATTTCGAATAATAATGGTAACAGGAACGGTTACTGCTGTGTGCAGTAAAAGTCACGACCGACGAGTTGTAGGGTGACTTGCAAAAATAATTGCACCCTTTTGGGGTAAGGTGCGCGCAGCGGTAGGCGGTACATTGTTTATCAATAGACCGTCCTTCCTCTGTCTCGGGCCTATCGTTTTCTTACAAACTGGGTTCTGTTTGTAGCGCCGGTTGCTGGTGGGGTTGGGCTCGGAGCAATGTGGTGGGGTTCAGCGCTAATTAGTTTACAAACTGATAGCACTGGCAACTGGGGTAAACGGATTTGAGCTCGCTGGGTAGAATGCCTGAGTGGCGCTACCGGCACGGACAGGTTGGCTGTGGTGTTCTGAAAATCGTCACTTGTGTTTAGTGAAGCTCAATTTGGTATTGTGCCAGATGGATATTTGAGAAATATTGGAAAGGATTTTGGGCAATCGAATAGAAGATTTCAGCTAATATGAGCCTCTGGTGAACCTTAAATAGCCTTTGTGAATGAACTTAGCAGTTTATTACAGCCATCTTCGGTACAAGTCTTTTCAAGTTACATTAAAGCCACCAAGAGCTTTCTACAATGCCTATTATAGAATTTACTGAAAACCTTCAAACCAGTAGAGTCAACATTCCAAAATAATGTCGATCCTTTATCACGCAAGTCGTTCCTGTTCTCCTTGGAGTTCAGTGACTATTATTACCAGTAACGAGCCGCTCGACAGCTAGTGTAGTAAAATGTTTGCTATCGACCTTGAACTGTCCATCAGCGGTATTCGACCCCCAGCTGTAATTGTGTCGGTAGTTGTCGGTGCCAAGCTTAGTTGTGCTAGTTGTAAGTGTCCTCTTTGTCGGATAGTTTCCTACAATCGGTGCCAGTCTATAAACAAGTGATAAGACGACAGTTATTAGACACAAGCACTGCTGTATTTATTCCCTTGCGGTCCCATACCACAATCGTTTTTGTAGGTTGTCAGCTCTTAGTTTGACGTATTGGAATGTTTTTCTATGCACTTTTAAATTAAACATACGAAGAACTAGATATCGGTTATGATAGTTGTTTCTTCATTTATTTATATATTCGTCAATCAATCAAATTGTAGACTACATATTAACATTAGGACTGGCCCCGTAACGTGGGTAGATCACCTTTTCGTTGTACGTTACGGGATGTAAGATCTACCACCGATTCCTAGTCCTGACTACTTCAAACTAGGGGAACAGGATTTTTCAGTAATCCAAGGAACACATCTTAGTCCTTGTTACTTTTTATGCCTTGTTGATAAGGACAAGACTCGGCTTTGCCAACCGAGGATGATCTTGAAACAACGAAAAAATGAGTTAGTTAGTCTTCATCTATGTGATTCCTAATCTTCTATTCGTTGTTCCCTAGTTTGAAGTGGTTAAGACTAGGGTTCTGATGCATGGTCATTATCGGTGTCATACCTTAATTTTGTTGCTACGGAATCCAATTTTGACTGACAAAGGGGCGCGCCTTTCGAGGTTGTTTCAACACTCCGAAGGGTATAAATAGCGGGACCTTTCAATTAGAGTCGGATCCTTGCGATAAATGCAAGAGTGGCAACTGTAAAAAAAATCGAATACTTCATCATTTCTCAATAGTGATGGAGTAATACGACATGCACTAAACTAAGTACACGGGATATAGTACAATAGATCAATTTACTGGTCGCAGTAGTGTTTGGTCCCGAACAGAGGAAAAAACATTAGGACTTATGTTCTATGACTTCGCAGGGTTCTGAAATATATTTTTAATTCTGTTGAGGACATATTCAGGTCAATCATTCTGAGACATAACATCTCTGATCACGCCTTCCTTCGGGAAATAAGGCTGTTGGTCACCGGGTCATGAGTTGATGGGTCGATAGGTAGGATCCAGGTGTGGGAGCTGCCTCCCTGGCGTCGGTAGCATTGGTGCTCAGCACGGAAAACAAGATCGACGGAAAACAAATCAAGGGAAAAAAGGAAGGATCCAGGTGAGAGAGCTGCTTACCAACTTTTTCAGCTTTTCCAAAGCCCTCTAAAATTTTACCGACCTCGGTGATCTGAATTCAATGTGTACAAATATACCCTTCGTTTCAATTGTATTGTTTTCTCCATAGTTTGCTATTTTGGCCATATCTCAAAAAATGATTAGATCACAATTCTTTTGCATTTTTTTGAATAATATGTATATCGTTAGACTGTCCCATTTTTCAGCAATGTTCTTTCTGTGTGCGCCAATAGTCTTTGTGCAGAAAATCAGCACTTTTGTGAAAATTGTCAAATTTTTCAGTTTGATCGCTCACAAGTCACTCAATATACTATATAACTACCTCGAACATACTTTTTATAGAGTCTGTTAAATCTATAACATAACTTCATAGCACTCTGAAGAAACTAGATGCCCAGAATTCACGATAAAAATAAAAGTTTCCCACCTTGCACCAAAATGGATATGCAAGTTTCTACATATTCGGCGACAAAACCATACGAAGTCATTTATTACAACAAAACTACCCTCACTATGGCTTAGGTGACAATGAAATATAACTTTGTCCCATGGCTGCACAACTTGTTTTGACGATATTCCAGCGTTTATTTGATGATTCACTTGCTCCGAAAGTGTTCGGAGATCAGCTTGCATGCAAGTTGTACCACTGATTTTAATCATAGTCGAAAGACAGTGGATTTATCTTCAGTTACTACAAAAATTCTTAGGCTTAGGTTTTGGATCATGGATAATTTCCACCGATTTTAAATTTAGACCACTTTTTTGAAATCTTGGACTTAATGAAATCAAACTTGAAGAGATTTTCAAGAATCTGGAATGAAAATAAACATTCAGTTCTACGGACATAGAATCAATTCCAAGAACCTTCCGGCGCCGGTGGTGTAGTGGTAAGCGTGACTGCTTTCTCACCCCAATGGGCCTGGGTTCAATCCCAGCCGAGGTCGGTGGGATTTTTCTGAGGCATAAAAATCTCTGGTCACGTCTTCCTTCGGAAGGGAAGTAAAGCCGTTGGTCCCGGCCCATGTGTGTTGAATTGGTGCGATATTCTACGCAGGTGTGGACGCTGCCTTCCTGCACATTAGATTGCTGTCAACGGATGGCAATCGATGTCTGTCGGTGATTGGCGCTAGATTGCGAAACAGAGACCGACGTTAAACAAAAGAAAGCAGAAGAAGAATAAATTCCAAGAACCTAGGTTTCAAGCAAATTAAGGGCCCTGCAAACGTTTCGATGATTATGAACATCAATTAATAAATTTGTTGTGAATTTTCAGGGATCTTTAAGAATGAGGAGACTCCAGACTCCAGGTGAAAAGTAAGGAGAATTCCAAAGAAGTTCTGGGTTGAATTCCAAGGGAATCCTGTGTAGGATTCAAAGTAAATTTTCAAGAGAATGCTGCGTAGCATTCCATGGCAATTCAAAATAGAATTCAATCAGGGTTCTGGCTAAAACTGCGAAGTAATTTTGAGGAAACTTTTCTAAGAGATTTTGTAAGGATTACTAAATGTGAATTCTAAGGAAAACTCCTAGGGGTAATAATATTGTTCGACTCTTGCATCTAATTCCATGTACTAACCTCGCTCTCCATCTTTCTATCTAGTAACAGCAGATCAATTTTTTCATGCATATTTGAATGCATATGCATATCTGCATGTATATCTGAATTTCTACCATGATTGCTGAACTTTTTCATTTCCTATAACTCATCACCTGCTCCCTGAATTTCTTCGAAGCTTCACTGTTTTATATTTTTTCCTAACTCTCTCAACCGTTTTACGAATCCTCCTGAACATACATGCAATGCAAAGTTGCCAAAACTTCCGGAAAGTTCCAAAAATAGTGTTTGGAAGTTTGCAAAATTTCTACAAAAGAGGTGAACCAGCCTCTGATAAAAAAAAATCTATTATATTCCCTGACCACAAACATCTGAACTCCTACGAAGTTCATTAAGGTTTAAATTCCCTAAACGTTTTCAAAAATTCAACTTTATTCGCTTGTACAAAGATCGCAGAAATTCGCTTCACGTCTATGAAAAGTCCCGAACTTCTGAGAATTCTGTTGATTTTTTGCCAAGTTTCCTGAACTTCTAAAAAATGCTGAACTTCTACGGAATCTAAACTATTCAAAGTCCTATTTTTAAAGAAGCCCTAAAGCTAATAGAAGGTATCAGAATGTTAATAAAGTTTTCTGTAGTAAAAAAAAGTTTCATTCACTTCCCCGAAGTTCCTCAAACCTGTACAAGTTTCCAACTTTTAGGATTTTTTCCAGAATTCTTTCGGAGCTGTCCGAATTTATATTACATGCTCTGAATTTCTTCGATTTTTCTTAAACATCTTCAAAGTCGCTGAAGTTTTAAGAAGAGCAATTAAGGTTCAGAAAAAGGCCTGAACTTCAATGAACTT
Source organism: Ochlerotatus camptorhynchus (assembly GCF_037179485.1). NCBI lineage: Eukaryota > Metazoa > Arthropoda > Insecta > Diptera > Culicidae > Ochlerotatus > Ochlerotatus camptorhynchus. Next base: position 895,748 of record NW_027040529.1, on the reverse strand, counting down.
CCTCAAATTTCTATAAAATTCTACAAAAGGGCTGTTCATAAACTACGTAGACAGTTTAAAGGGGAGGGGGGTTGGCAATTATCCAAAATTAAAAACAAATGTATGGAAAATTTTCTACGCAAGGGGAGGGGAGGGTTCAAGAATCCCAAAAAACTGTCTGCGTAGTTAATGAACAGTTCCAAAGTTATCCAAATTATCTGCATTTCTTCGAAGTGCATTACGTTTTATGTAGTTCACTGGATTTCTATGGTGTTTGTTGAGCTTAATTTGTTAATTTGTTACATTTCTAGAAAGTTACACGAACTACTACGCAGTTCCTGAAGTTCTAAGAAGTTTTCTAAAGTTCTATACGATGTATGAGACGTGTAATATGTAAGAAGTTCCTTGATATTCTTAAACATTCCCTAAACTTTTACGAAGTTCCCCAACCTTCTAGGGAATTTCCTGACATCAAATGACGTTCTCTTAAGTCTTACCTTCTACGAATTGTCATTGACTTCTGAGAAGGTCCTTGTAAAGACTCAGTTTTATAAATCTGAAATAGTGTATACCTTTCAAGGAATAAAAAATATCTCGAAATGACAAAATGACAAGCGATCAACGAACCGAATAATAACGCTATGTCAGAAGTGGAAAGCAATAATAATATAATCCTGATGAATGTGGGCGTTTTAGTGGAATACCTGTATAATGAGAGAGAGAAGGATTAGTAATTTCTATTTAATTCCACTATCTTATTTGCTTATCCTTGACAGATACGCGATCCTTCTCTCTCTCATTATAATAATCTTCTTCCTTTTTTTCATGACAAACAGCCCATGCGACCCAGCTCACTCGGAGCGGTAGAAGGAAACGAGCAAATTGTTGGCAAGCTGCTTCACGAAGTAAAGCCGAAGATGATACACGTGTGTTAATGGGATTTTTTTTTGTTATGTCTTTTCTCGATTCAGATCAAGCTATGTCCTTATCCACGTATATTGCAACAAAGCAGGCAAGCAATATATCATTATCCTTCTACCACTCCGATCAAGCTATGTTACAGAGCGAGTTTGTCATGGTAGTCGTAGCAACCGTTTTGTCTCTGTCGTTGGTTGCTTTATGTGTTTGGATTCGCTGATACCTTTCCCCTGCCGCAAATTTAAAAAGTAGAAGTGTGACACGTAAACATAGAAGTCTTGTCAGCTAGGGACATGGCGCCCTCTAGCCCATCATCATATTTACGCCTACGCTGCAATCAGCCAGATTAAAGTTTCCACAACTGTTCTAGAACAAGAATGCTACCGGAGGTGTATTTTGTCGCTATGTACGCTTGAGATTACACCCGACAGCGTCCTTTGAAGGGAAAGAATGTTGATTCATCATTTGCATGCATAAGTTTAAAACGCCCATGTCATATAGGGGATATTACGTATTCTCGTCAATCTTTGCAGCGTCCGACTTCTATGGGGATTATATCTGTGTAGCACACAAATATGACAGTAGTGCTAGTAAGTAAGGGTAGATAATTAGGGAACTGCACATTTTACCATTTTAAGGACCTTATACCATTTCAAAGCTGTTGCTATGACCAGTCTGTCATTGAATCCGTTTTATTATTTTCAGTGTGATTTTAGTTATATAATTCTGATATACGACTAAGTAGTGTAATCTTAATATTAGTTGTACATCTGCTCTATGTGGCCAAAAGGAGAAATAGCGTGCTTGTTGATTTGTACGATAGTTACTAGTATATTCATAGCACCTGCATTCGCTTTGCAAACCATCTGCTCCAATCTTGAATGTTGTTGTTTTTTCCTGGCCGGTGATAGTCTATCCTCTCCCTTCCCCCCTTTCCTGGGCGTCAGTTCGATGGCGCTGTTGTGCAAGACTCATTAACATCATTATTATTTGCAACACGTGTCCACCCCGCTGCCACATTCGTCGCCGTCTGTTTCTGTGTTTGCGTGGCCTGCGTCGAGTTGAGTCCTGTTTCGTTTCAATATCAGTGTGCCCCGTTTGTTTATTTGTTTACTGCACCTGTTGCAGACCACTTCAGCTCCCTTCCGGCACCCTCCTTCAGAAAACAGAGTAGTGCAGCAGAGGGTTAGTGATAACATTGTTGTAACACAAACACCGGCAATCCGGACAACGTAGTTCGAGAAAAAGGCGGTGCTACTATCGACGACGGCGGTCCAACTTAGTTCGAGTCTAGTGATGATGATGATGATGATGATGATGATGATGATGATGATGGTGCAGTTCGAGTGCAAATTCAATTGATGTGAAAACTGACCACGATTCATCCATGTGCAACAACGCCAAACCGGAATTGCACCATCATCGAATGGCGGGAGGGTTGCTCACAGTAAGTATCGATTTTTAATTAAAAACTAATTAAACTACTACTGCTGCTGGATGCGGAGCTTTTTCGGTTGGATGCAATCGAATAAACAATCTGTAGCGCTTCCTCTCTGTCTCCAGTGGTATACCTATATGGAGTTACTTTGTGGAGCAGAATTTTCCGATAATTTGTTGTTGAAGCCTGGAAATAGGTGATGTTGATTTGGCACGTGCGGTGCCCGGCAAGTCGAACTGCTGAGAAGATATCCCGTAAGTTGGCTACTGGGTGGTCATGCAGAAAGTGTACTGAACTTCATCGCACCAGAAGCTATGTGGCACAAAAATTATCCATGCCCAGAAAAGTCTAGAAATGTTCTCATCAAATATGGTCCCCATGGTTATACCAACGTATAATTGGATGAAAAGCCCGCCTCCTATCCACGAAATATTACAAATAGGGAGTTGAGTTCTTAATTTTTAAGTTTCTGTCGCATTCAACAGTCCGTTGCGTTCAAGAAGCTAATTTCGGTCACAACGTCATCGTTTGGCACCGGAATCTGACAGCTTCACTCCGGTCCAATTGTCAGCAACGGTGTGATTAGTGCATTGAACGTTCACATTTCAGCACAGTAGCACTGGCGGTGGCGGCGGCGGCGACCCCTTTGGGTGCCAACAGAGTGTGAAGACAGCGTGAAAGCGAACGTGACGGTGCGTGTGCTGCGTAGTCGTCCCCCTGTACTGTACCAAATTGAATTTATGAAGAGCTGTCCCTCTACTGATGATGGCAGAACGACGTCCGACGACGGCGATGGCAAAAGTAATTGCGTGTGAAATGTGTGTCATCACAAACGTGGGACAGAAACCAGCGGCCTGCGCGACTGCAAGGTATAATTTATTTCTCCGATGGACTGGCAAGATGAAATGTCGTAGAATTTAAAGCCCACAGCAGCAGTGCTGTCATGCTTGAATGATAGGGACAAGTGTCTTTTGGCATAAAGTTGGAGAAATTGTCCTGCGGAAATGGAAAACAACGGCGTAAATAATTTCAATTACTATTCTCAATTGTCCTCTAAGCCTGATGTCAAATTAGCGCGAAAATCCATAAATTAGAAACTTTGTTGCAATCGTCTCGCGTACACACCCGGGACACACGTTGTTGCAAGAAGAACGCAACCAAGTATCCATTATCTGCTCTGGGTGCTAATTAAATTCAGTGGCCATAATTTTGCGAGTTGCATCCTTCTGGTGAATAATATTCTCTCGTGCAGAATACACAAACTCTATCGCACCTTTCTTCTTTCTTCTACTACGGGATCCCACGGGATTCAGGAGACGCTGCCATGAAAAACAGAACCCTGTTGGGCCAACAGCAGCAGCACGTAGATAAATTTTAAACTACGTCTAATTTTCACGAGCAATTACCAGTCATATATTGCACTAGGTACTGTGCGGGGTGAACAGAGTAGCGAATAGAGAGAAAGTGAGATTGCATCCTACACGAGAACCAGCCAGCATGCATATGCAACGGATCGTCGTTTTTGGCGTCGGCGTCGGTCGATATACTTTTTGCAACATTGTCAGTGTGAGAGTCTCTGCGGTCGGCAGGTTGAAATTGAGAACGATTTGCTCGGCGTAAATAAATAAGCAGTTGACTACTTCTACTGCTGCTGCTGCTGCTGCTGCTGCGAGAACCTAGTTATTTGTGTACCTAGGGGCACGTGAAGCGCTATGAAAACTAATCTCCTTTCTCTGTTAGTGTAAACTGTATAAACTGATTTGTGTTACAGCTAGCGGTGATTCATTTCTGATGTGATGAAAGCGTGGATCAAAGCAATATCATAATTCAGCGGTTCTTAAACTTTCGTCGCAATGACTCACTTCGAGAAAGTCTAAAAATTCGCCAAAAATGTCATTCGAACGCAAAAGCAATTTGAAAAAAAGAGCTTGAATGAACAAAATGTGATAAAATTGCATTGAAATCAATAAAAAGCCAAGCAAATCTAACATGCCTTTAAACTGATGAAATGATTAAAAATTGAATGTATCCACCTATGGTAATATCTGATCCTTCTTACGTATTGCTCAAGATGGCATTCAGGAAAGAGAAGGAAAATAATGTTGGAATAATATGTGGGTCTGCGTCACATAGTTCGAAAAAGTAGTGATGCACATAAATGAAGCGTCAGTTAGTTTGACTAATTTCATATGGTTAAATTATCTTGTGAATTGAATGATTTTGGTCACGTCAGGTTTTGGCTTCGCAGATGGTATCCAAGTATGACCAAAACGGGACTGCCATATGTCATGTAAGTTTCGGTGTCCTGAAACCGACACATGCAAGCGACCCTTGTGACATAAGAATCAGTTGAATGAAACTGGAAAATCAATTCAATCAAACGCACTTTTCGTCGAGTATGTTTCGGCTTCGGAACATTTAATCTTACATGACATGATTGTTTACGTTCGAGGATTTATGTACATCTTAGGTCGATTATATCTCGTGTAAAAATAGTTATAGTTATAGGATCTCAACATAACCGTAAACGATCTTATTCTTTAGTTCTCATTGCGTAGATAAGTACTCCGGCATAAGCGACTTTTCCCCCATATTGAGCAGAAATATTGAATATATCTAACCTGAAGGTGATCACTAAAGGCCTGCTGGAATAGCATAGTAAAATTTGCTTAAAAAATAAATAAATATTACTTTGACTATATGTTTATGCGTGAAGTCAACGATTTACATAGTTGAAGATGCTAATTTTAAATAATAGACTAAAGTGGTAATTTGGTAACAATAGCTAGAGGTGTAGAGGTAACAATTGCTGCAATTTCCAAACCTACGACTGGATGCCTTCCTTCAGATAACAACATAAGTGCGGTAAAAATCAAACACATCGTCGGTACTTGAGCGTGTCGGTGATCATCTCTTTTTGCCAGTGGTGGCGGGGGGAATACCCCTCACCATCCCTCTCCAACGGGGGAGCTTGGTAAAGAGAGATGATCAAACCGATATGTACCTTCCTAAAGTTGTCCTTGCTCGCTTTCTACTCTCTATATGCAATTTTCACACTGCCGTACTCTAACGGAACTATCAACTCTATACTTTCATCTTCTCATCTATCGTATAAAAATAACAACTTTAGTCTGTTATTTGAAATTAGCATCTTCAACTATAAAATAAAAATTGGTACAGTGGCACAGTTTGAAGTTTATTAAAATAACGGACGTAAAAGTACGCAGTTTCAAAAAAGTTCCAAATGTAAAATATAATAATCAGGGTGACCAGTTAACCGGAAAATCGGGAAAACCAGACTATGCCGGAAATTCCATACCACCTAAAAAAACGTGATGTTGAGCTTCGATGCCAAATTGAAATGCCTCTCTCTAAAAAATATCATGACTCTTGGACTGGATTAGATTTTCAGGATGCAGTCACTTTGAAGAACTATTAAGAAAACAATAAAATATTTTTTTGCATATCTCTGCCATTTTACGTCCAATTTTAATTATTTAAAGCATTTGAAAGGTATTGAATAAAACTAATTTTGTAGGTATTTTAAAATATTGCATACTGTAACTTAACCTTAAATTACAACATTTTCCAAAACTCACAAAAACTCACACTAAGGGGCCTCCCATAGCTCAGTCGGTAAAGACGCAGCTACAAAGCAAGACCATGCTGGAGGTGGCTGGGTTCGATATCCGGTCCGGTCTAGGAATTTTTCTGGTTGGAAAATGTGAGTAATGCAAAAATGGTACAGGCATCGAAAGCTCTCAATTAATAACTGTGGAAGTGCATCTAGAACACTAAGTTGAGAGTACGTAATAAGTTAAAACCCTTATCCTGCAACCTTAGAGAAAATTTGTTGGGAAAATTTAGAAAATATTTTAAATCAATAAGTTTGGGTTCACCCTTAAAAAGGTAGAATTCCATGGAAACCCTGTATAGGATTTAAGATAAATTTCAATTAATACGCCTAAAAGTTTTTGGCGTTAATTCTTTACCATGATAATTCGGAGGAAAACTTCAAGGTAATACAAAAGAGAAATACACTCAGGTCTTTTTTTCCCCGGGGATACGTACCGTGTAAAAAAAAAACCGTGTAAAAAAAAACTTACGAGATTTTGGTTTTTCACATGTTTAAATGTTTTTAAAAAATCGGATTTTGATGCCATTTGTTATTATAACATGCTATGGTCCATATAGACATATTTTAAAAATTTCTGTATTTACACCAAAAATTGTGATTTTTTTCAAGTATGCCATTCGATTACCTATAGCTTAAAACGGATAATGTGATTGAAATCAAGTCGATAGGTTGTATCGTTATCGAGAAATCGTTAAAAACGTACCGTGTAAATCGCGAAAAACCGTGTAAAAATAACCGCGTATAAAAAACCGTGTAAAAAAAGACTTCTGTGTATAAGGCAATTCTGGGGATAATTTCAAAAAGGGATGGAGTTTTCGGACAATTTATAGAGGGTATGTTACGGAGGATTTCAATTAACTCTGAGTATAATTCCTATAGAACCTCAAATGTATTTGTTCAAAAATTCCTAGAGGGTTGTCACAAATTTTGAGGAGAAATCTATGGAAATTGATAGATTTTTTTTTATTAAGTGTAAAATTCATAGTTGTGAGTTGAATTCCAAGGGAACGAGCAAGATTCAAAAGTAATTCAGAAATATATTAAATAAAAATTCTGATAATAATACCAAAGAATTTCTTAGATATGTTCCTCAAAAAATCTGAGGAACATTTCAAATGGATTTCGAGGAGTATTCCAAGGATATTCCGTTAATTTTTTTTATAGATAATTCAAACGAGAGTTCCATAGGAGTAGTATTCAAATATTTTTTTGGGATTTCCTAATAGAGCTAAGCAAATATTCCTAAGATAATTCCATGGGAATTTCAGGTGCATACTAAATTATTAATAATTTCAGGACAATTCTTCGGGTAATTCATAAGAATTGCATTGAAATATTTCATGGCTTTCCTTTCAGGTTCTCCTGACGATTCCCTTGGAAATCTATTCGGAATTCCATTGGAATACACCTTAAATTTAATTTGGATTTATCTTCAGAACTTCCATTGAAGTCTCTTTACAATTCTCCTGAAATTATAGTCAGAACTCCTCTGGGATTTTAATTCTTTAAAATTCTCCTGTAACTCATTATATTATAGTCAGAACTCCTCTGGGATTTAAATTCTTTAAAATTCTCCTGTAACTCATTAAGTGTTCTCCTATTCTCTGGCGAAATCATGCTTTGATCTCCCGTTGAATTTCTTCACAGAATTCAATTGGAATGCTTTCAGAATTCCAAATTATTCTCACATTTGCTTAGTAATTATGTTTAAATAATATTTTGAATTTTCTTCTCACTTTGGATTTCTACTTAGAATTAAATTGAAGCTATTCTCATTTCCATTTTCTTGAAGCTCTACTCAGAACTATCTTAGAATACTCATTAGAATTCCCTTTAAATTCTTCAGAAATGCTCAAGGTAATGCCACAAAATTCCAGAATCATTAATATTTTGTTCAAGCCCTGAACCAATTTTCTAAGATCCCTTATATTGATATTTGTTTTCAAATCTGGGATCTTGGAAAACATTTTCGAAATCAGAATCTTCATTCCAGAAACTTGAAGATTTCTTCAAGCTTGGATTATTCTTTTTGAATGTCCAGTAATTGAAAATTTTCTTCAGCCCTTTAGAATTTTCTTTTTTTATGGAATCTGATGGAATTTTCGAAATAATAAAAAAAAAACGATTCCGAAAATGTCTTAAGCCACTGTATTAGAGGTAGCATTTTCCCTGTATCCCTATGTCTGGTATTATAATTATGAATAATGACATCATTTTAAAAATATACGTATATTGAAAGCTCTCTCCCAACACTTCAAATTGAACAGAAGTGGTGAACACCTGGAACCCCTTTCTTGGACACTCAATATGACCACCATTGATATTGTTTTCGAATTCTCATGTGTTTTGATATGTCTCATGATGTGTTTGGCACATTTCAGGTCACTTTTAGTCAAGTCACAAGACCCTTATTCATCGGAAAATTTTTAGGCCGTATTTCCGGAACAAGTTGACAAATTCTAAAAATACTCAATAGCATTCTATGTGACCATGGTGGTTGTTGTGTCTAATGGGGTCAGTTGTTGCTTGTAACACACATACATACATTTTTCGATCTAGTCGAACTGATTTTCAGTGCATTCTTGGAATAATCATTAATACAATCATATATCATTCTAAGAGAATCTTTGGATGAATTTCATGCGTTTTTTGGAGTGTTTCCTTAATAATTTCTGACCTGTTAAAAAGGACTCATTGAACTTAATGATCCCATCGGCTAAATTACATTTGGTTGTATGCTTAATTCAAATGTATTTCGATTAATCAGGAAAACTTCCAAAGTTTCCGGGAAAAACCAGGAAATTGATAACCGGGATTTGCTGGTCACCATGATGATGATACTCTAAGCCCAGGCAAGTATAGGTATTAATTGCCATGAAACAGTTATTTTAAAACAATTATAAGAATTCAGTTGCAACTTGTCAGAAGTGTAAATGGGCGGTTTATTTTTACAACATAGAAAAGAATCAAAACTTTCCGGTATTTTCAAGCGGAGCGCAAAGAAAATCAACAAAATTGTTAGCATGAGCCCGTTTATTTGCTACAGTCAGCCGCAAACCTTCGTGAATAACTTCAACCAAGGAAAAAAAATGCCGCTACATTTTCTGCGGATGTCACAAAGGAAGCTGTAAAGAGTGTGCCTCTTCACCATTCTGAACCATCTTCACTTCAAATGGACACATTGCTACACCAAAAATGACTCATGAAGAGGAAATACCTAATTATCTGGAGTCGGAGGATGATACCTACGCCAACTTGCGTCTCTTAACAGATTTACAGTCGTGGATGGTCACAACAATTCAACAATCAGCATTGAAGATTTTCTTTCCTTTTTTAATACTCGCTTTTCGGACATTCTGTCACGCGATCCTAGACCATTGATTAAAACTACCCTAGCAGTGGACCTTATAGAACTTGTGAATGGACAATACATGGAATGGTGAGAGTTCCAGGACAAAAAAGTTGAAATCACGCATAAATTTTCATAAAGGTTAATGTATCATTCAAAACTTTTCCAAATGTTTGTAAAATTCATCGGTTGCACCCGTAGAATAGGAATATACATTTGCCCTAAAATAAAAAAAATGAATTGCTCTTGTAAAAAGAAAATAGTGCTCGAAATAAAATCATGCATTATGTTTTTCTGTTCTGCTTTCATCCAATGTAAGCATTAGACATTTTAGGAAATTGCGCTTGGTGTTTTTCTTGCCTGCTGCCCTCTGTCGCCATATTATCATTATGAAAATGCCATTAGCAATAAAATCCAAGAAATTTCAATAAAATAATCGATACAGTAGAGATCCGAAATGATTTCTAGTGTGCATTGGTATGAATTTATTTATTGAGATCTATTTTCTGTAAAATTAAGATTATTCCATCAAATTCATTTGATTTCTGAAACAATCGTTTTTGTTAACTTGAGTTATTTTGGAGGCGCATTTATTTAACGCTCATATTATCCCAATATACATGATAAAATTTCAAGCGCATATGTTTTGGAACTTCTAAAAAGTCATATTTTCTTTAAAATTTTCACTAATGTTGCCATGAAACAAAATTGATTACATGGTGATCTTGACACCAACACTCAAACCTATTTTTAACGCTTAAGATTTCCATATGGAAAACAAGAACAGAACAACAACAAGCTAATTTATGGCGGTTGCTTTGAAGCAATAAAAATTAAATTGGATTTATAGCTGATTTTCACCAAAGCGTAATAAAACTGCTTGAATACAATATTACTCCTAAAGAGGCTATGAGAACCTTTTGTAGAGTATGGGGCTTTCTTACAAAAGACTGCTTTATTGTGATTCTCAAACATGCTTTATAAACCTTATCAAGAGTGGTCCACTAAGCTGGAAGACGATCTTATAGCGGTTATCAAAAGGTTGTGCTGGAGCTATTAATTTTATTTACGGTTTTATAAAATTGATCTCAAAAACCACTAATAGAGTGCAATAAAACAAGAAATGCTACTTGGGTGACTAAACTTTCTGATGCTCAAAGTTGTTAATTTCTCCAACAATCCAGGGGACTCCTTCAGGAATATTGAGAACCGCTTCAATTATTTGGGTCAATTCTTAGGAGTTTTTAGAACTGCTTTAGAACTATTTAACATCAGCAGTCACGCAGGGATTACCTACAGATATCTCTCTACAGATTTGATCTGCAATTCCTATATCAAATCTGTATCAAACATTTTTTATTAATTCTTGTATAGGTAAATGATGGTATCGCAGGGTATTTTCTTAAAATTCTTAGAGCGCTAAAAATGTTTGTAACATACCCAATTGTGCTACGTGTTTTTCTCTGAATTTCTGTGTCACTAGAAGCAATTTACCACGCCGTGATCGATAACTGCTATACCGTTTAAATGTCTGAGTAATTCTTACTGCGTCTTGATGTGACATAATCCATCCCTTTATCCCACACACAAACACTGATGAACTGAAACGAAACAAACAGTCCCTCTCCTCTTCCTTCACCTGGAATGGTAGCGAGAATTCGCTCAATTGGCATCGGCTTGATCATCGGCTTGATTTGGCATCGTCGGATTAACCGACGTCGTATGTCACATCCAATTTAGTTCCAAGGCTCATAGCGTCATAGAGTCATTTTCGAGTCCGCACTTTTACGTCGCAGCTCGACGACGAAGTAAATCTTAATCCCCAAATCCCGGAAACGGTAAATCACAACAAGTGCCCGTCTGAATTACTTTGTTTCCTTTCTGGCAATTCAGAGCGCTCAGCGCTGAGAGAGATGGTGTTCTAGAAGCGGGTCGAAAATTCTTGCCATAGCTTTCTAGGCCACCGCTTGTGGCACTAGCGACGACCGCGCGGAATGGAATGCCATGATGTTTTAACTTTCAACTCAGTATCATCCGGAAGCCGGCTGTTACTGTAAGTATTTAGGTGTAGGGACTCTTCACTGCGCTCTCTGGACTGCTCTGTTGTTTAAAAACGATTTACTACGACTCTACGTTGTCGTCGTCGTCGTCGTCAACGGGGATGAAAGCAAACTCGTACATACAGTAAATAATGAGTTTATAAATAGCAAGAAGCCGGAAGGAAGCACTCAGTCACTTGAATAGATTCTCGGTACCGCTTCTTGGCACTGCGAAATTTTGGCCATGTAGAGGACCGGAACAACGAGATCCAGAAAGGCCAACACAAAGTCAGTGTGGAACGAGGCAGATTACTTGCTCGCGCTGTTTGTTGTGAATACTATTTTCACAAACTCAGGCACGTCGTGGATAACGTTTTGGGATGGAAAACAGCTGAGGAAGAAGGCTGCCGTAGAGACATTTGTCTTTAGTGAGATTCCTTGGCTTGGGCTTTTTCCTGGTGGCACTGTGGATCAGAATGCCACTTTTTCAACCATGGTGAATATGACAGCTATTGCTCTGGTCTCTTTTCAATGGTCGAATATGACAGCTAGATTCAATCATTGAACTTGAAAAGGTGTGATAAAAATTTATGCTATCTATTATATACCTATTCCTCTACGAGGAAACGGGGAAATTGACCATTTGTTTTGCCAAGAACATGATATAAATGTTCCATAAATAACTGAAGATTCAAGATACTCTTAAAATTTAATTCAAATAATTACTCAGAAAATGGTTTTTTCTTTTTTTCGTGCAGCGTGAAAATGTTCGTGAGGAATATTTTTCGGATTATACTTTATTTAACTGCTGAGATAATTTCCTTATATGTATAACATTTGTTCTACAATGCTTGGTTCAAGTTTTGAATTTTAAAAGTACGGGAAAATTGTCACAGGCCTGTGGACTTGGAGACATACTTCAAGTCCCCGCGTACATCGTACGGGTTAGGCAAAAATGTGCGTCTATCTTTCAGAACTGTCGCATTAATGGCCCTTCGCTCATTTTCAACTTCTATTCAATTTTCATACTGCCGTACTCTAATGGAACTATCCACCTACCCTCTTCTAAAGATCATTCTCTAGCTAATAAATCATCACACTAAAGCTTCATATTCGCATTTCCAACCAACTCTGAAAATCGTAAACTTCGCGTATGAAGTAACATAAAAAACACTTTGAACTTATTGGTATTCATTTATTGGCAATTTCTAGTAATTTTTGGAATGTTAAAAACAGTATTGAGTATCAAGGCCATTTCATCCTTATTTGGACCATTTTTAACAGCGTTTTTTGAACCATGATTTATTTTAAGAGGCTGACGGTATTTGGTGTTTTAAAAGCTGTTATAAGTCATGTTTGGAGATTTCAAAGCATTTTGGCAGTTAAAGGCTAGTTCAGAGATTTTTGGTGCTTTGACGATTTCAAGTTTTATTGTCGGTCTTTGATTTTTTTCTAATGTTCTCATGCACTTTTTCAGCGGTCTTATTGCATCAAAGTATATATACATCCACCTTGAAGATGAAAGAGAAACATTTTGAATTACGGTTATTTGAAATAATTGAAAGATAAAAGTGTAAACGTACTGCAACCAGGCATGGGAAATCATTTGCATTCATTTCATGCATTCATTTACATTCATTTGCCTCTAACTTTTTTCTTGAACAGCATTCCGCAAATCAATGTATAAAGCTTTTGTAGGTTTTGTTATTAGCTACAACTTTTGTTAACAAGTCAAATTTGTATCTCTTATGCACGACGAACCTGAGTGAACAGAAGCCACTACTGTTTTTCAGTGAATGTATTTTACATTCACTGAAAAACAGTAACAAGTTCTACCCGCTCTAGTTCGTGATGCATAAGAGATACCGATTTTAATTGTAAGCAAAAGTTGTAGCTAATAACAAAACCTACAAAAGTTCTCTACATCATTTTGCGGAATGCTGTTGATGAAAAAAGTTAGAGGCAAATGAATGTAAATAAATGTATGAAATGAATGCAAATGATTTTCCATGCCTGACTGCAACTATAGGAGCGTTTACTCTACCTCAAGTCAATTTTGAAATCCAGATCAGTATGACTCGTTAACTCCTTTTACGTACCTTTTATTCAGCAGTCCTTCGAAAATTACCAAAATTTAAGGTTTCAATGAGGAAACGTTAGTCTCCACAAAAGAGGAAAAGTCAAGAATTTTAAAACTTCTAGTTGCTTAACCTGCTAAATTATGACATTTTAGGAGTTCAATTTGGGTCATATTGGCTCCCACAGCTAAAGAAGGTAAATAATCAGGAGTCCAATTCGCATTTACATTTATGAATTCAACCGACTGCATCCAAATATCAAGCAAACAGCTCCCGAGAACGGAGCTTAAATTTGAATGAGAACCCTCCATGTTGCAACTCTCCCGTCCAACGGGATCAGAAAATGCTAATTCCGACATTAAATTACAATTCATTATTTTCAAATATATCAAATTTCCCCACATCCCGATAGTAGCGGCAACTAGCACATCGTAAAACCGCTATGATTTGCTCCCTCTAGCAGTCAAGAGGTGAACCATTAGACATAATTACGTTGTAATTACATCAAAACATACAAAAGGACTCGATCCACCATGGACTGCGCTCCGGTCAGCTCAGGTATTCGATATTATATCGAATGTACAAGCTTGGTGCTCAGAAATACAGGTAGAACTCTGGGAAAATTAACCTCGACTAACTGCCCCACCGGACGGTAGGAGATTGCATGTTCTCGAGTGTATTTTTATTCAAATTTTCTGAATTCACAATTCTTTTATCCCTAGCTCGCTTCATTCACGACGACGACGACGAACGATAAGGCAGAGTGCATCCATCTTCTGCTCGCTAACAACTTCTAGTAGGTAGTGGAACACGCTCGGGGGGTGGTATTTTGTGAAAGGATCGCCCTCTGGCCACAAAATGAGGTGGAGATAAACTCGACTCTTTCGTCCTGTGCAACTTTCCACCGCTTCTGACTTGTTCAATAGGTAGTGACCTCGTCCTGCCCATGGGGTAGGCTACCATGGAAAGTGGACAGTGGGGATGTTTTTCGTTGTCTAGCCTCGTTTTATTTTTTCGTTACATTGCTTCCTTTTTCAATGGAGCTCGCAGTCTTTTTTTCTGTTCCGATGGGGAAGAAGAGAATGCCTAGGATCGTCGTCGTCGTCGTCGTCGTCGTTCGTTGATCCAATGTTTTGTGTAAGGATGATAAGATGACTCTTCATAATATAATTAATTTGAATTTATAATTGGTTGTAAAATTGTTGTCGGGCAATTAGCGGTAATTTGCTTTCAATGAAAACGGTTCATTATCCAGTGAAGTGTAAAAGTGGAATGGATGGCCGTCCTTGGATATATGAGCTGAAGAATTTAGGAATTGGTTCAGAAATGTTGGCAGTTTATGTTTATTGATAGTTGATAAATGAAAGGAACATCCTTGTGTTAGATTCGAGTGATGATAATACGCTGGTCGAATCAGAAACAAGAATTACATTTTTGTTTTAAGTTCTAGGTGATTACATTTTCCAGCAAAATTGTAGAAGCAACTTTGTGAAAGACATAGGTTATTTAAACAACATATTTTTTTATTCTAACTTTTTTGTTTCAAATGTTTCTTCTTTAAAAGAGTTGTATGGAAAATAATGACGCACATTTTTGCTGAACAAAGTATTTGGGTTTATTTTAACATTAAAAAGTTATGGGTAATTTTAACCCATAAAACATGGGAAAATTCATTCACTCGTGCGAGTGCCACAGAATCAAAATAGCCATCCTCACCTACAAACAGATTGCCGAACGAGTCTAAATTCTTCCATCCAAGTGACTCTGCAGCTCGACTCAGAACTGACAGTAGTAGAAGGAAAGAAGGATAAACTTAAAAGGCCGCCGAACAATTTTCTCTAACGAGGGAGAACCAGATTGAATGCGTAAAATCCGAGTGCTAACGATTTAAATAGCCGAGTCAGATAGTTTTTGGCTCACTGATTTAAATCAGTTGAATTGGCCACAGCAGTTTTATGTTATATGCGTGACGCTTATGTTAATGTGTTACAGTATTACCGTTTTCTCCATATTAACAGCAATTTAAATGTGTCAATGTATGTTTAAAGCTAGAAAATAAAAAGTGATTCTTTTTGCAAAATTCTCATTCAGCTCACTCAGCAAAATGCAATCGTAAAAGGCTCAGCATGGCAAAAATAATAAAAGAGAAATCATCCACACTACTACACTCAGAATCATTCATGTTTCGCTCAGCTGTCTGTTTTGCTCAATTCTGCGTTCATCGAAGAAAATAGAAGGAATACGAAAACGAACGAAATCAGTGCGGCACGCACAAGCTGCTGTTCGTTTCTGATGTTGTATGCGTGTGAGTGAGTAGTAAATGCAAAATGAATCGATTTTTCCCATGCTTGATAATAATTACTCATGTATGGGTATTACTTACCCATTATTGGGTAGTTTTTTTTACTCATTTAATGGGTACTTTCCAGTTACAGTGTAAAGGAAAAATAACGAAAAAGATTATTCCGATTTGGTTTTGATGGAATCTTGAACTTTTCTTCGAATACCACTGATCATATTTTGGACACTCTGTTGGCTAACCTGAGCGGCCGTTTTGTTCCACCATCTCTTCATCTCTGTCACATTCCGAGTCACCTTTCCACACTTCTTCAACTTATGTTTGAAAATTGCCCAATATTTCTCAATTGGGCGGAATTGAAGGTGGGTGGATTGATGTCCTTTTCGAAGAAATCCACCCCGTTGTCTCGATACCACTGTAAAACTTCTGCGCTGTAGTGGCAGCTTGCCAAATCAGGTCAAAATTTTATAGGTCCATTGTGAGCCTTAATTTACGGAAGATTACGTTTTTTTCAGGCACTACTACTTGTACATTTTGGAATCCATAGTCTTGTTTGTCACGAAAACCTGAGTTTTTTGTCCGCAGTTGCAAATACCTTGCCAGATCATAAGCTTTCTTGCAAATTTATCGGCAAAAACGAATTTGAACTTGCTAGGGACATAACGTCAACCAGTGGCTTTATAGAAATTTTGTCCGGAAGGCTGCCCATAATTCACGTACGTTTCGTCGTCCAAGAGGATGCATTCTTCGTACTTTGTAAGAACCTCATTGTATAACTTCCGGACACGGTTTTTGGCCACTAGATTCTGCTTCGGTGTTCTGTTTGGTTGCTTATTGGCCCGAAAAGATCGAAATCCTTCTCGCTTACGAATGCTTCTGACGGTACTTTGGCTAGCATTGAATTTCTTGGCGATACAATAATCCTACGACGCTTGCTATGATCCTGCCGATCGATAGTATGCCGCTCACTGAAACGTTTGAGAACACTACACACGGTCGATTTAGCCAATTTCAACGACTTCGCGATTTTTGAGCCTAACCACCCAGGGTGGCCAGACCTACCGATTTATCGGTAGTCCTACCGATTTATCGGTAGTCCTACTGATTTTCGGGATGCCTACCGATTCACATACGACGGTTAAAAACTACCGATTTTTCACTTTTCCTACCGAGAATCACAGATTTTTTGTAATCTTGAAAAATGTTCAATACCAATGTTTTGTTTTCCGTGTAGTCAGAATTAGCAATAGAATTAGAAATATTGATTTCGACACGTTTAAAGCAGAAAAAATGAAGGACAGTGTATTGTTCTGGAGCAGAGTCCCTCCTTCCCGCGCTCACAAAGGTTTCAAGTATCGGGCAAGCCTTCTTAAGACGGCCTACCGATAACTACCGATAAAAGTTTTGAGAAGATACCGATAATGAAAAAAATTATCTGGCACCCTGGAACACTGCAGTTAAATTAACAGTGCGTTCAGGTATTAAATGACTCACGCTTTACTTCAGGCTTGGTCCAGCGTAGTCGATGTGAATGAAAGACCGTTGTTTTTCCAGGGTATGCCATAACTAGGAAGTAGCTTTTGTCGGATACTTGTCATCTAAAACACAATAGGTGCAACGTGTCGCAAATGTCTTCGATTTCGGCTGGCCGGTACACAGCACTGTGAGTAATTGCTTTCATACACACGTGTCACGCAGGGGTGAACACGATGACATATGTGGATTTCTGTAACCACACATGCCTGGAACATCACACATTCATTTACCACACTGAGAGGATCTCGTCGGTTGTAGTACGACTGGAATCTAAAGAATCTTGCTTTTCCCGCTTGAGTGCTGGGAGGCGTAAATTAGACAAAAATATAAAATTGTCTGTAAAGCAATAATCACGCTTTGTAGAAACGGCGAGGTTTAATAATTTGTCGGTGTAAATACAATTCACTGTGCGTACACAACTGAAAATTCCAACGCACTCGCGAAGAGTAACCTACACAGCAAAAAATAAATTTTAATATTACATCCAAGAGGATGCACATCAATCATGTCGAAAATATCAAGTAATTATTATGCCCACCAAAATAAACAAATGCAGTAAAAGCAGCGTAATGTCAGTTCATGCACTGTATTAATGATAATTTTGTGCTTTTTGGCAGTTAATATTACACCATATTTTCGACACGATTGAAGTGCATCCACTTTGATGAGATATCAAAATTATTTTTTTGCTGTGTAGTTCAAACAATGCACGATTCGGTATTTTCCAACGGTAGATTTTTCGTTATTTAGAGCACTGTAGTGGCGGCGGTGACCAGGTACTTGTGTTTCTGTATGGAAACATACGATTTACAACATGTTGATTGATAAGATAAACTTTGTGGCCTAGGCCCCATGGTCGGTTCAGAATTTGGATTCGGCTCGTGGGGCTAAAAATAGATTCAATGTTCTGGTGTGTACGAAATTTCGGGGCAACACAGACACACGAGGGACAAGCTGGTCAATGACCTACATACTATAATGTACATAGTTTGGTGAGGAGGTTCCATACAGTTTTTCACCTTTTTCAGCTCGCAATGTGGGAATTTGTTGGTGAAGAATATCGGTTGCCAATTTTTGTTGTTGATCGCATTAAAGCTTAATTAGGATGGCCCCGTTGCTAAGCGGAGGCAGTCATTATACGTTATTGGTATGAGATGTATTTGTGTGTTCAGAACTTGCGCTAGCTCATCTGTTTTACTGGCGACGAGAAATTATTCCTATAAAGGATTAGTCTCTTCAGCACTCCAGTCGCTGCCGTCGCATTCCCAAACCTCGAGCCTGTGTACGAATGACGCAAGGCTCAAAGTCAACACACATGATGGGAAGGCATCCAAAATGTCGTCCCAGTTAATCATCGCCATTATTTTTAAACTTTTAATTGCGAATAACACTCAACAAGACACATTCATTCCCTCCGCTTCGGTTGCCACTCATTCCCTCTGCGAACACGGAATGACTCTCCAAACCGAGTTTCCCTCCGCGATAGGTTATGAGAGGAGCCAAAGGGAACCGACCCGGGGAGTGTGAGCGGTCGGTCGGACAGCATCGTTATTGTAATAAATTTTGGCATGCTCACTCGTCGTTTCGCTGCTCCTTGCCCGAAGCCGGACCCGGAATTTTCCGCAATCTTTCGGACAAATTTTCCACGGTGAACTTTTTCCTATTCCATGCCAGGCGCATTAATTATTACATCGTTAATTTTTCCCGACTCCAGTGGAGGACTCCTCGACTGCCAGGACGCTGAATTGGCACCGAAAGTTACACAAGAGGAAAAGGACGACGACAACCACAAGGGCTATTCAGAAGAAGGCAGTTTTGGCAGAAGCAGTTTATATTTCACCAAGCCACACTGCGGAGTTTATATTCCCGACTTTTGGTCATCGTTTTGTGCTTCTTCATCTCTACCTACCAATCCTTCCTCCTCTTCAACCGTTCCGTTCCGATTGTGTGCGAGTGGTTTCTATTTTGCTTCCGCTTTCTTATGCTTCCGCTTCTCGCAGTTTCCCACTTCATTCAGCGCTAAATTTTATTTACTGCTCATTTCACTTAGCCGGCTCATTAATCCCGTCCATTCTCGGGTGGAATAAAAAAAGTGCGTGTAAATTATTTGTTCGGTGCTCCGCTGTTTGCTGATGGAAACAGGTGGACATTTTTTTGTAAATGTTGTGGAGCCATTTCACTCATCTTGAAAAGCTTGGAGTAGTTTTAGTTAGGTTAGCTTGAAAATTGACAATCTTAACTGGAGTTTAAAATTCAATGAGCAGACCTAAATAATTTCTATTGTTTGATGTTTCCACATCCACTCAATTTCTTAGTCTCGAAAATTCGGTAGAGTTCACACCCTGGGACTTATGGAAATGTACCTGGAACTTACCCAAATTTTCAAGATGCCTTAACTTAGTTAAAATTTTAAAATTATTTGAATTTGCAAAATTGTAGAGATACTGGAACTGGATATTTTTTCCAAGATCTAGCAGCCGAATTTTCAAGATTTCACTTGTTATGTTTTGAAAAAAAATACATATTTTAGGATCAACTTACCCAATTTTTCTATATTCTGGAATATTTAGAAACTTTGACTATTGTATACGCGTATGAAATTGAAGGAGATCGTGAAAGAAAAAATTTCAATTCTCAGAAACTGTTCAAAATTTGCAACCTTCAAGATTCATGAGCAATGCTAGGGCAAATAGAAAAAAAAAACTTAGTATCAGACTCGACCTTCTCCGAATTGTTTTTTTTTTAAATTAGACACTTTAAAATTGACAAAAATCGTTGTAAAACAACTTTTGGCAAATATTTAAACTGTAATTTTGACACAAATTGTTCGTCATTTTTGCGAAGAAAACAATTATCAAGGTAAAAATGTACAACAATGCCTAATAAAAACTGCCCAATATGAAGTTTTCTCAAATTTGAAATATTTTGTTACTTGAGATTTAATTTTTTTTAACCATTATTGCTTATTTTTAAGCCATGTACATTTTTTCTAAAAAGATTTACTATTGTCCTACAATTTTGTCTCAGACGTTATTTCGATTAGAAGTTGTGTTATGGTTCCATAATATAAAAACAACTTCTAAAGCGCTATTTTGATAAACTCGGCTAGCTTCAAAATATCAAAATTTCATGACAAATCAAGATCAACGATTGATAAGTCCTGAAGACACATTGTGCACACGACCAATGAGAACAACCCAAATTTGAGTTCAGTTTACTCATAAATCACATAAAGTGCAGGAACTCAGCGATGACTAAATTTGCCTAATTTTTTTCCAGGTTTTTCCAGGTACTTCCAGGAAAAAAACTTCCGAATACGAGGGAAGTAAAGATTGGATTCACTCAGTCTATTGGTACTACTCCTAGACTAAAGATCTTAAAAATCCAATTTTACAAGTTTATTATTTCAAGGATTCAAGGATCAAACTAAATATTTGATTCTTTAAATAATAAATAAAGAAATATTTCTGTGCTTTGAAGAGCTTTCGAGTCTTGGACTTAAAAAGTTAACAAAACTTTAAGACTTGCGAATTTTTGTAGATTGAGGCTATCCATGAACTACGTAGATAGTCAGGTAATGGGGGAAGGTGTTGGTGTTTGTTAATATGTCCTACAATTGGAAAAAAACATTGTTAAAACGGGTGCTACTTAGTGAAACAATGCACAGTGGTCCAGAAGGGCAAATTTCTGGATAAAAAAATTCAAAGTGTATGAACATGGAGTTTAATCAATTTGGTGTTAACAAGATAAAATTTTAGTTGAAAGAAGGCGCATCTGATGAAGGGATCGTCCATAAATTATCCTCATTGGGAAATCACTTGAAAATTCTAACTATTTTGACTGACATTCGTTAATTTATTCGAAATTAATCAATAGTAAATTGTTCTAAACAAATTTCGAACTCATCCTTTTCATTAAATTAGCTGAAGATGCAAATCTGCTAGCATGTCATTCTCATTAGGATATGAAGCATTAATTATGGAAACGCCTTTTTTTGGCTTTAACTATTTTGTTTGATTGTTCCAAGGCACACTATGTTCAGGAACGTTTTTTTTATTTTACAAAATCACTAAAAGACAACAATACGCTATCTAGTAATCCACAAAAGATGTATGGGTTAATTTCTTCAAAACATGATATTTTTCATAAGTCAAATCTCAAAGTGGGACAAATATTTTAAAAACTAATACCGTGATGAGATTCTACATATGTTGATCAACATTTCGGTACAGAAAAAGTGAAGGAGCATTGTTAATTACTAATGGGGTACACTCATCCTGGCCTTAGTCGGTAAGGGTATGTTAAGAAAGTCAAGATCTGTGGCATAGGGCTTTTGATCTAATTTCCGTCCTACTAAGCACAACCCGCGCTTTACCTCTCTTTTCTGAACGAGTTTGAACGAAAAATATAATATTTTTGTTAAATATGACTTCTAAATTTATTCACCTTTCCATACGTACCGTTGGATTTGATAAAGATTCTCAAATTGTTGAGATATTGTTTAAAATCTAATACTGCTTCTTGATTCTAAATTCGTTCTACGAGTTTCAATTCCATCCTAACGCATTGAAACGCCATTAGATTTCCTTCGTCCTACGGATAAACGTAGAAAAAGGGGTTTCGCTAGGAGCGCTTCTTTTGTTTTGAGAACAATGAGCGTAAATATTCATACAATGCGCTCTAACAGGGTTTACGTTGTAGCTAATGAACTAACGCATCGGAACAAACCTATTATTGATTTGTGCATGGTGAAATCATTAATATTATTGATCTTTTCTGATCGATAGAACGGAAATGGGCGATTACGACGAAGTAGTGCTCTACCCTACCCAAATTATCAAGAATCCAAAACTTATCCAAACCGAAAAGGAAAATGGATTTTTATAAGCTTTTGGAGATTCCGGAACTTTTTTCAACATTTCGGATTTTAGTAGATTTTTCATGATTTCGCGGCTGAGCCATATTTTCAATATTCTAGGATCTGGATATCGTCCATGCTCTTCCAGAACGTAGCCAATGTTCCGAGCTATGGTCATAGTTTTAAAATTATTGGATTTTGCCATACTATTAGCTCATGGATCTTTATCATAGTTTCAAGACTTCCGACCAACTTCTTTCAACCTACGAAACCTCGAACAAAGTTTTGAAGTTTCGGGAATTTAATAAAGTTTAACCCTTATGTGGGTGAGGAATGTTTTGCTTGTTTTTAAACCGTTATTCAAATGAGAGCTAGCTATTCGGGTTAGAGCTGGTAAATATTGACACTTTCATAGCCATCGTCCGAAGTAAAATTTGTCAGCATACGTACGAGGACAGGTTAACTGACCGACTGTTGCAGAACAGCTGCAATTTTACGTCCAGCGAAGAACATTTCTACTTGTTAGCTTGATTTATAACTCACTTATTGTGTCGTTATTTTAATAACTATGCATATGAGTGGTTAGTGTTTATTCTTATCTTTTGATTGCATACCATAAACGCCAAAAAAGTATGCAGGAATAAGTCAGAAAACTGCAACATTTTTAACGTCACAAATCTGCGTCACCTGCGCTGGGTTCGTTTTCTGCTGTGTGCAAAAATGTAGTGTCGCCGGCAGAAAAAAGTTTAGACATGTCGCTAAATTTTAGCTCCACTACACAACCGTTTAGAGCTAAACATCTAAATAACGTAAGATACGAAAATCGCGCAAATAACGAACGCCGCTTATTATCACTTAAAGAGTGCCGCCAAAATAAATGTTATAGCCTATATTGGCAACCCTTGGTTTCCTCCCTAGATATTCTACTTATATTACTATTGAGCTTTGTTTCAATTTAGTTATTTTACCGCAAGTATTAATCATTTCAAAATTTCGCGACCGTACCGAACAAATTCTAAACTACATAAGCTCAAAAAACTTTTGGCAAGCTCTACCGAATTGCGAATCACTTCTGCGTGAGCTCCGTAGACGTAGGCGCGTTAAATCCGTTAAACATGCATCTATACCTCAATCCACATAAGGAAAGATCGATTTTACAGTCATGTAGGGTTTAGTTCATAGATTAACATTGACTGCTCTTTACAAATGTAAGTACTTGAACACTAAGAAATAAGTTAACTCAAATGCTTTAACCGCATATATAAGAGATTTCGTGTATTGAGAGAATAATAAAGTTATCAAGTACAATAAAGTCGGGGGAAAACAATACCTACAAAAGATTAAACGTTATCAATTGTCACATACCCTACTTTTACTTATTTCCTAAACTATTCCTCTCCTTGTTAATTTGCTAAATGCTATTGGTTTGCTTGCGTTTTCCTATTGAATTGAATTGAAAATAGGAAAATTTATTCTACAACTTTAAAGGTTAGTTGCATCCCTAAGTGGACATCCTAATTCTTTTGTTAATCTACCTAATGTTATTAGACTTTCTGAATTATCTTATTTTAGTTCGTTTATCTTATTTTAGTACGTTATGATTATGATTATGATCTCATTAGTCTAATTTAATAAATAATTGAAATCTCTAATTAAGTAAGCACTTGTGCTTGTTATCTTACGTTAAACGTGTTTCAAGTACTTTTGATTTTGACCTATACCTATTTATTATATCTTAGTTCGACCCAAGTGATACCTTCATGTGACTAAAATGCTTCACTTTGAAGTTAGTTTCCTGGCTGATTTTTAAATTATATAGGGTATATGCTCCAACTATGCTCACACGCTTCCACTATGTCGCCCCACAAAAATACGTATGAGTATGTCACAATAGAAGCACGCCACAGTGGAAATCCCGAGCCATCGTTCAAACCCTTGTCCCAAATCAAAATGAAGCACATATAAGATTAGTCACAATACCATGTACAAAAATGGTGTTTAACATTGTTCACTGAGTAATACCTCAATGAAAACAACAATGAAAGCTTATCACGCAAGTAAAAGGAGCACTGTTGGACACTTTCTGAAATATTTCAATAGTATAATTCCCTTGCAAACCCAAATAAATCTATCTGCGTAAAAAAAATAAGAGTGATTTGCGGCAAAACCCGCCAGTATCGCACCCAACGTCAGTACTTATACGTAAGCGTACTACGACGCGACTCTCGAACAAAGGAGTAACAAGTGTGATACTATCACTGCTGGACTAGATCTTTGGTTTTCTCATGTAGTGGTTCATTAGAGAGGGGAAGCTTAGTAATTCCCATTGCCTGCCATGGCGCCATTCTATCGCGGCATGAGCCAGCAACACCGGTCATAAACCTACCGTCTCCAACACTCCACTATAAAGCATGAAATTAAGCCCGCCCACCAACAGCAAGGTGCAAAAGCTAGCTAAGGGGAGGGAGCTCCACTACATTTCAGTTTTTTTTTGGCATCGAAGTATGCTGTGCTTGCGGACGGACGTGAGGTATTTTTTTTGGCCACCGTGTCTTTCGTTAGCTTATGTATTTTTTTTCGATATATGCTACATATTTTCTTGTAAATCACTAAAGCAATACAGTAGAAGGTCTATAGAAAATTAAATTTAAGTTTACCTAGTTTCTAAGTCAAAATGTACCTGTGTTAATATATATTCGGTAAATGCGATGTTTTTCTTCTATAGAAAATTAAATTTAAGTTTACCTAGTTTCTAAGTCAAAATGTACCTGTGTTAATATATATTCGGTAAATGCGATGTTTTTCTTCAGTCGAGTATTAGTACAAGACACTGAAGAAGTCTGCACATTGTAGACGAAATACGCGTATCTGTCAAGGATAAGCAAATAAAGTAGTGGAATTAAATGGAAAATACTAATCCTTCTCTCTCTCACTTGAATAGTTGATCAACTAGCAGCCAACATTTGAGATACCTCGATATAACGTAATTGTCACTTTTGACTTCCATCGACGATATTTCGCAAATAACAATTCAATCATATAAATTGGCATGACCAATACATGGAGCATTGTGTCATTTCACCGATGGTTTAGTGATTGTTAGCTAGAAATCAGCTATGGAAGTCAGAAGTGACAGTTACGTTATATCGAGGTTTACCTGTATCATACACATCCTGAAAAGTTACAGGTTTCCTGATCATTTTCTTTAAAAAAAAACACGATGTATATACTTTTGTCCTGTACAGTATACCAATCAGCACTATTGAATTTTACTGTAACTAGTCGATTTAAACTATTAAGAAGACTATTGCAACCTCGGTAAAACTCCAAAACCATGTTTTCCTCAAAAACAACAACAACAACAACAACTAATTTCACATTCCTCATCGCTTGAATCACCCACACCCGTCCGTAATGCAACACTTCCAATCCGAGAATCTCTGCTCCGATCAGAGTGTGGCCGATGAAAATAACTTCAAAGCACCCCCACGTCGCTTCCACACGCGGCTAAAAATATAATCAGGAAAATTATTTTTACCAACCGGCAAAGGTCGGGAATCATCACAATATTTCATCCGTCTGCGCTCCACTTCGTTCCACTTGGACGAGCTCTGTTTTGGTTTGGCGATCACTTTGCTACGTGTGTCGGTCGGTCGCGGTCGTTGAGTCACCGTCGCGCCGGTCGCCTTCCCACACAACTGGCACCGAGCATAATTCGTGCAACATGAACTCGAATACTCGGGTGCACTTGTTGCCCCTGATGACTCCTCCAAAAGACAACTTTCCTCGCTAGACACATTCTGCTGCTGTTTCTGCTGTCGTACCGGTAGCAGTCTAGGAAGCAGAAGATCGAATTTTTGCTACTTTGATACAAAAACAGAACCGATTCGGCGAATTGGACACCACTGAGAGCACCTAGTCAATTACCTCGGCAAAGGTGCTTCGAAATCCATTCTCTACTGTAACTCCGTGCCTGTGTACTTGTATACGAAAATGTTTTCCTAGACGGTGGGATTAAAAATATATAGAATTGTTTTTCGAATCAAGTTGAAGAAGGAAATACGAGCGAAAAACTGAATTTTCTCGTAACAAGCCAACTGGTGGTGATGGTAGTGCAGTAGTGCAGACGACTGAGCTGAGCTCCCAGACTCTCGTGAATGCAGTGGAACGACAATTGGCAAAACAATGCCAGTGCCATGCTCCAACCAAAGTATTCACATAAACAATCATTTCGGGGAATGGGGACAATAACAGCAGGTAATGCACGGCAAATTGGATCTAAAATAAGCTCCCTGTTCGCCGAAAACCCATCCGCTTGATTCGGCGAATTGATGTGAAGTGATAAAAGTTATTATTACCAGCAGCACGGTTGCTGCGATGATTTCTGTGCTTCGGTCGTCGCTGAGTCGCTGCCAACTTTGACGCACAAAAACAAAAACACACATCAAGGAAGCGTCCACCATTTTCTTTATTCAGTAATGAGATCGAAGTTGAAGATCAAACATGTATTTTTTAAGAGTTCTTTTTATTAAATAAGTTATGTTTTTTTATTACCTTGATTTGTTTTCCGTGCTGAGCACCAATGCTACCGACGCCAGGGGGGCAGCTCCCACACCTGGACCCTACCTATCGACCCATCAACTCATGACGCGGGGACCAACGGGTTTACTTTTCTTCCGAAGGAAGGCGTGATCAGAGATGTTATGCCTCAGAACATCCCGGCGGTGACAACTGGGATTGAACCCAGGCCTGCTGGGGTGAGAGGTAATCCCGCTTACCACTAAACCACCGGTACCGCTAATAAGTTGAGTCAAAATATTGCCTTTTTATTTTTACGATACAGTCCATTTAGTCCACCGATCGATGGGAATGGCCCCAACCCCCAACATTGGTCCGTCGAGTCGGATGCGATCCGGAAATTTGTTACACGGGGCTCGGACGTCGAGGATTTCGCCGGTTCCGCACAGTATTTCGGGAACATTCGTGAATCAGTACCATAGCGCGTGTATAAAAAAGGGCGTAATGAAAACATTTGTAGTGCGAGTGCGTTGATTCACTTGAGTGCGGCCATTTTGTTCGAGTGCTTTCCAAACTGTGGGAACTGTGGATATCAGTTCCTTTGGTAGTCCAATGACGGATAACAGTTCCATTGTTTTTCCGTAACATTCATGTGGTGAGTGCTGTTGGGCAGTAAAGACGCTCTGCGAGAAGATTCCGGATTTAAAGCGGAAGAAGTCCGAGAAGAAATTCAAAATGGCGGAACAGAAGTGGAAAATATTGATCAACAAGCTTGGTCATGTGAAAGCGAATGTAGCACGAATCTGGAACGCTATCCAGGTTGCAGAAGGCAAAGAGGTGACAATATTCCAGTAGCAGCTGCGTTGTTGTTTATTAATTTATTTGATAAGGCTCAATCGAATTAACTTTACAGAGCCCAGGATTCTTGGTCACTATACAATACATCTTAAAACTATAGTCAAAAGTTACAACACAATAAACACTTTATCTTCCGCTTTCCAAAAAGCCTCTTCCATCATAACGAGAGTCGCTTCCAGTGGTTTCATTGTATGGCAGTATTTCCAACGGGGGTCAGAACGCTTCCATTGTAGCAATGGACGCAAAACGTGGTCAGCACTCACACACTCATCACTAAACGGTTGCTTTCTCAATTCGACGACGCATCGACCGAAAGAACTGCTGATGAAGAACAATGAGGAGGACCACACAATGGTTGCTGCCGAGAAAAAAGACGATCGCATGGCACACATCGAGAGTGGCCTGCTTTTGTCGACAGCCGAGTGAACATTGAGCAGCAGCTGCGTGTCCACCAAAGAAACGTCAAAAAGTACTACGGTGAGTAAAATGGAATCCAAGATAAAATCACATCATTAGCTCAGGACAAGCATTTGAAAGCGCATGAATGAAAACTGGTAGAGTTTTAGGACGTCTACAATAAAACCCTAGTGCAAATCGAAACGCTACTGGATGGAATCGAATCCACCGGAAGGGTTGGTTCAGCTGG
The DNA here is from genome assembly GCF_037179485.1 of Ochlerotatus camptorhynchus. Classification (NCBI taxonomy): domain Eukaryota; kingdom Metazoa; phylum Arthropoda; class Insecta; order Diptera; family Culicidae; genus Ochlerotatus; species Ochlerotatus camptorhynchus. The sequence goes on along the minus strand of NW_027040529.1, from coordinate 867,595 downwards.
GACAGCCACAATACGTGATCCATCAGTAATCCAAGCTTCAACGGTAAATATGAGAACTGTCCCAAGTTGAAGTCAATGTTCCAGGACATCATGAGCAATTCGCCAGATTCTGATGCTGTTAAGCTTTTCCACCTTGAGAAGTCATTAGTTGGCGAAGCAGAAGGCATTTTCGACGACAAGACAATCCAGGGCAACAATAACGAGCAAGGAGGATCCTGCAGGAGCGATTTGAAAATAAACGACGAATCATCTATATCCATATTGAAGGGATCTTGGTGCTTAAGAAAGTTCTGAAGAAATCATCGAAAAAGTTGCGGGAGTTAATCAGTGAGTGTACACGTCATATTGAAAATTTGCGGATCAGGAGCTTACAGTTGTGTCCGAATTGATCGTGACATATGCTGTCCCCCGCACTGGACGAAGAAACACGCGAGTTATGGGAGGGATCGACCGTAAATTGCCTAAATATCAGGAGACGATTGATTTTTGAAAAAGAGATGCCTTGTACTGGAACGATGTGAAGTTAACAAACCAGCTGTGTCAGCTACCAAGTCGGTGGTTTCTAAAGCGTCACCGTCAGTGGGAAGTTTAACGAAGGTGTCTGCAGTGTCAACAAACAATGAAATAGTGTGTGAACTGTACGGAGGATCTCATCTGAACTTTAAGTGCAATTCTTTCAAAAGCATGACCGTTGCACAGTCACGAGTAGCTGTGCATCAGTCACAACATCGTGCTTCAGTGGTGGAATGCTGCAGTCAACCAAGCAGGTGTTTCTGCAGACAGCGATCGTTGACGTTGTGGATAAATATGGTCGATTGCATCTGTGCGGCATCGTTGTTGAAATCGGGCTCGCAGGCTCATATTTTTTTTCGGAGTCGACGGCAAGAGTTCTTGAGCTGCCGACAATCAAATGCAATGTCACAGTTGTTGGAGCCAGCGCAGTGAAAACACAAGTCAGTAAGGGAGTACACGTAGATTTCTCGTCAAGGTACTCAAGCTACAGGGACCGAATTGAAAGTATGGTCTCAGAACGTCCAACCGGAACGATTCCTCAAGTAACAATCAACGTAAGTCATTTGGACATTCCAAGCGGAATCAATTTGGCAATGTTCCGAAGCAAGGGGAGAGCAGTGGGAGAAAGCACAGGTCTGATAATCGCAACGTGCGATGATGAATCCCTCATTATTGTGGGCAAATCTTACATTCCCCGGTTGGGTGTAGATAGGTCGTGAGTATACGGAAGTTATCTAAGTGGATTACAATCAACGAAATTTTTAGAAGCGCTGCTATAAAATGCACAACTCATCCCATATGGCCTATCAAATTGACGTATAAGTTTTCTAAAGTCAATCCGGTATATACTCTGAATAAATTTGGAGCAGACCAAAGGCATACCATGACATTTCTGAAATAAATCCAAGAGACATCTGGAATTGAATCATAAGGGCTGTAAAATTGACTCCTATGCTACCTAAACTTAACGCGCAAACCCAATCTATAGGGAAAGAAAAAAGCACACCGCTGCTCAGCACCTTGTATCACGATAATTGATAAACGATGAATTCATACTCACACACTATTTCGAACGACCGACAAAAAATTCTGCATATCATATGAGCTTCGGTGATCGTGTTCCATGCGCTGGCGGAATTCCGATATCTCACATTTTTCGCAATCACAAACACACAACTTGTCACAAATTTTGTTAATCTTCTCGGATTCCGCCTCGACAGACAACGGAATTGGATATAGATTAGCAAATTTATTCACCCATTTGGTTTCGTCTTGTCCACGCGTCCACCATGCGAATGGCTCTAACTTCTATCCTGTTGTAGAAATATTGCACGTACATACCCGTTCCGCTGTCAAATAGCCATGATTCTGCGATCAACCCAACAATTGCGCCGTAGTTTAGAGCGAGGAAGCCTGGCTTTGACAATCTCATGAATTTTTATGCATTGTCTCATCCTGCTGCCACCGCACCGTGGAGCTGAGCGGAGGTGGATGCGGAGCGTATGTAGCACTAGTGCTGACAACGGTTTGGTAGTTTCGACTCTTTTTTTCGGTTCGTCCTGCGTCCGTTGGGTATTATTCTTTCACCTTGAGAAGTCATTAGTTGGCGAAGCAGAAGGCATTTTCGACGACAAGACAATCCAGGGCAACAATAACGAGCAAGGAGGATCCTGCAGGAGCGATTTGAAAATAAACGACGAATCATCTATATCCATATTGAAGGGATCTTGGTGCTTAAGAAAGTTCTGAAGAAATCATCGAAAAAGTTACGGGAGTTAATCAGTGAGTGTACACGTCATATTGAAAATTTGCGGTTCCATGATCAGGAGCTTACAGTTGTGTCCGAATTGATCGTGACATATGCTGTCCACCGCACTGGACGAAGAAACACGCCAGTTGTGGGAGGGATCGACCGTAAATTGCCTAAATATCAGGAGACGATTGATTTTTGAAGAAGATATGCCTTGTACTGAAACGATGTGAAGTTAACAAACCAGCTCTGTCAGCTACCAAGTCGGTGGTTTCTAAAGCGTCACCGTCAGTGGGAAGTTTAACGAAGGTGTCTGCAGTGTCAACAAACAATGAAATAGTGTGTGAACTGTGCGGAGGATCTCATCTGAACTTTAAGTGCAATTCTTTCAAAAGCATGACCGTTGCACAGTCACGAGTAGCTGTGCATCAGTCACAACATCGTGCTTCAGTGGTGGAATGCTGCAGTCAATCAAGCAGGTGTTTCTGCAGACAGCGATCGTTGACGTTGTGGATAAATATGGTCGATTGCATCCGTGCGGCATCGTTGTTGGAATCGGGCTCGCAGGCTCATATTTTTTTCAGAGTCGACGGCAAGAGTTCTTGAGCTGCCGACAATCAAATGCAATGTCACAGTTGTTGGAGCCAGCGCAGTAAAAACACAAGTCAGTAAGGGAGTACACGTAGATTTCTCGTCAAGGTACTCAAGCTACAGGGACCGAATTGAAAGTATGGTCTCAGAACGTCCAACCGGAACGATTCCTCAAGTAACAATCAACGTAAGTCATTTGGACATTCCAAGCGGAATCAATTTGGCAATGTTCCGAAGCAAGGGGAGAGCAGTGGGAGAAAGCACAGGTCTGATAATCGCAACGTGCGATGATGAATCCCTCATTATTGTGGGCAAATCTTACATTCCCCGGTTGGGTGTAGATAGGTCGTGAGTAAACGGAAGTTATCTAAGTGGATTACAATCAACGAAATTTTTAGAAGCGCTGCTATAAGATGCATAACTCATCACATATGGCCTATCAAATTGACGTATAAGTTGTCTAAAGTCAATCCGGAATATACTCTGAATAAATTTGGAGCAGACCAAAGGCATACCATGACATTTCTGAAATAAATCCAAGAGACATCTGGAATTGAATCATAAGGGCTGTAAAATTGACTCCTATGCTACCTAAACTTAACGCGCAAACCCAATCCATAGGGAAAGAAAAAAGCACACCGCTGCTCAGCACCTTGTATCACGATAATTGATAAACGATGAATTCATACTCACACACAATTTCGAACGACCGACAAAAAATTCTGCATATCATATGAGCTTCGGTGATCGTGTTCCATGCGCTGGCGGAATTCCGATATCTCACATTTTTCGCAATCACAAACACACAACTTGTCACAAATTTTGTTAATCTCCTCGGATTCCGCCTCGACAGACAACGGAATTGGATATAGATTAGCAAATTTATTCACCCATTTGGTTTCGTCCACGGTTCCACCATGCGAATGGCTCTAACTTCTATCCTGTTGTAGAAATATTGCACGTACATACCCGTTCCGCTGTCAAATAGCCATGATTCTGCGATCAACCCAACAATTGCGCCGTAGTTTAGAGCGAGGAAGCCTGGCTTTGACAATCTCATGAATTTTTATGCATTGTCTCATCCTGCTGCCACCGTGGAGCTGAGCGGAGGTGGATGCGGAGCGTATGTAGCACTAGTGCTGACAACGGTTTGGTAGTTTCGACTCTTTTTTTCGGTTCGTCCTGCGTCCGTTGGGTATTATTCTTTATTCATACAGAGGTTCGATTTTTTTTTATCGGTTGCTCTTCCTATATTCTGCGATATGGAGTCGATGACAAGAAGCTGAACGGGCCAATCCGGATGGTATTCCCCCCGTTCTGGAATCGTGGTGGTTGCCCTATCGCGCGGTATTCACTTCACATGTTGCACGGAAATGTCGTTTAGGAACGCTTAATAATGCATTATCGGAATTGTATTGCGTCGAAGCTGTCGAGATGGTCGTCGTCCCTGTCGGGGAGAACCATTACTACGGTAGGGAACTGACTCAACTGGTTGCGATTGGCCACGATGATTGGAATTCCTCATGCGAAAGCCTCTGATGGGCGATGGTCGGTAGAATAAAGGATGACTCCGGAAAAAAACATCTTGATGGCAAATAAAAAGTGGAAAGATCTAACATACAGATAGATTTACATACAGCGTGGAATCTCTTAACAGAAAAACTACTGGAATGTCTACCGCTCTTCATCAGATCGTAAGAATAGCATCACTCCCTCCATTGAGGAATCTCTTTCTAAAACCCACTCATCAGTGCAATTGCGTTTTACATGCATCACCTCGCGCCTGATTGTTACACGTTTTGATTAATGATATGTGTATGTGAGCGCATTCAGCCAGTTAGTTGGCCGGTGAGATAAATCGTCATCAGAAGCGATACAATCTGCTCTGGTGCATCCACTTTACATACGTAATTTTTCACGCTCAACGACGCGCTTCCCTTCCTCGCCGCATCTTCCCAGTGACTACCTTAACAGAGCATTTTCCGTATGCATGCAAACCATGCTCCACCCAACAACTGTGAAGAGTTAATTAAGACATTGTGACTACAATGTTGCACACCGAATGCGGCAGTACTATTGCATTTTAAAGGAATCTGGTTGCAATTTTTCAACCTGCCAGGCTAGATTAACCGCAAAACGCAAATGCCCGAAGACTTGCGCCTGGGTGGTGTCAAAAAAAATCTCAAGACCTACTGTGGACACGAAAGGGTCTCGTTAACGGAATCTGCTAGGGTTGCCAGATGGAATTATCCGTGCAAAATTATACACATGTTGATGCGTGCTAACCGTCGTTGGTCGTTTGATTGATCACGTTCCCAGTTCAATTCTCGTTTCTAGCCTAAACGGTTTTATGTTCGTCAGTCGGATATGTGGTCACCATAAATCGTAACGCCTTGGAACAGTCAATGGCGGAGGTTGTCGTAGTGGTGGTGGTGGTTACCGGTAACAAAAGGTGTAACAAATGCAAACAGGAAGTCGCTCTGGATGGGTTCTCGACACGCGAGACAGAACTTTTCAGCACTCTTATCCGTCTCCTTGAATCAGCCACCAGTAGTGGGGTTGAAGAAAGCGGCAAATGCGGAAAAACAATTAAAATTTTGCGCTTTTTAACCCATCAAACGTCACCCGTAATTCTTACTAATTACGAGTTTGATGCCTCTGCAAGACGGCTTACAGTGGCTTCCACAAACCCCTTTCAGACACTAATTGAATGATGTTGATATGAATATTCTTTCCATTTTCTGTGTTGTTGAAACGAAGAACGCTAATGAATTTCGTTATTTTCTTTCTCCTTTTTTGCAGGTGAGTTTCGATCGAAGACCATTGATCAACAGAGTAAGCATTTTCGGTTTGTTTCGTGTAGGTAAGTGATACCGGCGTGTTTAACAAAAATGTATCAAGCTATTGCATTATTCAAAAAAGAATTTCATTTAACCGTCGCCGCAATCGCCATTCCTTACTTTGCGTTACAGGTTCGTCAGTTTCTGTAGCTCACTGGCACACTTAGGTAAGGTGTTTAAAGGAAAAGCTCTTTGAGTTTATGTCATGACGGATCAGTGTTGTCGGTGGTGATGGCAGTCGTCAACAAGTTACGGTTCTAATCCTTTTTTATTTGTTTTCAGTACTAAATATGCATCAATGCTATCGTAGCCAGGGAGGCAGCTCCCACACCTGGACCCTACTTATCGACCCATTAACTCATGGACCGGGGACCAAAGGCTTTACTTCCCTTTAATAATTTATGCCTCAGAAAATCCCGACGGAGCCGACTGGGATTGAACCCAGGCCCTTTGGAGTGAGAGGCAGTTACGCTTACCACTACACTACCGGTGCTACTACGGTTCTAATCCTGTCGTGATTATCTCCAGATTGTGGAATTCAACACAGAATAGATAATTTGGTTCATTCAATGTCAAAAAGTTTCAAATCTTGTGTTCACCTCAATTAAGAAAATTCAAAAACCATGAGTCAGCAAATGGGGCCTCCCTTAGCTCAGTCGGTAAAGGCGCAGCTACAAAGCAAGACCATGCTGGAGGTGGCTGGGTTCAATTCCCGTTCCGGTCTAGGAATTTTTCGGGTTGGAAAATTTCTCGACTTCCCGGGACATAGCAGTATGATTGGACTTGCCACACAATTATACCGATGCAAAAATGGTACAGGCATCGAAAGCTCTCAATTAATAACTGTGGAAGTGCATCTAGAACACTAAGTTGAGAGCACGCAATAAGCTAATATGCGATATGCAATAAGCTTGAAATGCGAAGAAGAAGAAGAAGAGTCAGAGAAATTCCAATTTCGACATTCCATTCTGAGCTGCACTACAATCTGTAATAAGTACAGCAAACATGTTCAAATGATACAATAGAATTATGTTTGATTCAACAATCATAGCTTTTAGAACTGTGGGTAATGGAAAGTCCTGACAAACTTGGAAGGCCTGTAATTTCTGCAATCCTTGGAATTCCAATTGCTTCTAAAATTTTAAAATAAAACAGAACTCTTGAGTGCACACTGATAGCTTTGAGCTGCTCCAAAATCTCATGAGTGTGCGATCCAGCAACTGTCGGAAGACGCGAATCACCGAAACCTCTTATAGTTGTATATAGGGTTGAAAACACCAAAAGCTCTACACCTTGTTCAGGAGCTTATGGGATACCTTGAATTCTATATGTGAGAAGTTCCGGAACTACAAAGGTGCTTAAAGAATTTTCAGGAACTCCCGAGAAGTACCGGCATTTCGTGAGCACTTCGAAAATGCAAGACTTCCCGTGATACTTCGAGAGCTACCAAACCCTATAAGTTCTCAAAGCCTTGATATTTTCGAGAGTTAACGAAAATGGAAGATTTTAAGATTTTATGTTAAGAAGTTCCGAGGGATTTAAGCGTTTCCAATGGAATTTTAATGGAGTTCAAATTGATTCTGCATTTATGGAAGTATTCTCGCTGTTTCGGAAGTTATGACAGCTTCAACAGCTGAAGGAGGATCAGAAATTTCGGTTCCTGATGTTCCGATACGGCAATTTTGTCTCCAGGACTTCCGAGAGTTTATGTAGATTGAAAAATACTTTTCGTAGTTCTGGAAGTTCTGGGATTGTCGAGAGTTTGATGATTTGTGAACTCTCAGTACTCTTCTGGAACTGCGAGAACTTTCGGAAATCTTGTGACTAGTGGAACTTTTTGGAATTCCGGGAAAATCTAAAACTCGAAAAACTAGTGACTCCAGAGTATTTCTAGAGTCTTTAAACTTTCGCAACTCCAGAATGTATTGGAACTTTCGGAAAGTGTCAGCATTTTGGAAGCTTTTTGATATCTCGAACAACTTCCATTACTTCAAAAACTTCCGTCACTTTTGGAAATCATCAACTTCAACTTTTAGAACTGTTGCTTCAATAAATCCCGACGATCATTATCGCCACAAGTGTTTTTCTTTGGTGAACTGTGATTTTCTAAACATATTGAAAAATTGGTTAAAGCAACAAAAACGTTGCTGATATAGAAGACTGAAGAGCCAGAAATCCCCAAGACAGTCCAGGGTGGCCAATGAACGGGGAAAACCGGGAAATAACCAGGTATTTGAAAAGAAGTCGGGAAAACCCGAAGAAAGCCGGAATTTGACGGGAGAACCGGGTAAAATTAATAAAACTTAAAATATTCCAATAAAATTTAAAGTTGAATAACAGCTTGAGCTCAACGGCGCCGGTGGTGTAGTGGTAAGCGTGATTACCTCCCACTCCAGCAGGCCTGGGTTCAATCCCAGTCGGCGCCGCCGGGATGTTCTGAGGCATAACATCTCTGATCACGCCTTCCTTCGGATGGGAAGTAAAGCCGTTGGTCCCCGGTTCATGAGTTGATGGGTCGATAGGTAGAGTCCAGGTGTGGGAGCTGCCTTCCGGGCACGTTGGTAGCATTGGTGCTCAGCACGGAAAACAAGATCGACGGAAAAAACAAACCAAAGGAAAAAAAAAAACAGCTTGGGCTTAATCAAGCAAATATATGTTTCTTCAGCTCAAAATGGTTTATTCAGCTCTTAATTAATCATTTTGTCAAGCTTCCGCTTTCATTTTCCATCAGATGTCACTGCTGTTGATGGCGGTGACATCTTTCGGAGACTACACATAATTTGTATTCTGTTAATTGTTCACAGAGGACAGTGCAGTGCAAAACATGTCTGGTACCTCTATATATGCATTTAGATTAACATCCGAAGTCACTCCCTTTTTATACATTCTGCATACAAAATAGCTCACCCCTCACAGAAATTCCCGCCGATTTTTTGTATAAGGCAGGTATGTTTTGTGCAGAATATGAAAAATAGGAGGGACTTCAAATGTTAAACTAAATGCATATATAGAAATCTGGGAAAGGGAAATCACAAATCGAATGTCATCAAAATACATGGCATGTTGAGAGATTGAGGTCGTGAGAGCAAATTTTCTCTCTCAAATTTTAATTTTTTGGTTCTCTAGGGATTGGTCGTAAAGCAGGTAAAACTGTATGGGGAAAAATCATTTTCATTTAATTGTAGCTTGTTTAATATAAATTTCCGGGAAAAAATTGAACGACAAAGTTCCTGACTAATTTCCTCAGGTTGTCTTTTTTGACCTGAATATGCACCGAAAGCGAATTATTCCCACTTCTCTCAAACTCTATATGGGGATTTTTATCACTTCCTACCAGCGGAACAGCGCCATCTCTGTGGAAAAATGGCCGGACATGATAAATTATCTTAAAACTTTTAAGTTATTTGAACTTTTGCAAAACTCTCCTCAGAAATCCTTTGGAATTCTCCTCAGAATACCTTGGAATTCTGTGTTGAATTTTCTTGAAACTCTCTTAAGAATTTAATTTAAATTTTTTCTGGATTTTTCTTTACTTCCTCAGAGCACGATTCCTTCGGTATTTTACTCGGATCTTGCTTAAAGTTGTCTTGTGAATCTTTCGCAGTATTCTTCTGAATGAAATTATTATCAGAAAACTGTGTATATTTCTATTTAAATTCTCCTTAAAATTCACCTGCTATTTTCCTCACAATCCGCATACAACTGTCTTCAGAATAACCTAGAAATTCTGTTATTCTAGTACCTTCAGATCTCCTGAGAACTCCAGTACCCTGATATTTTCTTGAAAACTTTCTGTAGAGCTTCCAGGACCTTTGGATTCACAGGAATTCCTAGATCTCCAGCTCCCTTTAAATTACCGGTGCTCTGAAAACTTACAAAATATGTAGTAGCTCTTGGAACTTCAGATATTTTTGAAACTCCGAATACCTTTAAAGTTTCCACAAATTTAAGAATCACAACTCCTAAGAACTCCGCTCACTTCAAAACTCAGGAAGCTTCTCGATCTACAGCACGCTTCCTGTGTGCTTAGGTATTAACGACATCAAGAACTGTTGGAATATACACAAAACTACGAGATGGTTCTAAAATATTCTTAAACTTTAGAACTCCTGGGAACTCCTGAAATCTGATAACGTCCATAAAACTTTCTATGGAACGTTCAGCACATTAAACACCGCAAGATATTTTGTTATTCAGCCATTACATAGCAAAACGATATAGTGGTTCTCAGAATTTCGTAAAAAATGGTAGTTTTGTTCCTTATCGCAATATATAAGATCCGTATTTTTTATTTTTATTTTTTATTAGAGTGACCATTCCATAAGGTGGTCCAAAAACTTGACTTTTTCAAAATTGACTTTTTACAAAAATGTCTTTTTTTTAATAATAAAAATAATCAGTAAATCAATGGAGACGCATCGAAGCCAAGCAAAATCCCAAAACTTGATAACTTGAAAAAAAATTACTCAATAACGAAAAAAAAAAAACACACAACGCTGCTTTTTTTTAAATATTGTGTAAAAAACCTATATTTTTAAGGAATAATATAAAACATACTGCGCCCTCTGTCTACAGACCATGAAAACCAAATACAAATACAATCAATGTTTTTCAATACAATATTTTCAATGTCACTTTATTTTTCCTGTAATTACCTTTCATTTGATATTTTGGTCTTTGAAATCGGCCTAGTGATTCAAAAGTTATAAACCCAAATAGCTCAAAATGTCCTCGCCCGATTTTTGAAAACAAATTTCATGAAAAATTTTATGAAAAATGCAAACTTATGGGAAGTTCAAAACCATGGACACTCAAAAACTGACAAAAATCATAGATCGCGGACTTTGGGTGAAATTGTCACCTTTTTGTATTTTCGCACAGAAAAAGATTTAAAATGTCTTAAACATTGTTTTCTGAGTGTAAATTACACGCAAAAAAACGTTTTAATAAAAAGTTCTAAATTTTCATCAAAAGTTCTTGTTAAAGGTTTTGTCAATTTTCAAGTGTTCATAATTTCAAACATTTCAAAAGTTTGCATGTTTCATGAGATCCAAAAAAAAAACTGATTTAATATTTTCAAATAATTAGGTTTTCAACTCTCTACAACTTTGTCTCAGACGTCATGTTGGTCAGAAATGCCACTTTTGCGCTATAGCTTTTTGAAAAATAAAAAAAAATAAATACGCCGTTTAGAAAATTTAACTTTATTCAAAATAGTTGAATTTCAGGAAAAATGTTAATAATTGTCCATAACAAGAGCGGTGCCGGTGGTGTAGTGGTAAGCGTTATTGCATCCCACCCCAAAAGGCCTAAGCTCAATCCTAGTCGGCGGCGGCGCCGGGATTTTCTGAGCCATAAAATCTCTGATCACGCCTTCCTTAGGAAGGAAAGTAAAACCGTTGGACCCCGGTTCATGAGTTGATGGGTCGATAGGTAGGGTCCAGGTGTGGGAACTGCCTGCCAGGCGTCAGTAGCATTGGTACTCAGTACGGAAAACAAGATCGACGGAAAACAAATCAAGGAAAAAAACTGTCCATAACAAACAATTAAACAAAGTTTCATGCAAATCTGAGGAGGTTGAGTTTTTTAGGATTCGTCATTTGGCGTGGAACTGCTCAATTTTAGGAAAAAATAATTGAGCTTCTGAGAGCTCCATGAAATTACGACTTTCTTCAAAATATCGAACAACTTTCAAAACTAAGCGAACTCTTTAATATGCAACAAGTCATAGAACTTCTGTGAACTTGAAGGAATCCTAGTACTTTACGGCAACAAGAACTCTCCAGGAGGTTCCGGAACTTCAGCAACATTTTTATCAGGTAAGTGCTTTGAGAAATTCCTGAAAACTTCCCATATAACTTCTGGATGTCCAGCACTCCGCAGGATTCCTGACAACTTAAAAAAATACTGGTACCCTGAGATCGTCCACTGGCACATAGGGTCAACGTAGAAGACTTCCATCCTGGGTGACTGCTGCCTTTTACCGTCACTGGCCCAAGGTCAGATTTCTAATAACCCATCAGGAAAATAAGTTTCAACGATTTCAACAGTTTCTGAATTTCATTCAAAGTGTTTTTTATGTTACTTCATACGCGAAGTTAACGATTTTCAGAGTTGGTTGGAAATGCTAACATGAAGCTTTAGTGTGATGATTTATTAGCTAGAGAATGATCTTTAGAAGAGGGTAGGTGGATAGTTCCGTTAGAGTACGGCAGTATGAAAATTGAATAGAAGTTGAAAATGAGCGAAGGGCCATTAATGCGTCAGTTTTTCAAGATAGACGCACATTTTTGCCTAACCCGTACGATGTACGCGGGGACTTGAAGTATGTCTCCAAGTCCACAGGCAAAAATGTGCGTCCCTCTTTTTGCTCATAAACTGACTGCGGCTGTGGAATAGTTCTAGCGACGTTTTCATCACTACCTAAAGTCCCCGCGTACATCGTACGGGTTAGGCAAAAATGTGCGTCTATCTTGAAAAACTGACGCATTAATGGCCCTTCGCTCATTTTCAACTTCTATTCAATTTTTCATACTGCCGTACTCTAACGGAACTATCCACCTACCCTCTTCTAAAGATCATTCTCTAGCTAATAAATCATCACACTAAAGCTTCATGTTAGCATTTCCAACCAACTCTGAGTTTCTGAATTTCAAATGTTTCAAAACTAAAAATATTCAAATCTCATCATATCCTTCAAACAAAAACTTCTACGCAACTTAAAATCTACTGCAAATTGAACAAAATTATGTTTAGTTGGAGATGCTTAACGTCAATATCAGACTTAAAGTGAACGTTTTATACGATAGATGAGGAGATGAAAGTATAGAATTGATAGTTCCGTTATAGTACAGCAGTGTGTATTGTATATTGAAATAAGGACAAATTTTAAGGAAGGTACGAATCGGACCGAGCATTCCCTTTACCAAACTCATCCGTTGATGAGGGGCGGTGAAGGGTGCTTCCTCTTGCCGCCACTGGCAAAAGGGATGATCGCCGATTCGCTCATGTACCTCCGATGTGCGGGAACAGTACTATGGATTACACACTCGACGCACGTCATGTTCATTTTTTAGCAATTTAAACATATTAAGAATTAGGAGGAACCTCTTTCTGTATCACATCCTTTTTTCATCCCATCCAGCATTGCCAAATGCCAAACGATGGAAAAGCTGACTCTAAATGGAAGGCCGCTTTGCGAGATGTAATAATGACACGTAAACAAACCACTTGAAACGCATTTTGTAGGTTGTTTACTCACCTACTATCATTCCCGCAAGGGACAAAAGTTGGACCGCGACGCATCAGTAACAATACAGTATGTAGGGTTTCGCACCATTTCTTTCCAGGATTCAATATCTGACGTATCATCAAAACTTATCATTAATTCGTTTCAATTAGCGCTAGGTCCCATTCTGGATCAGGTGGAAAAAGTTTTCTCGACTTGCCTGAGCATATAGCAGGTATGATTGAGTTTATTGCAGCGCAATATACAACTCCAGTTGGGGCGTAGTTGCCATGATATTCTTTCAATGGTAACGACGACGGAGTGATAATAGATTCCCAAAGACTACAAGTGATTTGCAAATGTGTACCAGCGATGGAAGGAAACCTGATCCTTTTGCGTGGCTGTCGCCATCTACAGTGTCTCGATTGAAAATGGTCAGTTTGACAGGAGTCGTTGTACACATATAAATGTTTGCATTAATTTCATTTGTCTATCCGTCGTCACCATCGATCGGTACGGGAAGGCTCTGACATGAACATTGATGGTGACGATATGTGGTGGTGTTCAACAGGGCTGCTGGGTTTTTTTTCTGTTTCGAGTCGCTTGAAAGAACAATCGCTCTAGTCGACCTAGTTGCAGACTGAGTAGCACTTTGCAATGCGAATGCCATTCAACAGCTTCGAATTCAAGTTGCTTATCTTGGCAACAAGGATCACCGGTTTACAAGACAACCGGCAAGCCATTAGTGTTTATTTGCATAAGTGATTCAGGCCAATCTTCTTGCTGCCAGCAGCCAACTATACCGAGGAATGCGAAAGCATACTGGAAGTCTCAGAATGATTCGCGATGGCAAGCCGGATCGAATGACTGGAATGTAAAACCTCCACAATACAACTGGTATGGCTTCTGTGTACATCGAAGCTGGCGCCTTGCTTCTATCACTGGCCACTTCTCAGACAAATTATGGGCGGTCACACCGTTTGGCGTTGATGAATACTACACTCAATTGACTGTTTGGCCACGTACCTACCCACTCGAACCGAACACCAACCGCTGCTAATTTGTAGCCAGTTGGGATAGCTTTTGCGCCCTTTGAAGGGCCCGTAGCGATCCATCACGCACAGCGAGCGGCAGGCCAGTAGCCAGTCAGTGTGCATGGGAGACAGACGACGCAGTACATATACTCTATCATTAGCTACTGCTCCGTTATTATAGAGAGGCGCAATCTGCATTCTGCACTCGAGCGAAACTGCAACGCATCGGACTGCATCAACTGTTTTGTGAGTACCACATACACTCACCTATCATTATACCTTCTCAAACGAGAGCGGCTATTTACGCTTTCATTAGCGCTTCAAAACAAATCAGCGAAGCTATCAGTCAATCAATTCATCATCCATTCACTATGCCGTGTGAAACGTGATCGAAAACAGGAATGTATCCCGCAAATAACCAGCGGTTACCGGTTCATCTGCTGCTATCTTTGGCAGTGGAGCGATGCTTAGATCAATTATGCTAGGTGGTAGTTTTTCAAACCACGGGAAATTACCCTTTCAAGTTGCCATATTCTACCAGCGGGATCACAGGCAGTCGTCTCAATCAAGAATTTCCAAACATGAATCTTCGTTACCCTAATATACTTAATTCATATATTACTCCGACTCCGCAGGCCTGGTTAATATAAGTGATCGTTGTAAATTTCATTCTTCCTCACGCAATTTCGATAAATTTCGTTCTGTTATTCGAAAAACTTCACAACAGTAATGTCAGTGTAGAATGTACTTACTAACAAAGTTACACGTGAGTTGAACTTTCTCAAATTACAAGCAACTCTCAAAATAAACATTTCTTCCGTCGTTTCGTCAATGATTGAAGCCAACTGGGCCGGGTCAGTCAGTCGGAGTTGTGGCATGGACCGTCACCACCGAAGTGTCAAAAACATTGTAATGCCAATCCTAATTCCGGTACATTCACGTCTTCTTCTTCTTCCTTTTAAATCCTCTGACCAAAAGTTACTTAGTAATCCATGACAGCCAGCCTTGCGTGGTTTCCAATTTCGCTACACTGTGCATGCACCTCTAGTGATTCATGCCAAAAATTTGGCTCTCAGGTCCCGTTGACTGTCTGTGAGCTCTTGTTGGTCGGTTGGTTGGCGTAAAAGCAATTGTTTTGAATTTGTTTCGGTCTTCACCCTGCCGCGGCTGGCTGTCTGTAGTTCCGCGAAATAATTAGGATCTGGTTGCAGTTGGATTGGCATTAATCGAAATTAAAGCGATAATCGCATCAATCGATATTCTTTCCCCTGGGATTAGCACCACACCTAGTGCGCGCTTGTTGTGTGACTTAGTGCATCTATGGGTATGTGGGTAGGCTTGACCGCTGGGTCTGATGTACATCAGAAAAACGATTATTGGTCGAATTGTTCCACTTGAGTTGCACTTCTCGTTTGCTTCTCCTAACGGCCGGCCACTGGTGACGGAACTAATTAGCGCTAATTGAATTGAATTAAACGTTCAATTGTTTAGTGCAACACTTGCTGGTGAAGGTGCCGGGAAACTCGACTGAGGGAGAAATAAGAGAAGTATTGTTTCCCTCTCTCCAGCTATGCATGAACGTTACACAAACACTAATTGATATGGGCTCGGAGATAAATGCTAATTGAATAATGCATACTAACGACATCTTGATTTAGAACCACGTACAGCATGGCGCGTCAAAAAATAAAGGGATTGATTTATCCGGGTTTAAAAACCTAGTATTCCAACATCATTCCATTTGATTAACTTCATGTCAATGGGTTTTAAGCAATCGTCGTTCGCATTGGTTACTTATAGTGTAAGGGGCTGAGTGGCCAAGGTACGATCGTTTTTGCATAATGAGCAGAAGATCGTAGATTTTATCCCAAGACAATTTACATTGCTGAATTTAAAAAGTAGAATAGTTTGCTTATCGGGACTATAAAATCGCAATAAAAAGTCGTGGAAAGAAAAGAATTTTATCAAAACTTTATCACATCACTTATCAAGGTGAATCCTGATCCAATAACAAAATCTCCCATCTTGTGGCTATGAACTTTGTGGGGAAGCAGAGGTAAACATGGTCCCCAAAACAATAAAGAGCAGTCTAATATTCTTTCTCCTCTCCAACCTGATCAGTGCTGATAAAAATCATTTCATCTACACTCAACTTTGCTGAAAATGAAGACAACCTTAAAACATAGACCAACTACCTGCATGAATTTGAATTTTGACATAAAAACATTCTCTTGATCAAGGCAACCTCTTAGTATCGAAGGTAACTTTTGTTTCTGTTCATTCCTGGCTGGATTTTCATTATCGCCTGTGTTGATGTCAATATTAATATTCGTCTTCATCAAGGGGGATGGTTTTGCGGATCAAATGCAAAATGATTATTTTGATTTTACACAAATATAGCGCTGTAGAACGTGTTGTCTTGGTTTTTGCACACAGATCGATAGAAAATTATTGCTTTATACTGAATTAATGATAGTATCGAGGTCTTAGGCTCTGGGGTCGACAATATTCAAAATAATAAACTTACCCAAAATGAATTTGATTATTTTGCTTTTGCGGATCGCTTCTGATTTTGATAATTTTGGGTTGGATAATCAAGGACTGGTGAATATCAACAAACGCGTATTCGTTGATGTACATTGAAATAATTTCAGGCATAACATTTGATAACGGCACAAAAGCATTTGTAAACAAACTTTCTAAGACCCTTTACACGCGAACCAAAGTACGCCCAACAACATCATCGGATAGGGGCAACTATCACCTTTCCGAAAGTGGTATTGGTTTGCGTGGGCGTACTTTGGTTCGCGTGTAAAGGGCCTTAGAAAGATTGTTTACAAATGCTTTTGTTCCGTTATCAAATGTTATGCCTGATTTGTTAGTTTCGCTCGTACGTCACAACGAAGATATTCAAAACGAACGCAATTCATCTAAACTGAGTTGGAACGTTACTCCTTGCGTGTGATGGTAAATGATAAAAACAGACACTGCACCTGATTGCAGGGACGTGACCGTATTGATCGTAGAGCTGGTCTAGCCACGGTGGTCTGAATCTGGACCTTGCAATATGCGGCTCCGAAGACCACTTTCTTCAATTACCGACTATTGTCTCTTAGAATTCCTCCTGCCAAAATACGGGCAGGGGTAACTTATTCTTCGTATTATGCTAAAACTTGCTTAACCCCAAAATGGCCTAGCGAATTAGCCCCCGATAAAAATAATCGCACACTATGATTACTTGTCATTCATGTTGCGCTCTATGCAAATCGTTAGTTGGCGCCATTCCAAAATTTGTACGTTCATTGCGCCAATTACCGCTTTCGTACGCGGAAAAGGAAAAAATGTTCCAATCCCCGAAAAACAACAATAAACTATTATACGGCGAGGAGGACGACGGTTCAAAGCCTTAAAAACACATATAGGCAATCAGCAAACTGCCTACAATCACGAACTTTGCTGCCATCTATCCTGGCAGCACCGTTCGGAAAACGGAAACCATTTTCGCGCGACTTTTGCCCGGAAAGAAAATCGTCAAGGTAGTAATCGCAATAAAGATGAAACTACCAAGCTCTCTTCTGCTCTCTGTTTATTTGGCTACGGTCAAATATGTCCTTCCTATTCCGTGCAGAGCAAGCAAGCAGCTCTTGCGTGTGACTACTACTACGACGACGACGACGACGAGGAAAACAATTTTATTTCTTGAAAACACATAATTTCCTATTATTATGCGGCATAAAGTGATATCGCCGCGTTCCAAAAAAAAACTAGAGTGGCAAACTAAAATATGTCCCTACATGTATGGCCACCTCTGGCTGTCGGCCGCTCATTTAGTTTGGTAATGTGGTATATGATTCGAACCTATTAGCAAATTAGCAGCAACATTAAAAGTTAATTAAAAAGCCTTTACCGATAATGAATAGCCTGACTGCCACTTTTTTTTCATGGAAAGATCCTAATCTTCAGTAGCCACTGACGCTTGGTTTAGATTGTGTTAGTTAATTTTTGCAGGGTTTTTGAACCATAAACTAAACATTATATTTAGAAAGCGATACGATATTTTAGAGGCTAATAACTGTAGCGGCAGTAATTGTAATTGCGGGCCTATGATAGAACCCACAAATATTATGCTCAGTAAGCAAAAACGGTCACCATAAGGCCACCGAGCTCCACACAGCACAGCAAACTACCAACGGTCGTTTATATCCGGTGACAGAGATATTCAAATGAACTGACGACCCCGGACGGAAGGAGTAAACTATAATTGCGAACCTGGATTGAACAGTTTAGACTGAGTTCTATCAGTTTTCCACGGTTTCTACTAAAAAACAAATGTAATAAAATGAAACCTGAGATTTAAGCCACAATCATCTTCTCAGTTAGCACAAACGATTGCTACTAGGTCACCGAACTCCTTAAATCACAATAAATCCTTACGAACGACCCTACGATAGTACCAACCCGGCAACATCAAGCTATTCGACCACATGATTTTGATAATTTGAAAAGATGAGAAAAAACCAAATTCATATAATGTATAGTACTTTGCGCTGTTCAAAATACAATATCTCATTAAGATAGATGGTCCTTACCATCAATAAAGTTGTTTAGTGATCTTGACTTGGTCATTGGAGATTCAGTCACTAGCGCTACTATAGTGCCCATAATCGCATATCAGTCCCATATGGATAGGAAATCAAGCAAAGATGGGCCTGATATGCGATTATGGGTAGTATATTGCAGGAAGAAATATTTCATTTTAACAATTTTCGAAGAATCTGATCCTTGTCATCCAACTTATCCAATAGAAAGTTTCTGATATCGACAAATCTGTTTAGGTAAGTTAAAACTTTTAAACGTACGTAGCGTACTTCAATTTAAGTCTATGAGTATACTAGTACGTGGCCAATAAGAGCAACACAAAATTCGAATTTGACTCAAAGTTGCAAAAAATTGGCCGGTCACTAAAAACTCACTTTTTACACCAAAAAGTTCCTTAAGTCACTTTTTCACTACTAAAATAGAGTGAAATTAAAAATATCAACAAAATGTTTAAATTGAGTACTTGGCACTAAGAAAGTCTACGGTAGTTTTAACAAAATATACATTTCTGTTAAAAATTTAAAATGTTAACCAGGGTGACTAGTGAACCGCAAAACTTTAGAAGACCAGGAAAACTATCGGGAAATACCTTCAATTTCGATTAAAAATCGGTGAAAGTATATTGTCAATGTTGTATACTTTCCAAAGGCATTTGTCTCTTTCAAGAATGATTACAAACTTTGAAAAATCCAAAGTAAATTTTATGAGTATTTTAAAGGATTCTAGGGATGACACCAAAGATATATCAGAGAAGAATACCGAAGTACAGACTAGGAAAGTCTCATGTAAAATTAAGTGCTTTGAACATCGATTTCTTCATCTCCGCTTAAATCTTAAGCCAGGTTTACCTATATAGTTAAACTTGACTTAACACATACGAGCGTCGCTTTTATTTATTTATTTATTTATTTACTTGTCTTCGTATAATAAAAACGCACAGACAGAATTATTAATGTCTAGTTAAAGAACTAATCCTATTTTTAAACATGGTTTTCGAAATATTAAAATCATAATCTTCACGCGATTCGTTGAAACGACGGCAGCAAACATCCAGTGGATTGTTTTGACCGTACACTGTACGATGCTGAGGAATACGGAGAAGGTCATTTTGTCGCGTCTGCCTAGCCGGTGCATTGAACTGGATTTTCCCTAGAAGTTCAGCACAATCTACATTGTTGTCCAGAATGTCGAATATGAACAGCCGTTGCAGAAGAATCCTTCTATCAGCCAATGTTGAAAGACGAATTAAAGCACAGCGATCCTCGTACGGCGGAAGAACAACCGGATCGTTCCATGGTAACAGTCGTAGAGCGTAGCGGACAAAGTTAAGTTGAATCTTTTCAATGCGAAAGCAAAGCGTGACGTGATACGGTGCCCATACTAGAACGCCATATTCCAGTATGCTACGCACTAGCGAAGAATACAATGTTTTTAGACAGTATACATCCTCAAATTGCTGCGTGTTGCGCTTGATGAACCCTAGTATTGCATATGCTTTGGCGGTGGTTGTTGCAACGTGCTCGGTGAATTTCAGCTTACTGTCCAGTATTAATCCAAGATCCTTGATTGATGACACACGGTTGACACTTGAAGCGTTCATCTTATAATCGAAAATGGCAGTTGTCCTAGATCGGTTGAACGAGATGATGTTACATTTACGAATATTCACTTCCATATCCATCTGAAGAGCGCAACAATTGACCATGGAGGTTATCAGGCGGAAGAATTTCAGGTCATCAGCGAACATGTACTTCGGTGATCTGATGAGTCCGCACAGATCGTTAACAAACAGCACGAAAAGTAATGGTCCCAAATGACATCCTTGGGGAACCCCGGAAGTAATTGAGAACGTTTCAGATGAGGTTCCACCGAGGCGTACAAAAGCCCAACGCTCAGACAAGTACGATTCAATCCATTGAGTAAGCCACTGAGGGAATCCCATGTGTTTGAGTTTTTCCACTGCCAGTGCATGCGGCACTTTGTCGAATGCTTTAGAAAAGTCGACATAAACTGCATCGACCTGTTGTCGCTTTTCAAGGCTGTCCACAAGAGATGATACGTAGCACATCAGGTTGGTTGTTGTTGACCGCTTCCTGACAAATCCATGCTGACTCTCTGATATCACATGTTGAACGTTACGATACAAAGAATCATGGACAAGACTCTCCAAGACTTTAGGAAAGCAACTCAAAATCGAAATTGCACGATAATTTTCGACGTCATTAACATTACCACTTTTATGAATGGGAGTGATGGCTGCAGTTTTCCATTTGTTGGGAAATATGCCCTCCGAAAGAGATCTGTTGAAGAGTATACTCACAGGCAAAGCGATTGACTCCGCACACCGATTGATGAAGAAAGGTGACAGACGATCTGGACCTGCTCCTTTCGAAGTGTCGATAGAAACCAGCTTAGCAAAAACATCTTAGTTGAAGATGCTAATTTCAAATAACAGACTGTAGTGGTAAAAAAAAATAAAAAAAAAAAAAAAAAAAAACCATCTTGCCGAGAGAAGTTGTAGACGGTCACGTTCAAGTCGTAGTGCGGCAAATTGCTCAAGTACGATTCAGTCAAAGGTGGTCGGTTATTACTTTGCACACTTCGAAAGAACGCCGAGAACAGATTTGCAGATTCTGATGGAGATTCAGCTGCCTCACCTTGGTAACGAAGATGTTGAGGCATTCTCATTGGATCGCTTACGGGTCTTCACATATTGCCAGAATAGTTGGGGGTCCTGTTTCAAACTTGCTTCAGTACGATGAATGTAGCAGCGAAAGCATTGTGCATGCAAAGAGTTATATTCGCTCTCTAAGTCACGCAGCTCAGCCTTATGCTGTTCATTCCTAGACCGAAAGTAACGCTTCCTTGCCCTGCGTAGACGATTTCGCAGCCGTTGCAGTTCATTGTTCCACCATGGTTGTTTCTTCCTGTGGGTGGCGATCCGTTGTTTTAGAGGCATAACTTCGCTGATGATTCCATAAAGCTTGTCGTAGAATATCGATACCGCTTCGTCGAAACTGCAACCAATTAGAAGATTCACCCATCCGACGTCCGAAATCATTGAGCTCAAAACTGCAAAAACACATCGCTTGAAGTCAAAATCTAACGGATCAGTTGCTCGGGAAATTTCACATTCGCTTGCAGTTTCAATCACAAGCACCAATGGTTTATGATGTTCATCAACACGCAGTAGCGGTGACGGGGGCTCCACAAGCTCGAGTACATTGATATCAGTAGAGAAAACCAAATCTAGTATCCTGCCATTCGCATTACCATAATGATTCAACTGATGCAGACCATTAGCGATGAACGATTCAACCACAGTGAACTCCTGCTCAGAAGACGTATTTGTAGGTAGCAAACATCGCAATTCATCATCATGGTCCCAATTCAAGAAGGGTAGATTGTAGTCACCAACAACAACAACCAAACCACGATCACCCGCTTGATCCATCAGTCTTTGAACACATGAACAGTGCTGTTCATACAATGCATTGTCGCTGTTGGGAGGGAGATAAATAAAACAAACGAAGAGTTCAAATGTAGGCAGCTTGATCCGAACGGTTATTTGCTCCAGACACTCGGTACCAGCAATCGAAACAGTGGCACTGTTCAATGCATTACGGACGCCGCACACTGGGGCAGATCAGTGATTTTCTCGGAAAAAATTAATAACTTTTGAACAAAGCATCCAACTAGAATACTGTCTTCGATAAAGTTGTTTGTATTTGTTAAGCGCTTCTTTTGATTAAATTAATTGGTTCGCAACTTGGTCGTAGAGATGGCGCGCGAATCTAACTTTTGAATAAAGCATCCTAGACGAATGGTGTTTTCAACAAAGTTTTTTATCTATTAAAATGAAGGAAAGTTGCAGAAGACATAAAACTTCCATAACCTTTAGTTTCGGAGATATAGGGTGTATTAAAAAATATGATGCCAAAATTCTTATTTGTAATTTTTTTGTATATTTTCATATGTTTGCTCTGGTTTCTGCATTTATTCCAACGAAAACAAACTAGGTGCAAATTTTCATTGCACTATTTGTGGAATTTATAGTGGTTTTAGTGAAATATTCTCGAAAAACATTATATTTTGCCTCTATTTTAGGTAAGTGGGATTCTCGTAGGGGCAGCTAAGGGCAGCTGGACTTTGTCTCTTTTGCTAGCTCATGTCATTGTCTAACATATACCAGAAAACTGAAGACATGATATTCGATGATTTTTTTTTAATTTCACCTTTTGTAAACCGTTACAAGTATCTCTACTAATAAGGAAACCTGTCAGTTATGTATAATTTTTATTCGTTAAACTTTTTAAATTGCAGAAGCAGTAATGGTTTAAAGATTAAACTATCACTTAAGTTGAAGTATTTAGAAATCAGTTGTCCTTAATTGTCACTATTTGTTAAATGAATCCGGTGGTTGTAATAATGTCAATACCTCGCTATTTTTTTTTATTAATTGGGCTGAATTTTTCTTCGGTCTTTTTCGCAGACTTGTAATTAATGGATCTGGTTGTAAAAATAGTTTGATGTGCTTGTGTGATCTATTATCTTTACTAAAATTAATTTTGAGACACCACTAAACGAAATGCATGTTGAGCATATGGCATAGAATAAACAACTGTTGAAAATTTACATTGAAGGTGAATCCATTATAGCAACTTTGTGGATTATTGCTCAACACCGGAAATTGATTGCTGAACTGAGACGAGAAAAAAATTTACTCTTATGGATACCAACTACTGAAACATTGACGCACATTAATAATTCTCGATTACTTTTTCGAAGAGATGTATCAGCTTTGTAAACAATGCATTTGATCGTCGGTTTGGCGCAACTGGTAGCTCGCTCACGTATACTAACACTACCATCAGATAGGGGAAAGTTTCTCCTGCATGATAGTGGTGTTAGTATGCGTGAATGAGCTACCAGTTACACCAAACCGACGATCAAATGCATTGTTTACAAAAGCTGATACGTCTCTTCGAAAAAGTAATCGATAATTGTACGTTGTACACGATCACGTTGGCACGGCAGCACACAGCTTGTACGATGATGTCACATATACAACTTTACCTGGGTAATGCAGCTGATTACGTATACATGGTGGAAAGGGACGGATAATCGTGTAGTAAGCAGAGAGTCAAAAGTAGATGATAGTACCAAAAACATGGCCGCCATCCAGGCCCCTGGTTCGCTGGCAGCTCATAATAAGTAAACAATCTCAAAATTCAGCACAGTATTTAAAAATGGTGACATGTCAAAAATTTATATAATGTTTTTCATTATGTGAAACAGTTCATTTCAATGTAAAGGATGTTTATATCGGTATACCTAAAGTGAAATTTAAAAAAATCATCGAATATCATGTCTGCAGTTTTCTGGTATATGTTAGACAATGACATGAGCTAGCAAAAGAGACAAAGTCCAGCTGCCCTTAGCTGCCCTTTCGAGAATCCCACCCACCTAAAATAGAGGCAAAATATAATGTTTTTCGAGAATATTTCACTAAAACCACTATAAATTCCACAAATAGTTCAATGAAAATTCGCACCTAGTTTGTTTTCGTTGGAATAAATGCAGAAACCAGAGCAAACATATGAAAATATACAAAAACATTACAAATAAGAATTTTGGCATCATATTTTTCAATACACCCTATATCTCCGAAACTAAAGGTTATGGAAGTTTTATGTCTTCTGCAACTTTCCTTCATTTTAATAGATAAAAAACTTTGTTGAAAACACCATACGTCTAGGATGCTTTATTCAAAAGTTAGATTCGCGCGCCATCTCTACGACCAAGTTGCGAACTAATTAATTTATTAAAAAAAAGCGCTTAACTAATACAAACAACTTTACCGAAGACAGTATTCTGATTGGATGCTTTGTTCAAAAGTTATTAATTTTTTCCGAGAAAATCACTGATCTGCCCCAGTGTGCGCCGACCAAAACACCACCACCTCGTCGAACTTGGCTTGTTGTGGCGTTGCGATAACAGCGATAGATTGTATAGTTGTGTGATAATTCAGAATTTGAAATATCAGCACCGAGCCAGGTTTCGGTGAAAGCTATCACATCGTAGTCAGATTGGGATAGTGCTAGCAGTACTTGGTTTGTTTTGGTGCGCAACCCACGTACATTCTGGTAGTACAGCGTGGACGTACAATGTATATTGTTAGTGGAGTCAGTGGAGTCTGGATGTAAAGGAGTGGTTGTGTTCCGGGACTGTGATGTTGTGGTTATTGCCATATCAATTGAACAGCTGATCATCTGTGAGGCTGCACCGATATCTAGGGCGCCCAGTGAACTACTGTGTTGTGGGTCCGAAGCGAAAAATAGGCCGATCCGACGATGATTGCTTGGAATCGAATGGACGAAATACTATTCCTTGTTGCCACGTCGATCCAAAGAGGGCTTGTTCCTGCAGCTGCAAACCAATTCCGACTTTGAAGGAAGCAAAAGTAAGTTCTTTAAGATTTTTGCCTTTGGGAACTAACTTGGTTACTTCAATGTCATCATCAGTGTCGAGATTATCATTGACGAGCTTTTCGATTTGAGTTGCTGATGCTGAAGGGTCGAAACCGGACAAGTACAGCCAAAACTTCTTTTGCTTTTTAGCTGTTGCAAGTGGGATGGTAACCCCGGGTTCTATTTGTTTCGTCTTAGTAGACTCTGTTTGTTGTCGTGTGTCGTTGCCAGAAGTTATCGGTGTTGGCTGGGTTTGTTCGTTACGCGTTGCTGATTGTTCGAGAATTGTGTTGATTTTGGTAGTGTTTTGAGCGATCTCGTTCCTCAGTTCATTCAATAGCTTGTTTTGATCTTCAACCAAAACATGCATTGCAGTATTGGTGGACGCAATTGCTTGTCGAAAGGAAGCGTTCGCCATCATTTTGGTGCAAGCTTTGCACATCCAAAATAGTTGGGAACAAGCTGCAATGTTATCACGAGTAGCTGGGGTCTGATGAACGCATTTCAGATGGAACGACGACTTGCAAAATCCATTGCACATAATTTCATCAGCTTTGGCGAGACTTCTGGCACAAGAGAAACACACAGTTTCCATGGTTACTATGGCGGATCACACGTAGTGTACGTTGAGACGGTAAATCGATGAATTTGGCTGATTAAACGGTTTGTAGGTGCGGTACTCCAGCGGGATGCGATAGGGTGATGTGAAAAGTACTCGATGGGTCGTACAGGGTGTAGCAATTTTATGAAAAACGTTAAAAAATCACGAATTAGCACAGAGAAAACAAGAAGCACAATCGAATTGTTTACCTCACACACACTATCTATCTATCTTTGATTGTTGTTTAAATTATTAGAGACGCAAAATTCAGCTCCGAAACAATTTTGGAAATAATTCCAATATAATTGAGAGTGCACTTTAACGAGAGTTCTGAGAACAATTCTATGATGATTGGATGAGGATTCTAGGTCCAATTCTAATAATAATTCAAAATTAGTTCTGAAATTTTGCTTACGGGAGCTCTGATGAAAATTCCGTGAACTCCAAAGATGGTCTCTGCGGATAGTTCTAAAAGAATTCTGGGGTGATTTATGAAGATACTTTCAAGAAAATTCTAAAGGGTTCAAAATAAATTCTGAGAAGAATTCCAATAGAATCGATTTTGAACCCTCACAATCTCAAAAGAATTCTGAGAAGAGTTTCAAAGCTGGAATGGATTTTTGTTTTGAGAATTCTGAGGAAAAACTATGGGAATTCTAAGGAGAATACGAATTGAATTTCCAATTGAATGCAGAGGAGAAGTCCAAGATTATTCTAAGCAGAAATTTCTGAATTTCTGAGGTTAATTGCATGGAAATTCTAAGGAGAATTCAAATAAATTTAAAATAGATTTATGGAAGGAGGCTTCAGGAAGTTCCTAGAAGAATCAATATAAAATCGAAAATAATCTACAACTAATCATGTGTTATTACTTCATGCGTGAATTGAACGATTTACATAGTCAGAGATGCTTAACCTCATATATCAGACTTAAAGTGAAGGTTTAATACGATAGATGGGAAGATTAAATTATAGAGTTGATAGTTCCGTTATAGTACGGCAGTGTAAAAATTGTATAGACAAAGAAGAAAGCGATCAAAGGACAATTTTGAGGAAGGTAGTTGTTTACGTCAGATGGGACTTGAGTGTGAAACAATCGATAGAACTGTTTCCGCACATCGGAGGTACATGAGCAAATTGGCGATCATCCCTTTTACGGATGGCAGTATGAGCTTGGTAAAAGAGATGTTCTATCCGATTCGTACCTTCCTCAAAATTGTCCTTTGTTCGCTTTCTACTTTCATTTGATTGATGATTTTGCCAACACTGGTCATGCTTTTCTTCTTCTTTTCGTGCTTCGTCGATTGTTACTTCTCAGGGTGCTTCCGAGGTTTCGGCTTGGGGCAGGAATTCATCCGGTGCCCCTCCACCTTACAAATAAAACACACGTTCTTGTTCCCTTGATAAAAGATATTCCTACGATTGAGGGAATGCGGCTATGCAGGATTTTCCTTCTTCACATCCATGTAAACACCATGCACGCCAGTGTAAATGTCGAAGCCCAGCTGAGGTGGTTATTTCTCCTGAACTACACGCGTTACTATGCCGTATTTCCCCAGCACCAACGCTAGATCTTTGTCGGGAACTTCGGGTGGCAGATCACACATGCGCACATATTGGAAATATTCCCCCGTATTTGACATGCGCACCTCAACAGCCTTATTAAGATTATGCAAAGCAAATCGGAGAAGGATGCATCAGATCGATTCATCAATTGGCATGGAACTGCTTAAATGGTTTTAATACGCCAAATATATAAGCATATTTAAGGCAATCCAATAGAAATTATTTAGCTCACTCCAAAAGCTATTTATGAAGGATACCGTTAAGAGCTTTTATTTATTATAAGTTTATACAAATGTTTTTATTTTGTTAAATTTAATCTTTGTGATTGGTAATTTGAAATTATTGTTGTTTTTAATAACAACGTCTGGAGTTAACGTGATCAGATAATCAGGTTTGCAATTATTGAGGTTGTGTCAGGTTTCCTTTATAAGGGAGGCTTTCAGCCTGTGACTGGTTCGTCTCCGTACAATTATTAAAATTAGGTTCATCAAATACCATCTAATTTTTGCTCAATTTTGATTATCCAAGCAACCAAGCTATTTGAACTACTGTGCCCCATCTAAGACTAGCCTGCATCTCTCCGGACAATCCATAGGTTGAGAAATGCTGCTATAGTATTCAAACTGTTTCATCTTCAGATAGTTTTTGTTTTTTAGATAATGATAAGGTCAAAGAACTGTAGAGATCTGATTTTTACTAACAATATCAAACACCACATAAAACGTCCTCATTTAACGTACCCTCTTTCTTTAAACGATTCTTGACATTAAGCCAAATGAACAGTTTATATTCCATATAAATTATACCCGTCTTTTGTGTATAATTCACCCGTTCTAAGAATGGAAGAATGCCGTCTAAATCGCATTGCGGTTCGCTATTTTATCCCAAAAAAAAAAAGAAAACTAAAAGAAACATACTGCTTAGTACGACGCTGATTATCGTGATCACAAAATGTGCAGAAAGCAACATCAACAACAAAACATAAGGAAATACATATTCCACTGAAAGTTTGCAATTTCTAACAGACACACAAGCTCACATGTCTTGAGGAGAAGGCGGACGAGCTCAAAAGCAAACATAACGCGTGTGTCACAACAATAAATATTTCTCCGAAGGAGCAGAAAATAAGCGAAGGGACATCCTAAATGACGGAAAGAGTGCAGAACATAATATTAAATTTATACACAAAACGCCATTAAGTGAGCATTAAAAATGATAAATTGTATCAAAAGTTTCCTATGTGTGTGTGTTTGTGTGTGTGTAGCAGTGCACTGACGACAACGACGACTGACCACTGGCTCTGGCATCTTCGGAGGAGGAAGTGCAGCCCCGGTGCAGGACAATAAGCACACGATGCGATGATATACCGAGAGCTTCGGAGAGAAACTGGACACCATAAAACTTGGAACACTTTGTCATGCGATAATAATGACGTGACGGTGGGAGGGGGTGGGGAAATTTCGAGGGTGGTGGCTGAAATGCTGTTGTGTTGCGAAAGATATGCGACTCTTGTCCGTCTGTCTGTCCGTGTTCCTACTCATGAGAGTATGTACTGTGTACGTGAGCGTCTGTGTGTGTGCGTGTATGTGTGCGGTCACTATCAAGCTGCTTGGGAACGACGAAGGCGATTATAAAAGGACGTCACTCGTTTTTCCGCTCGTCGTCGTCGTTGTCGTAGACTGGGTGGTCGAATCGAAATAAAGTGCACAAAGCATATGATGTGTTTTGGTGCGCAATAAAAACAACTTTGGCATAATAGAGTAAAAATAAATCGTGCACTGAGCACTTCAAATGGGCCGAAAGTGATCGTTGCTTGGTAGGTCGGTTGGGGGTTCATGCATAGAAAAGTGCATATAAATCATTAATCGCCTATAAATTTCTGTGCTAGCCATCCAGCCAGTCAGCTAGCTCGGGCAGATTCCGGAGGGAGGAACATTGCGACACAGTTCCTGGTGGTGGTGGTGGGGATCGCGTGTCGGACAATAAAAAGTCATCATGTTGCGAAAGAAAGTGATATATGACTTCTTGTTGATTTTTAGGTTTGTGTGTGTTTGTGTGTGGGTGCGGAGAGGGTGCACAATAGCAGGACATGGACGAACTGCATTAGAGATACCGGTGCTGAAATGCTTTGCTATTAGATTGCAGCGGTGACTTAGAAGGAGGCAAAAGCGAGTGATAGTCTAGCGGGAATACAGGCAAAAGATGTCTGTGGAGTTTAAGCATGGTGAATCTAGTGTGTGAGTGTGGTGGCGTAAATAGACTCAATTGGAAACCATGGTCCTTCCGGAAGCTAAATGCCGTTGATTGATTGATTCAATCAACCACTTGCTAATCATTTCCTTTAATTTAAAATTCTTCCAGGATGGCGCCAGGTCTGGTTTCTTCACTACGATAATTAACGAATCGATATTGGAGATTTGTAATCCCTGGCCGAATACATGTACGGACTCCGCAACTCTAGAAAAAATGGCATTTAAGGATTTTTTTTTTGCTTTATTAGAGATTTTTAGCGCTGGGCTGGTTCGCCTCTTACTAAAGGACTTGACGTTACAGTGTGGGTCTGGTTTTGGGAACTCATCTCCAACGTATTTTATTTCCTTGTGCCGTGCTCCTGAAATCTCAAACTCTTTTAAATAAATTTCGTAGATATTCCGGTTAGTTGTGAAGCTTTGGACGTGATCAGATAATCGGGTTTGCAATTATTAAAATTTATGGAAAACTACTTAGTCAAAATCGCCTCTAATCGGGCCTTTTTTTTATAGGCAAAGAAATTGATGAAGTAGTGTTCTTTTTTTTTTTTTTATAATGCGTTTATTTTTCCAGGCTCATTTGCCGTAGCTTTGCGGAGCCGATATTCATCGTTTGGGTACAAAATTACTTAAAACTAACGTTAGTAAAGCGGGGGCCGATTACTCGCGGCTTTCTCGAGGTTAGGGGTAACAAATTGTAACAAACGGGTGGCAGGGTAGGGATTGAGAACACAAGGTTTTTTAGAGCAATGTGCTCTTGATCTAGAACT
The DNA here is from genome assembly GCF_037179485.1 of Ochlerotatus camptorhynchus. Classification (NCBI taxonomy): domain Eukaryota; kingdom Metazoa; phylum Arthropoda; class Insecta; order Diptera; family Culicidae; genus Ochlerotatus; species Ochlerotatus camptorhynchus. Next base: position 837,384 of record NW_027040529.1, on the reverse strand, counting down.
AAGCGACATACTGGAGAAAAAGACAAACATGGGGGTACACCGATGGAGACCTAGCAACTTGAGAGAACACAAGATGACACTAACTACTAAATCCTCAGATCGATCCGTTTTAAAAACACATAAATTAAATTAAAATAATCGAGATCTCGGCTCGCCAAGATGTCTCTAACGGGCCGCATAGGTTGTTTTCCTCGGGCCCTGAGGGATGCGGATAACTCGGATCTAGCAACACAGTGTAGGGTGCATGACCAAAGTACGTGGTCGATATCGTGATAGCCACTACCACAAGCGCACAAATTGCTGCCTGCGAGCCCGATTCGGAAGAAATGCGAGTCTAACGAGTAGTGATTGGACATGAGCCTTGACATGACACGTATAAAGTCACGGCTCATGTCCAATCCTTTGAACCATGGCTTGTTCGACACCTGTGGGAGAATAGAATGTAACCATCTTCCCAGATCACTCTCATTCCATTTTTGTTGCCAGTTGGTGAGGACGTGCTGACGGGTAATTGAAAAAAATTCCGCAAAGGCGATTTGTCGATCAAAAATATCGCCTTCCATAGCGCCCACCTTAGCTAGCGAGTCCGCTTTCTCATTACCCGGAATTGAGCAATGAGATGGGACCCAAACTAAGGTGATAGTATAGGAGCAGTTAGATAAAGTACTCAATTTAGCTCGGATTTCGGTCAGGAAATACGAGGAGTGCTTCATCGGCCTCATTGATCGAATAGCCTCCAACGAGCTAAGGCTATCAGTAAAAATGAAATAGTGATCAGATGGTAGTGAGGCAATTTGCTCTACTGCGTAAAATATGGCTGCTAGTTCCGCAACGTATACGGAACAGGGTTTTTGCAGTTGATATGAGGCGCTATGAAATTCGTTGAATACTCCAAATCCAGTGGAAGCGTTTATAGTTGACCCATCTGTGAAAAAACTCTTATTGTTACTAACATGGTGGTACTTGTTTGCAAAAATTAAGGGAACAACCATCGACCGATGGTGATCTGGTATTCCACGGATTTCTTGCAACATGGTCAGATCAAAATTTACAGAGGAACTATAAAAGTCTTGGAGGCAAACACGAGAGGAATTGAATGAAGAAGGGCCAATCTCCAGCGTCATGTACTCGTAATAGAGACTCATGAATCTTGTTTGAGGATTTCTGTCGAGCAGCTTCTCAAAATTTTGTATTACCAATGGGTTCATTACTTCACAACGGATAAGAAACCGGAAGGACAGTTCCGCGAAACGATCTGTCAGTGGGAGAACACCCGCGAGTACTTCGAGGCTCATCGTATGCGTCGAGTGCATACAGCCAAGCGCGATTCGGAGGCAACGGTATTGAACCCGTTGCAGCTTCAGGATATGTGTTTTCGCCGCGGATTGAAAACAGAAGCTACCGTACTCTAGAACCGACAAGATGGTTGTTCGATACAACCTGATCAGATCTTCCGGGTGTGCTCCCCACCAAGTTCCGGTAATTGTACGAAGAAAATTGATTCTTTGTTGGCATTTTTGTTTCACATACGCAATATGTTTTCCCCACGTGCTTTTGGAATCGAACCAGACACCTAAATACTTGAAAGATATACTTTGAGTGATTGTTCTACCCTTTAGTTGAAGCTGTAACTGTGCAGGATGATGCTTCCTAGAAAAAACAACCAACTCAGTTTTCTCCGGAGAGAATTCGATACCCAGCTTCATTGCCCAAGTAGACAAATTGTCTAAGGTATCTTGCAATGGTCCTTGCAGGTCCGGTGCACTTGGCCCTATAACGGACACAACCCCGTCATCTGCAAGCTGCCTAAGCGAGCAATTTTCATCAAGACAACCATCAATGTCTTTTACATAAAAATTATAAAGAAGGGGGCTTAAACATGAGCCCTGGGGGAGACCCATGTAACTAATTCGTGAAGTTGTCGAGTTTCCATGAGAAAAGCTCATATATTTCTCAGACAACAAGTTGCTCAAATAGTTGTTCATAATTGGTGAAAGCCCACTATCGTGGAGTTTATCCGAAAGGACATCGATACAAACAGAATCAAAAGCCCCCTTAATGTCCAAGAAAACTGAGCCCATTTGCTGTTTTTGCGCATAGGCCAGTTGAATTTCAGTTGAAAGCAACGCAAGACAGTCGCTCGTTCCTTTGCCTCTCCGAAATCCAAATTGCGTATCTGAAAGTAAACCATTCGACTCGACCCATTTGTCTAGACGAAAAAGAATCATTTTCTCCAACAATTTCCGTATACAGGACAGCATCGCGATGGGACGGTACGAGTTATAATCCGACGCGGGTTTACCGGGTTTTCGAATGGCGATAACTCTTACTTCCCTCCAATCATCCGGAACAATGTTGTGCTCCAAAAATTGATTGAATAAGTTCAACAAGCGTCTCTTCGTGACGTCTGGGAGATTTTTGAGCAAGTTGAACTTGATTCTATCCATTCCTGGAGCTGAGTTGTTACATGAAAGGAGAGCAAGTGAGAATTCCACCATCGAAAACGGGGAATCTACTTCGTTATTACCCGACGGACGATCACGAACGTTGGTTTGAACCGGTACCGAATCCGGGCAAACTTTCCGCGCGAAGCTGAAAATCCATCTGTCCGAGTACTCCTTGTCTTCATTAATCGGTGATGACGCGTTTCGCATTCTCCTGCCGACATTCCAGAGTGTTCTCATGGAAGTCTCTCGCGACAAACCATCGACGAACCGACGCCAGTATCCGCGTTTTTTTGCTTTAATTAAGTCCTTAAAGGTTTTCTCGAGGTCGGTGTACCGCTCAAAATCCCCGACCTTACCGTGTTTGCGGAAGCGTTTAAACGCGGCGGACTTCTCGCTGTTCGCGTCGGTGCAATCCTTATCCCACCACGGGGTGGGAGGTCGCTTGCGGACGGAAACACCCGGAACACGTTTCGTCTGTGCTCGCAGCGCACAATCGATGATGACACGCGCGAGAAAGGAGTACTCGTCCAGCGGAGGAAGTACGTCAACCGATTGACTGGCATCAAGAACCGCGGACGCGAATTTTCGCCAGTCAATGTTTTTCGTAAGATCGTACGCGATGTCGACCGAGCGAGTAGAAGATGAACCATTGGTAATAGAAATTTTGATTGGCAAATGGTCACTACCGTAGGGATCTTGAATTACTTTCCACGAGCAATCCAACGATAGTGAACTCGAACAAAGTGAGAGGTCTAATCTGCTTATTTTTGCTGGGGGTTTGGCTACTCGTGTTGCTTCCCCGGTGTTCAGAATTGTCATTTTGAAGAAGTCGCACATGTCGTATATCAAGGTTGAGCGGTTGTCGTCGTACAGTTCCCCCCAGCCTGTACCGTGAGAGTTAAAATCTCCCAAGATCAACCGTGGCTCCGGCATAGCCGTGCAGATATCCGCGAAACTTTGACGAGAGATCGCGGTTTTCGGTGGAAGATATACTGAGGCAATACTGAGGCATTTACCTCGAATATTAACCTGACATGCAACAACTTCAATGCCTGTCACCGAAGGCAGATCGATTCTGTAGAAGGAATGGAGCTTGTTGATCCCCAGAAGCACCCCTCCATACGAATCTGCCCGATCAAGGCGAATAATGTTGAAATCGTGGAAAGCAAGATCGTTGTCTGAAGAGAGCCATGTTTCACAAAGGGCAAATGCATCAGAAAGTGAGTTGTTAACTAAAAATTTAAATGTGTCAAGTTTTGGCATAAGACTTCTACAGTTCCACTGAAGAACAGAGATCATATCCCCGACCTCATTCGGAGAATTATCCATCAAAGGATATGATCGATGCAAGGAAGGACCACCTAGAAGCTAGTTGCTTCAAAAGATTTTTCACCATTGGCAGCACTAAATTAATAATGCTCCTCGTTGAGTCAGAGATATTGAATATACTGAAGAAGCTATCCACAATACCAGAAAACGTGAACATGGGGGCATGTTCTTGCTGATTATTCAGCTGCTTTTCTGGCCGAAAAACTGGGACATCTGGGGTTTTACAAGAGTTCTGCTAGTGTTCTCTTGGAGCGAGCTTGCAGAGACCGCTTAAGTTTTTCTCCCTGCTGTTTGTACCTCGGGCAGTCAGTCAGGGTATGCAGGCTTTCCTTGCAGTACACGCATTTTGGAGGAGCACCGCAAGGGCCCTCTTGATGTTGCTCGCCACACTGATCGCAGCGTGGTTTGTTCGAGCAGTAGTCCGATGTATGACCAAGTTGTTTACATTTCGAGCAGTTCATTACCCGAGGTACAAACAGACGTACAGGCAGCCGAACCTTGCCAATAGCGACGTAGTGAGGTAACGCTGAACCCGAAAAGGTCACACGAAACGAGTTTGACAAGGAATACGTTTTTTTGGAGCCTACTACGGATACTGACTGCATTTGAAGGCAGTCCAATATCTTCACCTTCGGCAGGGCACGGTTTTTAAAGATTCCGAAGGAATCGGGATCCAAGAAATCATCACTAGTCAAACTCGCTTCGGTGACCACTCCTTCAATTTCTACCTCACTACTGGGTATGTAGACTCGGTATTCCAATGAAAAAAGCTCGCACGCAACAATTTGGTTAGCCTGCTTCCTAACTATACTCTACTTAAAAATAGTACGAGAAAAAAAAAATCAAGAAAAAAAAATTATAGATATATACTATTTACAAGATTTTGGATCACCCTAATTATGACCCAGCCTAATCTAATACTGGACCATGCGGGGAGATGCGATACTGGTGAAAACAAAGCGACACGGTATACCTATTGCACTGAGGCGGCAGATGACTGGTGCGATGCTATTGTATTCCCCAACGGTTGTTGGGTCGATAGCCTTGCAGCTGGTATGCCTCTTTCGCCTCGGTAGGCAATTTAACGTGCTTTCGTTGTTGCTATCAATGGGCCGATAGTGGTGATGATTTTACAGATGTTGATGTTAAAGCTGGACCGTAATCAAAGCGCTCGGCGTATGATTAACGGCTTCCTCACTCGCGCACTAGTTGTCTTAACACTATGCCAACTAACTTTGGCGAGAAAAAACCCTCGCGTGGGGAAAAACTCAAAAACTCAAAAACTAGTGTCGTACAACGAGACCGATGCGACTTGACCGGCTCAGCGTGCGAGACGGAATGAAGTAGTAGTGTTCTAGTTTTATTGAAAATTAAAATGATAAGTTCCATACAGATTCAATTTGGCTTTTGAAAAGTCGTTGAATCGTTGATTCGACGTTGAGTCTCATTATCTCACATTCCTTTTATCGTCATTCTATTCTCAGTTGATAAAAAAAAAGATTAGGATTACGGACAAACTTTTTCGGTTATATGTTTGAAGAAGATAATTGATAAATCTTTCCTATAATTACTTAACCTAAATTATATAGTAGATAACACAGTGCAGGGGCCATTAGACCAAATTCCATTAGGTCGATGATTTCAGATGGTAAAATATCGATCTTAGTTTTCTCGCCAATCACCGCCGAGCGTCGATTTCTTATTGGTGATTAATCACATACAGGAATCGAGTGCCAGAGGCTGGGATTAACGGCTTTAAGTCCCTTCCGAAAGAAGACGTGACTAGATATTTTTTCGACTCTGAAAAATCAGAACGACCTCGACTGGGATTGAACTCAAACACAGTGGGGTGAGAAAGCAGTCACGCTTACCGCAGAAGCACTGGGCCGTCAAAATATTGGTGCTTTTTATTTTAAGTCAATTTTTAGGGTTTCTATCTCAGAAGGAATCTTAAGTCTTGCGAAATCTTTGAATTTGATTTTTTTTCAAGATTCTAGGCTTTTGATAAATATTTAAATTTCACACTCAAAGATTTTTTTTTTAAATTTTCGGAAAATCTCATGATTTTGTGTATAACCTTCGAGTACTCGTGCGAATCACAAACTTATCTATGCAGAGCTGGAAAAAGGGCCTATCTGCTTTGATCGATTCTCTTCATCGACTTTCTCTTTTGATAACCACGGCTATGCAAGCAGTTTTCATGCTGTTTTTGCCACATAGCATGATAAAGGAGGTTTTTTTATCTATCGTCCAAATCGTCATATACAACAGGGAATGTTGTTGCAGCTGAGTTATTAACGAAAGAGAAATTTGATGAATAGAATCGATCAAAGCAGATAGGCCCTTTTTCCAGCTCTGTATAGATATGAAGTTTCCATTATCATTTTGTTGCACCGAAGTCTAACCAATGTGTATTCCTAAAAAATGGTTTTGAAGTGAACAAGTCAATTGTTTTACTATAAAAATCTCCTAAAGGAGCGCGGTGAATAGGAATGATGTGAATTAAATGCACATTCCTGTAGGTTTTTGGAATGGAATATACAAACAATATATTGTTTTGGAAATTTATATGGAAGAGGGTCCCTCGCGAAGTGTACTCGTGGTTTATGAACAGCTCCGTAGCAGTTCACAAGTTTCTCACTACGCGGTCCTAGTGAGAATTCTGAACTCATCTGTCTACCATCCGGAAGATCTTAGACACCTGAACAACTTTACCCAAGTCGGCAACTTTATAGATGTGCAGAGTCCTGATATATATGACTTAATTGGTATCCATATGCACAAAAGCGCCGCAATGTGAGTTAATTTTGAACTAACTATGTACATCAAAATCTTAGACCTCCCTCACTCGCTTACATCGTGACATAATATATGCATCACCGCTTATTTATAAATGATTTGGGGTTGGGAGCTCTAAAGTCTAAAAGAGTCTAAAAAGGATAAGTGAAGCTCCATTTTCCTTTAGTGGTTGAGACAGCCCTAGCGCTATATTGTCAGGGCTGTCATCTGATCACCCAATGCGCCCAGTGTGCCGATTTTCTGAATTCCACAAAGATAGAATCATACAAACACAAAGTTTGCTAGCCTTTTGCCCTGCGTAAGTGTAAAGCAGCGGAGAAGAGAGCACTCACCCAGAAATAACAAAAACTCAATGTGTAGTCATCGCTTCGACGGCTTCGACGCAGAGTGTAGGGTTGTAAATGGAAAATCCAGAAAAAGACAAAATTATTCTTTGCTGTGCACGTCTTCATCTGCTATGCATGCTATCGTGGCAAGCAAAGGATGCAAAGAACTCAAAGAATACGATAGCTGTATGTTGTATTTTATTTGCTCTCTGCGCCGCGCTAAGTGTACCGCTCATTGTGTGGATCGCGTTCTCAAAGATTAGTTGGAAAAGAGTGTGCGAAGTAAGTGGGAGAACAACACACTCTTTTTCGAGTGTTGTGCGATGCAAACATAAAGTTGCTTTGCAAACGCTCTGAGGCGCTTTCCAACCCTGCTTATTGTTGTAGCGCCATAACTCGCATCGTGGTGCGTTATTGGTGTCAGATCTAAAACATCTAACTCTGGCCCTTAGCTGTTCGAATGATACGGAACATCACAACTGAATGAGGATTCTTGTGACACCAATTTTGATTGATCAAAGGGCGCGTCTTTGGAGAGGTCCCAGAACTCTTGGGAATAATGCGGATCATCACAACTGTATGAAGGTTATGAGAAATATGGATGATAACTGTACCAACAATGACTAGCTCCCCAAGTAACACAATTTTTTAGAATTATGTTGATATAACTGCTATACAACCAAAACCAGTCATACAAAGGTTATATAAACTGTTGTAGAACTCACGTTACTACGATATGCACTAAACAAAGAACACGGACATAGGAATGATTATGACCAGAACAAAGGGAGGAGAATGGTTTAAATAATGCCCTATTTATAAGAGCACGATAAAACCACAATTATTACTTGGGACAGGCCTAATGAGTCAATTTCAGAAACCCTATGATTTCAGCCTAGAGATTTTGTGGGCCTACGCTGAAGGTCTTATGGGCCTTCAAACCATAAAGATTAACTATAGAGACTTTGAAGACAAAGTCCAATTGACTTGAGGAACACATGGTTGATCGAAATGACACGTATTTTTGAAGACATTTAATTTTTAAGTGGATTCATCAATCGCTTAAAAAGAAATCCAGTGCACAAATATGCTGGGTGTAAACATTTTTCGTACCGGAAACATTCTTAAAATTTTATTTTATTTTTTAATTTATCCGTTTGAAGAGACTTGGATTTTGTTTCAGCTGAAAACATGATTTAGTTAACCGATTAGCGGCGTCGATGGTGTAATGGTAAACGTAAGTGGCTCTCACTCCAAAGGACCTGAATTCAATCCCACTCAGCGCCGTCTGGATTTTCTGAGCAATACAATCTAAGATCACGCCCTCTTTCGGAAGGGAAGTGAAACCGTTGGTTGATGGGTCTATAGGTAGGGTCCAAGTGTGGGAGCTGCTTAATGATTTGTTTCACAGAAATGTAGAAATTCTGCCTAAATACATCCATTACATTTTGTTTTACCTTTTGATAGTCAAAAGTCGTTTTGAAATTGTGGTTCAATTTCTAATGATTTTTTTTTTATTATTTTTAAAATATTGCTTTCCCGGAATTCAACTATATCCCGATCGGACATTTGGTTCCGGAGATATGACCAAAACAGTGAAATGTGTTCTTAATATGTGTATATACAAGATGAGATAAACACGCGTCATCACTACGTGGATTAATCTTGATATTGTTGAATTAAACTTTTTTTTTTATCACTTAACCCTCATTCGTGACTTGTCCTGGGATAAGATTTGAACTCGTGAATTTGGCGTAAAAGGTATAGATGTTAATCGCCACGCTGGGCCCGTCTCCTAAGAATTCAAGTTGATTGAAAAAATTAAATTAAATGTACAAAGTACATCTCGATATGTAACACCAAAGCCATACAAGAATTTATCAGCGGGACGTAGTGGGTCAAACTGTACGAAACTGTATACCTTTTTTTCGGCATAATCGAGTATCGTTCGTATATAGAAACCTTCACAGCAGCACGATAAATTGACGCCTATTTGGAGCTACCTAGAAATCATAATCCAAATGTATTTTCGCTGCAATCCTTTCCTAAGGAATCAAACCACTTCTCTAAGCCGGTATTCGGATATGAACAATGCTGCATCAATGCACAAGAGGGCAAGTTCTCCGAAAAATAAATACAAGATAAATGTACTCTAATGGCATAAATTATTTCTTCCCGAAAGCACTTAATCGCCGCATAGCGGAAAACGGAAATGCAAACATTATGGCAATGCCTTTGTTTTCGTGGGGATGAGGTAGTACACGATACAGACACACACTCGACTCGAAATCTGCCGGAAAACTATCCTCATGCATGCGACATATTCTCCGGGGAGTTTGAGTTTCTTGAACGGGAGCCAATCTGCGTTGAATGAGTTTTCATGTTTTTATTGTTGTTTCGAATTTTTTTCCCCGCTCTCCAACCTTCTCGATGCATGCTCGTTTACACATAAACATAAGGGATTTTCCGGCGCTATATCCTCTTATTGAAATTTAAAAGAACATGAACTGGTTGGTGGTGCTGTTGTTTCGCCGTTTTACAGATCCATCGGAATGATACGGCGCTGTTTGCCTCTCTATCTCGTCTCCTGAAGTCCGTTCCGCTTAGCACGTTTACTTGGCTCCGAGGTCTGAGCACATCACCCGATTACATATTTTATAGTTCTTATTTTCACTTGCTTACCGTGCACGTCCTGCTAGCATAGAGCATGTAACATTGCGATCAGCGGAAGTACCCAACCGACGAAGCTTTGCAGTAGCATCAGCAGCAGGACGACTGACTGTCAGGACTCTCGACTCTGGGCTTGGGATTTGCCCAGTTTTATTATTTATACACGCTGTAATCGGCACCACGTTGACTGGAAGAGGTTCGACCCCCTTTTTTCCCAATGGGGGCAAGTTTTCTACTGTAGCTTGTAGCAAAAGTGGAGGAACGCTCTTTTTACAAGGATGTAAAGCGATTTGTATCCTCTATGTCACACTGCTGTGCTGTGTGAGAATGGGGGCTTGGTCGTGCGAAACCGTTGCGTTGTTGGCAAAAGAGCATTACTTATGATGCGAGTGCGGTGGCAGTGAAGTATGTACTACAGAGTTGATGTTAGCGCGAAGATTACCAATATTTTTTCCAAGCTCCTTCATGTTGGGACTTGGAACTTGATCAGGGATTTTTCGAGTTCTAGATAAAAATCGTCGCATCTTTTTTTTTTTACATAGATGCATCGACTCAACAACATCTCATTACGTAGTAAGTGTGCATTGCGTTGTAAATGTGCAGCTTGCAGGGTTGTGGTGTCTTCAGTGAAAAATATTCCGGCTCCGACTAGTTCGATTCCAACGTCGTCCTAAAATTTATACGAAATGATGCGAGATGGAAGACAGTGAGTAGAGGCATTTACCTATGCTCGTCAATCAGTGAAGAAAATTCCGTGAAATTAATATTACAATTTTGGTTGACGAAAACACTCACTGCCTGTCGAAGCCATCATTTACCCTAACTTATTTTTTTTCCCTTAATTTGTTTTCCGTCTATCTTGTTTTCCGTGCTGAGCACCAATGCACAGTGGTACAGAATGCAGATTTAGGTGGAATGATATGTTTTGAGCCTGAAATTGAAACTTTATACCAAAAGTTTCTTCTACAAAGTTGTTTCTTATAGTTAGGCCCTCATTTTTATGACAATGAATTTTAGGGTGGTTCCTATTATCATTAAAATCAAAAATCTAACTTTTTTGTTTGAATAAATTAAGGTATACATTCTTCGGCAAAGTTATAGCTGAGCTAATTTCAAGCCACTTTGTTGAAAATAACTTTTTTGTATCTCTTAAATTGGCCGATTTAGAGCTATTTTCTTGAATTGAGTTAGGGTGGCTCTTAAAAAACAGTTTTTTTTGCTCTATTTTTCTTATTTCGAATTTCTCAGCAAAGGTGTCTTGAGATAACTTTTAGATCTTAAGAAGGCGCACATTTTTGCTGCACAAAGCTTGTCAATGTCTTTCGCCGATCAAGAGTTATTGACGTTTTATACGAAAAATATGCACTTTTCAAATGTTAATATCTCTGTTTGGGGCAAACAAAAAAAAAGTTTTTTTGCAGCATTTGAAAGGGCGTACGTTATTCTCCATAATATGAAAAAAATTGGAGGTATGTTATTTTTTAAACTCGTTTTAAATCAATTTGAATTTATTCATATTTTTTACTATATTTGAGTATATTTATTTTATTAGAAGAGATACAGGCAACAAATTCAGGTATAAAACATTTGTCTTAAAGAGTTTTAAAAGTCTCTAGAGGATAACTTTCATGAGAATTTTCAAATAAAAAAGAATGTATACCTTAATTTATTAAAACAAGAAAGTTAGATTTTTGATTTTAATGATAAGAGGAACCACCCTAGAATTCATTGTCATAAAAATGAGGGCCTAACTATAAGAAACAACTTTGTAGAAGAAACTTTTAGTCTAAAGTTCCAATTTCAGGCTCAAAACATATCATTCCACTTAAATCTGCATTCTGGACCACTGTGCAATGCTACCGACGCCATGGAGGCAATTCCCACACCTGGACCCTACTTATCGACCCATCAACTCATGAACCGGGGACCAACGGCTTTACTTCCCTTCCGAAGGAAGTTTTGATCAGAGATGCTATGCCTCAGAACATCCGGGCGGGGCCGACTGGAATTGAACCCAGGCCTGCTTTACCACTGCCTTATCACTACACTACCGGCGCCACTTGCCCTAACTTAAAGCAGTTCAGATTAACTCTGAGGAAATTTGTTGGTCGTTGATGAACATAGATATTATATGATATGATATGATATCTGTATAAGCATTTATCAGTTCTCATCGGTTTCTGCATACGACTTCTCGAGAAAATCGTTTGACCGATGCAAATAGGGCCATGTGAATTAAGGTCGACATTTTATTTCTATCTCGCTTGTGTGGCAAGCGCCAGAACAAACGCAGTATTGTTTAGAAATTGCGCAAGACAACTGTTTTCCTAGGGCAGCAGTTCTCAATCTTTCGTTGATTGTGACCAAATTAAACAAATGCCTCGTATTAAAGCATGGCACAATTAATAATGGAACAACATCATTCGGGTCTATTTCGGATTTGAATTAACGGATTTGACAACGGTTTTGACTCAAGTGCATACTATTCCTTATGTTTTAATAAAAAAAATACGAAACGAATTATTTGTCTTGGTTTCGAAGGAATTCTCGAACTTTTTCCTTAATAATACCCATCAAGCGGCGCACAACGGTCTCGTCCACTGTTTTGGCGATTTTTCCCCACCAATTTTTCATCTGAGCTGCCGTTTTGATGACTGTACCTTTTACCTTCAGTTTCCTTTTCATAATTGCCCACTAGTTTTCAATGGGCCTGAACTGGGGACAATTGGGCGGATTGAGGGTTTCCGGAACAAACTGGACTCCGTTGTCATTTTACCATTGTTTCATTACTCGCAAGATCCGGCCAAAAAGTCCACCGGACCATTATGTGACTGGATGAAGGACAAAATTCGCTTCTGGAGACATTCGGTTTTGTAAACCTCCGAGTTCATCATTTTCTCAGTGATGAAAACCTTTGTCTTCTGACCGCAGCTGCAAATTCCCTGCCAGACCATATATTTGCGTGCGAATTTATCCGCAAACACAACACCACCTCCGGTCTTTAAATAGGTTTCAACATCCATAAAGGGTATCCCACATCAAATTGCATCACAGAAAAAAACGCTGTGGAAAATTGCCAGTTGACCGATCCTTTTCAAACTTTCAGACAATAAATTATAACCCATAGTAAGCTTTTGGCATATTTATTTCATTCAACTTCAATACCATAACCGTACGCTCGCACCTTACGCTTAACTCCACTCATTAGGTTGTGTACAACATCTGACTGCAGCTTCTTCTGTACGGAAACCCACTTTTTCTGCATGTCGTCCTCAAATTTGACCTCCTTGGGATACTTCCGTAGTGGCTGCTTCACAATATCCCAGTATTTTTCGATAGGCCTTAGTTCCGGTGCGTTAGGGGGGTTCATGTCCTTGGGTACGAAAGTGACCCCGTTGGCTTCGTACCACTCCAGGACAACATTTGAATAGTGGCACGAAGCTAGATCCGGCCAGAAGATCGTAGGGCCCTCGTGTTGCTTCAACAGAGGAGGCAGACGCTTCTGTAGACACTCCTTGAGGTAGATCTCCCCGTTTATAGTCCCGTTAGTTACGAACGGCGCACTCCGTTTGCCACATGAGCAGATCGCTTGCCAAATCATGAAAGTTTCTGCTTCGTTACTTCCTCCGGAACATCAAACTTGTGTTGGGCGATGATGAACAGTAGCCTCGGAAGCTGCCGAAAGTCCGCCTTGACGTAAGTCTCATCATCCATGATGAGACAATGAGGCTTCGTCAGCATCTGGGTGTTCAGTTTCCGGGCCCGTGACTTTCCCACCGTATTTTGCCGTTCGTCACGATTTGGAGCCTTCTGCACTTTGTACGTATGCAGTCCCTCCCGGTCCTTGGCACTCTGAACGAAAAAACTTGGACAGATTCAACTTTTTGGCCACATCCCTGACCGAAGCATTGGGATTCCGCTTAAACGCTTTCACGACACGCTTGTGATCCTGATCACTAATAGAACATCCATTCTGACCGCACTTCTCTTTCCGTTCGATGCTCAGAGTTTCGTAGTAACGATTAATCACACGACTCACTTTTGACTGTACGATTCCGAGTTGTTTTCCGATGTCCCGATGAGAGAGTTGACGATTTTCCAGGTGCTTGCGCAAAATCAATTCGCGACGTTGCTTTTCAGGTGACGCCATTTTTTTTCCAACTTTCGAAAAACTGACAGCGATAAAAATACAGTGTAAACAATACACTCCAAACTACATCTACACAAATTTTCAAGAGAAAATACCCAATGGATAATTTTCTACAGCGTTTTTTCCGTGAAGCAATTTGATGTGGGACACCCTTTAAGTATGCACCCACTCCACCGTACTTGTCATACAGCTTTCGAGCACGGTTTCTAGCTACGGTATTACGATATTCTGCTTGAGTGATCGATTTGGTTGCCTACTGGCGCGGTTAGCCTGAAAGCTTTCGCGGTAGTGAATTCACCGCACTGTACTACGGGCGACATCATACTTTTTACTCAAATCACGATCGGACATTCCTGAGTTGCCTCTGATGGATTTCACTACCTTTCCATTTAGCTGATTGTTGGCAATTCCCCTCTACGTTTTGAGCAAGCGCCATACGGTGTTTCTAGGAAAATTCATCGCTTTAGCAAGCTTAGACGCGGACTACGATGGATTTTCCAGGTGACTGCGCACGTTTTTCTTTTCTACGCTCCTCTTGCATGGTGACTGTCTCCAAAACAAGAGCGTTTTATGAACTGAAAAAATATACTGTTATTGTTATTGTCAACAAATAGACGCCAAAAGCTTCCGAAAATGTCCACTAGGAGCGCTGTAATAAACAAAAGAGTTTGTTCCATTATACCTTGTACAGACATACAAAGTACACTGTTGTACTATCGTTGTACAGCTTTGAGCTAGTACCTCAAATTGTACTTTTTGATGTACTAGATTAAAGGAGTACAACGGTACTATCTACCAACGATTTCAAATTGGCTCACTACTTGACTATTGGTCCCAAGCAAATCGATTAACGTACCCCATTCTAGTCGAAATTCTAGTACTACACTATGTTTGTTTTGATTCGCTATGAAATGTTGACAGATAAAATGAGGGGTTCGTGGATTTTCCTATGTTTCGAGGGGTGCATCGATTAGCAGAACTGAGCCAAACAGTTGAGCACGTTTCTTCGGGACCTTATGGTCCTTAGAGTATTACTAAGTGGGCCAAGGTTTACTCCAGAAAATCAGCTTGTGGAATTCACGGAAATGTTTGATTTTCGGGTACACCCAAAAACCTCAGTTACTCTGAGAACTGAAGACAATCCACCATCATCTTGGAGAATCGAAGATAAACCAACATTTGTTGAATAACTAGAATTACAAAGCCAACCCGAGCAAAGGATTATACCAAAGTGATGACAAGTTCTGACACCGGTTATTAAGATTTTATAACTAAACATGTTATCGTTGTGGTTGAATAAACAGCCAAATGAATTTATAACAAAAGAATACTCCTTGGACATCACAAAAATAACTTGTTTAGTTAGCATTGAGAACATCTTGATGACACATCCTGTGATCCATGCAATTTTTTCTACAAATTTCAAATTATTTACAGCCTTACGTTGATAACTGAAATATTATTGGCAGTGTTTTTTTTTTATACCATCCGGATAATATTTGAAGTTTTGAACTAACCTTGCATCATTTCATATTCATTATCATGAACATAACAACTGATATCCGAATTAGTCGAGGTTGATAGCTAATTCGGTTATGCGATAACAACTGAAAACAAAATTATATGTGGAATAACAAGACGAATTTTCAAGATGATATCAGGACATTATTTTACGTAGCTCGGGAAGTTAACAATACTTTAAGATCAGAGATCAGGGTAGTTTTGGAACACTTTGAATTATTTCGAGAATCATTGTAGTTTTTAATGTTTCAAATGTTTGGAGTCCCGACAATTTCATGTGGGTATGCTTCTATCTATTAATGTCCTTTTAGGCAAACCACCTTAAAGAGGAGGATATAGTTCATTCAGGACGATGTGTGGGTATGGTAGACACAGTGTAGTATGAAATACTTATTATTATTTTATACACCATAAATAGTCCCAAGATGATGAATATCTCTTAGTTCATCGGGTTTCTAGACTTCTGATGTTCCGTTTTCCCCAGGATTTCCCAATGGTTTAAAAGTTTTCCAAAACAATATATTGCCATGCAGGACCTATTGAGATGGATGAATCTTCCATTCACTTTTCACTATTGATAGAAATTAGAGTCCTATGAATTTACGTTCCATTTGGCCTTAATATATAATATATAATATATTTCGTGACGTAAATGCATCTAAATTGATCATGCCAAAATGTATATTCAGCCGAAGGTTCAGTAGGTCAAACGGAGAACCTTTGACAATTTTCTGGTGATTCAAAACCAGGAATAGCGGACTATCTAAGTGCTTTGAAAGCTAATTACTACTCTGTTTTTTCCACATTCCCACCGAGAATAGAACCATTCGGTTATGAAATTGATCATTAATTAAAATTAAATGTTATGTAACACGTCCCAGGGTAATGTGATCCAAAGCCGTGTTCTTCAAGACTGGTATCAATTAAACCTACCGCACCGCTGCTGATGGCATACAGTCAATTGGCTCTTAACTGCATCTTAAAGCATCATCTGCGTTGCGCACTGGTACCCTGCTACTCCCCTCACCTTCCGAAAACCACTCTGTGGCCACGCCATTAAGTAATGCGCCAGACTATATTCATGCATCGCCGTAAGTAAACAACAACATCGGACATCGGGCGCATCGAATCAAGAACTTGCACTTCTGTCTGCCAAAAATAAATTACCCATTGCACGTACCGGAGACCTCTAACCCGTTCCCAGCACGCCACTAAACGAGCAAGATCACCCCTCCTTCCCTCTTCCGAACCACAGGACATGGGAAGAGTTCAAATTTCGCTTCGTCTCGTCGCACCAGATCAAATTTAGAACTTGTTTACATCAACTCGAAGCACTGATGCAACTTCATAAGGCTGCACTCTTCGGTTCAAATGCAGTTGCATATGGAGGATGAGAGACACCCAGACAAGTGGCGACGAGTGACACGAGATACACAAAAACGACAAATGAGCAAACACCACCGTGCCCGACAGAGTTTAGACACAGCATATAGGTACCTAATGAGCTGGCTGAAAATTTATCGGGACATCTCCGTCAATGGAAAAATCCCTGTTCGACGACGATGGCGACGACGCGACAATCAGGGGTCGGAGGGCGGCAGGTTAAAAATAGATCCTTCTTCTTGGGAGATTCTGCCTAAAGATATGCAAAATCTGCCACCAGTAGAGGAGACAGGCGATAGGAGACTTGCTGTTTGCTGTTAGTTCTAGTATTTTTACAATAGATTCCATGAATTTCTCAGTATCTATGCACTAATCTAAAAAACGATTAATAATCAAACCCTTAAATGCTCGTTTCAACTCTACCCTGAACATAGTACTAAATGTCGTAAAAATACCAGGGTCCATTGCAGTGTAATGGAATTTTTTCGCATTATACTACGATGCACTTTGTGAATACCCAACCCAATATGATAATCGCGTGCCTTATTCCTAATGTGTCCAGATTACCACTGTCGTCATCGCCGGGCCCGTGAACACGAAAACAGTGAAAGTGAATTAAATTTCACTTTTAGTGGTCCACTCACTAATTGCACTAGAATACACACCCATGATATCCTGCGTTCGTTTTTGCTGAAACTGCAAACCTCACCTCCCTGTGTATATCAAACAAAAAATGTTTCCCCAAATAGAAAAACTTTTGATTTATGATGTTTTTAATTCTTCTAACCAATTCGTTTTTACTCTTTCTCTCTAATTTCACAGAGCACGTTTGGGATGTGTTTGTCGAGCGCAAAGGGCTGGGCGATAGCTACGGAATCCTGGGCAAGTATCGCCTCTGCATCACGGACAAAACGCTCTCGCTGGTACGGATAGGTCCGCCGACGACCAGCTCCGGCGATAGTCGCGTCGAGATGGTCGAGTTTTCGCTGGCATCGATTAGAAGGTAGGTTTGCCAATTTTTTGTTCACTGTTAATGTCGTGCTCCGGTAGGTGGTGGTACTGTCGGTGAAAGCTTCTACTTCGACTCTCTACAATTCAATATTGAAGGGATCATTGACTGATACTGTAAGGATATCCGTTAGAAGACTTGAAGAATGGAATATTTGCAAGAAATTCAAAGGAATTAATTGCAAAATTCCCCTCTCTATTATATCGTAGTCAGTCCTCGGTCATCACCCTTATCACCAATATGCTCATTCATCAGTCCTTAATATGACTACAAGTTACTCCTCTTGAGTTATTCCCAGCTAAATGGTCTACTTATGCTGCGAGAGCAACTCATTTCGAAGCATTTTGTTCCTCCCATCACCAATCCATTTGCTGATGAGTGAAAATTCAAACCACAATGAATAACTCATTTCGCAGCGATAAGCTTCTGGTTAAACCGATTCTATGAATAAATCATCATAAAGAATTATCTCAATTTACCCAAGTCTAGAACTACATTTCACGCTCATGGAAGCGTAGCAAACGGTCCAATTAAAAAGAAATTTCGTCCCAATTAATTCGAACACACCAAAGTACCTACCGACCACTCTCACCTCCGGCGGCTACTTGTGATTGCTTGTCCAAACTAACACGATATTCGTATCATTGTTTACCTCCATTACAGATGCGGCGCCTCCCAGCGGTACTTCTACCTGGAGGTCGGCCGAAGTTCAAAAACTGGCCCCGGCGAGATATGGATGGAGGCACCGGACGCTATCATTGCCCACAACATGCACACAACGATCATGAAGTAAGTATCACTGACTGCGACCAGCGAATGACTTCTTTCCTACTGCAGCCGATGTAGTCCGATCCGATCCTCTCACTCGGAGCAATTAAATTATCATTACGTCCAAATAATGTACGTGTTTATGAATTTCTGATTGCCGCTCACGCTCAAGAAGTTAACAATCGGGTCTTAAGCTGTCTTAAGCAGTCGAAAACAAGCGTGGAAGCCAAATAAAACAATAATTACCGTTGTCGGACGAGTAGGCTTCACGGTTGGGTGAGAAAAACCGAAAAATTACGTCGGCTTCCATCATCCCTCTCGTCGAGGGGTGATGATGCTAGGCGCTTCCCTGGTTCGCTTTCCTCTCTTCAAAAGGAAATCGAAGAAGAAAAAAAATGGTTAAGAGCAAATGAGAAGCAATGTTGTTTACAATCTGAAAAAAGAAAAAGGAAAACATAATAAAGAACATGCTGAACTTGAGTGATAACACAATTCGAGTTGAATGCAAGGGATGTGTAAATCGGTTTGTTTTGTTTTGTTCAATGTTAAAAAAAAACTTTACGGAGCCGAAAGCTTTTAAAACAATTTTACCATAAATTGAAACACCAGTGTTCAGATTATTCTGACTTGAACATTTGAAAAGTGCGTTCTCCTCTGCAATCCGGTATGTTGCTTTCATCTGAAGAAAACGCGGAATAAGCATTCCGTGCTTTCACGAAGTAGGAAATTTTGCACATGGTGGAATTCGATTCTGTGCTTTATTTCCACGGGCATTTCCAGTTGATTACTTTCAACCGCAACGAGCAGTGATCGAGCTGCTGCCGGCAATGAACAAAACGCACCGAAACAATAGCTGCTAACGAATGTACAGACTATGGCGTGATACACATCGATTGGAACAACTGCTGCTGTCGGTCTTCACTCAAAAGAGCATGCCCCGGTCAAACCTCAATAAAGCTAGATTTGCTCAAACCCCTTCCGATTTGAATAAAACTTTTCACATTATAATGGTTGCACTTTTTACTATGTTTTTAGACTATACGTTTTTATAAGGGCGAAGCTAAAAAATGATTTTTTTTTCAAATCATAGCTTGGAATAAACAAATGGTGTTGAGTACTTGGCACTGATGAAGCCTGCAAGTAGTAGACGAAATACGCGTATCTGTCAAAAGATAAGCAATTATAACGAAATTTAAATTAAATAAACCAACACACTCAAAGCTCTTCGTAAAGGGATTCCGTTAAGAAGTTCGACAAATTTAATTCTTGCGCTGAAATATCGTCTGATAAGAGGTTAAATATGAATTCAACCACCTACGGAGAATTCTGTCCCTTCTTACAAATTTAAATTCCGACAATAAATGTTCGGTCCACACTTAGGGAATAGAGGGAACATAATTTCTGGTTGATATGTGTGACTGTGTGTAGAGTAATATTGTTTGATGTGTAGCATGATGAGGTTTTACCCAAGTCAAAAACTGGTTTTTTGCCCTCGATATGCCTACCATTGAACTATTTCTCATGCGATTTGCGTTGTCGCATGATGCATTTCGATCCATGTCAGAAATTGATCACCTCCCAGAGGGTACCTGGTCCTTGGCACAACCGTCCTGGGAAACCGATGGGGAAGCGAGAGGTGCTGTGCTATTCCAAGAGGTTATTGATTTTCAAGTGATCTGTTGTAGGTTGTTAGTCTAGTCAAGTACACTATGAAATCACATTGTTTCTAATTGAACCCATCCCCTAAATTTAAATTTTTTGTTAAAGTTTGTTTGGGAAAGTGACCATGAGTAAACTCAATCATTCTTTAACCGATTTTTGATTTTTAAATGGTTTTGGAAAGCAAAATTTCAAAGCTTTCGGAAAATATACACCTCAGAATTCTATGAAAATTATCTTCAGAATTTCCTTGAAATGCTTCTCAAAATTCTCATAGGAGAATCTCTTAGAATATGCAAAAAATGTCCAACCAAATCCTCCCAAACTTTTTGATATTTCTTAAAAATACTCATTGAAACTATCCTAAAACTAACTTAAGCTTCTGCATAGTTTTTTTTTGCTATATTAAGAATTAAATTCCATTGGATTTATTATCCATATTTCGTTGATTTTGATTTCACATTCCACACTGATGCTTTTTATCCATACAAAATACTTTTATGCTATTCATACAATTATAAAGCTCATATATATATATATATATATATATATATATATATATCCCTGACTCCCTGTTATTGCAATGCAATCTCTCAAGATTTTCAAAAGAGATCAATAGTCACTTAGAGCGTCCAGCTGCTACTTCAAAATCATCCAATACATCATCAAGTTTCTATTCAACCCCCAAACCAATTTTTCGGGAGATCTGTCGTGTTACTAAGCGCCCTTCAGATACTTCAAAGTCATCCAAAAAATCATAAAGTTTCTAAATACACCTCGAACGCCCTGGAGTTGCCCTATTGCTACTTCTAATTCATCAACACCTCAAACGTTCCGCTGCTGTAGATCAAACTATCATAATTTGCTACTTCAAAGTCATCCAAAATATAATGAAATTTCTTGAGACTCCTCTAACGCCCTACTTGTGGAGTAAGGAAAAAACTCTTTTAATGAATGGAATACGAATGGAACTCTTTTTCTATATGGTTATCTTAGGCTTCAAAGTGGAGTTTAAATTTTCCGGTCATTTTTGGATACCCAATCAGGAAATAGCGGATGGTTTTCCACTTAAATCAATACGCCTCTAAGTTATGAGACGCCCTCCCTATTGGTTGGCTGGCCCCCCTTATGAAGAAGTCTGTTCACGCCCATGATCGTTAGGTGTAGTTTCAGGATTGTAGCCATTCATCATTAAGTTTTCCTCGTGGACAGAATTTCCTTGTAATGCTCCTGGGAATTCCTTCCGATTTGCTTTTGAATTCCCTTGAATAGTACTCATAATCTCCATAATAGTTTCTTCAGATCTACCTTAGAAATTACCTTTAGCGTAAGGTGGGGTCGAACGACCTTAGATGAGAATATTTAAATTTCTCTAAACTTCAAGCATTTGGAAACAAATTAATTCTGTGTATGGATCCCTCATTCAAGGTTTACAACTGTCTCTCTTACAGAAATTTGATGAGTTTTCAGTCCATTCGTAGCAAGAACGATTTTTTTTCGGAACAGCGTTCAAAACGAAAGTTTTCCCCACCGGTGACTCTCTGTCACCGGTGAGGTGACAATTGTCACCTCACCGGTTAGCGAGAGAGAGAGAGTCACGTAACTC
Organism: Ochlerotatus camptorhynchus; assembly: GCF_037179485.1. Classification (NCBI taxonomy): domain Eukaryota; kingdom Metazoa; phylum Arthropoda; class Insecta; order Diptera; family Culicidae; genus Ochlerotatus; species Ochlerotatus camptorhynchus. The sequence continues at coordinate 815,717 of NW_027040529.1, read as the reverse complement.
GCAGAATAGGGGGACCCATGATGGTGTGAATAACATAAAGAAACCACATATTTGTTTCCAGATATTCTCAGAACTTGAAGAACAACGTTTCCACTCAAAAATAGCGTTTTCCCACAACAAATGCAATAAGTTCACAATTTTGTCTAGGTTTTGTCACATTCTGCTCCATTTATGGTGTTTTAGCGTAAATAAATGCGCTTTAGATATTTGTGAATGATTACATGTGTTTGAGACACGACGTGAACTTTTGCCCCACTATAGGCAATTGTAGCTAACTTAGGACATTTCAAAAGTCTGATACTCCTTAAATTATCTTCAAGAAAAACGCAATTATGCCCTGTCATAAAATTACTCCTTCACTATTGAATTTGTCTCGTTGTACGTCCCCAAAGTTGGTACAATTGTCATCCCGAAACACACTTTTGCCTATAATTCTTCGAAAACGCCACCATTTTTTGTGATTTTTTGGGGGAAATGGCTCTAAAAGGTCTTCCAAACAAGTGCCAAAACAATGAATTTTATTTTGCACAGGCGTAGAAAACCTCAAAACGAACTTTTGCCCCACCTTACTCTAATTTATTGAAAATCTCCATAGAAATCCTTAATAATCATCTCTAGAATTCCTTTAAAATTCTCCTCAAGAGTCATTTGGCATTCTCATCATAGGGGAAATGGCTCCTCTAATGTTAGCTTATGGATCTAAGATTGGGCCTATCGCTAAAAATCTGCTATTTATCAATTTTATCTAGATGGATGCGTCATTGAGACGGTACTAATGGATACTTTTGGCCGCTGTCAGAATTCTAAAATGTCAATAGGATCAAAATATGAAAAACTGGCCTAGCCTCAAATTATTGAAAATTTTCTCATGTAATCTTCCTCATTCCAAATATTCAAATGTTATTCTGTGAATCTCATTGTTTTATATCAAAAAAGATATATGCTCAATCTAATTCGTATGATTTACAATGTAACTTAGGTAAATTTCAAAATTCACAGAAACTATACAACTTGCAAATTTTAGCAGCTCCACTCCAAATGACGAATCAGAAAAACTTGACCTGTCCCGATTTGTATGAAACTTTACATAATTGTTTGTTAAGGGCGATGATTCACATTGTTGCTAAAATTCGGCCTATTTAGATCTTGTAAAGTTTAAAAAATGGCGTCTTTGAAATGAAAAAAATATATATATATATGTAGCGCAGGAACGGCACTTTTGAACGAAATGTCGTCTGTAACAAAGTTGTAGAGAAAAATAATGTTTTTTTTTTGGGAAAAATATAAAAAAATGGTTTTATTAATTTTAAGTAAAAATTAAATAAAAATGGTAAAAACCTGAAAAGCTCTAAATGCTCTTGTCCGATATTTTATTTTTTTTAAAGCTCTTGTAAAATGCTAGCTTTTGGAATATCATTTTCTATGAAAAAAATACCCAAAAAAGTGTACTAACAAAAAGATTAAAAATTAGATCACAATTTATTGTTCTACGATTTTTGTCTGTTCTCGAGAGTTCATGGTTTTGATCATTTCAAAAGTTTGCATTTATCATGACCTTTTTTATAATTCAAAAATTTTGAGATATTTTGTTGCTAAACAAACGAAGCATATTTTTCTTATGTAAAAAAAAATCTGCTGAGCGCTTTATCGTCATCAAAATAGAAATAAAAGTAGGAACATTTTGAGATATTTGCATTTAAAGTTTTCAAATTAAAAAATTGCAGAGTTGTCAACAATGTAGAAAAAGTAGTACGTTTAAGTCAATTCACTGTCTAATTTGAATGGAAGACTGCTTGACTTAGCCTTCATCAGTGATCCGGATAACGTTAATCATCTTGAGCCTCCGGTCCCTCTACTGGATATCGATCATCATCATAAGCCATTCATCTTACGACTTGATGCCGAGTGCAATCCGCCCATGTTATCGGACTGTGATTCGTATCCACCTGAATTGGATTTCAGGCACTGCGATTTCGGCTCGTTGAATAATAAACTGTCCACTATCAATTGGCAACAGATTCTGGATGGTGTTTCTGTCAACGCTATTGCTGACCAATTCCACGACAATCTGTATGAAACACTCTATGCGTGAGTTCCTCTCCGAAGGCGTGTTACGAGGTTAACCTCAGTGCGACCCTGGTGGAGCCCTGAGCTACGTAATTTGCGGAACGTATTGCGTAAGTCGCGCAAATGCTATTTCAGTACCAGAATCAACGAGAGCAAAAATAGTCTCCGATTAATCGAAACGAGATACAACGGACTGTTGAAGTCTAGCTATGGGGAGTACGTCCAGCGAACGCAAGCGAATCTGAAGCAGCACCCATCGGCGTTTTGGAAGTTCGTGAAATCACTCGAACTCACTCACGTCTGGTAATCGTATTCCGGACATAGTTGAGTTTAACGGGATCGCTGCTAGCTCCCCTGTCGATATTGCTAACTTGTTTGCGAGCTTCTTCCAATCAGTTTACAACACAAATTCACCACCTCTGAATCCTTCAAGTTTCGATCGCATCCACGAGTACAACCTGAATATCCCAACGTTGCGCTTCTCACTGGACGACGTTATGAAAGTCTTGAATGACCTCGATGTTTCTAAAGGCCCTGGGGTAGATGGTATTCGCCCATCCCACGCTCACTCGCTTCTCCGATCTCCTGCATATTCTCTGCATATGCTCGGTACAATGTGGTTCATCCTATAATATCGGAGTTCCAGCATGGGTTTATCCAGCACCGCTCTACTACTACAAATTTGCTGTGCTACACTAATACTCTGTTTCGAGAGGTTGAAGCCCGGCGACAGGTGGACTCCATTAACATCGACTTTTCAAAAGCATTTGACACAGTGCCACACGTGTACGCTACCTAAAAATTAAGAACTATTGGATTCTCTACTTGGTTAGTTGAGTGGATTCTCTCTTACTTGACCGACCGCCATTCCTTCGTTTCGATCAATTCTGCACGCTCGAAGGCCTTTGCAATTACTTCGGGAGTACCGCAAGGAAATGTGCTCGACCCAACGCTGTTTGTCCTTTTCGTCAACGATCTGTGCCTTCAGATTTCTTCATTTAAGCAAATGTTCGCCGACGACCTGAAGATGTTCAGAGTCATCGCGACCGTACTCGACTGCCTCGCCCTGCAAAATTACATAAATGGGCTACTCCTATGGTGCCAAGAAAATGGTATGAGTGTCAACATAGGAAAATGCAAGGTGATATCGTTTTCCCGTCGAAGCACCACCGTCAACCACCAATACACAATTAATCATTTTGTTCGACCATTTTCCACAGAGATGGCGCTGTTCCGCTGGTAGGAAGTGATGAAATTCCCCATATAAAAATTGAGAGAAGTGGGAATAATTCGCTTTCGGTGCATATTCAGGTCAACAAAAGTGAACGACAACCTAAAGAAATTAGTCAGGGGCTTTGTCGTTCAGTTTTTTCCCGGAAATTAATGCTAAACAAGCTACAATTAAATACAAATGATTTTTCCCCATACAATTTTACCAGCTTTACTACCAGTCCCCAGAGAGCCAAAAAAATTCAAAATTGAGAGAGAAATTCTCTCTCACGAGCTCAATCTCTCAACATGCCATGTATTTTGTTGACACTCGATTTGTGATTTCCCTTTCACAGATTACAAAATAGAGTACCTGACGCTACAAAACATGTCTGGTACCTCTATATATGCATTTGCTTTAACATTTGAAGTCCCTCCTTTTTTAGATAATCTGCGCAAAAGATACTTTATGCCCCGCCCATACATAAAATTCGGCGGGAAATTCTTTGAGGGGTGAGCTATTTTGTGTGCAGAATGTGTAAAAAAGGAGGGACTTTGAATAATAATCTAACTGCATATATAGAGGTACCAGACATGTTTTACACTGCAGTGTCCTCTGTGAACAATTAACGGAAAACAGATTGTGTGTAGTTTCCGATAGATGTCACCGCAAACAACAGCAGTGACATCTGATGGAACATGAATGCAGAAGCTTGACAAAATGATCAATTGGATCCGTGTCATTAGAGCGTGTTACTTCAATGTGTGATCTTGGTGTTACTATTGACTCGAAGTTAAGATTAAACGAACATGTTGCACTTGTCACGGCTACAGCTTCTACGGTTCTTGGATGCAGCCGACGCTATACGTGGCAGTTTACAGACATTTTTGCACAAAAAACATTGTTCTGTACTTTGGGACGTAGCATCCTGGAATACACGGTCTCTGTCTGGACACCTTATCACGCATCGCTGATCATCAGAGTCGAAAGAATTCAGAAGGTTTTCATTCGATTCGCGCTGCGCAACCTTCCATGGAATGACCCGCTAAATCTGCCTGACTATACTGCACGCTGTTTGCTGATTGATTTGGAAACCTTACGTGCTAGGCGCACAAACATTCAGCAACTAGTTATTTTCGACTTACTGCGTGGCAACATTGTCCTCAACTACTACAGGATGTCCCTCTATACGTTCCACACCGACAGTTGAGGAGCTCACAACTTGTCGCTGTGCCGGCTCACCGGACTGGTTACGGTTTCAACAATCCATTCGACGCTTGTCTGCGAGCTTTTAACGATACTAACGAGGATTTCGATTTTTTGATTAGCAAAAGTACTTTTAAAAATTTGATTAAGAATATGAGGTAAAGTAGTCTGCACGATTTTTATTTTTTTATCGAAGATGAAACAACAAATAAATAAATAATAAAATGCTTTAAAAAGGATAGCCATTATCATTTGTATCTTTATTAGTTTTAGAGATATGTAAAAATTAAAAAAAGGTGTTCATTAAAAATCGCCAAAAATGGGGATCAGTTGGCGGTCAGCACAAAACTATAGATTTTTTTTTAGTTTTGGCCTAAAATAAATTGACCCCTTAAATTTGGTTCAAATCTGATAGAGTCGATGCATTTGCTCGGTCACTTGAGATGGAACGACCCATATAGAAAGTAGAAAGCGAGCAAAGGACAATTTTGAGGAAGGTACTAGATATGATTATTCATATGACGCCGCAGTTTGTTGACATAGCCAACAACTTTTGCATGGCAGAAGAAGTAAGTTGAGCTAGATGTAATCGGCTGAAATGAAATATAAACATGTATTTTAATTATACCCACGAAAGATTTCGTACAATCTTACGCCTTCCTGCTGGAGTATTCCGAGATTTCTGTCTTTTGTTACAAGCACTTCCACTGAACACAACACGCGAAAATGTTCTAATATATAATATAATATACACTCAGGTCTTTTTTTACACGGGGGATACGTACCGTGTAAAAAAAAACCTACGAGATTTTGATTTTTCGCATGCTTAAATGTTTTAAAAAAATCGGATTTTGATGCCATTTGTAATTAAAGCATGATATGGTCCATACAGCCATATTTTAAAAATTTCTGTGTTTACACCAAAAATTGTGATTTTTTTCTAAGTATGCCATTCGATTACCTATAGCTTGAAACGGATAATGTGATTGGAATCAAGTCGATAGGTTGTATCGTTGTCGAGAAATCGTTAAAAACGTACCATGTAAATCGTGACAAACCGTGTAAAAATAACCGTGTAAAAAAAAACCGCGTAAAAAAAACCGTGTAAAAAAAGACTTCAGTGTAATATATTTGGTATGGTATGGTATTTGCTTGGAAATCATTATGCACCAGTGAATTTCTTCACCTTTATATGACATCTATGTTAGAGTGCCATAACTTACATTAATTTTCTTTACAAAATACACGAAGCACTCAGTTTTAGTGCTAAAGTATGTTCGCCGACAAGAGAGAATCAAACTTATAAAGTAGGTTGTCCGGTCCCAAAACACCTATTTGAGACTCTACCCGAGCAAAATCTGAGATCAAATTGAAATCTAAATTTGATGTTGTGATTTCGCTGATAATGATTGCTCAGGTTGCTGTCATTTTGGTCGTTTTAACGGTTAAAATATCAAAATTGAGAGCAACAAAATCTTCCTATGACATCACATTGAAAACTATTTCTGCTATCAGTGAGAGAAAACTGAAAACTCAATTTGATATCAATTTTTCCTGTTGTTAACAAAACAAGTATTCAATTTGATGTTGTGCTAAGGCAATGAAAACAAACCCGCAAGAACATATTTTTGAAGAGCAAATGTACAGCAAAATGAAAACAAAATTTATTAATTGCATAAACTGAAATCAAATTAGGATTTCAGTTTGATGTTGATATTTTGATGCTGGACTTTGCTCGGGTAGCCAACATTTAGGCTAAATTTTGATGATTTTGGTTTCTCTCATGATTATCCTTCTAAGGAAAAGTTATATTTATATTTTTTCCTAGAAAGAACACACCTTACGGTTCGAGTAGCCGATAAAATTTTGAACTATCATGCAATTTTTCATTGCATTTCATTATTTCGACGAAATTGAGATCCATATATGACGAACTATCGCGGGACCATATGATTTTTGTGAGTTTAGAGTTGATTTTACTCCTGAGTTTTTGTTTACCCATAAGTCTCTATATAAGCTCTACTGACAATACTTTCTATTTCCCATTTCAGACCTACCAAAAATCGAGAAACGGATATTCTCGGCCCAATGCGGAATCGTTCCTCGTCGGCGAATGCAGCCTCCAAGCCAACCCAGATGTTGGTGCGCCGGCAAACGCACACCGGTCAGAAGCCCATCAATTGTTCGCCCTCTGGTGGTGAGTCGCATAAGTTCAGATCGCTCTATTTAATAACATACTACTATTAATACTACTACTACTACTACTATTGCTACAACACACTTTTTGAGAAACCCTCTACTGTTCACCTTCTTTTCCGTGTACCTTCTTTTCTTTATTGTTATGTGATGATCACACTGCGCTCCACTAGGGAGGCACATAGAGTAGCTTTTCGTTCCTTTCCTCTTGCATTTTCATTTTCTATTTTTTCACTTTAGTTGATTTATTTAGTTTATGTTTTCTGTCCTGTTTTCTTTATTTTCCAATGCAACGCACTACCTTAGATTTCCAAGCGTTTTTTTTTTTGTCACACTTTTGTTTTATTTTTGAATTATATATAAGTATCATTTTATTAGCCAATCAGTAGTGAAATAAAGTAAATAATAATTTGGTTTTCTAGTGAACAGTTCCTAATTCAATGTAGGTGATGTTGTGATACTCATAGGTTTTATTTGGTGTTTTACATCTTCTTCTTTAAATGGATTCTTTTATTTTGCGTTATAGTTTTCTTGTATTTTTTTTTTATTTTTTTTTTTTGGTTTTCTTGTTCGAGTAGCGCGCACAGTAGTGGATTGAAGTATTGTTTTTATTTAATTAAGTTTATTCCCTTCTCACTTTAATTACATTTTTATTTATTTCTGTGGGTTGCAAAATTCCCATAAAGCAAAGCACAATTACAACAAAATCGGACGATGAAACTTGTTCTGATTATCCAGTTTGGTGCAAGTTTGTTTTTGTATATATGAGTTGTTGTCTTTTGGGTAAATTCTACGGTGAAAAATTAGTTTAAAATATCAAACATGAAAATAAATTTTTATTTAATTAATTTGTTTAGAATGGTTCGAAGATAAGTATGTAAAAAAAGTTGATTGAATACATTTCGAACTATTCTAACATCGATGCAGCGTACACAAGCAAAGTTAAGATTGGAAAAGACAGTAAACCATACAAAATGAAATCACCCCCTACCACCACCCAACCCTCAACAATTGGAGTAGATCAAACCACTAGTGTTAATCCATTTAATTTTGCTGCATCTTACAGAAGATCAAAGATCCCCACATGCATCCTATGCACAGAGTTCCGAGTCCTCTTCGTCGGCCACTAGCACTAATACAGTAGTAATGGTCCCACAAAACCCAAATTACAGTCAAAATTCGAAAGCCAATCAAAACCAACAACCGAATTCGGACAAGCCATGCACGTCTACTACCCCTGTCCCTGCCATCGGTGCGAGTTACTCGGCTGCCGGTAGTAGCCAGACAATCGGCGGTGGGCACCCCGGTGGCGGCGGTATCTCCTATCCTTCTCCCACCTCGTCCTACTGCAAGAGTGCCATAAAAAAACCCAAGTTGGCCCCTCCCCCGGAGGAAGAAGGCAGTGCTTCGTCCCTGTGCTCCTACACTTCCATCCGCCAACCGACGCCGACCGGGGGCACTAGCAATCCACCGCCCCCGATGCATCACACTGGGCCTCCTGCTGGTGCCGTCACCAGCAGCACCACCACCAGTGTAGTGGGTACTAACGGCAGCAGCGGCCCGATCGCGACCACCATCACCACCACCTCGGTAACCACTGAGCTTCCGTGTTCGCCGAGTGACCATGGTACGCCAACTCTGTTTATTCTCGCATCTCGCATCTATCTAAATACGTTTTTTTTTACTTAATTTATCCTGTACTAAAACTACTATTCACTTCCACTTTCCACCCTAAGTTTGATTTTCGTTCGCTGTCATCAGTTATTCCCAAACAGGGTCTTTTCGAGAAAACCCCCATTTTCAGGGAAGCTCGCTGTTCGGCTAAGCCAGCAGCGGGGTTTCTCCGTGGAGTAGGGGGACGACGTGCGAATCAACATGTTTGGAAGTACACTGGATTTTACATACCAACCTACCTGTGACGAGTCTTAGTTTATTATCTCTCGCTTCTCATTGTTATCCATTAATTGTGTTCGAAAGGGATTCACTGAAATTAAATATTTGGTTCTATCGGTGATATGAACGAAATTAAGCTGTTGAATGTTGGCCCCTTAAATATAGTTCACCGATTAATTAATCTGCGCGTGTGTTATCAGCGGTACTGTTGAAGGTTGTTTTGGAGTAAATCGTTATCAGAACCGATTGGCTCTGCAGTCTTGGGATGGATCAAAAATGTGTTGTGAACGAAGACAGCATAACAAGTTTTCGATTAATTCCAAGATTGAAGAGCTAATCCCTAACCTCAATTGTGGAATAAGATAAATTTAGGCAGAACATAAACGAAACAGTGACTGGAAGCAGCGATTTAAAAAAAGATCTCAAATTCGAAGAGAATCTAAGGACGAATTTCATGAAGCTTTTGAAGTGTTCTGCAGAGAATCTCTGGACAGATATAAACAAATGGTCTCCCAGAGATAATTTCAAATCAATTTACAAGCATGATGAACAGAACTCTGTGAAGGGGAATGATTCTAAAGGTAATGCTTGAGAGCAATCAACTCAAACAAACAATCAAAGCAAATTTGTATGGACAAATTTTGCTGACTTCGAACGTGTGGCAGAACGGAATTCAAGATCCAGGAAACATGCTGCTGTCTTAGTAATTACACATTTAACCTAATGATCTCTTCGGCTCAATGGCATTCAGTTTTATGCTTAATAATACATTTTTATCGCTAAACTGGGAAATTTTTCCAAAATTCCGGGAAAAATACCAGAAAATAGCTAATTGAGATTTACTGGTCACCATGACTTTAAATAAAACTTACACGACAATTCAGCCGCTACCACTGGTGGAGCCTTCTTGATAACGTCCAGCAGATTCACAAATTTCAATAACATATCTGGCCTGAATATTGACAGCGATAGCCCATGGTGTCTGACAAATGTTTAATGAGTTTACCCAAGCAACATTGCAAGTTTTATCGAGGTTTTAAAGCTGCTACAAGTCTAAATCATGGTCTACAGAATCCTTATAAAACCAAAATTGTTACTTCGGTAAGGACCCGGACGGAATAAGTAAAGCATGAACCATTTAGAAATGCAACAACAATTTCCGGTTATTACAGCGATCCTGATGGACGGATTTTGAAACTTTTGACTACTACGTATTCACATAAACAATATCAAATAATAGGAGTTTTTTTTTCTACGCAAACTCCAGCTGTTACGCCACTGATAATAAATTATAACGCGCAGGCGAAGATAGCCGCGACGCAGAGGTGGTAACAAGCCTTTTTTTCTTTTAAAAAAATTTCACTATGAAAACAAATGGGGGGAAAATGTCGTGACATTTTCCCTATATAAATGTCACCATGAAAACAAATGGGGGAAAAATGTCGTGACATTTTCCCTATATAATTTCTATGACATTTACCACCTCTGGCCGCGAGATAGCCGAGATGCATAGGAACAATTTCCCGTGGAAAATAAATAAGCATTTTTCTTCTACTGTCACTCAGATCGCTCTAGTTTGCGCACTTTTCACCACTGGAGTAACTCAAAAGTAAACAGTATACCAACTGTGAAGTCCATATGGCTATTTTTATTAAATTTAGCTGCGCTTGAATTTGTAATGACAGTAGCCGCCAATGTTGGATTTATCATGGTAAAATAATTTCAGCATACAAGAGGAAAGCGAAAATAATTGTGTACAATTATCTGGAAAACCAAAAATTGTTGCTTTTCTCAAGACTAACTTCTAATTTATTTTAATACTGCCGTACTCTAACGGAACTATTTACTTACCCTCTTCTAAGACCATTCTCCAGATAATAAATTATCACACTAAAGCTTCATGTTAGGAAAATATATAGTTTTGAGTAGAATTTCAAGAAAACCCTGGATTGAATTCAAAATCAATTTTAATGAAAACTCATAGGAATTTCTGATGAGCAGGACTCATGTGAACTTTAGAGGAACATCCCAAGGACATTCGGAGGATAATTTCATGAAGTTTGTGGGAGCCAGTGTTTGGAGAAAACTTAAAAACTCAAGTGAGTTTATGCGCCTGTCAGTTTTACCTGGCAAAATTCAATAGCGAAAAAATCACAGATGATTTTTCAAGTTCAAAAATTCATTGCTTTATATTTTGACGCTATTCATTGTTATAACTATTGTTTTTGCATCAGGGGATGAAAAATTAACACAACATTCATAAGCATGCTGTCAATTGACGTTTAAGTGGTTTCTCTGAGTTTTAGGCTGGAATGAATTGTCTGCGATGTGAGTGTGAGTTCGTGAATATGCAGTCATGATCATCATGAGTTTTGCTTGCCATATTCACACGCGAGATTGTTTTCTCAGATAGGCTCAATGAATAAGATTTGAGAATGATTTTCCGAACACTGGTGGTAGTAATCGAATCGAGAGAAATCGAAATTTTCGGGATATCTGAAAAGAAATTCGACAAAAGAATTCCAGAAAAGTTTTCCAAACAAAATATGAGGATAAAACTATTCCTTAGTTGTGAGGAATTCAATTTAATTCTTAGGAGACTTTCTTTGAGAATAGAATGCCAAGGGAAGGACCAGGGTGGGTAAAATCATCATTCAAATGATATTTTTTCGCTCTCATACGCTCCAAATTACAAGCTCCTTTGAAATTGCGAGAATATTCACACCATGCAAAAATGAAGCTGAGAGTTGACTCTACACAAAAATAATACCGTTTCACATCGTTTTTTTAGAAAGAGAAAGTATAGTTTCCCCTCCCTCTTTGCTCTTCACCGATGGCGGACACAAAGCTACTGCTGCCAGCAGTAACGATAGTTTCGTGTCGCGTTCGGATGTAAAGCAAAAATAATGAAACTCAAACTCACCACGGTTATGGTTAGAATTGTAGCTGGTGAGTTTTGTTAATACTCGTTGATACTCGTAGCTATACAAAATCACAGCTTGCAATATCATCAGCAGTTGCTTGGTTTTTGATTTTTTTCTACGAAAATCAAGCGTGAGCATTGGTGTGTTTTAATTTTTTGTTATTTTCCCACCACTGAGAAGCAGTGAGACTCAGAAGGAAATCTGAAACTTATTCAATAGAAATTCGGATAATCTTTCCAAAGCGTTTCTTACTGAGCAGAATTTTAAGGTAATTCCGATGGAAATTCTTAAAAAAAATTAAATTCGGAGGATAGTTCCAACGAAATTTATGTTGTAGAATATTTCAATGGAATTGTGAGAAGTATGCTTAGTAAATTCTGGTGATATTTTTAAGGGAATGCAAAGAAGCGTTCCAAGTGAATCCTGATGAATGTGGGCGTCTTAGTGGAATACCTGTTTAATGAGAGAGGATTAGTATTTTCCATTTAATTCCACTACTTTATTTGCTTATCCTTGACAGATACGCGTATTTCGTCTACAATGTGCAGACTTCTTCAGTGTCTTGTACTAATACTCGACTAGTCGAGTACTAGCCGAGACTAGTCGAGTATTAGTACAAGACACTGAAGAAGTCTGCACATTGTAGACGAAATACTCGTATCTGTCAAGGATAAGCAAATAAAGAAGTGGAATTAAATGGAAAACACTAATCCTTCTCTCTCTCTCATTATGTTCCAAGGGAATTTTTAGAAAAATTCCATGAGAGTTTCTGGAGAATACAAAGCAAATGCTGAGTAGAACTTCAAGTCAATTTTCATGAGAAACCTCCGTTGAAGATGGAATGGACTATTCTGAGGTCTACTTCCTGAAAGTTCCCAAAATTTTCCTAAAGTTATTAAAATTGCCTTGAAATTCTTTTGAAAGTATCAAGAAAAAGTATCTAAATTAAAAAAATGCTCTTGAATTTCTTGAAGATGCTTCATAAAAGTTCTCGCTTTTTTGATTAATTAATGGAATTTCATTAATGTTCATCAACTTAGCGAAATTTTCGCAACTTTATAAAATTCTTGAAATGTATTTGACATAACACTATTTAAAATGTTCACACTTTTTCCAGATGTTCATGTAATTTTTATTGCGTTTCAGAAATTCTCTCGGAGCTTTGCTGAAATTTCCGAAAGTTCCCTTAGTTGCTTGAAACTTCTTTAAGGTTTCTGCAATTTCCTTGACATTATTTGAACTGCCCTTTTATCCTGATAAGATGATTCTCTGATTTGTCTTGATGTTCTCGGAGCTTCCCTGAAGCCCTCGACTCAATTGAAGATCTCGGTTCTGCTCTGAAATAGATGAAATTCCCGTAAACATCCTTAAAATTCCCTGAAATTCCCTGGACTTATGTAAAGTTCCTGAAATATTTCTGAAGTTTCCATAATTTTTCTAAAGGTCTCTGTACTTCCCTGAAATTCTCGGATCATCTGAAGGCTTCTTGATTTGTTTCCTCTTTCGGGACATAAATCCACTGCGACCAGTTATTTGATCGATTGTGGTATTCCCCATTTCCTTAGTTCAGGGCATGTCGTATTACATCCAGTGAGAAATGATGAAGTATTCGGTTTTGATACAGTTGTCATTCTTACCTTTATCGCAAGGTTCCAACTTTAATTGAAAGGTGTCGCTTGTTATACCCTTCGGAGTGTTGGAATACCCTCCAAAGGCGCGCCACTTTGTTAGTCAAAAACGGAATCCTTCACAACAAAATCAAACAATAACACCGATAATGACCATGCATTTGAATCCTAGTCTTAACCACTTCAAACTAGCGAACAGCGAATAAAAACGAACTACGATTGAAAAATAACTACCTAACTCATGTTTTCCTTGTTTTAAGATCATCCTCGGTGGACAAAGCCGAGTCTTGTCATTATCTACAAGGAATAACACATAAAAAGGACTAAGATGTGTTCTTATGATAACAAATAAATCCTGTTCCCATAGTTTGAAGTAGTTCGGACTAGGCTTCGGTGGTAGATCTTAATGCCAAAAACGCTCCACGAAAAGGTTATCTACCAGGTGTTACTGGGCTACTGATGAACTTAGAACTTCTTAAAAGTTTCCGCAATGACAAAGGCTAGCAAAATCAAGCATCGGATAGGTGAACTGTGAACCGTCAACTGACCTAACTCGAACCCCTCGAACTACGATTTGGTCGAAAAGTTTGGTGCAACTCGTAGTATCTTGCGGCGGATTCGTCTCCGGAAGGCTTGCAGTCCTACCGAGCCAACAAACAATCGAAATGCATCCCATAGAGCTTTGAAAAACTTCGCGGAGCTATTCGAACCCAGGTTCAGCTCTGTCCCAATATTAATTTGAGAGTTCGTCAAATTCGTGAATTTGATGAGCAGCATTGCTAGTAAAGCTTGAGCATGAGTATGAGCATGATTTACCACCCGCGGATGCTACTCTGTTATTTCCAGATAAGCTGTAATTACACAGAGAACCAATAGGCGATCCTTGGGACTAGCATTCATCCTCAATATGTAAAAACTTGTGAACTCAAACTAGAAAAGAAGGGGTAGGAATGTGTTGGCGTGACTCTCGCTTTAATGAAAGCCGAGAAATCCTTTGCACTTCTACGAGAAACTTGGATGATCGCTAAAAGGGTTGGGTTTGCAGCAGCATTCGTTTTGATAAACGATATGCTAAATTGATGACCTAACGATCCTATAACGCGATGGAGCTTGGGATTAAACTCACGGTCTTCTGCTTAGTAAGCAAAAACGTTTGCAACTACGCAAACGAGCTCCTTTTATTACAACACACCAATGATCGGTTTGTTGTTATTCCAATGGTATTCACATTAACAAATAAAACGGTTAACGAATCTTGAATGTGGAGGAACTTGAACTTAAACTTATGATTTTCTACTCAGTAAGCAAAATTGGTCGCTCTAAGGCCACCAAGCCCCTCATATCACATCATACAAGCTACAATTGCGTTGTTGTTGTTGCAACCATTCAAAGCCGGCCCCGAGGGTGACGTTGATGACGATGTTAAGCAGCATTGCTAGTCAAGTAGTTAATCTACCATTTCTACATTTCAGCATTTGACATTGGAAAACAATGAAAAACCGCTACTGCTTCAAAAAGAACTATGTTTCGTCAACTGTGTGCAAAATTATTAACAAATGAGCAGTTCGTAAACAAAACTGTGTATGCCAAGCATGCCTGTCAGTGTAAACTTCAACTCGAGGCAGGTTTAAAAAACAAACCAACAAACCCAATCTTGAAACCCAATCTTGAAACCCGATCTAGGTTGGAACCGAATGAAAATCAGATTCGGTATAAGGTTTTTATCACCTATAAGACAATATTGAGCAGTTCCACGCCAAATAACGAATCGGATAAACTCTCCGATATGCATAAAATTTTGCTTAATTAATAGAAAAAGAGAGAAGGATTAATAATTTCCATTTAATTTCACTACCTTATTTCGACAGTGAGGGCATAAGGGCGTATACGCGATGATCGATTCTCTTCATCGATTTTCTCTTTGCATTGCTACAGCTAAGTGAAACAATTTTCTAGAATTTGTTTAATGCAGAGTTTTAACAGGTTGTATTGGCGCCGATAAACGTTAATTCTAGCGAGTTATTAACAAAAGAGAAAATCGACGAAGAGAATAGATCATCGCGTTTACGCCCTTGTGCATGCTTACTGTCGATTTGCTTATCCTTGACAGATACGCGTATTTCGGCTGCAATGTGCAACTGGTCGAGTATTAGTACAAGACACTGAAGAAGTCTGCACATTGTAAATGTGTGTAAATGTGTAAATTACCAATCCTTATCTCTTTCCTTATACATGTATTCCACTAAGACGTCCACATTTATCAGAATTTGCATAATTGTTGTATTATGTGCAATGATTCACATTTTTGCTAACATTCGGCCATTTCAAATGTTGTAAAAATTTAAAAATGGCGCTTTTGAATTTTTTCAAAAAATTGTAGCACGGAAACTGTACTTCTTATCGAAATGACGTCCGAGACAATGTTTTGAGAAAAATAATGTTTTTCTGGTAAAAATATACAAAAAAATTGTTTAATAATTTCAAGTAAAATATCTCAAAATGTCGAATTTTGAAATAAAAAAAATTAAAAACTCTTGCTTTTCATGAGTTTTTAATTTATTTTTTTTTTGGATTATGGACATACTCGGAACTTTACAAAACGTAATGTCTCTATTCATTCCATTTCCTGACTGCCCAGTTTTTGACAGTTGTTATTAATACAATGGTATGAGGTCAAACGGGTTCAGTTAATTTAAATGACCTCAATTTTCGGCAAATACTAAGGGGATACCTACTAAAGGTAAAACGTAGAGATCAAAAACACCACTCATATGAAAACATGGTTGATTGGGATTACCTCACTGGTACACGACTGAGGTACTCACCGGCTCATAAGTCGGAGTCCGAAAAAGGACCGGAATGTCTTCAAAATCCAAATAAATCTAGATAGAGCTGGAATTAGGGCGTAGCAGCTACGCAAACCAACATAACCAACATTTCCCTACCCGATGGTGTTGTTGATTTGCGTTGGCAAGCCTTAACTTTCTAGAAATCGTCAAAAGAAGTCATTGTTTACAAAAGCTGTTACGCCCGAATTTCAGCTCTATCTAGATATATGGTTTGAATCCGAATACGTGCAATTACCGCAGTTCCATTTCTAAATGGTCCATGCTTAATGCCATACCCTAAAACTGTACTTCTCTTTCGAATATACATCCACATCTACTCCAAAACAACCGACAACGGATGATGAACACGAAACTGTTATCCGTCTCTTGACCGTCTATCAATCCCTTTGTTTTCAGGCCGAATGTCAACCCAATGTTCATACTCGCCATAAGTCCCGCTTGATGTTTTTTTTTTTTAATTTCAAAAATTGTCATCTCCTAACACATACAAAATATCTTCCGTTAAATATCCCTTTCCACCATGATATCACAACTTATAACAGCATCCCCAAAATTGACCCCAATCATCGTCTAATAATCCCGAAGGCACTCAGTGGGAAGCAAGCTTCATTTACGTTTACCTTTTTTTTTTGTTCGATGGACACCGAAGGGACTTTAGTGTGTATTTACATTAAAGCATAAAACGCAAAAGCTGACTACTGCTGCTAAACTTTGCATATCTCCTAATACGACGATCGATCGAAAGCGCGAACAACAACGAAATAAGCAAAGTGCAAATTATAATTTTTCACTGTAGTGCATGCGATGCTTGGTTGAGTTTGAGCATTTTCTCGTGAGATGTAGCATGATTTCAGGAGTAGACATCCTTGGTGGTGCTTGCCAGTACATGTGTAAATGTTGTAGATTGCTTTGTAGAAATTGTAGTTATTAATTTTGCGCTGCTGTAATGGTTAGCTTCGACATAACAATTTATCCTCATATAGCGAACACATCATAACAGCTTGAAAAATGTTTCAACTTCTGTCATCACTCATTCATGTTGTCATCCTGGCTGTAGGTTTCGTTCATGGTTTTATTTTACATTCTAACTCATCAGACAATTTTGAACACAGCATTTGTCCTGCCCGTTTGGTGGACCTCAAATCATCAATATATCGCAGCGCCAGTGCTTCCAATTTCAACGACGGTGATCTTGCTGAAAACCAGTGCACCAACTCTCAGAACGTAAACAATTATCAAAATATTGCTTGAAATGGATAGATATCGAGTTAACTAGAAGATTATGTGCATTTTGCAACCGATTCGATTATCAATATGGCATTCCATCTAGTTATGACGGTTGGTGCACAGGTGAGGTTACGCGACGCCACTACTGAAAACATATTAGGGGTATTGACTACGCGCATTCTAAACATATACACTGTCGTCCATTGAAGTGTAATGTGACGCATTTACGAGGGTATATTTTTACGATACGCTTTGTTAATACTCCTATTGTTTTTTTTTCATGTGTATGTGTGTTCAATTCGACAGTGGTATTATGGAAGAAATGTGCTAGCAATACTCCTTGAAATGACAGATGAATGCAGATTTAGTCCGGGAGTTAGAATGTGATAACTCTACTGCAGATCCAACAACCCATTTCAGAATGCCTGATAATTCACGTCCATTCCGAGGTCACTTTCACATACAGTAAGCCCCGCATGTAAACACTGCCGTTATCATATGGATAATGGTACTGCAAACACACTTCCAGATTTCGAAAGGTTATGTTTCGAAATCTGGCACGTATTTAGTACTACAGGAATCCCCCGAATAGCGCGGTGGGTGGTGCTCGGCTGTCCTCCAACCAATTGAGCTGATTTTGTGTGTCAGCTACAGAAAAGCAGGGTGGAGGACAACCGGGAAATTACTCTCCGCGCTATTTGGGGGATTCATGTAATTGGAAATAGGCATTCAATCAGCTAAATCTCATCGAATTCCGCCTCCGAAATAGCACAGGTTTGTTCATTTGCTGGTAATCTAAAAAACATTTCAACTGAGCACAGCATTTTCAAACACTCGCGAAATTATTGAATAAGTTTCCGGGCGTCCACCACTTGCACCTAACACGCATTTTACTGCGAAAATGAAGCGAAAATGAAGCAGCAACAAAACCAAAACACGTCTATTTCATATTGTTAATATTTGTCGTGTTTACAAAAATGACATAAATGCATGATTGAACGCAGCATAGCCCTTGACGTATTCTGGGCGATCGCCATTTTCGCATTGATCAACAATTATAATTCACGATTTCCAAGACCAAGGCAATCAGCTTCGGTATTTAACAAGGTCCCATTAGCCGAGCCCCCCTGCCTGCTGTTGGCCAAGTATGATGTCAAAATAGAGTGCATTGTTATATTTGTTTTTGCTTCCTTCAAGCCCCCCATCAGTAAGTTATTCAGACGAGCTTTAAATCAGCTGGGAAGCATTGCCCATGCAGTTTGGCGACAAATTACCCGCGATCATCTGCCGTTCTTCTCTTTCGCTACTCATAAGACGAAACACAATCTGATTGCGTTTTCCCATCAATCCACATCTCATCAACAGTTCGGCCTCTTGTGTTACTCATCTCGATCTCATGTTCTCATTTTTTACTATTTGAACATTTCTATAGTTAGTAGAATCTATCCGAGTGCACTCCAAAACAGAGATACCCAAACAGGTGCACGGTGTGCAATCTCCAGAAACACACTCACATTTACACAAATACACACTATTTTGGAATTTGGAATTGGCTTATCTGTTTAAAGTTTGGCTTAGAATTAACTCTTCCGCCGTTTTTTTTTTGTCAAAAATATATAATCTAAAAAAATTCAAAATTTAAACACTCCAACAACACCGATCACCAAAATCTCTGTGTCTCTCTTTCTCTCTTTCCCTCGCTCACTCTATTACTGTGAATCCGACCAAAAAAAAAACACAATTTCAACAACCACCAGCGACAATGATGCTGCCCCCATCGCCGTCGCCGTCAATGAGCAAATTTCATCGCTACTATCAGCAGCAGCGTCCGCCGTCGTCTTCGTCGCAGTCGTCATCGACGACGCCAAACGGTGGTGGTGGTTCCGACTCTTCGTCCTGCTGCTCATCGACGGCCAGCATACAGACGGCCATCACCTCTTCGTCGACGGCAACGGCAGTTCCAATGGAGGTGGATGATTCACCTCAACTATTTCCCATGTTGCCACCATCGGTGCCGATAGTTGTCGGAAGTTCTTCGCCCAAGCCACCGGGAGCAGGATCTTCGTTAGCCGGAATAACACGCCATATGCGTATCAACTACAGTAGCCATTCCACCACTAGTCACGCTGCGACCACCACCGGCAGCAGCAGCAATAGTAGCAACACCGCCACAACCGCCTTCTCCAATTCCACGACTACTAACAACACCCTCTTTCTGTCGACGATTCCGTTGCGGCGCTTGCGAAGCTCTCTACGGCGGCATTCGGTTTCAGGTATTTCCTAATAGAAAAAAAGAACCAAATTTAATCTAGGATCGGTTTTAGTCTGGAAAGAAATTCTCGGTGCTTGCTGTTAGTTCGTTTTAACCATTTTCAAATGTTCAGATACTTGCTGCTGCATAACAACATGAGGGAGCATGCATGCTTCTTTCCATCTCTTTCTTATTTCATGATTTTATGAACACAGTGTTTACTGAATGTTGGTATTTAATCAAAACGTTTGAACATATCCGCAATGGAATGTGGCTGTTTGATAAAGCTTGCGTTTGAGCCTTTTTTGGTTGCTGATGACTAACTCATGAGACTTTAATAGTAAAATGTAGACAAGACCGGCGAAGACCCATAAATGTACCCAAGTTAAGTTTAGGAGGTACTTGAATCATAAGATCTATCGATTTATCATTGGCTTAGAAGCTTGAATCCTGCATGTGGAAATAAGGGTTCCAACGTTCCATTTTCAGCGATGCATGCAGCAGGATCGGCACCTAACTTACCTCAAATTTTAGCTTATCTTTTAATGATTACTCTCGTACTGAAAGGTTATAACATCACCTTAAACTAAAATATTGAGTAGAAGGCTCTGAGGGTGTTTTTTTTCTCTCGAAGATGGCTGAGCCGATTTGAGCTCAATCGGTTCCAGTTTGTTTGTATCAAGCTACCATAAAACCCAAAATGAATGTTATTACGATCAGAAATTTGGTTCCGGAGATATGACCAGAAAAGATAAGGTTCGATTCCCGGTCGGGTCGAGGGAATCTTTTGGGTTGGAAATTTTCTCGACTTCCCTGGGCATAGAGTATCATTGTGCTTGCCGCCACACAATATACAAATTCATGCATTGGTATTGGCATCGAAAACTCTCAATCAATAACTGTGGAAGTGCATTTATAGAACACTAAGTTGAGAGCACGCAATAAACTAATATGCGATAAGCAATAAGTTTGATATGTGAGAAAGAATAAGAAGAAGAAGACACAATTGATCACCTGTTTTAATGTTAGATATATCTTAACGGAAAAATCAAAATTTGATGCGGTTTTTTGCATAGGCTCTTAAAGAAATATCTTGTGTCAGTTTATAACTCTACAGCCTCCAAAGTGATACATACTTTCTCAACAGTACGTTTTTTTCTTTTCTGAAAGATGTCCAAAAACGCATTTTGACATGCATTTTTGTAAGGGAGAGTGGACTCCGAGACCTTTCATATAACATTATTTAAATCAGGCTTAACATTGGAAAATGGCACAAAAGCTTCTGTAAACAAAATTTGTAAGAAGAAAAGTTGAGAATTTCTCACCCACTGATGTTGTTGTAAAGGGCCTTACTACATTTGATTACTTTTGATGTTTTTTTTTATGACTTCATGCGTGAAGTTAACGATTTACATAGTTGGGGATGCTTAAGGTTCAATTTACTTTGATGATTTTTGGAAAATTTCAAAAGCAGTTTTTTTCGACGCATTATTTCAGATTGCATAAAACTCGCCACGATTCGATTCCTTTTGATATTTTACAAAAAATGACGCGAGGTTTTTGCAATCTAAAATAATGCGTCGAAAAAAGCTGCTTTTGAATTTAAAAAAAAAATGTATCAAAGTTAATTGAACCTTAACGTCAATATCAAACTTAAAGTGAACACTTTATACGATCTATCGAGGAAATGAAAATATAGAATTGATGGATCCGGTATAGTACGACAGTGTGAAAATTGCACATAGAAAGCAAAAAGCGAGCAAAGGGCAATTTTGAGGAAGGTACCAATCGGACCGAGCATTCCCTTTACCAAACTCACCCGTTGGTGACGACTTGAGTGTGTAACAATCGATAGAACCGTTTCCGCACATCGGAGGTACATGAGCGAATCGGCCATCATTCCTTTTGCCAGTGATGACTAGGGGAAACACCCCACACCAACGGGTGAGTTTGGTAAAGGGAACGCTCGATTCGGTTCGTACCTTCCTCAAAATTGTCCTTTGCTCGCTTTCTACGACTTTACATGGATCCTCAGAATCGAGCGAGTTCAAAAAAGGCTTGCCCTCAGGAATCTACCGTGGCGTGATCGTTCTACCAGCGTATCCCGATAAATCCCGTCTGTTTGATCGAATACGATTCTTCTAGAAGAAGCTTCTAAGCAAGCTTTTGGAAAAAGTTTCTAGAAGTAGCTCTTAGAATAATTATTATTAATATTTTTGCCATTAAGATTTTCCTGATACAGAACAAAGTTTCCTAAAGAAGCTTCTACAAAAAAAAATATCTAAACAAAGTCCTTGAATACTCAATTTTAGGAAAAGTTTGCTCTGAAACATGATGTATTCTCATTAGGGTGGTTCAAAATACCGCTCCACTAAGCTCAATCGATTTCAAATCAGGTCTTGATATTCTCCCAATATGTCAGCTCATTTGGCTGCAGTCTCATACTGCGCTGGCCCTTTGAAGTTTATATAGGAAATTACTATGGGAAAAGTGAACTTGTTGTTCTCATCGCCCTCGCCGTTTTCCGTAATAATTTACGAGTAGGGTTAACCACCCCATTTCCGGCCTATTAAGCACAACCCGCACTTAGTCTTTCTTAATCTAGCGCAGTTTAGCACAAAACGGAATGTTATTATTACTGATGGCTTTCAAATTTATTTACCTTTCCGTACGTACGTAAGATTTGATAAATAGAAACGAATCGTTGAGATATTGTCAAAAGTCTAACACTGCTTCTTGACGCCAAACTCGGCCTACGGATTCTAAACTCGGCCTAACGCATTGAAACACTATTGAAACGCCAATGAATTTACTTCGGCCTATCGGATGAAGATGAAACATGATTTGCTCGGAACGCTTCTTTTGTTTTTGGGAATAATGGGTGCAAACCTTCATATCACGCGTTCTCATTGACTTCGTTGGGCAGCTTATTAACTAAAGTATCCTACCAAACGCATAATTGACTTGTGTGTGTGTGTGTGTGTACAATCTAACCCCCACTGTCCGGCAGTGTTATTATGGAAGAAAACTGCTTTTTATTACCCTTAAATTAAAGCAGGTTTAGTCCGGGAGTTAGAAGGTGTTGCTCTATTGCAGCTCCAGTGACCCATTTCAGAATGCCTGGTAATTCACGACCACTCCGAGGTCACTTTTACTTACAATAAGCCCCGCATGTTCACTCTACCTTTATCAAATGGATAATGGTATCATAAACACACTTCCAGATTCAAAAAATATTATTTCCAAATCTGGCACGTATATAGTTTTGAAATTTGTTTAACTGTAATAAAACGATTTGAATGGACATTTCTTACCAATTTTGTTTCGAATACCTCTTGATTCATCTGCTGGCAGCACTTACTGGACCTTACCTGCGACCAACTCGTCTGTCCGCAAAAGCAACAACGCCTAAATCTCAAGGCTCTCCGGACGTCCCCTCGAAAATGCAATCGAGATATGTATAAGAACAATCTTCAACTGGAACGAACTCACCAAGTCAATACAGCCGGGAGTACATTCCCGATGCTTATTTTTCTCTCGCATGCCCGTCGTCGTCAAACGGCAAAATTGACTTGTTAGCTCTGAAATCATGGATTTATTTGAAGTTTTCTGCTCGATAGGCCCAAAATGGGCGATTAGGCCGAAGTAGTTCTCTACCCTAAGCTTGCTATTTGTTCTTCTGTAGAATTTTATCAGCTACAACTTTGCTCAACATCAGTTTTTGATGCAGACATTCATGCTCGACCCATTTGATCCTCCATACACATTCAAGTATTCCATCGGCAATCCACGCACCTCACGACAAGATGCTGCCGCATCGACCGACAGTCAGAGAAAAACTTTCCAATGCGAACTATTTATGCGCAGAAATTCATGCAAGAGCCCATTTTCTATTCAAGGAACATTTGACATATGTACACTGGATGAATGTATGATAGTGTTAGTGTTTTGGTATCTGTAACTGAAGTATGTGTTAGGGATACGCTATCGGCTAGTCTGTCTTCAGCCTGTAGTAAAGGCAAGCAAACAAGTTTTATCAATTTCCAATAGTTTACTGTCGCAAATGGTGCATCAGCAATGTAAATCCACCGATAAATGGCCAAGTTATAAGCGTTTAAAACCATACATAATTTAATGATCTAATTTACGTTCTAGTAAGAACAACCTGCGCTTAACTTCTCGTTTTTGAACGGATTTGATCCAAAAAATGGATTGATTATACTAAAGAAGACTTCTAAATTAATTTGTCTTCTCATATGTACCGTTGCATTTGATAAATAATCATATAGGGGAAATGGCTCTATGGATCTAATATTGCGCCTATCGCTAAAAATCTGCTATTTATCAATTTCATCTAGATGAACGCGTCAGTAGGACGGTACTAATGGATATTTTTGGTCCCTATTGAAAATTTAGTCGATTGCTGAATTTATAAATGAGCCCAAAAAGGGGCTTTTAGGCCGACATTACATCAATTTCCCCTACTGTTTATATTTTGTAAATAATCTTACTCTGCTTCTTGATTCCAACGCCATTGGAGTTTCTTCGTCATACGGATGCAGGTAGAAAAAATGGAGACGCAAGGAGTGTTTCTTTTGTTTTTGAGAACAATGCACTTTTAAAGGCTTTGTGTTGTACTTTTTGAACTAACGTCTCGGAGTAAACGTACTAGGGTAGGTGTTCCAGTAATAGTGGTGTACCTATAGCTGAGGTATGGAGTTTGTGCCGGAATAGTGAGGAGGACCCGAATATGATTATTTTCATCGGTAGCTCTCCTAAAATAAAGCATATTTGCATATTTCAATCTTAAAATATGCCCAAAAGTGACGGAAAATAATTAATTTTCCTTAAGATTTTCAGTCCTTTGCACTTATAGTTGCAGTAGTGTTCCTATAATAGTGGAACCCATAAGAAACCAACGCATTCCACTATTATAGGAACCAAAGTTAGCAACTACCACAGCTACTGCACGGGAAAAAATCCGATCCCCGAAATGAGAAAAATGACTCATGATTTCATGAACAAAGCGTATTTTCATGTTATGAAAATACACCATGAATAATATTCATCAACTTTTGCGTAACGTAGCAAACATTCCCAAAATCATGAATCATCCGAGTTGAAATCATGATCTAAATTCATGGGTTTAACTTTTAACCAAAAAATGTAAAAAGAATAAAATAAAGCATCAGACTGGATTCGAACCAAGAACCTTGAGATAATTAAACCCATTCTTTGACCACTAGACTATCAGTACTTGTATAAGGTAGAAGACAAAAGGCGTATAAAAGATACCTTGTAGTGCGGTTTATGAACACGGTTTGCCAAGTACGTGTAACGTTTGTAGCGGTCTTGATTCCACTGCATTATGAAACCATGAATTTCCATGACGAAATCATGAATCATTGTTACGATTTTATGGGATGGCAAGTTTTTTCATTTCATGATTTTTTATTCATGAAAATGGAATCTGATTTGTTTCCGTGTGGAATAGTGTTCCTATTAATGGGAGACGAGTTTTAACCGAGCAAAGTCGGTCAACAAAATGAAAGCAAATCGACATTAAAGTTTGCAGTTCCTATCATAATGAAAACTAATTTTGATTTCAACTGTCGCGACAGAAGTATCATATTGTGCTTTCATGATGCAGTCAAGAATTTTTATCTGAAAGCAACTTAACTTGAAGTTCTGCTGTTAACGTCTTGTTTAAAATTTAATTTATGTTCATCTGTCGTTGAACTAACGATTATTGTTAATTTGTTTTGTTTAACACATTTAAGGTCATTCGTGACTTACTCGGGGTGAGATTTGAGCTCAAGTCTTTCAGCGTGAGAAGCATGGATGCTAACGATTTACGCCAGACCCGCAATCAGTTAAACATTATGAATGCAAAATCAGTAATCAAATTGAATTCATTGAAAACAGTATTAGTTTTCCGTTGGATTCAACAGTGTTACATTTTGCTTTTATTTTTGCTGTGTTAACCGTTAAGTCCACCAAAATTAAATGAACTGGAGTATTGAAAATAAGTTACATCATATCAGCAAATTTTGTTTTCATCAGCTTTGTTTGGGTTGTCACTGGCCTGGAATAACCGCTTTGTTGATCACCATTACACGTTATCTTTAGCAACAATTCAAATGGTTTCAGAAAGGTCTTCAACAGGCGCTGGAATTCAGCTTCCAATGTAAAGCTTAATAAATCACATTTCAAAGAAACGCCTTTTTGAACAATAATCAGATTATCTAACATTAAAATAAGGAGCCTTATAGCCTAGTCAGTAAAGGCACCATATTGGCGGTATTGCCAAGCCGGAGGCGGCGGGTTCGAATCCCGATCCGGTCGAGGAAATCTTTCGGGTTGGAAATTTTCTCGACTTCCCTGGGCATAGAGTATCATTGTACTTGCCACACAATATACAAATTCATGCATTGGTATTGGCATCGAAAGCTCTCAATTAATAACTGTGGAAGAGCGTTTAAAACACTAAGTTTGAGAGCACGCAATAAGCTTGAAATGCGAACAAGAAGAAGAACATTAAAATAATAAAAACCTGCTCCAAACTTTATTAAAAAGATATTAGCTCTTTGAGCAATAATTGTAATATCTTCGGTAATTTTCAACGAATTTCTGAAGTTTTTTATCTTGTTGGAAAGGTTCTTAATTCCTCTTTCTAAAATGTTTCAATTGGTCACGTCACTTGGTGGATGGTCCGATTGTTAGTTCAATTTTAAGTTTTTCAATTTCGAGTAGACAAGCGTAGACAGTAGGGAAGCGCTTAAACAAGTTAAATCAGATTTATTTTTCCTTGCATATTTTTCCCTGAAAGCGAATAAAAATATCTAGAAGAATGCTACTGAAGGAGTGCTGACCTCTGGAAAATTGTGTAAACCAATATTAACCTGGATTTACGGTGCAGTTACAAACATAGGTAGTGTGGCGATCTATTAATGCACAGATGAGGAAAAAATCTTTCCAATGGTATGCAAACATTAGAAAACCGATGAATATTCTAAACTCAGAATTTTCTTGGGAATATTTTTCGGAATTCTCCTCTGAATTCTTCTTGGGATTACCTCAGAACTCTAGAATCTTTGGACTCTCGTTCTGCTGAAAATATTCTTGGAATTCTTTTCAGCTTTCCCTAAGTAAGTTCACACAGTTTCCTAAGAATTCTCCTCAGAATTTCTTGGAACCCTCAATTCTGAATAAAATTATCCTCAAAATTCTATTTGAATTATTTTGAAATTATTCTCAAAATTTCCTTGGAATTGTTATCTGGTTTTCCCTTTGAATTCCTTTGAAGTTATCTTCAAAATTAATTTTGAATGCTCTGAAGAAAAAAAAAGTAATTGCGCGGCGCTCCTCGCAGAATTCTTTTAAAAAATGGCATCAGAATTCGATTGCCATCGAAGCCTCTTGGAATTATCCTTAAAATTCTCTTTAAATTTTCCCCGGGATCCCCTTGGAATTTCCCTTGAAATTATTTCGGAATTCTACACACAACTAACTTGGAATTCTTCTTAAGAAGGCGCCACAAGGTACAATTCCCTTAATTTTGTTTTCTCTCAAAATCATTACTGGAATTTATTTCAAACTCTCCCCGAAATTCCTCTGAAGAAAATGCTCATTTCTTCAAATTCTGAATCCTAAAAAAAAGTCAAATCTAAAAAAAAAATCAAAACTCAATATCTTGAGTATTTCCTTTCCTCAAATCTCGGACTTTTAACAATGTTCGCAGTACGATACCTGCAATATTTTAAAAAATTGTACAAGCTTAACTTTTATGTTCAAGGTCTACATACAATCCTGGATCTCCATTTGTTTATGTAAGTAATAAAGACGAACCAACCAGAGGTTAACTTACTAAATAATTAATGTTAACAATTTCTATGTTAATCTCTTACCTGACCATCGAAAAAAGAAGATTTTTACTTCTTCTTCTTTGTGCCTTTATTTATCGTCGGATCTTTTCCGCCAACTGGTCTCAATCACAGAAGTGCTTCGATGTTTGAGACTGTCTGACTGTAACCTATCGAGCCCATCAACACATGAGCCGGGACCAACGGCTTTACTTCCAGTTACGCTTTCCGAGCAGGAGAAAATAACTAATGAATACCTAATTCTGATCAGATACCAAAATTTGGTGTTGATTAGCATGACATAAGAGGTAAAATACCAATGAATAATAACAAATAACTGCATGCAAAATACAAAAATTTATATTGGGATACGAAAAGAATAAGGTTTTAAGGTATCGAGATATTCGTTCCTGCTCGGGTCACCACTCAACCACTGTCGCTCATTGCAAGTCGGTCCAATTTACGACTTTGCCAAAAATGAGTTTTTCAATGGAAGTGGTAGCTAGTCACCTATAGTTTCATAATATTGGATAAGCTCAACAACTTTGTTCTGGAAAAGTTTGGAAAAACAGTCAAACGGGTTGTCCCATTACATAAGAAGCAATGGTACGAAGCTAACTTAAAACGAGTTTTCTCGGTTTAATGATTTGTGCCATTAGCAACTAATAATAAAAAATGTAAAACTCAACTGAAAAACGTTCGAAATGTTAGATTTCTAAAAGTTATCTGAGTTCTGTAACCAGGAAATTCTTTTTTGCGGTTTAAAAAGTTATCAACATTCATAATCTTTTAAAAGCTGTCGAAATTCTAATGAGTAATTTATGTTGTTACTAAATTACATACAACTGAGCATTTGAGTGAGGGTTTTGTAAAGAAATTAACATAATTGATTTTTAGCTTAAACATAACTTTGTCTATGTAAATTGGTATTGCAATGGAGAACCGTAATATTTTGAAACAGTTATGCATAAATGTTTTGTGCAGAAAAAGTAAATTGCTGCAATTAATTAAACTGACTTCAGATTTTACGCTTTCAATCGGGTCTGCTCTCAACGGTAGAGAAGTTTTTTTTTTCAATTCTTGCAGTGTCTCGCCTGCTTCGTTCTACTGCTATCAGTTTCAAGTCTATGTGCAGAGTCACTTAATTGAAACTAGTTTTTCCTACACGGGACATCCCAGGAAAGAACTCCCTGAGGAAGTCTGGAAAAAATTACAGATGCAATTGAAAGGAAATTCTGGGAGAACTAAAAAAAAAAATCGGTTGAAATTGGAAAATAATCTTGGGAAAGATGGTAGAAACAAAATTTCCGTGGAAAATCTGAGAAAGACACTTTCCGGGAAAAATAGAAGACCGGGCAAAGCCAGACGAAACTTATGTAACATGTCCGAAGAATTTTCCAAGGGAATTCAAAAGAAATATCCATAGGATGTTAGAAAAAACTCGGATAAAGGTGGGGAGTTGGGAGTTGGAAGTCATTTTCAATGGAAGCCATCATAATTTAAGGGATAAGATGGACGAACTTCCCGGGAAACTTGGAAGACATAACCAGGGGAAATTGAAGTATCTCCCGAAGAAAAAAATATTCTGAACAATTCTCAAGAAATTTCCTGGGTTAATTCAGAAAATTTGCCAGGGGAAATTAACTTATTAACATTATTGCAACTTTATACTGCTTCATGGGTCGCTTATAATAAGAGCACATTCTTATGAAAACCCATCTAAAATGGACCTATCTGGTCACTAAATAACAGTATTGCTCTTCCGATTTCAATAATTTAGGGAATTCCTGGGAAGAGAACAGAGCGTAAAATTATTGCCAGCTTAGGCTGAGTGTAAAGGTACTGCTCTATTCAATTCATTGCTCTATTCAGACCGTATGCACCAAACGCTTGCCTTCGCTCACACAGCATGTAATTTAGCAAGGAATCAAAAATATCTCCAAATGACAAAATGATAAGCGATCAACGCACCGAATGATAACGCTATGTCAGAAGTAGAAAGCAACAATGATATAATCGTCTTCCTTTTTTTTCATGACAAGCAGCCCGTGCGACACAGCTCACTCGGGGCGGTGGCAGTAGAAGGAAATGCGCAAATTGTTGGCAAGCTGCCTCACGAAGTAAAGCCGAAGATGATACACGTGTGTTAATGGGATTTTTTTGTTATGGCTTTTCTCGATTCAGATCAAGTATGTCCTCATCCATGTATATTGCAACAAAGCAGGCCAGTAATATATCATTATCCTTCTACCACTCCGATCGAGCTATGTTACAGAGCGAGTTTGTCATGGTAGTCGTAGCAACCGTTTTGTCTGTATCGTTGGTTGCTTTATATGTTTTTGGATTCGCTGTAATTGAGGCATTTTTCCATATAAAATGTACGCTCAGTCATTCAAAACTGCTACTGATTAGTGCTCGGCTGTCAATGACTCGCTTACTTCCCAATCATTCATACTCTCACGAGGCGGATGGCAGTTCCTATTCATATGAAAATGACTCATTAGTGGACCCTACACGATTGCTTTTATTGACAATAATCGTATTGTCAATACATTCTATATTGACGTCAATATATTGAGATTGACAATATTTCTGGATTCACATCATCAATATTATTGTCAATAATTCCCCTTTGCGTCAATATATTGATGCGTGTGGGGTTTGCTATTGAACCTGACTGTTTTCGCACTGGAAGAGACATCAAAGCATTTCCACGCCAAATATCAAAACGGTTGGACACGACCTTTTCCGATTTGAATGAAACATTTCACATGTGTTAGTTGCTACCAAAGATTACATTTTGCATTCAAATATTTCGAGACTATGTTTTTAAAAGGGCATATTAAAAAAAATGTTTATTTTTTTTTATTTTTCCACAAAGACATAACAATACTTTTTATTTGCAATGTAGCGGGAGTATTCCTTAACGAATTTTTCAAAGAATGTGGCCGTGTCCAACACCATCGCATACATGCTCCAACCGAATCCATGGACTTAAGAATAGCTATATTCAACATGTGAAATCCAGCGGCAGTATTCAAAATTATTATCGAATCTCTTAACTAACGAGTTTTGAGAAGTATGCGGCAAAGCAGTGCCTTCTTTACTACCCTTGGGACCCTGGTGTATTTGTTTTCAATTTATAAATTCTACTTTCCATAAAATAAAAAGACTTGTGGTAAACCAATGAACTTTTCTACCAACCTGATTTTAATCTAACATTCATTAAATATTACTAAACTAAATTCGTAAGCGACTTCTTATGCTTGCGAATTTTATAAACAAAAGTGTTGAAACCAAATTTCATCAATATTTCGCAATAAATAATAAATTCTGGTTCATAGCATCCCTCAAATAACTGTTCATTAGTTTTAATTTAGAAACTAACTGCTATCCTGAGCAGTTGGTGGTTATCATTGCATTAAATATTTGGAAAAACCGATTTCAGTGCATATGTATGTCAATAATTATGTTGTACAGCTAAGGATGTCATGCTTTCAACAATATGTTTAAGCTGTTGGCATTCATGAAACATGTTCACGACCTTCATGATTAATTTGAGTCGAGGAAAGCAATTTTTTCAACGACAGATGAAAAAGGTACACTCCATTTTTCCAAGATTACAATTCAGGATAACTAACAGCACAAGATGAAGCACAGTAAAAAGTTGAAACCACGTGCTAGTGCATTGGAAAAACTTAGTACGAAATTTAACCAACGTAATCATTACAGAATTTAGTTAAGTGCAAATCACAAACTTCACTAACGTGGGTGTTTCAAAAGCTGTAGGAAATTGATAACCAATATCATATTTTCATTAACTCGGTAGGTCTACTTCCCCCTAGTTGATCCAACCGTGAATAGTCGCAATCCAATATTTTCACATACATTATGATTTATGTCTCTGAGCCGGGGGTCCCCTCCAAATTGGGGGCCCTGGCTTTAACCCACCGGCAAAGTAGAGTTGGTTTCCATGACGTTTTATCATGTCATGAACTGCCTGTTACAGCAGTAATTGATCAGTAGTCGCATATAAAACCAAAAACTGCATGCATATTTCGTTCTAAAATAGGAAGAAATGGGAAAAATTGGGCACTTTCGGTAGTTTGCACAATACAAAACCAGAGTCCATTTATTCCTATTTTTACATAATAATCATCCATTTCGCAGGTCAAATTTTAGATAATGGGGGGGATTGACCATAAAAATTGTTTAATAAATTTTCAAACTTCAAAATCTCTGACTAAGATTGCTTTTTAAGTTTACGGATTAAGATAAATATTGAAGATTTTGTTTTCTTAATTTTGGGTATTTAAAGCTTTGACAAATTGTTGAGATCCTGCAGCTAAATTCCGGGCAAAAATTTCATCGAAAAGAAAGAAATTTTTCCACATGAGGTATATGTTCTTTCTCTTCGATGAATCTTATGCCCGGAATGCGGCTGCTGGACTTAGAATTAAAATTGCTGGCAAAACAATAATCATATTCTAAGCCTCCGAAAAATAGATAATTTACAGTATTCTGAAACTTTGATGATCGATTCAAGATCTCAGACATATGTAGAAACTTTCTAAATGTCCCTAACTCATAAAATGTACACTCTATTTTTGAACGTGTGGTCTCAAATTTTAACCAAATTTAGTTACTAAAAATTACAAAAATTAAAAAAAAATGCTAAATTGCAGGATGGGTATGAGGGCAAAAAAAAAATAAATCGTGTAAAAACAGAATTGAGTTAACCTATATCCAGGATTCAGAAATTTTTTTATTCGAGATCTTTTGATGACATTTTTTTTCATGTGAGATATGTTCTAAATTCCGATCGAAAACATTTTTAAAAAATGATTTTGAGATTTCAATTAGTTAGCGACATTCTGTGGCAAAAAAAATATGCGAGATCTCAGCCGGTTGATAATTTTGAACGTAAACGTAGAAAAAGAATCCGAATTCCCGGTAATTAATTGACTTGAAAAGTTTTCAAGATTATCAGACCAACTGAAATATCCACGATGCTCATCGAATTTGTGTTAATGTCTTTTAGTGTTCGAGTAATTTCACTCCAAAGGCATTCCATTAAAATATTTTTATGTTAGTACATATTTGAACCTTTTTATTGAAAATGATAATTCAAAAGGCTGAACTTTGAATAATATTTTTGCCAAATAAATTTCGATTTCTGCATACAGACGTTCGATCCGATGGACGTTCGACGAGATGCTTCGTAGGAGAAATCGGCGGAACTTTGGTGCATTGTTATAAAATCATATCCAGGATCTAGATAGGCAGCTATCAATGTGATCTCAACTGGTTTGCTTTTCAATGTACTTTGAAACCTAGAGAAAAATTGAGCATATAAAAGCTAATACCAATTTAAGCGCATATACAATAAAACCCATTTTCTTCTGTGCTGCCGTTCGTATTTTTTAACACTTGTTATAATTCAATAAAAAAAAAACAATCAGAGAGTTGCAAGCAGTAATATGACCCTCTGAACCGCTTTATAGGCGCGAGCAAGGTGGAAATTGTTTATTATTTTACCAGCTCGGTTTATGTTTAATTCATACCTTAGCACTTGTTGGTCGAACAGTACTGCCGTACTAAAAATAGCAGCAAGTCAAATCGAAGGAAAGATAGGGATAAAATGAAGAAGGTGTGTCCAAAATTTAATTTTGGAATCGGTTTTATTGCAGAAGGCACCTTCAACATCTACCCGACTATATTACAGCAAGTGCTGGAAGCTATCGCAAACAAAAAGTAGATGGAAGCGGAATTCAACAATTAATTATGTTTTTTTTTATAACTCCTAATTGAATTTGCGCGGCCATTAATCGCCACTGTAAATTACTGCCTTTTATAGCCGTCGATACCCGTGTTACGACTATATCTATCTTTCCGCTCAGAGTCTGCCGGAAGTCAATATAAGTGTGTTTGTGTATGTGTTTATGTTTATGATGGGTGCTGATTTCTGAGTCTGGTGTTTTTCGTGCAATTTGTTTTCAACAGGAGCTAGAGTAAATTTCTGTGCGTTAATTTTGTTTGGTTGTGAGGCTGTATTCCACCATGTCCCACAAATTATCACAGCAACGGTGGATTAGCAATGTAAACAAGCTTGTGCAATGTGTACCTAGCAACGATTGAAATGGATATACAGTAGCGGTCGAACAAATATTAAAATGTTTATTTGAATTCAACTCCAAAAACCAAAGCCACTAGCTCACAAATTCGTTAATAATTATGTGTGGGAGCAGTGGCTTCAATAACGATCCGAGTAGTACTGTAACTAGTTAAGTCAAACGGCGGTTAATCAAAGGCGATAAGTTATAGCTTATAATTTTCTGATTGACATACCTGGTAGCGAATGCTTCTAGTGACTACCAGTTTGATTAATTAAAAATTGTCGGATAGGTAATTTCACTAACGTGCATTGCTAGCTGTATCAGAAACCACCATAATTAACACAATGTAGCAGTATCTCTAGAGTATAATTTACCCTAGTCACTAATAATCACTGTATAACAATAACTGTAGTCTGAACGTACACACCTAGAGAATCGTGTATTCAAATCAACGCAAAGTTAATCTATATTCGTAGCTACTTCCCATTCACCCATGGTTGATATCAGTCGCAATGTTTATGTTATAATTCAAGACGACTATTAAATCAAACCAGAATTGCAACAATCTTGCAATCTTACGCACAACACCAGCCAACCTGCCCGAGACACGGGATTCACGATTATCTGATGCGACAACAACGGTAATGCAGTGGAGTCGATAATCGTATGCAAAACGGATGTACATATACCTATGGCGGTGTATTCCTCATCACCTTGTTAACAGATACCACTTTTTTGCCACCTTCCATTCATCTTGCCTCATCTCCTCTCTCGTTCTATTTATGCGTTGTTTGCTTTATTATTTCTTGACTCCATCTCACTCTCTTCTTCTCACTTTTATCATCAACCTTATCTTCTGATCGGCTTCAAACCAGTTTGCGTCTTCGAGAACGGTTTGATGAAGTTTAATATTGACACGTGACTAACCGCATAGAAAATGCTATTTATTCAATGTGCTTCTTCTCCAGTGATTACAATGTATCGCTATAATAAACTTCCTTTTATTTTATTTAACACACATATGGAATTTGTCTAACATGGATCGAACGAAGATCATCACTACAATAGCTTGTGGTGCGTGCGTTACTAACTTAACATTTCCAGTTTCAACGTTCAATGAGAGTTGGAAATCTTTGGTGGACAACTGACTGCAAGGACTGCATTTACATACATTCATTAACAACACACAATGATAGTGACATAACCAAATCGTTTATAATGTTCAAAACAGACTAATATGAACAACAATGGAGATCATATACGTATAAATTATAATTTACGTTGTATACGACATCACTTACGATTTGTAATAACAAACTCAGTATTACAAGCCTCGACAAGTTCATCGGATTTAGTTTGAATATTTGAACGACATGAAGTTGATTAAAATTCGGAATCAGTGTTGACCAATCGATCAGACATTACCCTCTCCGATTATCATGATCAGCATATACTTTATTAAAAAATAGTTACTTTATGATTGAATTACAATGAAAATCGTCATCCATTAACAGGCGCATTTTTTTATAGCTGTGGAAACTCCTAATTTTTGTTCCTATAATATAGGAAATCATTGTTTCATACGGATTTTCCTCAAATTTAATAACACTATCGTAATTATAGGTGCAATACAGATTTATTCGATTTCCGAGCAAATATCAAATCTTTATTTAAACACACATGGAAATTCGACTTTTATTCAAGCATAAGCCCTATACTGCAGCTATAGAAACTCTACTAGAACGCCAAATTTTCCAGAATCATAAGTTTTAAATATTAGCCGTAATATTCTTAAAAATCTGATATTATGAGGACTTAATACCTAGTAAATCGAACTTCGAAGATCCTACAGGTGAATTTAATTAATATATTTGATTATCTCATAGATTGAAATACCTTTGAACGAAATGCTTACTATCTAAAATCTACAATCAAGTTTAGATTTTAAAGAAATTTTTTTAAGTGATTTGAGAATTTAACCTCTAGATCTAAATAGTTTATCAAACTCGGCATCTTGGTGGGTTTGATGTTTTTTAATGCTTACAAATATTGAACTGTGCTCTTTGGCTTTATTACGTCTTTACTGGGACTATACGTCGACCTTCAACTGTGTGTTCTTTAAGCACTTCCACAGTTGATAATTGAGAGCTTTATAAACCAGTAGAGTAGAACAGGGGACAAGTGCACCCCGGGCTTGGTTTTTCATAGCTATTCCTCTCTTAACTCTGGGATTTGTTGGGCCGAAATGCTAGTTTAACAGGGTGTCGGCTACCTGGAAAACCTGGAAAATCAGGACATATCAATGAATTTATTTTTGGACCTGAAGGGAATCTAGGGAATTTAATTCAAATTCAGGAAAAATTTCATAATAAAAGGAAATTATCAATAAGTAACTTAAACATCTTAATGACTCGGTGTAGTTTGAGGATGGTTTTTCAATAAATAATCGAGTTGCGAACTTGTGGTTATTCAATGCTTGATGTTGCATTTTCGAAAGTTGGACTCAAATAAAATCGTATTTCGATGATTTTGAGCCTATTATAAAGTCAGCTCCCACTGGGTGTTGTCACATTCCTGGGTTGAACTGAGATAAAAATTCATTACCGTAGACGCTAGACGCAGTTAGTTGTTGCAAAATTTTAGCTGCTAATGGGTATGTGCGTCTCTTAATAGATGTTACACCTAATTGCGTCTGACAAAATGTAACCTTCGAGTAGTAGTGGTGCGTCTGCTCGATT
This sequence comes from Ochlerotatus camptorhynchus, assembly GCF_037179485.1. Taxonomy (NCBI): domain Eukaryota; kingdom Metazoa; phylum Arthropoda; class Insecta; order Diptera; family Culicidae; genus Ochlerotatus; species Ochlerotatus camptorhynchus. The sequence continues at coordinate 779,550 of NW_027040529.1, read as the reverse complement.
CAGCTGTGTCCAACAAAAATCATCTCTTGAGCGCATTGGAGCGCCTTTGAGTGCCTTTGAGCTAATGCAAGAATGATAAAGAGTTAATATGGGATTAGACAAAGTAAGTCATTGATCAACTCATTTGAATTCAATTGGCTTGAAGAGTTGAGCCTGGTTCAATAAATTTCAATTCGAGTGAGTTGATCAAGTCAGTCGAATGGCATGGTTTCAACTGAGTTAATCAATTGACTTGCCTTGATTAAAGCAAAAGGAAGATGAGGATTTTCACTGAATACTTCTAGCTATTGCTCCTTATTGTATTCTTAACAGCTAGATTACCTCAGAGAACTAACTAAATGATAATTTAGGATAATGGTTTTGCTTGATAGGCTTTTTTGATTGCTCGGAGTAAAACTTTTATAATTGAATAATGATTCAAATATACGTAGAGAAGCATTGCCTTGACAGCATAGAGTGGATTTATTGAGTATTCTAGTCATTGAAAACCTGGTTAGCTCGTAAAATTGGCTGTTATTTGCAACGGCTTTACTTCCCTTCCGAAGGAAGGCGCGATCAGAGATTTTATGCCTCAGAACATCCCGGCGTTGCCGACTGGAATTGAACCCAGGCCTTTTGGGGTGAGAGACAATCACGTTTACCACTACATAACCGGCGTCTCCAATTTCGGAGATGAAAGCGCTGTTTTTACGATTTTCCACTGGAGGAATCCGCCCGTGAATTAGCTTTTGGTGTATTATCCGGAATAATTTTCTTGCAGAGCTGCTGCAAAATGTGCTCAAGGCAAGGGCCTAAAAACAAGTGGTTCATACATAAAGTCACCGGGAAAACCGAAAGATGGTATATCTGGAAAAATACACCTCGTCATCTCTTCAAAAAACAAGAAGATTTCAAGACCCTTGGACTGGACTAGATTGTCAGGATATAGTCATTTTGCAGAACTATTATTAGCATTTTAGATTTTATTTTCCAAAACAAATTTTAGCAGATTTTAGAATGAATTCTAGTGATAACACCAAGGTATTTCAAAGAATATATTCTAAGGAGCTTTAGGAAAATCTCTAAGAGAGTTTTTACTAGAACTCGCAAAAGTGAAGAGGATTCCAGGATTCGTGAAAAATTCCAAGGGAAGCGAATTTTGAGGGTGCAATTCCAACATAATGCTGCGAAGGTCTATAAGGAAATTTCAAAGATAATTCAAAGCTCATTTCGAATGGAATTTAAAATTCCATGCAATTTCCAGAAGAATTTCGATGAGAACTCTAAGATAATTCTGAGTAAAATCTGAAGACAATTCTCGGCGGGAGAATTCCCCCTATCCGATGGTGTTGGCAGAGAAGGGAGATGACAAGTTTTTCTCATAAAAGCTAATAGGCCATTTGTAATTGTGGTGAATTACATGGGAACTCTACCGAATGCGTTTGAACGAATAGATCACGTTAAATGGCTCATTACTAAGACAGCAGCATTTGTCTGAATCTTGAATTTAGTTTTGCGTTCGAAGTCTTCAAAATTTGTCTATTTTTTAACTATCTTGAACATTCGCTGAAAACTAGGTACAGGTTGTTATTAAATTGTTCTCAAGCATTTCCTTTAGAGCCATTTCCCCACACAGAGTTCATTTCAGCATTGATAATAACATAAGTTTGAGATTATCTCTGGGAATCCCTTGAAATTTTACTTACAACAGTACAGAACACTCTACAGTCTCTGTCGAACAGTCCAAATAAATCCAATTCGCATTTTAAAGTTTTTATTAAGTATTCACTGATGTTTCTTACCAGTTTTTTTAATTCGCTTTAATTCTCTTTAGAATTCCCATAGGGTTTTTGATCTTATTTCCGTCCTACTAAGCGCAACCCCCGCTTTACCTGTCTTTTCTGAACGGGTTTGAACTAAAAATGGAATATTTATTTCAAAGATGGCTTCTAAATTTATTCTTCCATACAAACCGTTGGATTTTGAAAAGAGTCACAAATGGTTGAGATATTGTTTTAAATCTAACACTGCTTCTTGATTCTAAATTCGTCCTACGAGTTTCAATTTCGTCCTAACGCATTGAAACGTCATTAGATTTTCTTCGTCTTACGGATAAACGTAGAAAAAGGAGATTCGCTAGGAGAGCTTTTTTTTGTTTTGAGAACAATGAGCGTAAATATTCATACAAAGCACTCTAATAGGATTTATGTTGTAGGTAATGAACTAACGCATCGGATCAAACCTATTATTGATTTGTACCCGGTGAAATCATTTATATTATTGATCTTTTCTGATCGATAGAACGGAAATGGGCGATTACGACGGAGTAGCGCTCTACCCTATAAGAATTGAAATTAGACTCAGATTAATCTCATTCCTCTAAGTTCTTCTGAAAATGCATTTGGAATTCTCCGTAAAAATTTCTTAAAGGTCTTTCCGGGATACCTTTGGAATTATCCTCAAAATTCCATATAAGTTCGATTTTCTTCGAATTTTTCAACGGATCCTCTTCACAAGAAAAATTGAATTTCCAAAAGAACTTCTTAAAAATTTTAATCCGAACTCTCACAATTGACTTGAAGCTCTTCCCAAAACTCTCTTGGATTTTTTTGTTCTGATATACTTTGGTGTTATCCCTAGAATTCATTCTAAAACCACATCAAAATTGCTTAAATTATTTGAATGTTTCTTCTTAGTGACTTTATCCTGAAAATGTAGGTACAGTCCAACAGACCAACATTTCTTTTTTCGGAAAATGGATAATACATTGAAATTCACGGGTTTTTCCTGGTGACTTCGAATTACCGAATTTTTCCCGGTTTTTCCGATTTTCTGGTTCACCAACTTTTGATGATTAATTCAAAATCATCATGCACCAACAAAATTGAGATAAATGAGAATAGAAAAAATGGAGCATCTAGCAGGCCGTGATTTTTTTTTCTCTCTATAGTAGGAACCCCAAGGAATGTGTATTATTGGTGTTCCAGTAATAGTGATGTACCGATAGTTGCGGTATGGGGGTTGTGCCGGAATCAGTGCTGATAAAAATCATTCCTTCTACACTCAACTTAGCTGAAAATGAAGACAACCTTAACAGATAGACCAACTACCTGCATGAATTTGAATTTTGACATAAACACGTTCTCTTGCTCAAGGCAACCTCTGAGTATCGAAGTCAACATTTCCGGAGAACTTTGAGATTAGGGCGTAATTGCTTTTGTAAACAAACACGACAATCGTCTATTTCTCGCAAATTAATAGATAGATATAGATAAATGATTCCTCTAAAATTTGGTATGGTTTGTTCGTGAGATTGCGTTTCAATTTACGAGAAATCGGCGATAGACGTGTTTGTTTACAAAAGGGGGACATGTTTAAGAAAAATCTATAAAATTTAATTATGATGTAATATTCTTCTACAGATATACAGATTGAAAGCTTACTTTGACGTACAAAAATTGTATGTACATCGTTTATTATTTTTTTTTTAAATAAATACATTGTATTAGTTCCTCAACTACTGGTTCACCTTCCCTAAATCATATTTAAGGGTTGGTTTGCACTAAATCGGAAATTTAAATACATTAGAAATGTTTGTTCAGCTATGACTACACACTTAGAAATAACTACTTTTACACGAGACGTAATACATATTGGACGTAAATCATAGAACGTAAACAAACATTTCATGTAAAATTAAGTGTTCTCAAACCGAAACATCAGCTAGTCGACGAAGAGAACGTTTGAATGAATTGATTTTCACGTTTCTTTCAACTGATTCTTGTGTCAAAAGGCCCGCTTACATGTGTCGGTCTCAGGGAACCGAAATTTACATGACTTTTCAGTAGTGTGTATGAAAAAACGCATTTTTTCAAAAATCTCATCGGGGCTATCTCTAAATCCCGTTTAACAGAGTTGTCGCGATACTAAAGTTTAGTTGTAACATCTATTGCTATCATTTGGAGGGAGAGCCCCCAGGTTTCCAGGGGGAAAGGGAAGTCTAGAATGTTTTCAACCCGAAAAATTCCAAGACCGAACCGGAAATCGATCCCAGCCGCCTCCAGCATGGTCTTGTTTTATAGCTGCGCCTTTACCGACTGTGCTAATCGAGGCCCTATTTTCTCAAATTTTGGTTTGGGTTTTCGAAGCTAATAATTTTTCAATTTACTATGCCCGATTTTTTTTAAATCGGAGATCTCGATTAAGTAATTCATCAAAATTCCAGGATATCAAAAGTTACTTCATAAATGTCTGAGTTTAGAATGTTGAAAATGTTTCTTAGTCTAGAACCTCTGGGACCATGACATTTTTTCGAAGTCCAGGATCATATAAAAATTCAGGTTATTGAACATTCTTCTTAGCATGAAGAAAATTTACTCAGCTACAACTTTGTTGAATACCACTTTTCGATCAAATTTAAGGAACAAAAGTTATTAATGATTCAAGTCACTGATGTCTTATGATTATACTTAATCAACTGTTCAGTAGGCAACATTGGTGTTTCTGGCGCGCAGAATAGAGCACAAAATCATGGCTACTAGGGGAAATCGCTTTAATGTTGGCCTATGGATCTAATATTGGGCCTATCGCTAAAAAGCTGCTATTTATCAATTGTATCTATATGAACGCGTCATTAGGCGGTACTAATGGATGTCTTATGATTATGATAGAACTTTTTAATAGAGCAATATGCAACAAGGCTAAAACACAATGATCAAAAAGTTTTGTTTTCCCATGGTAATTTCCATATAAATTTCAAAGGGTTTGTGCCCGGTCCGTTTCTCACCAAATCAGGACCCAATTTGTAACCGTTTGAGCACTGTGGAGCGAAAATTACAAATATTGCATCAGTCTATCAGCCCACAGAAAACAATTATGCAACGTTTCATAGAAATCGGAGAGGATTGATTTTAAAATTAATTTTTTTCGCTAATGGCCTGGATTTACTCTGTTGGCCACCTTTCTCGCTGATTATCCAATCCTATAAATCCGGAAACATTGGTAGATAGCTGAAGAAAAAAAAAGTCAAGCAAATAATTGGACAAGAATTTCGGCAATGATTCGAAGCACAACGGAATAAAACATGCTTGTTAACTGCACACGACAAACTAATTGGACATTTTCGACATAATATCCTCAAGGACTTGCCACTGCAACGGTCTCGGACGTCTGCTTCACTTACTTTTCTTCTTCTCTCTTTTTTTTTGACTTCCTGACTGTCTTCAAGGATTTCCAATTTTCGCAACAGTTTTCTGTGTGAATAATTTGATTTTTCTATTTTCTTTTCCTCGCCCCAATTCCATTATAAACCATACTCCATAATCTTTGATTCTTTTTCTGTTCTTTCTACACCCTCAAATGTGTGTCCCGTCGAGTTGTGTCACTGTGATTGTTTTGTTTTTTTTTTTTCGTTTTCCGTTTTTTCTTTCTTTCTCTTATCCGCAGTTACATCCGCAGTGATATTCCATCAGAGAGCTTTATCATTACCAAGCGCCACCCCCATGCTAAGCCATTCTCCCCATAGCAATTCGTCCTCCGCCGCCGTCGCAGCCGCAGCAGCACACCTGGCGATGCAAAAGTCCTCCCAGAGCAATCTAGGCAGTAGTAGCAATTTTAGTAGCAATCCTAGTTTTAACGGTCTATCCGGAGGTGGATTCTTCGGCAAGAATTCCACCGGCGGAATTGTGGTCGATCGTTCGATCCAACCGGTCCACCACCGTACCCGGTCCCTTCCGCTGACGGAGGAAAGTGCAATACGTGTCGCATACAATGGTATGCATCCGCATCAGCTACCGAGCGGCAATCGCAAACATCAGAAATCGTCCAGCTTATCGATTGCATCGCTCAAATGCACCTGTCTATCTGGTGCTGCCGGTGGAACGCTACCGATCATTGTCGTTGGCAACAGCAGCAACAGAACAAGTCATTATAATTTATGCCCCCTGCACGGCAATGCCGTCCATGCAGCATCTCCCTCGTCAGCTATCTCATCTGGGTCCACTCAACAGGACTATGAAAATATGAATAAATCATGCTCGTACCTGCCGTCAACGTCTCCTCCGGATCAGCAGCATTATTACAGCAATCACTTGTTCGAGGCGACTGATAGCAATCATCCTGCAATCGTGACGCCATCCCGCAGCTCGATGGAGAGCATAATCGAAGATCAAAAGTACCTCCCGATGGATATGAAAAAGCCTGCTACCACCACCAATCACCACCATCTGCCATCTGGTGTTTCCCAGGAGGACAAAGATCCGGCGGGCACTGCAGCACCAAATCTTCAGTTCATTAGTCGGCTACTGCGAAGTTCGCACATTCAAACTGCCAACAATAGTAAACTGACCGCGCTGAAAATGGCCACCACCGCAATCACCGCTGGGGGCAGCAGTAGTAGTTGTAGTAATAGCACTAGTAGCAATTTGCACGGTAGCACTACGGGAACCGGAAACGGTACCGGCAGCAACACTCATTCGTACTGTAGCAATAGCGGAAGTTCGCTGCCGAAAGGGGGCGGCACTTCCGGTTCCCCACCGGGTACGCTGAGACGCCGCAGCGGTCGTAACAGTGCCAATTCCAGGCGGAGTATGTATTTCTTTGTTTTGTTTTTCGAGCTATTTCTTATCGTTTATCTTTTACACTTAAACTTAGTTTCTTTTTGTATAAATAATATAATTTTGCCTAAAAAAAAAAAAAAAATGCCACGCACGGATATGTAGATTTGAATGCACCTAGTATGTATATCTTGTTAGCATAATTCAAGATGTCTCCGTAAGGACATGTATGTACTCTGCAAAGCGAAAAATTACAGCAGCGCTAGAGGATTGCTACTTTTGTGTAGGATGTTTAGGCCATGTTTGCTCTATTCAGGTGTGAATGCTAAAATCAATAGTTACTGATTGGATTTGTGTGTGTGTATGTGTGTTTAAGTTTGTACATGTAAAATCCGAAACAAAATTATCACAATTTATAAAGTACTAAACTAAACTAAATTTATTGTTGCAATGTTGCATTGTTTCAAATGCTTTTCTGAACAGGCGACCAGTTTGTTGTACATGAGTAATTTAATGAATACCTAAATAATTTAAACAAATAACACTAGATGAGATTCGTCGTTTAGCAACATACCATCCCCCAAAAGTTCAACTTAATGCAAAAATGCAATCAACTTCTTACCAATTTCGTTATATTACACACCAAATTTGAATCGCTGGAAATCAGCCAAATTTGACTGAATCTTCAGTTCATCTGTTATTTTTTTGCTGAAGCTGCAGTAAATTGGTTTTGATAGCAGTTTGCTGGTTGTCCAGAAATATTTGTGCTATCCACTTTTACTGAATTGTATCCGTTTGTTTTCGTTTTTGTAAATTGGTTAAATTAATGCAATACCGACACTGTATTTAATGCCAGATTCATTTATCGAAAAATTTATTTAAAAAAAAATCGCAGTATACAGTTGATCTCGTAACATCGCCGCGATTTATTATCAGGATGAACATCTTATGGAGAGTGTTTACTAAAACGAAATGAAAAATATTGCTTAATTGATAAAATGATAAATTTGATTGATTTACTTCATGATTCCTGGTCTATTCGACTAGTATAGGCACGATGAATTTAATTAAAATAGCACTTCCATTCAAGAACGAACCAACGTTGCCAGATATATCGATTTATCGGTATTTGTAACGGTGTTCGAACTTGATACCTATATACAGATAAGGCTCCTCAGGGTACCGATTTTTTAATAATCACAATCAATAATGCCGACTTGCGCTCAAATATCAGAGAAAAATATTGTGAGATACTTTTATCGTTCTGAATATGCTCAAAAAATAATTCAGCTAAAAAATGTCTTGGAGAGCATCCATTAAGTTCGTCACGCTCTAAGGGGAGGGTTTACGGTCTACACTGATTGACGACAAATAAACAACAAATGTGTGACAAGCAATTGCATTAGGCATTAGGTATAGGAAAAACGTGACAAAAGGGGGGAGGGGTTGAGTTTCCCTAAAACGACGTGACGAACTTAATGCACGCTCGCTTATGCTTGATAAATACAGAAATAGAGAAACAGCTAATGGCTCATCTCGGTAATGTCCGGTAGTTGGGAAATACTTTTGTCTTTTATGTCATCAAAAAGGTCCATCAGAATGTTTTTTTTTTTTAACTTTCTGAAGTTTATTTAATCATTCTCAGAATTTTCTTCCACCTTAGTCCGTAAGTTATTGTCCAATTCCTCCCGGTAAGTTATTTCGATTTCGAAAGTTCCTTCTTCTCCTGCCAGTTTTTTTCAACTTCCCCCGGAATAAAGTGCTTTTTTTCCTTGAATATTCTACCGATTTTCACCGAAAATTTCTTCCGACATCTCCCAAAAATCTCTTTCTTCCGGAATTGTTATCCCAACTTCTCTTAGAAGTTTCTTTAGACTGTTCCGAAAACCTTCCGGCGAAAGAAGCACTTAAAATTAAACTTCTACCGGAAGTATCGTCGAATTCTCCCAGAAGTTTATTTCGACTTCCGTTTCTCCATAAGCTTCTTCTGGCGGTTATTTTTTTCTTCTTCTATTAGACAATTTCTCCGAGCTTCTTCTAACTTTCTCTGGAAATGGCCACTTCTGGAATTTTCTCCCGATTTCCGAAACCTTTCTGGCTGCGCTGGATATGTCATCCGATTTTTTCCAAAAGTTTCTTATAAGTTTCTCATTATTTTTCTAGGAAGTTCCCGGATATTTTTGCGACTTTTATTAGAACTATCCTTAAAATTCTTTCAGAAGAGTTTCTTTCTCTGGAAGTTTTTTGGTTCCCCCCCCCCCCCTATCGTGACGTTTTTCATATATCTAATACATTGTTTGTCACAAAATCTTAGACACCCCCTCCCCCCTTAGAGCGTGACATAATATATGCTTCTTCTTCTTCTTCTTGTTCGTATTTCAAGCTTATTGCTTGGCGCATATTAGCTTATTGCGTGCTCTCAACTTAGTGTTCTATAAATGCACTTCCACAGTTATTAATTGAGAGCTTTCAATGCCAATACCAATGCATGAATTTGTATATTGTGTGGCAAGCACAATGATACCGGGAATCGAACCCACCGCCTCCGGCTTGGTAGTACCGTGCCTTTACTGACTAGGCTATGAGAAAAATTCTGAATTTTACTGGCGATGTAAACATCCATGCATGCAAACATTCATACATGTAAACTTCCTTTTTACGTAAACTAGCAGCTTGCAAGAAATGTTGAAAACAAAAGTGGACAGTTGCATAAAATATATGGAATATTGCATGACATGTCTCATAAATTTACACGATCTATAATATATGATGATCTATGTATGATATATGACGCTCCATTTATGTGCATCGTAGTAACGGAAATTTACACTACTTTTTTTTAGATGTGTAGGACTTATGTTCTATGACTTTGAGGATTTTGAAATATATTTTCAATTCTTTTTTTCAAATTTAGCGTAATTGGTCAGATGGCGATCTGCATACAAATTTAATCTTGACAATACATCAGCTGAGTAAATGCGTTGCGAAATGATATTGTTTAATAAAGAAATCTTTGCGTAATTCCAACGTTCTTTCAATGTTGATCAACAAGCAACGTGCTTCATACGACGGGAGAGGAAAAGCCGTCCAACCTAACTTACGTAGTGCATATAATAAAAACTGCTTTTAGATTGACTCTATTCGTTCTTCATGATTTTTCATATAAGGTGACCAAACAACGCTACAATATTCTAATATTGACCTCACATAAGCAACGTAAAGTGATTTTATTGTATAAGGATCTTTAAAGCGGAGACCGAAACGTAGGGGTATGACACTATGATTTTCGAAGCTAAAAAAACAGTCCAAGTCACTCCAATACGAAATATCCCTTTACAAAGTGTTTGCATCCTTCACAAGCGTCCACAAGCTTTTGCAAGATCTTGTAAAGACTTGTGAGCGATTGTGAGGGATACGTATGCTTAGAAAATGGATATTTCGTCTTGGATTGGTTTGGAATGGATTTTTTAGCCTTGAAAATCTTTAGAGTCATACCCTCAACTTCTTAGTCCAAACGTTTAAATTTTCGCCTTCGAAAAAGGCAAAAAGATCAAATTAATTAAAATAGTAAATACCGATAAATACCGATTTTTTAAAACCTTTGATACCGATAAGCTTGAAAACAATCTGGCACCGCTGCTGTGAATCTCAGAAATGTCAGAAACAGATCAGAGGCTACCTGTTTTGACAGATCATGTTGTTAGCTAGCAACATTTTCTGGATTGCTGAATAATACAGTATAAATTGCTTTTGCTGGAACCAGTTCAGCAATCCATTTAGCTGGAACTTGATTCAGCTTTTTGGTGCGTAGGGGAAATGTATCTAATGTTGGCCTATGGATATAAGATTGGGCCCATCGCTAAAAATCTGCTATTTATCAATTTTATCTAGATGAACGCGTTATTGGGACGTTACAAATGGATATTTTTGGTTGCTATTGAAAATTTAGTCGATTTCTGAATTTATGCATGGGCCCAAATTAGGGACACTTAGGCAGACATTACCTGCATTTCCCCTATATTGCGAAAAATGCAATATCTGAAATGGGAAACTTACCCAATGTGATTCGGGTGATTGTGGGTGTAAAAATCCGGTGGTCTATAAATAAAATCTATCCGATGTCCTGTGTTGGAGACTGTTAGGGGGTTGTTCTCAGGGCTCTACATTTTCGACGCTCTAAAATGAACTCGATTTTTGTTTCTTTCATACAACGTGTTCAGCCGGCGCCGGTGGTGTAGTGGTAAGCGTGACTGCTTTCTAATACCCCAATGGGTCTGGGTTCAATCCCAGTCGAGGTCGGTGGGATTTTTCTGAGGCATAAAAATCGCTGGTCACGTCTTCCTTCGGAAGGGAAGTAAAGCCGTTGGTCCCGGCCCATGTGTGTTGAATGGGTGCGATATTCTACGCAGGTGTGGAAGCTGCCTTCCTGCACATTCGATTGCTGTCAATGGATGGCAATCGATGTCCGTCGGTGATTGGCACTAGATTTCGGAACAGAGACCGACGTTAAATAAAGGAAAACATACAACGTGTTCATTCCTATAATGCCTAGCTTGACTATCAGCACGAAACGAAAATGAAAAAAGATGCACGCTTATAACGAAATTATGGCTGTAGTTTTACTCGCCGTTGCTTTGCACACCGATTTGAATGAAAGTAACGTCGATTGTCTCGTTGACGACGAAACTATCAGCGCACTTTCAGCCGTCCGCTTCAGCGAAGCTTGAAAGAAAGGCCACTGAAACAACGAGAGACAAACCCGGAGTGATATGAGATTTGGGCGTAATTGCATTTGTAATCAAACATTCCAATCACCGATTTCTCGCGAGTCAAAGCTCAATTTCGTAGGCTGATAACACTAACAGGTAGAGGAAAGATTCTTCTATCATTTGGTAGAGTTCGTTAACGAGATTGAGCTTTAATTCAGTAGAAATTGACCCTTGACGTGTTTGTTTACAAATGCAATTACACTTCTTCTTCTTCTTCGCATTTCAAGCTTATTGCACATCGCATAGCTTATTTTGTGCTCTAAACTTAGTGTTGTGCATTATCATAACGGTTATTGCACTTTGACGATCATCCTCGCATAACCGTCACATCTCAAAAATGACGTTCAACTAGCATATCACTTGGAAACACCTCTACCTCACTAGACCCAATGAGCTAGATTAACGAGGTGAAGCAATCGGTTAAGTTGTGTGAGTGAAACCCCTGTACGATACAAGCAATTAGTGACGTCACTAATTGCGTTTACGTTGATTTTTTGGATTACTAATACTACCATATTTCACGATCTGCATCACCTCTCTCTGTACCTCATTGCACTAGACTGTCTTCATAAAAGCCATCCATGACAGTTAGATTAAATGACAACGAGAGAGTAGCAAACTCATTCACTCACTGATCATCTCTGTTGGGCATTTATAAGTGTGAAGTGAGAATAATGCTCCCTCATTTTCCTGTTCTTGTTAAAAGTTGTTAATTTCAACATACGAAACATTTTGGAGAAAACGTTGGATTTTCAGTTTTCCTTGTAACAAATAAATATGTGGGAGCTGCGTTACGTTACAATGTAGAAAAATATCCGTTTATCTTCACAAATGCAGGGCTGGTGACGAGTAACTTTTTAGTGACTTGGTCACTTTTTTCAAGTCAGTTACTAAAAAGTCTCTTTTTTTAAGGCCAAGTCACTAAAGTCACTTTTTCTTGTAATAAGTCACTATTTTCAACTTTTTTTAGCGTTAGTTTATTTCAAGATTGACTATTCTTTGCGTTGTGACATTTAATCGTCTTTCACTATATACAGGATGTCTAGTCATTTTTCTGGATAAAATTACCTGAGTTTTCCAAGTAAGTAAGTCCCAGATCTAAAAATATTCAATGTCTTGAAGTTTCGTATTCCATTAACAAGTTCAAGATATTGAAAATATTCAAAGTGCCAGAATTAAGTAAATAAATGATTTATTTCAAGTTCGTAATTAACTTTATGATAGATTAGAGATCTTCAATGCAGTCCCATTAACTTTACAACAATAGTAGGGACTTTGGAGAAGTTCTGAGGAATGAAAGGATATGCTGAGAATTTCAGTGAAGCTCTATAAATAAACTGCAAGAACATAAGGGGAGCTGAGAGCAAGCTGACTGGAAGCTGTACGAACCTCAAAGCGGTTCTTTTAGCACCAGAGACTTTTCAGGAACCTTTATGAAGTTCCTAGAATTTCAGAGAACTTCACAGGTGTCAAGCAAACTTGACCAATTTAGAAAACTTTAGGGGTACTGTGCAAATTTTTAAGAAGTTCTAAGCACCTCAGAAAAGCTAGATAGATTAAAAATCCATAATCGTAAATTTTGATAAATTCAAGATAGTTGCATGATGTGCTGGAAAATAAATCGAGAACCCTTCAAATGTTTCGCTAATTTCAGGGAAGTACACAGACCTTCAGAGAATTTATGAAAACTTCAGAAATATTTCAGAAACCTCACAGAAGTCCAGAGAATTTCAGGGAAATTTGAAGGTGTTTACGGGAATTCTATTTATTTTCGAGCAGAACCGAGATTTTCAATAGAACTAAGAGCTTTATGGAAGCTTCGAGAACATCAAGACAGGTCAGAGAATCAAAGGGCAGTTCAAATAATTTCAAAGAAATATTTGAAACCTTAAAGAAGTTTCGAGAAACTCAGTGAATTTCCGAAAACTTCAGCAAAGCTCCGAGAGGAATCCTGGAAATTTTATGAACATCCGGAAAACGTAAGAGTATTTTAAGGGTGTTATATCATGGAAATTTCATAAACCTAAAAAAAATGCGAAAATTTAGCTAAGCTGATAAGAGAACATCAACGAAGTTCCATTAATAAAAAAAAAGCGACAACTTTTAGCAAGCAGCGATATGTTCAAGAAATTCCAGAGAACTAAATTTAGATATTTTTATATAGTTTAATGATATTCAGTGAAATTCCGAGTACTTCGAGGACGATCAGATAGCTTCAGAATAATCCCATTAGCTTAAGCAAATTTGCAGCGACTTACAAGGAGTTACGTGGAATTATAGGGTATTCCAAGAATTCTATGATTGATCCTAAAACATCAAAAGCGTCAAGGAATTATGAATATATATCTGAAAATTTGCTGAAATATTCATCAAATTTAGAGATCTTCAGGTAAGCATAGATAAGTTCTGTGAAAACCGAGTGTTAATAATCGTTATAATACTTGAGTTACATTTTCGAAACTTCAAGGAAAACTAATTAATTTCAGTAAAGTTGCTGGTTCCTAAAAAATACTGACAACTTCAGGGTAGTCTAGAGAACTTTTAAGAAATTCAGTAATCGTTTAGGCACCAGAAAAGTTTAGACTATTGAAGAAGTTTTAAATAAGTGCCGATAATTTTAGGGGAGTTTCATGAACTTCAGAAAAATCTTGAGAGCTTCAGTGAAAATCATAGAACTATATTAATTATTGAAAATTGAGCATAAAAGTTCCATAAATTTTGAAAAACTTCAGAAACTTCACAGAAAGACAGTGTTCTTCAGAAACCAAAAAAACAAAAAAATATTTATTTTTTAAATTTATTTCTTACTGAAGATTACAGTGGATGAATCTTTAAAGTACAAAATGTGAATGAAAATAACGAGAAAAATTAAATGGTTGTATTTCAAAATTCACTATTTTCTTTAAAACATCCTTAGTCTTCCAGGTATTTTAAGGAAACAATTTTTTTTTCATAGGATTCCCGGTTTTGCAGATTTTTGAAGTTAGTAGACACCGTGATTAATATCGTGGGTTTGGTTATAAACTTTCTATTGAATCTTTCGTTTTAAAGGTTCATATAGTACATAAGTGTTTATGAGATAATAATTGAATAAGTCTGAAACATCAAACATTTATTTGATGCGCCACTTTTTAGTCACTAGTTTTACAACTATAAGTCACTATTTGGTCACTTATTTATTCAACATAGTTACTAAAATCACTATTTCTGACAGCAGTGATCGCTACTAGCCCTGCAAATGCCATTTCTTAACTTGCAAATTAAAGTCACTTTAATTTTTTTTTTGTCATTCGTGACTTGTCCGGTGGTGTGATTTGAACTCGTGACTTTGGCGTGAGAGGTATGGGTGCTAACCACTACGCCGGGGTCGCTCCCTTCATTTTTTTTACGTTCCATCGGCAATATCTATTATTTTTTACGTACGCGTCATTGTATACGATGCTTAATAAATCTCAATCCGATTGTGTCAATTGACACAACTCACAATTGACAAACTCACGAGAATTTTACTGACAAAACAAATATCTTTCCAACGTGGTTATGTGCGAAAAGTGAAGCGAAAAATCTTATTTTTTTTAATTGCTCCGAAAAATTGCAAGGACCATCATGGAACCAACAGCTGGACCTTCGACGAAATCAGTGCAAAACCGAACTTTTTGTCAGTGCGAACCTCAACCTGAGCTGGGCTGGGTTTAAAAACCAAACGAGCAAACTGACGTTTGTCAGAAAACAAGCAGATCCGATCCTGATACCCGATCCAGCTTGGAACAGAATAATAAACGATTTGAAGTTTTATACCAATGGTTGCTTTGATTGTTGAAACCGCAAGGGAAGAAAATGTGTATTCATAATGGACCGTGCAATATTGATATTAACGATATCTTTACTGGGAGGGAAATATCCTATGTAATGATGAAGAAATCAAATGCAGAATGCTGTAAGATATTAATAGGGGTGGAGGAGCAATTGGTATGGTTTTACAAAGTCTTACATTGGGAGAGGGCGAGTTGAAAAAATCCCGAAAAACTGCTAACGTTATTGTGTTACCCTTGTATTTGATACTTGTCAATTTTTTTTCTGAAATAATCCCGAACTGTGGTAAAGCAAGCAATTATTGTGCTGTGTTTAACCTAAAGATATATCCGGAAAACTTCGAGATTTGGGCGTAGTTGCTATTGTAAACAAATATGTCAATCGCTGATTTCATGCGAATTAAAGCTCAATCTCGCGAACAAACTATTCCAAATAGCACAGGAATCATTCCTCTACATGAGTGTGTTGTTAGTCTTCTTGGCTGAGTTTTTATTCGCGAAAAATCGGTGATTGAAGTGTTTGTTTACTAAAGCAATTACGCCCAAATCTCAAATCACTCCGGATTTAATGACTTGTTCAACAGTTCAACGTTTTATTACTTAGCAATAACACCTTTAGCTAGCATTTTTTATTGATTTTTACGGATCTCTTGATACTTGGGCTTCGGCAATGTGGATACGATATGCGGTCAGCTTATTGGAGCTCATGCGTCTCGGTATCCGGAAAAATAAATAACTGCAAAATCTCTATCCATTAATAAGCATTCGTGACTGCAGGTAGTACGAGTTCATGTAGATATGAATTCTCACAATAATAATTTCTGGCTATGATCCGATTGTAGAACGCAGAATAAGACTTTTCCTTGATACAGCACAGCTATCGCCTAATCCGTAATTTTGGAAGAGGAATGACCGTCATAACCGTATTTACGCTCGAAAGGAGATGACAGTCAATTTATATGTCTGTTTATTTTTCCTCGGTGATATGATGGTACATGCCAGATGTTTGCGAATCAGTGAGAAATGCAAAATAACGATATCTCACGGTTGTTGTGTCATACTGGTGATTGTTTAGAATGTTTACCGTAGGAATCTCTTTTGTCAATCTAAAGGCTGTCACTGGTGGCAAGTGCAATCATACTCTATGCCTAGGGAAGTTGAGACATTTTCCAACACGAAACATTCCTAGACCGGACCGGGAATTGAACCCAGCCACCTCCAGCATGGTCTTGCTTTGAAGCTGCGCATGTACCGACTGACCTAAGGGAGGCAATTACGCTCAAATCTCAAATCACTCCGGAAACAACTGTAAATTTGTTTGTAGACGCCGACTGCGGTGCTAGAATGCTGCGAAGCTGTTCGACTTCAACAGAAAAAGAACGGTATCAGTCTCTTCGTCGCATTGATTTTGTCAATTGATGCTTATATTGTGACGCCCTGGTTGTTCTTCATTACCCGAATGTCCACTTCCCCGAATGAGATTCTACCTTCTTTTGAATGCTGCTCGTTTTTTCACATTTGGGTTAAAGGCGTTCAGGGAAAGTGACATTCGGGGTTACGGCATGTTTGTCAGTATCTTTGATGGCATAATAAAATACAAACCAGAAAGCTACACTTGCTCACTGCACACTGAATAACGTCAAACAATTACCACACGCTCAAAGCTTCTTTTGGCTTTATTACGTCCCCACTGAGGCTTTTCGCCGGCTTTCAATTGGATTCTTTAGGGGATTGAGGTAAATGCATATTCGTAATCTACATTAAAGGTGGGACCGAAATTCAAAATTTATTCATTTTTGGTGCACTGGAACTATTTTAAATAAGTGCTATTACGTTAGCAAAAATTACTATATTAGCACCCCTACGGAAAACTTTTGTATGGGAAAAAGCTAAGTTATAATTATATTGATCTAAAAAACTAGATGAAAGTCTTTGGGTTCGAGAAAATATCGTGCTCAGAAAACGAAGCTCTTTCAGACGATGTATAAAAACCGATTAATTTTTCAAATTTAAAGAAATAAAATTAAGTGTAAGCACTTGCACGCACAGCTGTAAATTGAGAACTTTTTTAGGCTGTACTATTTATGCATTAGTATATTGTGCGGCAAGTAGTCTTGTAAGCGGTCGCCGTAGTCGACACATTTTCTGTGATAATCGACTGCCTCTGCTTCCGACCATTGCAAAACAAGCTATCAAATTACAGTACCAAACTAAAATGTCATATGACCGTCGCGAATGTATTTATTTTAGATTTTCTCATAATAAGAGCTGCTGATGTTGTGCTTGTGTGAATTCTGAAAATAGCAAGCAACGATGTCCTAGTAGTAACATTTATGATCAAAAATGGTTTAATTTACACCAAATTGAAGAATTAGAACCAAATCACACATGCCATATGCTAGTTATTTGAAAAATTTCTTTTTGCTCGAATGTTGTTCTACCGTTTGTGTTGACGGTAAAACATGAGAGTACGAAGCGAGTGTAGTAAAAAACGTCAACCGTATCAACCCCTGGTGGCAAGTACCATACTCTACACTCAGGGAAGTTGAAAAAAAAAATTCCAATTCGAATATTGTTTAGACCGGACCAGGAATCGAACACGCCGCCTCCAGCATGATCTCGCTTTGTAGCTGAGCTAAGGCAGACCCCTACGCTCAAAGCAAATCAGCCAAATTTGATGCACCTATTTTGAGTTGAATTCAAATGCTAAAAAACCTTCAAAATGAATTCCTTGTGTGCAAGCTGTGTCTCCCACCCAGGTCCAGAGTCATGTCGGGATTGTCTGGTATCCCTATCGAGATTCCCCGTAATCCCTTCGAGAAAAAACAAAACCACATTTAGTATTCCCAAGTAACCAAAAGTTCTAATAAAATGCTGTTTGTGGCTGAAGCAGCTTGGTTGAAGGTGGTCTATAGAATTCTAAGCGCCTCATTTTTAATTCGTTATAGTTCCGGTACCATAATTGAAGAGCATTCTAAGCAGCTTCTGGCGGAACTTGAACGGAACTTTTAGAAAATAAGTTAAAAAAGGTTTTTGTCCTGTATTTGGTTCGCACTTTTATGAAAGATAATTCTATAGTCAGATCTTTAAGAAAGTTATTTCTGAAGGCAGGTATGAACGTGTATGAAATTGCTCCTTATTTTTTTTTTTTTTTTTTTGGATAGAATATTTATGCACTGCATAGATATAAGAATTATGATTTATTTAAGCCACTGATCATTTCATATTTGCGTACATTAAATATATTGCTTCATGATAGCCTAAGAAGTTCCGCTGGGAACTTATTCGTTACTTTGTTGTGGCCATGTTTTCAGCCTTGCCTAAAGTTCCTAAGAAGTGCTTATGGATGCTTTTAGGAACTTTTTTTGAACTTCAAGTTGCTAATAGTACACACTTAGAAATAACTAATTTTACGCGTGACGGAATCCGTCTTTGACATAAAAGATGAGACGTAAACAAACATGTCATGTAATATTAAGTGCTCCGAGACTGAAAAGTTCGTTGCTCGACGAAAAGTACGTTTGATTGAGCTATATTTTGCGTCTGTTATGACTCAAATTTATGTCAAAAATGACGCTCGTATATGTCACTCTCAGAGCACCTAAATTTACATGTTTTTTTCTAAGTGTGTACGCATCGGAACTTTTTGGAGCTTAAGTTCCTCGTGTGCTTTCTATAGCTTCTAAAGTAGCCAGAATATTATGTTGGAACTTTATATGCACTTTATGGAACTTGAAAGTGGGTTTTAACGTTGAATGCAGAACTTTTGGTTGCTTGGGAAGAAAGTTTTGTCGGAACTTTATTTGACCTTTATGGAACTTGAAAGTTCTGTCAGAACATTATGGAACTTTAAGGTTCTGCCGGAAATTAATGTGAACTTTATGGAACTTGGAAATGAGTTTTATCGTTGAACTTTTGGTTACTTGGGTTGTCCTGCATTTCAGCGAGTATTGATATTGTTGATCTTCTTCAGAATCCCAGACAAAGATTCAGCGAATCTCAATTAGGATAAGGAAAATCCCGACTGGGATTCGTAGAATCTTGAATACTCTGTAATCCTTCCTGAGCTCTGACTGCAAACATTATGACTGCCGCTCATGGCAAGTCCGTCCCATAGCACAAATCAGTAAGCCGAGAAGTTAGCTTCGTACTAATCAGGTCATATTGACTAATCACTTAGATAATTTTGCTCTTCTACGTACAATTTCATACAAAGTAACGTTAAAAATAAGGTGAATCCACTTCAGAGACATTATGGTCTTATGAGGCAAGTTCAGAGGACTTTTGGGAAAACTTGGTTAATTTGGTACTGAATTCAACCGAACAGGTTGATTAATTTCTGGTCTGGCGATATTCGATATCAATGTGCACGAACTATATCGAATTAATTGTCAAGTGCGCATAATTATAACTCACGTGGAATAACCCGCCATCACGGCACATAAATTGACTTTGATAAAAGATTTAGATAGATAGAGGCGGTGTCCTATTGATCTTCATGATCCCTTATTTTCACAGAGCATACTTTATAGTGTCCTATACTGCAACTATTTGCATAACAGTCCTTTGTGACATGCGACTGTTAGGCGAATACCGGCAGTATAAAATTGTCCAGTAATAAAAACTCGTTTGTTTTAATGAAAGTGAAAGCAAATTTAGTACCTAGACTAACTAACATTATCACAGACAAACAGACGCAAGTCTTCATTATTGGTCATGGTACGCACATAATTCAACGTTCATTTTGAGCATTACTTGTTTCATGATCACACCATTGGTCCCTCGAAGATTCAGACAAACATCTGCTTGCATTCACCATAATCGATCGTCAGCCAAAGCATTGCAGCTTCAATTCATGTTGCTTACGTAAATACCTACAATAACTCAAAAATGCTTCACCATTGCGCTACATACATCCCAGCTTATATTTATTTGCAGCAGAAGTTTCATTTATCAGTATAAGATGGTCACGACACATGTAAAAAAAGTTTCATTCGAACATACAAAGAATTAACCAAATGTTCTCTCCTTCTATTTCCACTCACTCCTGCAGGCGCAGCCGTTGCACGCGAGCGTTGCGACAGTCTTCCATCGCGGAATCGAACGACCAGCGAAACCAGCACCCATCAGCAGCAGTTGATCATAAATAGCGGCGGAATGCCTCCGCCCAGAACGATTCCGTCGTCCAGCTTCACCCGGCCGCAGTCGATGATCGTTAACCGCCAGAGCCACAGCCATAGTCCTCCGGTGCATTCGTCGCCGCTGAGTCCACCGTCGACCGGTGCATGTTCAACCGGTAGCGATGGTTCCTCGTTCAGCATTGACGAACCGGACAGTTTTCTTAGTTCGCACACACCGGATGAAGGCAATGGCTTTTCCAAGGTCATTAAGTGAGTCTCTTCTTGATCCTAATAGCCTCGACCTGTAGGAACTAGGCCGTTTCATTAATAAAACAACTCTTTGTTCCACTCCTTCCTTCTCTCTTCTCAGTCATCTCAGCTCAGGTTGTTCCATTCCGGAGGAGAATTCCGAAGAGTACATCAACAACTACGGGAAGATCCCTATGAGGCCACAAATGCAACATCGATCCATGGATGAATTCGGCAGCCACGTAAGTATCCGCAAATCCATTTTCCACTCTAAGTACTTTGATTTTCAAAATTCAAAATTCGCTCTTCAATTGGCAAGTTTAATCACTTCCGGAATGTATTTTTTTTATCTCTTTCAACACCTGGCGCGCGTGCTTCAAAATTCCGATCTTGAAATTCAAAACCTGAATCATTCGACCAAAAATTGTATCACCCACCATCATCCCTGGCCGCTCGCATGGTTTACATCTTCTACTACTGCTACTACTACCACTACTACTACTACCACCACCAACCACCACCACCACCACTTCTACTACTTCAAAAACAACAAACCCCAATCGGTGCCGCAAAATCAATCCAACAACCCAACAACCCAACCCAACCAATAGTTAAGGCATAGTTTTAACTCACTGTCGCTTCCAATATCACAGGCGATCAGAAGGGGCAGCCCGGCGCCACCGTCGAACATTGTCGGTTCGGTCGAGGGCAGCAGCAACTACATGGACATGAGCAGCCCGTGCGGTAGCTCCCCGGGCGATCCATCCGGCAACAGTGGCTACATCCCGATGTCACCGGGTGCGGACTTTCCACGAGGGTAAGTAGTCCGGGAATATCTGCGGAGGGATCGACCTGCGGGAAGGGTATTTCCGGTGGAGAGCATTTTACAGGGTGGCCGCTGGATTTAAGAGAAAATGGGGCACTTTCAATCAACTTATCGAACGTATTAAAAAAAAACCGTTGCAGGCTTAAGGCTTGAAGTTAATTTGAACTATTTATTTGATTTTAGTCTACACAATACTTTTTTCTAGCGCGAATATTCGAAAAATGTTAGACTAGCTCAAAATGTAAAAAATGTTCTAAGATTTCTGAATCAGAAAATAAGGTCTATCTGTAGTTTCTTATAACTTATCGTTAATATTCCTTCAGCAGCTATATTCAGCCATTTCATAGCAAAACAAAATAGTGGTATTCTCAGAATTTCGTAAAAAGATTAGTTTTGTTCCTTATCGCAATATATTAGACCCGTAGGTGGGTGGTCCTAATAATCAATTTTGTTCAAAACTGACTTTTTTCAAAAATTTAAAACCATTGGGCTGATCTCAAAGATCAAAATATCAAATGAAAGGTAAATAAAAATACGTTTCGTGACCATGTTGTAGTCGATATAGACGCATTTCGCACCAAATGTATTAAACTGACTACAAAACAAAAAATCATCTTTGAATAGATTTTGGAATTATCCTACGAAAATCTTTAAGAAATTTACAAAGGTATCCTGAGGTAAGTTCTTAAGAAATAATGTTGTTAATTCAGACGTTGAAAATCATACAAGATCCCGTACACAGAAATGGATACAAAAATATAGACCCATTCCGCCTAATACCGCCTCAGTGGCATTCGGCTTTCTGACGCTCTGATCCGATTTAAACGCCCTCAACCTAGATTTTCATTTTTAAACACTTTTTGATTAGTTCAGGGCTATCTCTTCCGATAAAAACTACCT
This sequence comes from Ochlerotatus camptorhynchus, assembly GCF_037179485.1. Taxonomy (NCBI): domain Eukaryota; kingdom Metazoa; phylum Arthropoda; class Insecta; order Diptera; family Culicidae; genus Ochlerotatus; species Ochlerotatus camptorhynchus. The sequence goes on along the minus strand of NW_027040529.1, from coordinate 757,341 downwards.
CAAATGATCAAATGAATAACCATCCATCATCGACGTCACTAGAATCAACTCATGAAGAGGTTTTAACTGCCTATAATCGCATATCAGTCCCATATGAATTTTCGTCAATTTTAAGATAATAACGTTATCCACTAGCAATTGGCATCACCTTTCATATTACGTGATAAAATTACGGACTTTGATTATGAAATGAAATGAAATGTGAAAACAACATCAAGCCAGTTTGTCATCTAATGTTGGCCTATGTATCTAAGATTGGGGCCATCGCTAAAAATCTGCTTGTTGGTAATCCAAAAACGCGTTGACAACTCGGCGCCCAACCGGTCTACAAGCTATTCATTGAACCAAGAGTAAAACTTTTTTGCACTTTTGTATGAACAAGCATTAATAAACGATCAGAAGTAGTAATCGGCCGCGTTTTATATTTCGTCGTTCGATTTACCGGAATATTCGCGATCCTACGAAAGGCAAATAAGTTTTTGGTGTTCTCTGGTTCCAGTTCCCAGTCCAAGCTCTCGATCTTTCGCTCTGTTCATTGGTCCTTCGAACCAGATGTGATGGAACCACATGACGTGGATAGGTTGCGCGCGAAGCGGGAGGTTATGTTCGCGAAAGCGAAATAGGAGTTGTCCGTTGCTGAAAACCTAAACACTCGGAATCCCACCTACGAAGAGGTGCAGGAACGGAAGGATAAACTCACGGAACTTGCTGGTAACTTCGAAACCATTCAAACCGAGATTGAAGAGAGCACCAGTCACTTGGAAGATGTAGCGTAGGAACGACAGGAGCGGATGTCCACCTACAGCGCTGGAACTGGAGAATCGACAAACGACTTGCGAGATCAGGGCGCTCGTAGAGATGATGATCATGCACCAAATGAGGAACAATGCAGCACCTGCTGCGAGACAGGTATCGAATCAGAACCATCCACTAAACGTAAAGCTTCCGCAGCTCAATATTCCGGTGTTCAAAGGAGAACGGAAGAACTGGCATTCCTTCAAGGATTTGTTCGTGAGCACAATCCACAGCCGAGTGGACCTGAAGGATTCGCTGAATATGCAGTACTTGCTATCATATATGGATGGCGAGGCGAAGAAAATGGTCAGTTCATTCCCCATCATTGATGCCAATTATAAGGAAGCTTGGGAAACACTTGTAACGCACTACAACAAGAAGAAGTACACAGTGTTTGCCCTAGTTCGGGAGTTCATCGAACAACTAGCAACCTCATGCACGAGTGGATTGAAGAAGTTGGTGACAACATCCGACGACGTGATACGACAGCGTACGGCACTCGGGAACGAATTCGAATCGAGGGATCCGTGCCTCATCCACCTACTGTTGGAGAAAGTTGACAGGGAAACAAGGTCTTTGTGGGCTCAGAAAATTGTTGATGTCGACAGTCCAACCTTTACTGACTTTCTGGAGTTCCTGCAGAATCGGAAACGTGCACAGCATTCACGAAGCGACCAAGCCAGGGAGATGCCGCAAAGAAGGATAACACGAAGCCACACGTTGGTGAAAGGGTGCAAGTTTTTCACACCAACTCATCGTCGGCAGCGTGTGCAAAGTGCTGGAAAGACCATCCGGTCTATCACTGCGAGCAATTCAAGGAAATGGATGTCATGGCGCGCAGGGATGTGGCACAATCGGCAAGGCTGTGCCTCAACTGTTTGCGTCCTTTCCACTCGGCAAAGAAGTGCCCGTTGAAATCGGTATGCCGCTCTGCAGACTGCAAGCAACGGCATCACACTTTACTGTGCACACAGGAAGCGAAGCAACCGGAGAAGAAGCCGAATCAGGATCAATCAAACCAGGAAGCTCGTTCGGAATCAGCTCTAGCATCGGTGAAGGTCAACTCGGCACAATCGCTGGACGAGAAATGGGAAGTTACGCTGCTGCCCACAGTGGTGGCACGGATCAAAGGGAGTGACGGCAAGCTGCACGAGGTGAGGATTCTTATTGACTGTGGTTCACAGGTGTCGCTCATAACGGAGGCGTACGTAAAGCGTCTTGGTTTGAGGCGTAGCAACGCTACATTGGAAGTCACTGGTGTCAACGCCAAGGTTGTCGGCACTACCGCCGGCAAGGTTACACTCGTGATCTCATCGCGTTTCGAAGATGGACCGAAACTCGTCACTCATGCTTACATATTGGGAAAGCTCACGGCAACACTGCCGTGTCAGCACTTCAGCGTTTCAAACATGCCTTACCTGGAGGGTCTGCAACTGGCCGACCCGCAGTTCAACAAGCCTGGGTCAACGGACATCATCCTGCGATCTGATGTTTTCCTTTCGTTACTAGAGCCAGGGCAGGTCAAGGATCACAACGGAAATCCTGTAGCACAGTGTTCCGTCTTTTGATGGATGGTTGCAGGAAAGATTTCGAAGCAAGGGTGTGCTCACACCTATCATTCGGTACTCAATCTGCATCAAGAGGTTGATATCGATCGCACTCTGCGGCTGTTTTGGGAGGATCAAGAGCTTCACAGTCCCAAGTAGCTCACCAAGGATGAGCAAGGAGTGGTTGAAGAATTCAACTCCACGCTCACGCGCTCGCAGGAAGGTCGCTTTATCGTCCGTTTACCTATGGATGATTCAAAGCTCAAACTCAGAAATTCGCTGGCCGCTGCTACAAGGCGGTTGAGAGCGATGGAACGCCGATTCGAGAACGACAGCAGTTTCAAGTAATGATACTTATCGTTTATGCAAGAGTACCAGCAATTGGGCCACATGCACGTTGTGCCGCGAGCGGAGATCAACGTGGACTGTTCGAAATCGTACTACTTGCCCCACCATGGCGTCGTAAAGGAGAAAAGCGTAACCACAAAACTTCGAGTGGTTTTCGATGCTTCTTCTGCCACCACGACTGGAACATCCCTAAACGTTATGTTACTAGATGGCCCGAACATCAACGCCGATCTGTTTGAAGTACTTCTGCGATTCCGATTGTTCTTAGTGGTATTCATCGCGGAAGTCGCAAAAAATGTACCGCCAGGTGTGGGTGTACCCTGACGATACGGACTACCTACGCATCGTATGGCGAGAATCTCCTGACAAACCGATTCAGCATTTTCGTTATCGTACCGTCAACTACGGTCTTAAGAAATCAGGGTTCCTAGCAATGGCAGCACTACACAAGGCAGCGGGATCTCTCCGCTGGAACTTGTCAACTATCCCCTGTGGTGGACGGGGCCCGCATGGTTGTCCGATGATTCAGCTATGTGGAAATGCGACGTACCAGACGAAACACACGACGAACAATCACTGGAGGTACGTAAACGTTTTCAATCACTCAATGTTTCCGTTAGTCTTCCAACCACAAGCAACGTCATTGAGAAGGAAATCCTCGAGCAACGATCCGATCTTAGCGTGGCGTGTTGGCAGCTGGCCCGCGTTCAGATATTCGTCTACAACATGAGATGCAAGGTAACCGGTAACGACAAGCAATCCGGTCCTATTTTGTCATCGCAGTTGCATCAGGCTCGAATGCAATTTGTACGACTGTCGCAGCAGGATTCCTATGCAAGGGAAATCAAGGCTCTGGTACGTGGAGAGGAAGGTCCAGTTAAATCCAGCATTTCAAGCTTGTACCCTTTCCTGGATAGTACCAGCACGCTCCGGGTTGGAGGGCGATTACAGTACTCGGTGTATTCCTTCGATGTCAAGCACCCGATAATCGTCCCTAAGAAGCATCGCTTCGCAAAACTTCTCGTAAAGGAAATTCACATCAACAACTGCCACGCTGGGCCAACTTTGATAACAGCAACAATCAACCAACGTTATTGGATCCAAGGTTGTCAGACGGTTATTAAGCAGGTGATACGAGACTGTGTGACGTGTTGTCGTCAGAAGGCGCAAACAGCAAAACAATTGATGGGGAGTTTGCCAGCAGCACGAGTGACAGCATGTCGCCCTTTTGCCCATGTTGGTGTGGACTATGCTGGTCCGATTCTGGTGCGGTGTAGTAACACGCGAGGAGCACGGTGCATGAAAGGATACATCGTCGTTTTTGTTTGCTTGTCGAGTAAAGCCATCCACTTGGAAGTCGCAGGAGACCTTACCACCGAGACTTTTTTGGGATCGTTCAAGAGAATGATCGCACGCCGTGGATACTGTAAGAAGTGTGGTCAGACAATGGCACGAATTTGGTAGGCGCTGATCGACAGTTGCAGGAGATTTATGGGATGGTCATGAAGCACGTCAAGCAAGCGGAACATTTAACGGCGCCGGTGGTGTAGTGGTAAGCGTGATTACCTCTCACCCCAGCAGGCCTGGGTTCAATCCCAGTCGGCGCCGCCGGGATGTTCTGAGGCATAACATCTTTGATCACGCCTTCCTTCGGATGGGAAGTAAAGCCGTTGGTCTCCGGTTCATGAGTTGATGGGTCGATAGGTAGGGTCCAAGTGTGGGAGCTGCCTTCCTGGCACGTCGGTAGCATTGGTGCTCAGCACGGAAAACAAGATCGACGGAAAAAACAAACCAAAGGAAAAAAAAACATTAATAAACGATCAGAAGTAATAATCGGCCGCGTTTTATATTTCGTCGTTCGATTTACCGGAATATTCGCGATCCTACGAAAGGCAAATAAGTTTTTGGTGTTCTCGGGTTTCAGTTCCCAGTCCAAGCTCTCGATATTTCGCTCTGTTCACTGCTATATAACAATTTTATCTAGATGAACATTGGGACGGTACTTATGGATATTTTGGTCGCTATTGAAAATTTAGTCGATTGTTGTATGTATGGGCCCAAATGAGGGGCATTTAGGCCGACATTACATCCATTTCCCCTATCAGTCCCATCCTGAAATTCAATCGTCGAGAGGTCAAGTTACAGTTCTGCTTTTTAAATCGCCATACTTTTCGCTAATATAACAAAACATGCAAGCTTCATTGCAACTGATTTTAACTTGACCAAATGTTCGATTAATTTAGCATGATTTTGAAAATATTTACATGGAAATTGCACTCCTTAACTTCAACTGCCATTTTCTCAATGTCTACTTATTCCATATGGGATTTTAGACAGAAAACCATTTTTAGCCTGCCCCCCAAAACCATATTTGTTTTGAATTTCTATTTTCTATGCAGTTATTAGACAGGGAGGTCTTAGTGACGCCAATGATCTTACTGGGGATGCTTGGAGGACTTAATAGGGAAAGCCAGCCATTTAAATGCTCTCCAGAACATACCCCATTCAAAAAATGTCATTCAGCAACTAACCTCCAGTGTTCATCTCGTTTCAGCTTGTACAGTTCCAGTGCACATTCGCGCACCTCCAGTCTGGCGGAGGACACCGTCGACGGTTATGTTCCTATGTCGGGCCCAGGTCACTCCACCGCGCAAGAATACGTGGACATGGATCCGTCGCATAATAGTAGTAATCGCACGATCGCGGCAACCAGCAGTCACGCTGCAACGATCGGCGGTGGTAACGGCAACATCAGTTCGGCGGCTTCCAGCTGCAGTATAACGTCGGGAACTCCCTCGACGGATATGCGGTTCTCCGAGTACCATCTGGAGAAGGTGGTGGCCCGGTTTACGCCGAGTGAGGACGACGAAATGGATCGACCGATTCGAACGTACTCAGTGGGAAGCCGGTTGGAGCATAACAAGAGAAAATTACGCGTGGACATGCTCAGCTCGGAGTGTTCCTCAAATTCGAGAGTTCGTGCGTTTTCCGTTGGCTCGAGAGCTAAGGTCCCGAGATCGGACGTGTACAAAGGAAGTGGAGCTCCAATAACGGCACCGTTGCTATCGGCCGGAAGTTCCGGAAGCATGCAGGAAACTAGTAGCAACAGTGGAAGCATCACAAATTGTATTATCGGGCCGGGCACGGACGCGAGAGGATCAAATTCGAGCATGAACGAAGGCAAGACGGGCAAAAAGTCGTCAAGTGCACCGATGTTGGCTGCGAAGCCACATGGATCGTTTGATCCGATGGATGATCTGATGGAGATCGATTTTACCACACCGTTCCATGGTGAACCTGATGTTAGTAGTAGCACACCGCAGAAATCCATGGGGATGGAGGATTACATGGAGATGACAGCGGGTGGTAGCCAGAGTAATAAGGGGTACGTCGAGATGAAGCCGGGTCATCTACCCACGGCGAATACGAGTACCCTAGAGCAAAGCGACTATCTGGACATGAGACCGGGAACGGGATATGAACCGAACCTGTCGACGAAAAGCAAAAGCTCTCCGATTAAAATTAACTCGCCGAAGAAATTCAACGGCGGTGGAAATAATAACAATAACTACCTGGAAATGTCCCCACTGATGATGGGAACATCGTCTTTGTCTTCCTCATCGGCAACGCACCGTAAAACAAAAGTACCTTCGGAAGATTACCTGAACATAAACCCACTGATGATGACCAGTGGCGGCGGCGACAGTGGCAACGAAGATAAAATGATAAACGAAGAAGAAGAGGAAGAGGAAGTAGTGGCACCGAGCAGTGCCCCGGAGGTGTACATGGAAATGTCCTGGAGTCAACCCAAGTCTAGTCTTAAGCCTGAAAGTTCCAAGCCGGCTTCGGATGAATATATTAATATGGATTTCACTCGTAAAGAAGTGGGAGGAGGGGCGTCGGGTGGGGCGGACTCGCGCCTCAGTTCGTTGCCCATCGCTATCCAATCGAGCAGTGGCGGGAGCCGAGCAATGCAAGGGGACCTGATGGAACCAAAGATGGGCGGAGCACCGTCTAATATTCCAAATTACCTTCCGTTGAATCCCGCGGCAATTCAACAGCGACACTCAGTTTCGGCACAAATCGGATTCAGTCCGAAGCAGAACAGTTTGCGATCGCGGTGTGATTCGAGGGACAGTGGCATTGTGACACCCTCCGGCAGTCAAGCAACCATTTTTCCCTTTAGCCCGGGAAGTCCTATCAAGTCATTCCCTATGGGAGGAGAACCGAGCGCAGAGGAAAGGAAGTGTTTTGTCGATGGAACCACCGGTACCTTGCGCATCAGCGAAACCGATGAGGATAACAGTGAGGAGTCGAGTGAGTTCCTAGCAGTAATGGATCAACAGCAGAGACAACAAACACAAGGCCCGAAAGACGCGGAAAATAGTAAGCTGGAGGATCTAAGTCATAACTATGCCGAGTTGAGTATAGGTCAGCAACAGCAGCAGCAGCATCAACAGCCGAAGACTGATAAGAGTCGCCCAAGTTCCTTCAGTAGTACCAAAAAAGCGAATCTAAGTCTGATTCTCACGACATCGACGAATACCATAACAACACCGACGATAACTGCGATGAAGTCTGCTCTTGAATATCCGGATTATGTCAACTGCAGTCCGGTAACGACTCCGGTGGTACCGAAACCGACCACTCCTATGACATTAGATGATCAAGCCGGTGATTATGCGATCATGAATCCAGCTAGTCTGAGGAAGTTATCTAGTACTTCCCAATCGGAACTCTCAACGAGCGAATGTGGACTTCCACCGTTGACGAGAAAGTCCAACATGATAGGTTTTAAGCCGATAACCTCCAGCCAAGACGAAGCTCTGTTGAAGAAATCCAGTGGAGTGTCTCCGAAACCGGCTTTCAGTCGACAGTACTCGGAACGACGGGCCGGTCCATCCGGAATCGATTCCTCCGGTTATGAGATGCTTCAGCGTGCCTCGTCACGACCGAACAGTGTAAACAGTGAGAAGATCAGCAACAAATGTCCTCCATCGGCAGGTTCGACGCGTCCGAGTTCGGCCAACAGCGATAGACTTCCCATCATATCAGCTACCTCATCGTCCGCTTCCTCAACATCGACGTTGTGCGAGAGCAAAAACCAAAGCCCAACTGCGTCCAGCATGATGCTTGCCACAACGACGGCGGCGACTATCAGTATCCGACCTGACTCCGTAACCTCGCTGACAGATCCGCACATTATCTCGCGGCCTCCATCGGTAAGCTCGGAACGCGAACTGCACTATGCCAGTCTCGATCTTCCACCCTGCAGCACAAATCCTCCCCCTTCTGCGGCAGCAGCAGCAGCAGGAGCAGTAACAGGTGCAGTAGTTGTGCCATCCAGCCGCATGGAGGTCGATTCCGATAATAGTGTGGCTACAGCAAGCCGCCCTGCGGGACCCGACTCGTTGAACTCCAGCCCTAGTCCCAATTCCGGATGTACCTCGCAACAACAGACTGGTTCTGCCTTTACCTATGCTCAAATCGATTTTGTCCGCTCGGTTGCGCAGGCTCAGGCCATACAGCAGCAACAACAGTCATCAACCAAAAGCGGCCAACAGCAAAAGTAAGAGAGCACAGACACACTGAAAACTGCCAATCTGAAACAACAGCAGAGCCCTTCCTTTCAATCGTAAGTACTAGCGGTTAAGCTGCGCGCGTGAGATGTAAATATAAACCAACCACGCTCGGATTAGGACAGTGTAGTTCTTTGTTACCGTTTTGTTTTTTGTACCACTACTAAGAGCAAACCGCCAAGAAGGAGAGACACAAACCAGGGCGGACAGTGTAGTGTCCGAGAAGAGATAAAGTAGTAGAGTGCCGCACCTACCTACCTACCTACCTACTAAGAATGTCGAAACGATACTTTTAATTAGTGTTTAAGCGCATCGCGTTACGGATAAGCAAGAGAAGAAAAGTAACAAAAATATTCCAAAAATAGTTTAATTGCAAAAGAAAAAGCAAGATCAACAGAACCCCAACAGATACACAGATGGAAGGAAAGAAAGTGAAAATAGTTGAAACCTTGAGATATAAGATGAAATTTCAAATGCCAAAATAAGCTTTACTTGATTTTCTTGTTTTTTGTTTACTTTCATCAAACGATAGAAGGAAACTACACGATTATAATAGAAACTATTAAGGGAAAACACATACACACACACATACATACACAGATTGCAGAAACAGGAAAGGAAGCCTAGCCAGTAAGTAAATTAATTGAGTGTATGCATAAGCTTAGACTAATGTAGAGACGGAAGGAAGAAACTATAGAAAACTTTATTTTTTATTAAGGAAATCAACTTTTTAGCCGGTAAGGATAGATTTAGACGAAAAAGTATAACTTATACAAGTTTAAGCTTAAGAAGAAATGTAAACAAGTAAAAAAGGCAGAAGAAGAAAATATCTATATAGAAGTACGTCTAAGTGAAGTAAAACAGATAAGGTCAAAACCTCTAAACTATTCATATTCATATATACAAAAGTAGAACACACACACATACACAGACATACACACATAAACATGCACACGTAACGAGAACGGTTTGAATCAGCAAGAAGATAGTTTTACTTTTCAAAGTAGCAAACAGAAAATGAAGAAGAAAAAGCAACCATAGGAATCAGCTCTAGGGATACGTTCAAGTATATATAGAACCGAAAGATGATCCTACGCGTGCCAGTCGCAAAACACTCCTCGCGTGTGGATGTAATAGAAACCTGTATTTTATGTACGTTTATCATCTTCGGTGAACAAAGCAAAATCATAGTTAAAATATACAATTTTTTTCGTTAGTCACAATGTTTTAGTTTCAGGAATTCAAGAGTACACAGAACAACCAACCAGCATTGTTCAAGTCAACTTAAGTGACAAGCGACAACGACGACGACGATGACGACCACGACGACGATTAAGACCAAGACTGTTCTTCAGTGAAATCAAACCTTCGTTGTTCAATTAAATCTTTCGCAAGTTTTGGAGACGAAAAAAAAACAAGAGAAGAGATCTACCAGCTTTGTATCTTTTTCGCGTAGCTTATCAAAAAGATATTCAAGCTTATTCTTTAGTTTGTCATGTTTCTTTCATTTTAAATCGAGTTCGATTCTCCAGAAGTGATTGTTTTTTTGTTCTTTTCATATGTTTACTATTATACTTATCTACGTTTTGCTCAATTTATTGTAATTTTACTACTGTTCTGTTTAAGTTTATCTAATACGTTTTTCATTTGTTATGGGCGTTACCTAATCGTTCCGTTTTGTTTTCTGCAGAATTTTGAGTGCGAATCGAAAATGAAGTTTTCCAAAATTTTCCAAACTATTTCAACTAAAAGCGTACCTAGATCACGTAAAATCACACATCTTTAAAAACAAACGGACACAAGAACAGAGGGGTCCTTGTAGTCACAACTTTTATTGAACATCAAAAAATAATTTTATTTTAACGCACACCTACAACCCATGAGCTGCTAACGGTCCTCCTTATTTCTAGCTATTCAATCATAAAGCCCGGTTTAGATGATTCGATTTGGCGTTCAATTCTCTTGAACTTCGAAAAGAACAGTCAGATCGGGGGTTAGTTAAATCAACTTTAGACCTTAAACGTGTTTTATTGTAATTGTAATTGTTCAGTGCATAGGCTGTGCCTTCCGCTAAGAAGGCTTATCTAGGGACCAACCCCCTAGTCTATACACCTACTGTCCTTCCCGTTGCACTCGTCAGCTCGTGCGATACTCTAGACACACATGGGTGGTCGTATCCGGGTCCTCCCCTGGGTAGGCTCGTGTCCGTCCAGGTTCTGGTACATTAACTTATCTATATGCATTGTAATTATACTTTTAAAACTCACCTTTTGATTATAATGTCGAAAATGCTGAAACTAAATAAAGGTTAGCGATCCATATAAGGTGTGTGCTGCGACGGAGTAGTAATTGAAGGAAATGAGGTTCTGATGTGAAGTATAGGTAATTCTAAAATAGGTAAATCAATTAATCATTAGCTGCTAACAGTTACTAATAAATGGGTACGATAAATCACTCATCAATGAGTATTGCCACTCCCACTGAAAAATTGGCAAAACCTTAATCATAAATGGATATTCGATTCCTACCGTGTATTTAAAGTAAAGTTAGGATCTTATCAAGCAAGCACACACCTTTTACGATTCTTATCCTACTTACGGTTTCCTGCACATACGACTTTTCCTAGATACAAGCTTCGTCCAGTATACATTGGCTGTCTCCTACCGGCATGATCCTTTCTGTCTGCTTAATCTTGCCGGTGCAAGTTTAATTCTTCTTTTCTTGTTCGAATTTTCTTTTTCTCCTATTGATCTTCTGGTCGTGTTCCCATTTGTCCTCAGGCAGTTAATATTAGTACATGATAGGAAGAAAGAAAGAAATAGAACAAGTTAAGTGTGAGCCGCATGCATTGGTTACTTATTTGGGTCATGGTGTTGTCTTCCCTATTTATTTGCCTCTATTCGCTCTCATATCGCAACGTTTAACTCACCCCCTTCCCTCACACTATTATGGAAAAGAAAAGAGAACCCATATTTAGTAATCTATCGCGAACTGCGATGCAGAAGATATTAATAGCAAACTAATCTGGAACTGGTCTAAGACATATAACCCAGCGAGTATTGACACATCACACTGTTGTGAATGAGCACGGACGCGAGATTTACTAGAGTATTAAATGCAAAACGCAAAATCAAAATAAAACTTGACAAGACATCGTCAATCCCCTTATTCTTGGGCAGGGTCTGACGATGTGAATCTGATTTTGATCAGTGAACGGGCCCCATATGGTACATTTTCTCACTATGAACATGTCATTTCCAGCCTATCTGAACTATTTAATAAATGGAAACCATAACATGGGTTACGCTTCCCCTAAGCGGGCCCTCCGCATCCTATCTCTGTCTTATCTCAAATGCCAATGGTTTGAATGTATCAATATATACATTGGAAATGACGTTCAATCAAATAAACCCATACCCCACTCACTTGGCCAGGCTTCAGAATCGTCCAGTGGGCAGTGCGCTCTACACTCCAACTTCCCTTTCTTTCAAATTCACCCCAAATTTGATATTTTACCCCTTTGAGTGTTGATTAATCACAATGAAACATTGTGACAGAGCACGGACTTGAGGTTACTAGAGTATTAAATAATCTAGGTCCTATTTAGGATTAGATCTGAAAAATCCAAATCTGGCCAACGCCCACCAACTTTAGACCTTAAACGTGTTTTATATATAATAAATAATATAAAGATAATGTTGCTCGCAGTCCTTCGGATCAAGCATAGAAAACTATTTTACAAAGTATGCTCTCGGCGATAAGATAAACCTGCGTCATAAAGGACCTTAACATTACCCTTCTTGGCTTTAAGTGTCTTGGCCTGATCTTTGGGCTTTGAGGAGCTAGGCAGTGTGCTTATGTAACCAACAATCCATCCTGGAATTCTACCGATAGCTCTACCATTTACTACTGGAATAATGCTGTCACATGAACACACTTCCTTAACTGCTGTGCAATGATCATGCTTTGCACACTCAACCCCAAAAAACTCATCCAAGACAGGACTTAGTTTTTTTGAGCCATACGAGCTGCAACCATTGCTTGCACTGCCTGGATATCCCGGTCAATTACATCGTATGACCATTCCTGAGAAACACCACCAGTTGCAAATTCTGCCAATTTTCTGAAGAAGTCTTTAGCATATGGCTTGTGTGCTGCCACATACTGCTTAGTAGTCTTATTGCTAATAGACTTCTTCAGCTTCTCATCGGTCAAAGCAACTGTTGCAGTGTAAGCACAAAGTAGTGCTATGTCCATCCGGGAATGTGGCAGGTGTTGGCCACCAGATTGAGCAGATGAATTGATAGCAATAATCAAATCTGCCTTCTTTTGATAGACACCTTTGATTAATGCATCATTGTGCATGTCATCGATTGACTTCCGGGAGAAGATTGCACCTGCTAGCGGTGTCAGAACAATGAAACCAGCTTCTACTGCAATGGGGGTATAAGTGTTCAGTATATGAATTGCCACCAATGACACCTGCTTCATAGTCAAAGTGATGCCTCTGTTGACTGACACTTTAGGGGCATCGAGTGGTGCAGCAACACTTTTGAAGGTTGCACATGTAATTGTACCACTGATGTGGTACTTCAACTCAGCCTCAATATAATTGAGTTCCCAATAGTTGAGTAAGGCAGCAAATTTGAGGGAATAAACATGTTCACCTTTGTTGGCATTGGTGATCCTTTTATCTTCCGGCACACTTTGGTTGAACAATTCAACAGCATCAATGAGCATGGCATCAAGCTGAATTTTGGTATACAAATGGTATGACCGCATATTCCAATGCTTGTCAGAATCTTGGCCTGCTTTGATTTGCCTTGTTGATGGTGCAATATGATAAATGACCAGTTCCATCAGGTTCAGTGCTTTGTTGTTGCTGTTGACAGTTGGCTTTTCGAATATGCTTGGTAATAATTTACCAACTTCAATCAGTAGGTCCGAAAAATCAAGTGATGATGCACCAGCCCTCTTGAAAACACTTGTGAATTCAAAATCGGTGAGCACCGACTACAAATTACACAACTTACTAGTTTTTCAACGCCTGCAACTCCTCAATGCCAATCTACCTTCGGCGGGCGCTTAGCGAGGTCGGTAATTGAACAGTAATACACTAAATGAAAACATATCTGCTTTCCGTGGTACAACAGTGGCGAACAATTAGGTACAATAATCAGCACAAAACATAATTCGCAACAACAAAAACACATCTATCGCGATGGAGTCTATACTCTCCTCTTTCCAGGCCAGCTGCTGGGGTAAACAAAACAAAGTAGTGCGAAAGCGATGGCCGTGTTCAGCTACCTTGATTATCGATCCCCAGCAGCACCTTCGGTGTAGTTCTCTCGTAACTGGGAATGTCGATGTCTTCAAGGTGCTTAAACTCCTGGACCAACTTCGCTGAATCCAGCTTCTGTGCAGGGAGGTTTAACCTGTGCACCGTATGAGCTTCGAGCAGATCGTATCTACTCGACGAGTCTCTGGCAGATATCTCAAGCACCACTTTCTTCGACTGATACTCCGTGCGCTGTACGCCGTTTGTCCAAGTCATCTGCAGTGGTTCCACTGGTCCATCGGCACCCAACGTTCTCACCAATTCACTGTCCACCATGGTAACCGAAGATCCTTCATCGATGAGTGCTAGAGTATCTACTCTTTTCTTGCCGTTGTACAGCGTCACTGGAACCATCCTAAACAGAACTGCACATTTCGACTGACGATGACTATTACACTGCACCTGAGTTCGCGAGTATCCGTCTGGTCCACCATGAAGAAGGGCATTGTGGTTCTCCGGACAGCCATCTACCTTGCAACAAACTCTTATACGACATGATCGTTGTCCGTGGTCGTAAAGGCAGAGTGGACAGAGGTTCAACCGACTCACCGTTTTCCACCGCCCTGCAACACTCTGTTTTAGCAATTCCTGGCAGTTCCTTCCGTAATGCCCAGACTTTTGGCACACGGAACACTTCAACTCTCGGCGCTGGTGTTGGGGTGACGAATTCTTCCCAGCTGACATAAGAATCCCAGACCGGCCGCTATCTCCATGTGATCTATTTCGCATCTTACCGTTCTCCTTTGCATCTGCCTTCTCGAAGGTTGCTTCCAACGCCTTCTCTACGAGACCTTCCATGAATGCACCGAATGTTTCCAAGTCGACTGACTGTGCGCGTCGCTTGTAGTCCACCCTAGCGGTGTCAGAACAATGAAACCAGCTTCTACTGCAATGGGGGTATAGTGTTCAGTATATGAATTGCCACCAATGACACCTGCTTCATAGTCAAAGTGATGCCTCTGTTGACTGACACTTTAGGGGCATCGAGTGGTGCAGCAACACTTTTGAAGGTTGCACATGTAATTGTACCACTGATGTGGTACTTCAACTCAGCCTCAATATAATTGAGTTCCCAATAGTTGAGTAAGGCAGCAAATTTGAGGGAATAAACATGTTCACCTTTGTTGGCATTGGTGATCCTTTTATCTTCCGGCACACTTTGGTTGAACAATTCAACAGCATCAATGAGCATGGCATCAAGCTGAATTTTGGTATACAAATGGTATGACCGCATATTCCAATGCTTGTCAGAATCTTGGCCTGCTTTGATTTGCCTTGTTGATGGTGCAATATGATAAATGACCAGTTCCATCAGGTTCAGTGCTTTGTTGTTGCTGTTGACAGTTGGCTTTTCGAATATGCTTGGTAATAATTTACCAACTTCAATCAGTAGGTCCGAAAAATCAAGTGATGATGCACCAGCCCTCTTGAAAACACTTGTGAATTCAAAATCGGTGAGCACCGACTACAAATTACACAACTTACTAGTTTTTCAACGCCTGCAACTCCTCAATGCCAATCTACCTTCGGCGGGCGCTTAGCGAGGTCGGTAATTGAACAGTAATACACTAAATGAAAACATATCTGCTTTCCGTGGTACAACAGTGGCGAACAATTAGGTACAATAATCAGCACAAAACATAATTCGCAACAACAAAAACACATCTATCGCGATGGAGTCTATACTCTCCTCTTTCCAGGCCAGCTGCTGGGGTAAACAAAACAAAGTAGTGCGAAAGCGATGGCCGTGTTCAGCTACCTTGATTATCGATCCCCAGCAGCACCTTCGGTGTAGTTCTCTCGTAACTGGGAATGTCGATGTCTTCAAGGTGCTTAAACTCCTGGACCAACTTCGCTGAATCCAGCTTCTGTGCAGGGAGGTTTAACCTGTGCACCGTATGAGCTTCGAGCAGATCGTATCTACTCGACGAGTCTCTGGCAGATATCTCAAGCACCACTTTCTTCGACTGATACTCCGTGCGCTGTACGCCGTTTGTCCAAGTCATCTGCAGTGGTTCCACTGGTCCATCGGCACCCAACGTTCTCACCAATTCACTGTCCACCATGGTAACCGAAGATCCTTCATCGATGAGTGCTAGAGTATCTACTCTTTTCTTGCCGTTGTACAGCGTCACTGGAAACATCCTAAACAGAACTGCACATTTCGACTGACGATGACTATTACAGCCATCTACCTTGCAACGAACTCTTATACGACATGCTCGTTGTCCGTGGTCGTAAAGGCAGAGTGGACAGAGGTTCAACCGAGTCACCGTTTTCCACCGCTCTGCAACACTCTGTTTTAGCAATTCCTGGCAGTTCCTTCCGTAATGCCCAGACTTTTGGCACACGGAACACTTCAACTCTCGGCGCTGGTGTTGGGGTCACGAATTCTTCCCAGCTGACATAACAATCCCAGACCGGCCGCTATCTCCATGTGATCTATTTCGCATCTTACCGTTCTCCTTTGCATCTGCCTTCTCGAAGGTTGCTTCCAACGCCTTCTCTACGAGACCTTCCATGAATGCACCGAATGTTTCCAAGTCGACTGACTGTGCGCGTCGCTTGTAGTCCACCCACTCCATGGCATAGTACGACGGCAGCTTCTGAACTAGACTCTGCATCAAAATTGGGTTCTTCAAGTGGTCCACCAGCCCGGCCGCTTTGAGATGCTGAGTAAACTCTTCGACGGCACTTCCGAACTCGATCACCGACTCCACTGCGGGATCGAGTGGAAATGGTTTCATACTAGGGAGAATACAAGAAGTGTGAGTTTTTTGCTTTTTTATCCTCAAGGGAATTTTTTTTTAGGATGAAAAAGCAAAAAACACAAACATCCTGCATTCTCCTCAGGATGAAACCATTTCCATACGATCCCGCAAGTTATTTACCTACAGAAATGATAAGAACTATATTTTTGATCCAGCGAATTTCAGTGATACACAATTAAATGTATTTTTCCGTCCATTTTCCCCCATTGTGCGATGGCATAGTATAGGTGCTATAGCAAGCAGAAAAAAATAAAAAAAGATAAAAAATAACTTACTTGATGCACTTTTGCCTCACTGACGCTGAAATACACAACAGAACGAATGCAGTTGTATACTCACAATGTTTACGTTTATGAGTGAGACACAGCAGACAGCCTTCTCTTCTCACAACTCACTTGCTCACTGTCTCTCAGTTTGTCTCTTGTCGCAATGGAACTCACTCTCAGCTTTACCACTTGTCTCAATCGTTCTCACTGTTTACAGCTGATATTTTCTCACACTTCTCTCTCGGATACTCCGGAGAATATGAAATGGCACATAGAACCAGCAACAATGTCCGTAAGAGAATAAAAAGTTCTTCGATCTATAGTGAAATAAAATGGCCAAAACCAATCAGAAAAACGTTCAAAATGGCACTTTTCACAATTTCAATATGAACTATTCCTGCCGGTCATCGCACCATACAACGCGTGCAACACTATTAATCGTTCTTTCGATCTTTTCAACCGTGACTCTAATCTGTTCAATGCGTTTTTAGCTCAACGAGATGAAAACGCATAGCAGATGACAAGCACACAGTCTTTTCTCTGCTCAAGTTTTCTCGAGCTCACTACACTCTTCACAAAAACTCTGCAATAGGTAGAAACTCGGTTTCTTCTAGAAATTCCCTGCAACAGAAAAATCCGTCTGAGAATCACATTTATATGTACAATACTATTTGTTTGTGTGTAAAAAAACCCGAACGATTGATGATCGTATGTCGAAAGGGTTCAGCCCATTTACCGAGTACGTTACTCATATTAATCGAATCGCGGTACGCTACACTACAGATACTCTATCTCATCTTCCACTGCTCTTCTACGAACTTTAAGATTGAGGCTCTCTGACTCATCTTTAGACCTTTGTTTTGGGTAGGTAATTAACCCGGATATTGAATCGAATAAACATGATTATAGACAAACAATCCAGTGTGTGTTCTTCTTCATGAAGTAGAAATTTGTGAGAGCATTTATTATAGAACAGAAAAGCTTAATACAAAATGTGCCGAAAAGCACAGTTGCCCACCAGGACCCAAAACCATTGGCACTATCTGATATTTCATCCATTTTGCTCTTGAAGTCAGACACACTCTTTGAGTTAAAGCTGTTCATTATACTTACTCCTGCAGGAAGGTCTGAGCCGGTTTGCAGAGTGTTTATTATTCTTGATGAAATAATTTTGGTACTGAATAATCATGTCTGACCTCCGTTAGCAATTGAATCGAGAGGCTCAAAATTGTAATTCAGATCATCGGGAGCAATCGTTATTGGTGTTCTAGCTGGGACAACACCTATCTGTGTTTGCATCACCCATTGATTGTGCAATTTATACATAGGTCCAAAGTCATTTGAGCAATCAACTATTGATCCAATTTTTACCAATATCCTACTCCGTGGTGACATATACTTTGTTATGTTGTTGTGTGAAATGACAAGCTTATTGTAGCAATGGTTTAGTTTTTTCTGCTCAAGCTCAACTAGAACAGGGCTACGCTTTGCAACATATGTAACTTCACCCCTGACGACTGCAGTATATCCGGGCTCATGGAAGTAAGCAAATACATATTGGATTGGTGATATATTCGCAATAGCCATAATGTTGCTTGTAATTCTATTTTGGCTCAGACACCTATCCTTCTCAAATAGCCAAAATAACTGGTTGACTTGATTCTTTGTATGCCTTAGGGAGTAAACAATCTTCGAATTTATATAGTTGACCATGCTAACTGACTTAGGGTCAACAACTCTGAGCTCAGGAAATGGAGGAGAAATCTCAGTGGTCATTGTAACAAAAAGTCTAAGGTATTCTGTGTAAAATGACTTGAATCCACAAATACTTGTCTTTTTTGATTCAAGTTTGATCTGAAAGTTATCATTTTGTCCTCCTGATGCAACTGTCACTAAATGAGCCAAACCCCTATAAAGAACCGCTTGGTTTGCTACATCGCTAATGCACCTCGGAACTGGTAGTGTCCAGTACAACCAGCCATAGTCGGCTTGCTCACATGACTCACGAGCTAATTCACATCTAATACCATTAGGGAATATAACAACTTTCTCTTCGAAATCCACAGTTGCCTTTACGGATGAGAAGGTAATTTTATTTTGAGGCTTGTATACTTCACTACACGTTCCCAATGCTTTCCTCCGTAGTTCAGATCTCCTCCTGGGTAACAACTCCCATCTGCAGAGTAACCCCCATAGCTTACAAATGATTCCTCATACGAACCTACATCTGGAAATTGAAATGTAGTAGAAGGTGCAAAAGGAACTCTATAGGATCGTTGGTGGACAAGCCTTTGTCATTCTTCATTCTCAATCTTGACCACTTGTGAATAGAAGCCTACCACACTATCATCTCCCAACCACTTGCCGCATCTCGTTAATACATGAGATGCTTGAACTGAGCAGCGATAAACTAGAAGGTCTTCCTGGCTTGATGTTTGAGTTATTATAACTTGGATATCTTGCACCGAAGGAGAGGTGTTGTTGCGCACACAACTTGGTATATCAATTAAGGATATTGTTGTCTTGTTTACTTGCTCGCCTTCACAATCATATGCAACAATTGCAGTGGTCCTAGATACGAACAACATGGTTAACAGTATTTTAAACATGGTATACAGGGGAGACATCTTCTAAACTTTGTATGTAAATATATAAGCTGGTTACAACCTTAACAATCGATGTGAATGTTAACTGTTTTAGCTTCCTTCAGATTCTCCGGATCTCATAGCCAGCCGTAATCTATAATTAGAGTGTATCATAGCCACGGCTGTTCGTTGCCCGCTCGGTTGTTTTACCGAGGATTCACCTCGCTTTCCTGCACAATCAACCTGCACGAGTTACCAGTTAAGAATTTCCTTCCACTGATTTGGAAAAAAATCTTTTAGGAGCTTTAACTCCGTATTTATTCACTGATCACTTAAGACTAATTACATTTTTATTCTTATGCTACCAAGAAGGTTCTCTATCTGATGAATACGTAGTATGTTTATGTTTACGCTCCGGTGCTGGCTGTTGTAGGGTGGTCACAAGCTCTCGTTGGGATGTGATGATATCAGCAACTGATTATGATTGTTTATCCGGTGCATCCGGCGGTTCGGCGTGAGAAGTAAACACTTCGATCGTTCGATGGATTGGCGTGTGAATATGCTGAGCTTGTAAATCGCGTCGTCCGTTTAATAACTGCGTCGTCCGTTTCTAACTCCTCCCCTCTTAAGTGACTTTGTCCTCAAAGTTCACATGTAGATGGTTCGTAACGGTATCGGGGCATCCGAAAATGTTTGTAGTTCTTTCTTTTTTGCAGTTGATAATTCTTCTGCTATCAATTGATAATGATGATGGTTCTGGGTCTTTAATAACGATGGTTTCAATATTTTTGTCGAACTTTACTGCGACGGTTTTTGTACTCTTGCTTCTGGAAATGTAGTAAAGAATTGAAATTATGCTGATGATAATATAGAAAATCCAGATATTCCGAAGAGATTGAATTTCCAATTAAGGGAATTGTTTTGTAGCTTCAAATGTTCCAATGCATTTCGATGTTTCAATGTCAGGTTTTGTAGATATTCTGCTGGTGGATCATCTCTGGTAAGAGTTTCATTTACTAGTAGTCCTGTAGTTGGATAATAAGGTCTTCCAGGTATGGTGATCTCATGATTAACATACGGTTCTCCGTTGATGTGTAAATCACATTGTTTGAATTGAATTATAAATGATCCGTTGAGTAGTTGACTTGAATTGGTGCAATTTGTTGATACACTTGCTATGGCGTCATTAATTAGAATTGTTCCTTGGTTTATCCTTTTTATTAGTCCTTTAGAATAAACCTTCTTTCTCCATCAAGCTGCGCCCATAAAAGTTTGGTGTTTTGCAAAATAGTCCACCAGCCGCGTAACAATGTTAATTGCAATGCGATTGTCACTGTTGCCACAATATATGCTTTCGCTGGCATAACCTCCCGATTTCCATCAACTTCTTGAGCACAGAGGTTTTTTTTTGTCTTACTTTTCCGTGGTCAGTCCATTCAGCTTGAACAACTTATCAGCCCGCTTCACAACTTCATTATTTAATCTTCGCTGAATCTCAGCCCACAGGCTTAAAACGAGTTGCAAGATCACTCCCGCCGACGAAAACCACAAAATTGTCACTATTGTATCCAGTCTCGCAGAGTGCTCAGTTTGCGTATTCACTATCTCGATATGGTTATCACCGTTGTGCTGGACTTAAGCTTTGGATTCTTCAGAACCCATTTTTTTTTAATATCGAATTTTCAGCACTTAGAAAACTGAGTGTCTTCACTCTTTTTTTGAAATTTTTGAACACTTGCCACTTTTTGGAACTTTGTTCACTTTAAACTGGCCGAACATTGCATGTTCTATTGTCAGTTCGCCATGAAACGGTCGGGAGTTTCTCTTTCAGAAGAAACACTTCTTCACTCGTCTAGAGTACAACTTCAATTCTATTTCTTCATCAGTTTTCATTACATTCAAACTTAACTCTACATTGAAAATCTTAACTCTATACAACATTTATTCTATGGGAGGAGCTTGGACTCACTTTTGTAAAGACGATAGCCAATCGTCATTGAATAGTCTATTTGTTCAACATGTGTTGTGGAATCGGACCACCAATACGCGCGACATGTATCTTTTCTGCACGGGTGGCATTTTGCTGGTTTTGCTTTTATTTTGAAGTGGTAAAGTCCATATTATGGTTTGGAAGAAATAACATGTTTATGCAAACATGTGAATGCAATAAATTTGAAATGAGGTCTGTTGTGAAATTTGGCTGAGCATGCACTTGCGAGTGTTGGCCACTCACAAGTGTCTTATTGTAATTTATGACTTGAGATATGAAATGAACTGTAAATGATTATTTTGGAATAGTACAGAGGTTGAGGTATTTCATTTCGTGGCCCAAATGTTTCTTCGTAATTTTTTGGTCTTGCCAAACTTTTACGGAATTCCATGTTTTGGAATGTTATACAGTATGCATATGCTGTTGGTAATGAATCAACATTATCATTCTTTAGGAATTTTCCAACTTCTCCATCTAAACCTCTGATGAAAGCATCAACGGCTTTTCGATTATATAATGATAATATAGATTTTGCAGCTTCTGGATGAGCAAACTGATCATCTGTAGCTACACAATTTGAGATTAATGAGAGAATCTTGTTAATTTCATTATAAAATTCTTCCATCGATCTTCCTTTCTGGCAACTATAAGAAAGCTGGTAATCTAATGTTCCTAAATCTCTCTTCTCTCCGTAATATGTCACCAATGTTCTCTTGATCAGGTTCCAATTCATGTTCACATTAGATGATACTAAAGCATCGTTTGCTTCACCTCTGATTTTTCGCCTGATTGTTTTACATATTACATGAAACGAGATCCGGATTTTTTTCTATGGAATCTGGATTTACAGGTATGCCATTAACATCTGTCAAATACAATGGTGGATCTGAAATGTCTGTTTCAGCTGAGGGTGCAGAAGCAACCTCCAGAGCCGAAATACGATTCAAAATTTCTGCCAACTGGTTTTGATCCATGTTGATATTAATTCTTGAAAATTGTGCAATTAAGGCTTCAATTTTTTACAAAATTCTTATAAAAAAAAATTCACAAATATTTCAGCTCTTCACTTTACACTTGAAGAATTCACTTTCATTTACACTTCACTTTCACTTTGATTGATTTATACTTATTATACTTTTCTTACAGAACTACTTCAAAACGCGAAACTTAAATGCTAGTTTTGAAATTCACTTGACTTAATTGAAACAAATTTCACTTTATAATTTCTTTTATATTTTTCACTTTCTGTGATATATTTTGTTCTTTCTGTGTCAATACTTACAAATAAATTCCAAACATCATACGGGAATGCCGTACAATTGCGGGATTTGTAGCCTCAACTCCTTGAGCCTCTGACGGAAAGAATGATGAAGGGCGGGATCGCGTGCTTGGTGATTGAATCCTATTAACTCCCTTTGGTGTTACCAGCAACTGCCGGGTGCATCGAGACAAGCTGGTTTGGAACCGGATGCGCCTTCCAATTGATACCGGTGTGGCGGCAAGTTCCTTTCTCTCCGCACGAATCCTCTAACGGTCGTGGTTACTCAGGGGCCAACTCCACACGGCTGCTATGTAGCGGTCACAATTGGCTTCAGATAATCTCGGATGAAGATTATCAAGATGTCACGAACTCTAACGTGGTGCACTTCTTGACTTGTCTCTTCCGAACTTTTCCTAATTGCGCTTAACCGGTCCCTATTTCGGGCGCCAGTTAAGAATTTCCTTCAACTGATTTGAAAAAAAAATCTTTTGGGAGCTTTAACTCCGTATTTATTCACTGATCACTTAAGACTAATTACATTTTTATTCTTATGCTACCAAAAAGGTTCTCTATCTGATGAATACGTAGTATGTTTATGTTTACGCTCCGGTGCTGGCTGTTGTAGGGTGGTCACAAGCTCTCGTTGGGATGTGATGATATCAGCAACTGATTATGATTGTTTATCCGGTGCATCCGGCGGTTCAGCGTGAGAAGTAAACACTTCGATCGTTCGATGGATTGGCGTGTGAATATGCTGAGCTTGTAAATTGCGTCGTCCGTTTAATAACTGCGTCGTCCGTTTCTAACTTACCGCAACGATGTAATATGGGGGCCTTTTCCACCGATTAAATCGCCTTTCGATTTCTCAGGCATGCAGCTCCGATCCCTCAGGTTCCTCTTTCACGAGTAAAGGAGTCTACACACACAACCATGCTCATCCCGTACGGGACGGAATCGACGGCGGTAAGAGAGAGAACCAACTAGTAGGGTAAGGTGGGGTACGATGGGTCTTAGTCTGTATCTTGGGGTCAATATGACTCCAGGCAATTTTTGCAATCTTGATTATTGATCAATCATTTTCTCTGACATTGTTGTATGCTTAAACCTTAAGAATTCCATAAGACATGACTTATGAACCTGGACAATTTTGATTTCATAAGATACTTATGAATTCCATAGGCATGAGTTATGTATTTCATAAGCACGACTTAGGAATGATTATCGTAATATATGGGGTACTACGAGTGATTCTTATACACCTTTAACCAATTCTATTTCCCAAGCATTGATATACGTGGGAACAAATCACGGAGTCAATAATCTGAACGCTTAGGATTCGATTCCGGTCTGCTACATTTTACATTACTGCTTTTAAATTGGATAAGCTAACCTATGAATTTTGTTTCATAAGCCAAACTTTCCATAAGAAATCCTTTTGTTAAAATTTCATTAGTTGTTCTTATGGAATTCTAACGTTCCTTAACCATCATCTGAAAGGGCTTCGTTTTCTGAGCACAACAGTATTTTTTTCAATCAATCAAAATATCCACTTCATTGTTTGACGCAAAACTAACAAATTGACAGCTCGCTCCCATACAAAATAACACTGAGGGGCGCGAAGATGGTGATCGCACTTATTTAAAATAGTTCCAGTGCTCCAAAACAGATGCAATTTTGAATTTCGGTTCCATTTGATATGCAGATTACGAATATGCAATTACTTCAATACCCCTCCTAAAGAACCCCTATTGCGACTCCTCGGTCCTCGTTTACCTCTTTCGAAAGTGAAGTTATACAAATTCCACATAAAGAACATAACGTGCCTTGAGAACCGCTTACATCAGCATCACCATCAATTCATGTTCTATTTGGTAGGACTAACTTCGTCTGTGCTTCACCCTCGCTTCGGGACGCTTTCTACGGATGATCTCTTCTTCCTCTTTGGTGTGTGACCAAATTTCTGTTGATATCGGCTTCTGATGACAACGAAGATGCAGCTCGGCATTCGAAGTCCAGTGTATAAGTCGTTACCGTTCGGTCAGTTCGTAGTCTTCCATTGTTTGTTTCTGTAACGGTTATTCTTCCGGTCATTAAAATAGCATGCAGTATTGATGATTGAGCAACAAAAAAAAAATCATCTCTCCTAAACTGTAGCTCCGATAAAAATCTTCACGTTGTGTGTTGGGCATTCGTCATATGCAGCGCTGGAAAAGTTGGCGAAATTTCAACATGTTCACTAAGGGAAAAGCTCGCGAGACAAAGTGAATTTTCGTGAACTTTTCCAGCACTGGTCGTAAAGGGTGAACCTGAAATTATTGCAACACATTTTTTGCTCTCAATTTTCACGTATTTATCAGATAAAAACCAAATTTGTAGGGTGGTGTGGATTTATTTCCTGCACTTCGCGTTCCGTTTCGCGACGGTGCCATTCCAGCGCGGCCTTTACACGCGTACCGTGGACTTTTCTCAATTCGATTTCGACTAGAGTCGAAATGAAAACACGGTAGGTACTTTTTAGAGTATCTGGTATTCAAACCGGAGTAGACCAGTTGAGCCAGACTCTGTGATAGACTGAGCCTGACTGAGCCTTTTTAATTTGGTAATTTTGGTTTATATACACTTTTCGTATATAATGCATGAGGGAGACAACTGGAGCGACAATTGAAGTTTATATTGCTTAATCAGCAATATCGATTATTAAGTGCGCCCGGGCAGCTCGTCATTTGGGACGACAGGTACAAAATACAAAAGGCACTCGAAATTGCATGGTTGCAGTTTTGAGGTGATATGTACATTGACTCTGCTGCATGAACGGTTGGATGTTTGTTTTTGGTATGAAATTTAGGGATGCCTACTTAGACACATTACGGTGTTTCTATACAAGTATTTAGCTCAATATGCATACATTGGATCAATTTTTGGTAAATTGTCCGACAGTTTTGCTTCAAGCCGTCCATAAGAGCTAGTACCACCGACGAACCGACGTGACAATTTGACAATCCTGTGGCATGTCGGTTCGTCGGTGCTTGTACAGTCGTAACCGGTACCTTTTCTCATTTTTTATCCTTTAATTTCTCCTTGGTCTTTCTGAGTTCCCGCTTCATCATGGCCCCATAGGTTTTGATTGTGCGTAGTTCTGGACAGTTCGGTGGTCTCGTCGGTGGATTCATGTCCTTGGGGACAAAATGAAGCTAAGTCCAGCCAAAACAATGGCCTGCTATAAATTAAACTCGAGTTTTGTTTCTCTCATACAAACGTATTCAACGCTTCGTTTCTATAACGCCTAGCTAGATAATCAGCAAGAAACGAAAATGAAAAGCTGGCTGTGGATTTTCTCGTCGTTGCTTTGCTTATCGCTTTCATTTAATCCATTACTGAATCAAGAATACGCAAAAATTCAACTTTCTTAAAAACTGTTTGACCCCTAGTTACAGAGGGGCTTCTAGAATTTCTCTATGGCTACACAATAAAAAGTTTTGGAGAACCTCGTGTGAACCAATTTCAGCGAGAATTGTTCTTGTATTAACTTATTGCAATTCACGAGCCTTTGCCGATGTCTCTCTAGTCAACTCGTCTAGGGTCATCTAACCTTCCCAACCCAGATGGTTTTTCGTAGTTTTATTTTTTTTAAATGTGGTAGAATAAAATATGTTCCATACACCCTAGTACATGGGAAGGAGAGGGCTAATGTCCTAGAATTGAGCTTCCATTCATTGTCCTCATTTCGCTACCGGGTCGGTTACCGAAAAATTCCGTTTCTTTTGTTTATTTGTACATTGAAAAATTCAACTGACAATTATTATCTAAATGAATAAAACTTAAACTAAATAGTTACGGGCAACGGAACGGAAAAGACCAAGTAACCGATGGCGAATCACGTCAACTGATACATTGAAGTCGAATATATAAAAGAAGTTGTTGAATTGCCAGCTGATTGCCCGAATTGGCTCGTGTTGTGTATAATTTCGGTGTCGTGGTTCCAAAAACAGAAAGTCGCGTTGACGAAGAGGCCTCTCAGGGACATACATATTTAGCTGAGCCAGCAGTGTTGGACTATCAATGTCTCCCGTAAGCAGCTTTCCAGCGAACATAGCTTGAGCGACCACCCGTCCCACCTCTAATTGTTCGATTCCCAGGAGACAACAACGCTCCTTGTACGGTGGCAAGTTTGTTGGGTCACGCCAGTTGAGGAAACGAAGAGAATATCTCACAAACTTGCGTTGAATGAATCCGTAGTGATCCAGTTAGCATGGAAAGGGTACCAAACAACTAAACTTGACTCCGATAAGGATCGCACAAGCGAGCAGTAGAGTGACCTGAGGCATAGCGGGTCACGGAACTCGTCGATTAGCTCTGGAGATGAGTTGTCATTGTAGTGGATTCTGAAAGTGAGTCTGCAGTCCAAGGTAACGCCGAGATCCTTTATGTGCTCTACACGAGCAAGACAGCGTCCGTAGAGAACATAGTCAAACATGATTGGTTCAATTTTTCGTTAATAAGAAATAATGTTACATTTTTCGATGCTCATCATCAAATTTCTTGAGCACCAGTCAGCAAAAATACCAAACATATTCTGGAGATCCCAACAGTCCGAGAGACTTTTAATAATTTTGTAGGTTTTCGTACCGTCTGCATCGAAAACGCGGCATCCTGATGGTATCAGAAAGGCGACGTCGTTTAAAAAGATCGAAAACAGTAGCGGTCCTAGGTTACTGCCTTGCGGAACTCTCGAGTTGTTTGAGAAAACATCCGATTCCGACGCACCAATCTTAACCCGTACATAGCGAATCACCAAGTAAGATCTGAACCCATCCACAGCCGTTGACGAGACGCCAAGTATCTCCAGCTTGCCAAGCAAGATATTAAGGTCCACCGTGTCAAATGCAGCTTTCTTATTTCATCTAAGTTTTTCTGAGTAGCATGCTAAACTAACGCAATCATGTCGAGTCCCATCGCTTAGGTTTAGGCTTTTCTAATTCACAAGGCAAACACTGTTTGAGCCACACCTCCAGGCGCTCGGGAGTCATACCGTCTCACGTTCCTCAAAGTTGAGCGTACAGCTCTCCGTACATTTCAGAAAAAAACAGCTGTACGAGCACAACTTGAAAATATACATTTCTCGCGTCACTTTTTAAAAGGTCCTAAGTAACAAATGTAAACAAGTAGAGTTAAGCGATATAACCTATTGCTCTTATATCATTGTATGTGATACAAAAACACCTATCTAAATTTACTTTCATTTATTTAAGACAATCATACACTACCGATCGTAAGTTTAAGGACACCCCCAAAAAACCATGCAAATATGTTTTGTTCAATGATCTGTCATTTTAACGTTCAATTTTCGATCTCCAAAGGTCATTGGAATGGTATGAATGGTATAGCATAAGTGTTCTACTACTACTTTTATTTCAAAATTTGGCCAACCCAATTCTGAGAAAATCAGTCACGATTCTTCAGAGTAAATTTTGAAAAATATTGTAACTTTGGGTAAACTTTTAGTACACAAACATTGAAAATCATATTGAACAATTTGCCTACGAGGAAAGTTCCATTCAATACCTTTCAAATGATCTAAAGAGAACGAAAATTGGACGTAACATGACAGAGATAAGAAACATAACAAATTTGTCATGTTTTTTTGGGGGTGTCCTTAAACTTATCATCGGGAGTGTAGGTCAAACATTGTCCAATGTACAGTTTGAAATGATGGCTACATGATTGTTACTTCGGTCATTCGGACTGCCTAACGTGATTGGTGCTCATGGTCTAAAGGCGGAGCCAATCTAAAGTTAGGTATTCTACTCTGAAATCTGTGAAAGGGAATCTAGTATCATGTAGAACAAAACGTCCAATGTAACACTCATTGATTATTTCATTGATAAAAATCGTCCAATGTAACATGTCCGATGTACAACTTGACGAGTCAAAACGTCCTATGTGGTTTTTTTTTCTATATTGTAGTATGAAATTCAAAGTTAAATTGTGATTTTACGTATGAACGTAATGAACGTTGCTCGTTCATTATTATAATTTTGTTAGTTGTAATCTACTGCTGACTGCAACTGAATTTAATCGAGAAACGAAGGTAGCAGCACACGGCAAGTTCCATACTTCAAAGACTATCATTTACGCAAACGTACAACTTCCACTACTCACAAACACACATACTCATACACACACACACAAACAAACGTATTGACTCAGATGGGGAAAAAATGCAAGAGCAAAAGGAAACCGTTAGACTAAACGATGAATCAACATCGCTAAAAAGAAGAAAACAGAAAAAAAACATCATCACTTCATTCACAAATTCAGCAGCAAATAAACAGAAAAAGGTAAAACTGTTAAAAAAAAGATGTGTAAGAAAGTTGAAACAAGAGACAGTAGGCTAATTTTAGGCAAATTTTTGGTACATTTGGAGATAGGGAAATGAAAAATAAGTTTCCCAAGCAGAAAAAAAACCGAATAAAAACTTCTTAGATCGTATATTGGTGTCAATCAAAATTGACTATAAAAATTTAGAGATAATGGAAAAAAAAAAACTATCGTAAGGGAGCCAGTTCTGGTCCGCTGTAGGTCAAGTGAAAAACACGCATGTATTGGCTATTTTTTCAGTTAAGTTTTTCCTTTTGTTTTCGACTGTTTTGGCAAACTGGAGTGAGTGATACTACACAGCAAGTCGTCTGAGTTGGCTTTCCCAGGAGGCATCAAAAACAACAATGAACGACAACAAGGACAAAAACAGAAACACACACACGCACGTTTGTTCAAAGACAAAAAAAAAATGGTGTTGAAATCCTAAATTAGGGCTTTAGATATAAAGTGGTATTTTTTAAGTATGCTGGACATTGGTAAATTCAGAAAACAGAAACAAAAAAAACCTCTATTCTAACAGCTACCACAGAGAGAACAGAGAGAAGAAAACACTTAAACACACTAAAACAAAACAAAAGAACGATAACAAGAAGAGAATTAAACCGGAAACACTGTGTTCAATTTACGACTCTGAATTCATACATTGATATTGATCAGCTTTACTTTTATTGTAACAGGTAAAATAAAAGAAAATGCAAAATATATTACAAAATCCAGATGATTTTGCTTTTGCAGGCCATATTTTGAAGAATCCATCTATTTTAGCCATAAATCCATCCTGAATCATCCGGAGAGAGATATAACACATTTTGATTCCTGATATTGAACCCGTTTTCTCCAGTGATCCACAGTATCAACAACCGGTGGAAACTAACGATTTTAAATTGGCTCACACTGGACTAGCCTATCGGTTCCAAGTACATAGATGAACGTACCCAGGGCTGGTAGCGATCACTGCTGTCAAAAATATTGATTTTAGTGACCATGTTGAAGAAATAAGTGACTAAATAAATAGTGACTTAGAATGGTAAAAATAGTGACTAAAAAGTGACCCTGAATTAAATTAAAAGTAAATTTTAATGAAAACTCTTAGGAATTTCTGTGGAGCACAACTCATGTGAACTTCACAGGAAACTTTTGAACTTTGTGAAAGTTAAGTTTTCACTATAAATTGGACGTCGGGGTGAGTGCCGTGTTTTGGCTGAAACCTTGGACGGATTTAAATGTCTTCCCAAGTATCTTACTGAGAAGCAGCACAAATTTTTTACTTACGACACCAAAACTGAACGTGTGTTCAAGGTTGTCATGAAAGGTCTGCCCAGTGGTGAATCCCTGGATCAGATCAAAGATGAACTGGCAAAATTACTTGGAGTTGTGCCACTCCAAGTAATCAAAATGGAAATGAAATCCCGTCTTGGCGATTCGCGCAACGGGATTTCTAATGATTTTTATTTAGTTCACTTCAAGTCTAGTGAACTAAACAACCTTAAGGCCTTAGAAAAAGCTAGCCTTATGCTCCATGTCCGAGTGAAGTGGGAACGCTTCAGGAAGACTGGAGGAAATTTCCAAAACCTCACCCAGTGCCGTAAGTGCCAGGGATGGGGTCACGGAACTAAAAATTGCTACATGCCAGCTACATGCATGAATTGTGGTGACTCCTCTCACGCAAAGGACGAATGTCCTGTGAAGGAAGATCCTAAGAAATTTAAATGTTCAAATTGTGTGTGTGTGTGTGTGTGTGTGTGTGTGTGTGTGTGTGTGTGTGTGTGTGTGTGTGTGTGTACAATCTAACCCCCACTGTCCGGCAGTGTTATTATGGAAGAAAACTGCTTTTTATTACCCTTCAATTAAAGCAGGTTTAGTCCGGGAGTTAGAAGGTGTTAGCTCTATTGCAGCTCCAGTGACCCATTTCAGAATGCCTGGTAATTCACGACCACTCCGAGGTCACTTTTACTTACAATAAGCCCCGCATGTTCACTCTACCTTTATCAAATGGATAATGGTATCATAAACACACTTCCAGATTCAAAAATATTATTTCCAAATCTGGCACGTATATAGTTTTGAAATTTGTTCAACTGTATTAAATCGATTTGAATGGACATTTCTTACCAATTTTGTTTCGAATACCTTTGGTTCATCTGCTGGCAGCACTTACTGGCCCTTACCGGCGACCAACCCTTACTCAAATGCTTCAACTTCCCGGATGGCGGCCCGCTTGATTCACTCCATCTTGATGACCTTCTGTTTGCCTATCAGCCTCTTCCACTTTTCGTCCTTCAGATACAAACCCGGAATAAGATCTTTTTTTTTACACCATCAATTTTAGAGTTTTTTTAATCGTTCAAATTGATAAAAACCATAAAAACACAGAGACTTTTTTTTTAGCAAAATCAAAACACGTCATTTCAATCGCGCGGCCTACTTGTTCAAATTGTGGTGAAAACCACAAATCCAATTTTTGGGAATGTAAGACACGCGATCCTACAATCTCTTTCTAAGCGACAGGTAGGAAACGCTCCACGTTCTCGAACAGGTACAAATTACTCTGCTGTTAACCCTCCGTTACTCGCGCTGTTGTACTTTGTACAACACACATGAATTTTCAATTGCCATTTTGTTGCTGAGTTACCAATCGATCTGAAACCAACGAGTAGGGTAGAGCGCTACTTCGTCGTAATCGCCCATTTCCGTTCTATAAATCAGAAAAGATCAATAATATCAATGATTTCACCGTGCAGAAATCAATGATAGGTTTGTTCCGATCCGTTAGCTCATAAGCCACAACATGAAGCCTATTACAGCGCATCGTATGAATATTTACACTCATTGTTCTCAAAACAAAAGAAGCGCTCCTAGCGAATTCACTTTTTCTACCATCATCCGTAGGACGAAGAAAATCTAATGGCGTTTCAATGCGTTAGGACGGAATTGAAACTCGTAGAACGAATTTAGAATCAAGAAGCAGTGTTAGATTTTAAACAATATCTCAACAATTTGTGACTCTTTATCAAATCCAACGGTACATATGGAAAGGTGAATAAATTTACAAGTCATCTTTGACAGAAATATTCCATTTTTGTTTAAACTCGTTCAGAAAAGAGAGGTAAAGCGCGGGTTGTGCTTAGTAAGACGGAAATTAGATCAAAAACCCTTTTCCTTAAAAAAAACTTGTTTTGATCTAAACAAGCTAAACTTTGATTACAGTAAACACCTAAAACTGCGGATAATACGGAAAATGTAAATGGAAACCGCGTAAACTGTGACCATACTACGTGGGATTTAACTTCATTGATTACAACATGGAATATATCGAGATCCTGACCAGATAGAAAGCTACTGTCTCCGACAAAGTTGTTTAGGAGATCATAGCCTTGTCGCTGGCGGACAGTAGTTCAGAATTTTCTCACTACGTAGCGCTAGTATACATGTGAAACTCTCGCATGTGATATATCTCGAGATCCTGACCAGATAGAAAGTTACTGTCTTTCACAAAGTTTTTTAGGACGTCAAAGCCTATTGCTTGGTGCTCAATAGTTCAGAATTTGCTCACTACGCGACGCTAGTATACACGTGAAATTCTCATATAAAATATCTCGAGTTCCCAACCAGATAGAAAGATACTGTCTTCGGCATAGTTCTTCAGGAGGTCAAGGCTTTTTCGCAGGTGAACAGTAGTTCAGAGTTTTCTCACTTTGCGGCGCTACTATACATGTGAAACATAAAAAATATGTGCATATAAAATATCTCTAGATCCTGACCAGATTGAAAGTAAATGTATTCGGCAAAGTTTTTCAGGAAGTCAAGATCTTTTTGTTGGGTGACAATAGTTCAGAATTTTCTCTCTATGTGGTGCTAGTATATACTTGCCTTTCTCGCATATTCAATATCTCAAGTTCTTGACCAGATAGAAAATTACTTTCGTCGGCAAAGTTGTTTAGGATATCACAAAATTTTTGCTCGTGGACAGTTGTTCAAAATTTTCTCACTACGTAGCGCTAGTGAAATGTCAAATTTTCACCTGTGATATATCTCGAGATCCTGACCAGATAGAAAGTTACTCTCTTGAACAAAGTGGTTCAGGAGGTTAAAGAATAGAGTTTGTGAGAAAATTCTGAACTACTGTCCA
Organism: Ochlerotatus camptorhynchus; assembly: GCF_037179485.1. NCBI lineage: Eukaryota > Metazoa > Arthropoda > Insecta > Diptera > Culicidae > Ochlerotatus > Ochlerotatus camptorhynchus. Next base: position 724,354 of record NW_027040529.1, on the reverse strand, counting down.
CCAGCCAAAAAGTCTTGACCCCCTGAACAAGTTTGCCGAAAACAGTAACTTTCTATCTGGTCAGGATCTCGAAACAAACCAAATGCGAGAATTTCACGTTTCATTTCTACCGCTACGTAGTGAGAAAATTTTGAACTACTGTCCACTAGCGAAATCTATCTGATCAGAATCTCGAGATATTTTACATGCGAGAATTTTGCATGTGTACTAACGCCACGTAGTGTGAAAATTCTGAACTATTGTGCACCAAGCAATAAGCATTGACCTCATGAACAACTTTTTCGAAGACAGTAATATTCTACCTGTTCTCTCGAGCTTAGCATACGCGAGAATTGTACACGTTTACTAGTGCCACGTGGTGTGAAAATTCTGGGCTACTGTCCACCAGCCAAAAAGTCTTGACCCTCTGAACAAGTTTGCGGTTCGGCGATAGGGCTTCCTGTTGCGAACTCTCCAGGGGAATGTAGGTCAGGGGCCTAGAATTCACCACACTCTCTGCTTCAACCAGCCCCGTTGCTAGAGTCTCTTCGTTCGGGGTACGTGTAGTGTCAATTGCTGCGAGGGCAACTTTAACCGACCGTACTAATCGCTCCCATACGCCGCCCATGTGTGGCGCTCCAGGAGGGTTGAATACCCACTTTGTGTTCGCGTTGGTGAACACCCTAGCAAGCTGACAATCGATGCTATCCATCTATTTCTTTAACTCGTTACTGGAGCCCACGAAGTTCGTTCCCCTGTCACTTCGGATCTCGACGGGTGCGCCCCTGCGTCCAATGAAACGCCTGATCGCCATCTTGCAGGATTCCGTCGAAAGTGTATGTACGACCTCGAGGTGCACCGCACGTGTTTTCAGGCACGTAAACAACGCTACCCACCGTTTGGCGGTACTTCGGTTCACTCGCACTCCAATCGGCCCGAAGTAGTCGATTCCCACGTAGGAAAACGGTCGCACGTACGCCTGTAGCCTAGCTTTAGGAAGCGGAGCCATCCGGGGTATTGCTGGAATTGGCTTCTTCACCTTGCACAACATACATTCTTTCGCCACCTGGCGCACAACCGTTCGTAACTGAGGGATGTGGAATCGCTGTCTTATTTCATTCAGGACAGTCTTGCCGTTCGCGTGCAGATATCGCTGGTGGTACCATTCGACAAGGAGACGTGTTACTCGATGCTCCTTCGGTAGGATTACTGGAAACTTGGTGTCGAACGAAGCGAACGTTGTTGCGGCAATCCGGCTATCGGAACGTATGAGGCCCACTTCATCCAGATAAGGGGACAGCTTGCGAATTTGGTTATTTCTCTCCAGTGGAACCTGACGCCTTGGCTGCTTCCCATACACCTCTGTTAAAGTCGCTACTTCGTCTGGAACGCTCTAGTTGAGCCCAACGCAAAATTGTTGTTTCCGCTTTGATCAAGTCTTCTTGTGTCAATGAACTGTCCAATTGTGCTTCATTCTTCACCATCCGCTTCAAATTCTTCATGTAGCGATATACGTACGCCACCGCTCGGCACAAGCGCGTCCACTTTGAGAACCGATCCCAATCAATGAGCTGCGGAACGTTGATCTTCTGATGCACCATGCACGCCCTCAATTCTTCGGTCGTCTCGTCGACAGGATGTACATTCGCAGTCCACTGATCTTCTGGTATATACAAATCATCTTCTCTGCGGAACCAGCGGCAGCTCAGGGATAGGCATGGCCCTTTGCCCCACTTCGTAGACTCATCTGCAACATTTTTCTTGGTAGATATCCAACGCCATTGCTCCGCTTTCGATTTGGATAAGATTTCTCCCACACGGCAAGCGACGAACTGCCGATAGTTCCGATGGTCTGAGTTTATCCAGCCCAGCACTGTCTTGGAGTAACTCCAAAATACCACCTTCTCGACCAGCAGTGAATGTCCGTTGACAATAGCCTTCATCAGACGCACACCGATTACCGCTGCTATGAGTTCCAAACGTGGAATGCAGAGAGCCTTTAACGGAGCCACCTTAGACTTCCCCCCGCCAGTAGGCGACACATGCGTATGCTTCTTCACTCGCGTCCACATAGATGTGCAGTTGTAGTGACATGATGTCCTTCACCGAATGTTGAAGAAAGTAACAACGTGGAATATTTATTTTGTCCAAATGCTGGAACAATTCGGTCCATCGCGTCCACTTCTCGAGTATCTTCTCTGGAATCGGTTGATCCCATTCGGTTTTGGCTCTCGACATCTCTTGGATCAAGATTTTACCATGGATGAGGAAGAAACTCAGCAATCCGAGGATCGAAAAGGCTCATCACAATTCTCAGCGCTTTCTGCTTGGTAGGATGGTCCGTTGTGGATGCCAGCGTCGTTAGGAAGGTGAATACATCCCTTTCAGGCTACCAGTACATCCCAAGCACGCGTTCCGCATCGTCGTTCTTATCCCAAAGGAGACACTCTGAACCTTTTTGGAGTTTGATATCCAGTTCTGCAAATGAAACCCTCCGAGTGAGTGTACGTGCAGGACTTCAAGCGCTAACTTCATTGCTTCATCGACACTATCCATACTATCCAGGTAGTCGTCAACATAATGTTTCCGGACTATTGCATCGGCGGCTTCTGGATACTCTGCTGCATGCTCTTCGGCGTTGCGATTTTTCACATACTGCACCGAACTCGGTGAGCAAGTTGCTCCGAATGTCACGACATCCATCAGATACACAACTGGGTCTTGCATAGGGTCTTCCCGCATCAGTACTCGTTGAGAGTGTCGGTCTTGGAATCGCATCAAAAGCTGATGGAACATTTCCTTCAAATCAGCACTGACGGCAACCCGCTTCTCCCGGAACCCGAATAGTACATCCAACAAAGCCGTCAGTAGGTCCGGACCTTTCAACAGCATCGTATTCAAGGAAATTCCATCCACCTTCGCAGCCGCATCGCAAAAGATGCTAATCTTTGATGGTTTCTTAGGGTTGATGGTGACACCTAACGGCAAATACCAAGTACGTCTAGGGTCAGCATCGTGGAGCTCTTCTTGGGTTGCCTTGTGCATGTATCCTTTCGTTTGGTACTCGCTAATCTGTCTCTACACTTTCGCCGATTACTGGATCAGTCAGCATGCGCCGTTCCAAACACTGGAGTCGCCGCACGGCCATCGGGTAGCTGTCTGGGAACTCGAAGCTGTCGTACTGCCATAAGAGACCCGTCTCGAATCGCTGTCCGACTCGTCTGGTAGTATCTTCGAGAATCCGGTTAGCTCGTTGTACTTCAGCTGACTCTGCACGCTCCACCTCCATTATCCCTAGGCTTTCGACCGAGAAAAATTGCTTCACAAGCCCATTTAGAGAAGCATCGTCATCGTGGCACTCGCAGACGTGGAAGTTATGCGCTTTTTCCACCGAGCGATCCTGCCTAGAGCCGTACACGGTCCATCCCAATCGTGATTTCGCTGCAATTGGTTCTCCTGGATGACCATCGCGAAGCTTCAGCGTCGAAGTGACATGGGCATTGTCGTTCCCAATAAGTATACGAGGAAGTGCATTGTCGTATTCCTCGACTGGTAAGCCATCCAGATAAGGGAATGCTTTCGCTAACTCCGCATACCTCAACGATTGCCTTGGCAGATCCAACTTGCTCACGGTACGAACATCGGACAAAATATGTTTTACATTGCTCGTACGACCCGAAATTCTCAAGGTAACTCGTTGCGAATTAGCTTCCATCCTTTTTAAATTCGCTGTCCATTGGAGACACAGTGCTTGCGTTTCTCCTACAACGCCCAGTTTCTTCACCACTTCCTCGTCGATCAATGTTTTCTCCGAGCCATCGTCCAAGAACGCGTACACTGACACGGAGCGATTGCACCCATGCAGCGTCACCGGAATGATACGAAACAGCGTCGTCTTCTCACTGTAATGATAATTGGTAACGGTCGATTGATTGAGGGATTTAGATCTAGTCGGTTTCACTTCCTCCGAACCTATTCTGTTCTCGTTCTTTTCCGCCTTGCCGTTGCCCTTGCTTGATTTGATGTTCAACTGATCTTGTCTGGAATGCAGCAATGGGTGGTGCCGCCGTTGACATCCTTCAATTTCGCAATGTTTGCGTGACTTGCATGGACGCCTTCCGTGTGCCCAATTCAGCGCAGTCCTTCACCCGCTGCTCCGGATTTTTACAAATAAGACACGCTGGGCCAGGTGGACGCGTCGTGTTCTCTCCCGCTTCGTCCTTGATTCCCATCAGACTTGAATCTTCAGATGAATGGGCCCCACAAAAGTTCTTGTCCTTACTGCTCCTCTCCTTGATTCCCCGTAGTTGCATCTGCTGCGGCTGCTGTTTTGGATCGTAGTTCAATGTCACATCCGTCGCTGCTCGCACCAACGCACTATGGGCAAAAATGAGTCCAAAATTACCCAAAATTCAATATCTTAACAGCACGCTGAATTTCGACCATGAAAAACAACTTTTCCGAAGGGAAATCGTCCGGGGAATCGATTGCACGTGGTCCTATCGACCGGAGAGCCTTGTAGGTATGTGTTTTGGACCATTTTACCCCATTTTCCCCTACTTTTTGGAGGAAATGTTTTTTCACAGCTCTATTTTTCGTAAAACATAAGCAATTTATGCATGGTTTTAGAATACTATGTCTTTAAACAACAGTTCATGAGATATTAGGGGAATACGGGGTACACTTTATAGGGGAGTAAGGGGTAAAAGTGAACCCTCGCTAAATTTATTTTAATTCATAAAAATGTTGAACGATGCGATTGTTTGAATGATCCCAAAGGTTGCCTGCAATAATAAGAATTTTTTTGAATTTTTAAGGTTGATTGGGGTTAAATAAGTTTTAATTTACTGCTATCTGATTTAAAAGAGTTTTCACTTTTTTTGTCTGTATACAGCAAAACGATATAGTGGTTCTCAGAATTTTGTAAAAATTGGTAGTTTTGTTCCTTATCGCAACATATTAGACCCGTATTTTTTATTTTGTCATTAGGGTGACTATTTATATTTTAGGGCGGTCAAAAAAAAATTTTTTTTTTTCGATTTTTTTCAAAAATTTATAACTTTTGAACTGTTTGGCCAATGACGGAATTCAAACTACCAAATGAAAGTTAATTAAAAGTATTTTTTAGAAAAAAATATTATGATATTAAAAAAACTGGATTTTGTATTAAAAAACATTGATTGTATTTTCAATTTTACCCCTGACTCCCCTATAAAGTGTATCCCGTATTCCCCTAATATCTCATGAACTGTTGTTATAAGACATAGTATTCTAAAACCATGCATAAAGTGCTTATGTTTTACGAAAAATAGAGCTGTGAAAAAACATTTCCTCCAAAAAGTATGGGAAAATGGGGTAAAAGGGCCAAAAACACATACCTACAAGGCTCTCCGGTTTATGGGACCACGTGCAATCGATTCCCCGGACGATTTCCCTTCGGAAAAGTTGTTTTTCATGGCCGGAATTCAGCGTGCTGTTGAGATATTGAATTCTGGGTAATGTTGGACCCATTTTTGCCCATAGTGCAACGTCTGCATGTACTGCGAAAAGGTGCGAAGGTTTGCTCCTATACAGCGCTGCTTGTATAACGACCAGTCCAGCTTCAAGTGGGCCGGAAGCTTCTCTACCAGCTCGAACAGTAACATCGGGTTGTTAATATGCGCTTCGTGTCCCCCGGCTTCCAAATGGTCGCTAAGATTCTGCACTGCCACACCGAACCCAATCAGTGTATCGAGTCGATCCTGTTTCGGTGCCGGAACGCTTCGAATATTCAGCAGCAACGCGTGAATTAGTAGCTCCGGCCTGCCGTACAATGTCTCAAGAGTAGCGAGAACATGTGGAACGCCAGCTGGCAGTAGCAGCTTACTCCGTACCGACTCAAGCGCGTGTCCTTTCAAACACCTCTGCAGCCGCCTTGCCAAGTTTTCCGTGTCCGAAAAACCGCACGCCCGAGTCGAATTGGTGTACGAGCTTATGAAAAGCGGCCAGTCTTCCGGGTTACCGGAAAAAATCGGCAACTCTTTAGCCATCACGTGTCTTGCTGCTAGTTGTCGTGGTGTCGGTTCCCAGTCAGGCTGCCCACCCATCCCTGGAGGATGCTCCCGCGGTACTTGTGGATCGTTCTGCGGAAGGAATAGCGGTTGCGGTTGCTGCGAAACCACCGGCTGTACTCCTGGTGGTAGCTGTGGAAAAACCGGTTGTATCCCCGGTGGTATCGGTGGCAATACCGGCTGCCCTGGTGGTGGCTGTGGCAACACCGGCTGTACACCTGGTGGTAGCTGCTGCTCTCTCAAAGTTGTTTGTCCCGGCGGAAATAATAACGATGGTAGCTGTCCTCCCGGATTCCCGTTATTGCCCCCGAGAGACTGATTAGAAGAGGTTTGAATGGGAGGTTTCTGGAGGGGAGCACTGTTTTTATTAGGTCCCTGCGCAACGTATGGAGCCATAGAATAGATTGGCTGTCCCCTAACAACTTTCAGATGGATTGTGCTTTGGGATCGTCCGATAAGTCCTCCTAACGTTTGCTCCAGATCTGTCTGCCCTAACAAAATACCTGCCAACGCCTTCTGTAGAACATCTTGGTTGTTGCTAGTTGGTTGCTGCTTGCCGTCCTGCCTAGCTTGTCCACTGGTCGTTGTGGTCGCTTTTCCGGTATTCAGGTCAATCTCTGGAGCCTTTCCCGTCGATGTCAACATCGTCGAGTTGTTCTCTCTCCACTTATTCACCTTGCTGAAAGAACTCTGCTCAGATGTAACGCTTCCGTCGTCATCGTTTTCTTCCCCATCTAGCTCAATTATCTCCCGTAGGCGGAACGACTCATTCAGCATCGTCTGCTCCAGCTGCAGCTGCAGTTTGGCCAATTCCGCTTCCTTTTCTTGCTTATCTTGCTCCAACAACATATCAGCTTCTTTCCTCTGCTGTTCCCTCTGGCGTTCCTGTTCCCGGCGTTCCAACTCCAATCGCTTCATCGCTAATGCCTTCTGGGCCTCGAGCTGCTCAAGCTGTAAGCGAGCTTTTCGTGTCCACGCGCGGCCGGTCGATGAGGTAGAATTCGCTTTGCTACCAACCTGGGTTTTCGTGGAGACGGTCACTGGTGCTTGAGGCGATGACTTCTGACAAGCCGGGCATGCAAACGTTCGATCCAGCTCAGCAATGCTATCGTTTACACCTACGCACTCATAGTGCCACCATGAACCACAGTGACAACAACTCACCATCTGATCAGAATCGGGATCTTTGCAGGCATTGCAGTGATTTTCTACTCTGCCACTTTCAATACTGCTAGTACTATTCGCCATCGTGATTGATCTCAACCAATCTTTTAGAATGTTGGGGGAAGGAGGGAGTGTCCGGAAATCTTTTCAGCCAACAAAGGAATCACATTCCGCTTGCAATTCACGAACGCTAAAAGCTATATTTCTTTATTAATACAAACTAAATATTAATTACTTCTTTAATATCTATATTGGTATATCCTTTCTCCTTTTATTCCTCCTCCAACTAATTTTCACGGTATAAAAACCAAATTCATACAATTTAAATAAATTAACAATTTCTGGCCTTCTTGGCAGCATGAATTGCTATTTCTTTCTACCTTTTCCGATTCTTCTGTCTACTCTTCCTAGCAACCTATCAAAGACACTTCTCGCGTAACATTTGAAAAGGGCCTATGTCCAAAATGTAAACAAACCGATTTTTGATACCATTCTGTAGCACTGGTAATTAGCTACCAGTCGTATAGGAATGTTCCGCATTATCGATAAAAATCATTAAAAATAACTTGATTTTTAAAACGGCCGATCCACCAAATTTTTCCAATCATTCATGCTAAAACGGCCTAACCTCGGGCCTAACATATATTTTTTTTCGTTCGATGAGGTTCCATTCATAAGCCTAGCGACGTAGAAGGGCCGATGATTGAAAAATTTCAAATCAAAGCTAAGCCCTACTGCTTGAGGCAGGGCCGATGATTTATTTGACGTTAAGAAAAGGCTTAGCAAAGGGCCTACAATTTATGATGACAAGCACAACGGCTTAACAAAAAGGGCCTAACCATTTAAAGATTCACAAAAAGGCTTATTACTGTGATATTAAATTTTTATCGATTTTCATGTATTTTTGAAAACGTTTCGCATGTTTTGGATGTTGTGTACTGAGATATAGTTACTATTGTTATTGTGAACAATATAAATGCCTAAAATACTTCAATCTATTTATATAGGAATTAAATACTGGCGGAAAAATTTACAATTCATTTTCTGGATTGTTTACATTTTGGACATAGGCCCTTTTCAAATGTTACGCGAGACTTCTCCAGTTGTCAGTTTGTTTTCTTCGACTTTATGGCACCGGTTCGGTCATTTAACCGCCTTCACTGTCCGAGGGGGTTTGGCACGAATTACCGCAACAGTTAGAGTTTTGTTAGTATTGACCTGTATTCAGCCCTGTCGGCCCCTCGAACACTAGTCGCAGGCAGTTGTTGTTAGGACATGCGACACTGTCACTGCTACTATGTTAGAGGTATGACCCGTCAAGTTTCTTATAAATTAACTTTACACTCAAAGCAAACTATTTGCCTTAGCATTACAAAAGCGAATTTAAAATTACTATTTTATTTTATGATAATATTAAAATTATGATAAAACTACAATTTACGGCTCCGTGAAATTAACTCGCTTGAATCTTTCAAATCAATGAACTGGAGAAAAACTACAATTTTAACAAATTGCAAAAAAAAATTATTTCAAACCTTGACAAATCATCAACAAGCCCCTCATCCTTGGACAGGGAAGCCCCAAGATTTTAATTGGCATCTAAAGACCATATTGTGTGAGGCACTTATCTATTTTTGTAAAAATCACTTAGGGTTCACGTAAAATGCACATAGGATTTGTGTGTGTGCAAATTCCGTACGTTTCATTAAAAAAAACCTAGTGACTTTAAACGGACTTCCCGTTGATATATATGTGGTATCACGTAGTCTCTACACAGCAAAAAAAAAATGTAATATCGATCAATGTAATTCAAGTTGATGTAGGAAATAATGATGTAATTGGCGTTGACGGCGCCTCTGTAGCTCTTTACTCCTATGAGAAAATACATAAGCAAACGTCAGACTGTGCGTGAAATATGGTGGACTTTGTACTATCCTTTCACTCCACCGAAAATTCCCATAAGAAACTGTCTAAATTTTCTGGAAGAGCAAATTTTTCGACGGTGCCGTCAACGCCAATAACAAAAAGCAGATACAATCAGGGCTCTATATTTTCGAAGCTCTGAACTCGAGTTTTGTTTCTCTCATACAAACGTGTTCAACGCTTCATTTCTATAACGCCTTGCTAGACTATCAGCAAGAAATAATAATGAAAAAGAAGCACGCTTAGAAGGAAACGCTGGCTGTGGATCTTCTCGTCGTTGCTTTGCTCATCGCTTTCAATGTAAGTAACGTCGATTTTCTAGTTAAACGAAACCTCATTATGGCTTTCAATCCCCTTTCACGAACACTCTATCACAGCTCTTTCAATTTGTTTAAAATGCGTTATGTCCCGTTTTCGTTAATTTTTTTAGATAAATATGTGGATGGAAGATAAATTAAACATATTACGTGTAATCTTCAAGTGTTTTCACATGAGAAATGCTTTAAATATGTAATTTCATTTTCCGTCATATACGTCATGAAACCTCTGTTGATGTGTTTCATGAAAGAGAAAACTATCAAAGTCGAGCGCTCTTTCGCTCATCCGTTTCACCGAAGCTTGAAAGGAAGACCAATGGAGCGACGGGAGAAAGAGAGACAAGCGATTGAACATTTGTTTGTGCACGCCGACTGAGGTTCTAGAATGCTGCGAAGCTGTTCGACTTTAACAGAAAAAGAAAGCCAGCAGTCTCTTCGTCGCATCGATTTGGTCGATTGAAGCTGATATTGTGACGCCCTGGATACAATATTACATCAATGGATGTAATTTTGTTCGCAAAATCGTTGTACATCGTGTTATATTACACAACCGATGGATTGATCTGGTTGCAGCAGTTTGGATGTAATATTCAACAACTTTTTTTTTCTGTGTGCTTGTGTCACGTAAATTTGAATTAAAAGTGAAAATAGAGACTCCACGTGATTTTTCACGTAACAATAACTTGTCGATTGTTTTGAGTGTACTTTTGACGGAAATGAGTAGATCTTACTCATATTATATAATATGGATTGTTTAGAAATAGCATGAAAGCCCAATGTAACAAACGAAAACATTGACATTTTTCGCGAATTTCTCGAGAATGAAAACTCGCTGAAGTAACCCACCACGGAAGTTCCCATAACTGCCGGTGGAAGCATAACTGTCCCATGTGATATTTCGATATTATATTCAAACATGCTGTTTATTGTAGAAAAATTAAAAAAAAATGTGAAGTCGTTTTGTCCCATTGCAAAAATGGACGCATATCTGTCCCACTGCTACAATTTTTAATACGTATAAGAAATTATTCAAAAATTATAGTCTGTATTCCAAATTATACATCGTAAACATATTACAAGCTCCAAACGATTGCCGAAATGTTAAAATTAATATTTTAATTAATTGGATAATACCTCGATAACGTCGTAAGCGCATTAACACTTTTTAAGGAAAATCTGAGCTATCATTCTCAGTTCTGTTACTATTTACAAACAAATAAATTAAAAAATGTACTAATCAACTTGCAACACCTTACCCTATTTGTACCTTTTCGTGACACATATGATTATTTGGTATTGTAAAACTATGGAGTAAAATGAGATATATTTTAAAAATAAAAGAAATGCATACAACGATTAACCTTAAATAACTATCATTTCTATGCATGTTGCTTGGTCGGAAGACCAACTAAACATGATGTTTCGTCTTCTCCAATGACAGGTACGACAACTGTCAACAGAGAGGCTTTCCTATCTACTTCAATTCCACAAGGAGACCTTTGCCAGAGTACGTTAGCTTCAGTAGAGAACGTATCCTTTTCGATCAGCTATAGTTGTTTCTTGGAAAACAGTTTGCAGTATTTAAGGTCCTAACTGTTGATGTTGCTTGCGTATCCTAGCTCATAACTTCCTTTTTGAAAAACCAATTTTCTCATGATGTCCACGATGGCTTGAATAAGTTCAACGTGTATTGTGAGATATTAAACTTGGCTTGGAACAACACGTTCGAGACGTATTTTTTTTTTCAACCGCTGCGTGAAATGAATGAGCGGCCATAAAAGTATGGCCAGATTCAAAAAAACTTGAACAGTATTTGCTCAGCTTGAATTTCCGTACTGTTTATCAGAAGGATGATGTGTTGAAACAAATTCCAATTCTTGTTTTGGGATGAGCAACTATCCAACCAAAATGTAAATTTGTTAATGTGAGCATGCTTGTTGATTACTCTGAAAAAACAACTAAGAATGTCATTGGCAGTGCGACCACTGATCGACTCGGGCCTAATGTGGACCGTACACGATTGCTTTTATTGACAATAATCGTATTGTCAATACATTCAATATTGACGTCAATACATCGGTATTGACAATATTTCTGTATTCACATCATCGATATTAATGTCAATAATTCCCCTTCGCGTCAATATATTGATACGTAATGAGTTAGTTAGTCTTCATCTATGTGATTTCTAATCTTCTATTCGTTGTTCTCTAGTTTGAAGTGGTTAAGACTAGGGTTCTGATGCATGGTCATTATCGGTGTCATTTCTTAATTTTGATGCTAAGGAATCCAATTTTGACTGACAGAGGGGCGCGCCTTTGGAGGGTGTTTCAACACTCCGAAGGGTATAAATAGCGGAAACTTTCAGTTGTCAAGAATGACAACTGTAAACAAAACGAATACTTTATCATTTATCAATAGTGATGGAGTAATACGACATGCACTAAACTAAGGACACGGGATATACTACCATAGATCAAATTACTGGTCGCTGTGGAGTTAGGTCCCGAACAGAGGGGGAAAAAATGTGTGAGAATATGTATAACATGTTGACTGAAACCGTTTGGTAGCCGAGATATTCAATTTTGTCGTGGTTGATTCAATTTTGCCCACTGTGCAATGGGACTGTTTTGCATTTATGAGTAGTAAATATCTCCGTCATAAGCCAGATAGATCCAATATTTAGCTATTAGCTTGTTTCACGTTGACCATGAGCTGCAAGCCACCCTGTATATGATATTAGTGGCATAATGCGGCGAACTAACCTAACGGAAGTACAAAATGCATGGATTTCTCATAGTTTCTATTACAAATAAGCCTTTAATGTGACCACACACATAGTTGTCTATTATATATCTGTCTGATGTTTCAATACTTTGATTATTATTACTGTAACTAATACAATACGAAAATTTCAAAATTCTAGAGTAAGATGTGTTCTATTTTGACGCAAATTGTAGAAATTAAGAAAATAAAAAATGCTGCTGCTTCGATGAAATTATCAGAATTGTATTGGCTACCTTCAGAACTGCTGGGTTTAATTTGTTTACGAAAGTCGAAAGTTTCCATAGATCTTCTAATAGCAATACAACTGTGTAACATTGTATAGTCATACTTAATGATAAAATATGAATCAATTTGAAAATAAGGTCTGACGCATACTAAAATAGACGTTAATTCTATTCGATCAATACTGTAAAAGTGGATTCGCTCAAAATCTTACCTTTGCACAATCAGTACCTGTCCCATTGTCGCTTAGGGGTCCAAATTCTCCGAGGAGAGCTTTGGCATCTTGCTGGGCGGTGCTGCAACGAGATCAGCGATGGATGAGAATTCCATTCGCTTTTTGTACGGCGGCAATATTTGCGACGATCCAGCCGGGGCTGGTGGAGTAGTTTGAATGGACGGTGAAGCTGACATGTCCACCGGAGGAGTTTGCGGAGTTTTCCTGGACAAATCGGCAGCACCGAGAGGCGACGAAGCGGCTAGAGGAACACTGGACACGGCAAGGTCTACTGCACTGAAGTTGTACTTCGGTCCGAGCGATGGACTCTCGCGGCTGGCAGATTTAGTAGGAGTTGAACGAGCACCGGGCGAGGCCGATATAGGAGGTGGAGTTTCGATCTTGCTGGATGACGATGTGGAGGAGGATGATGATTTGGGAGGTTTCATCATCATCGAGTTGAATGCTTCTTGTTGGAGCTTCAGTAGAGAGGCCGACGGAGCAAGATACATATTGTTTGCTTCAAGCGTTGCCTTTGCCAGTGGATCTGGAATTTCAAATTTGTCCGATTGGAAGAGAGCAGACATTTCCGGAAGCTTAGCAGCGGAAAAATTGGGGAACATGGAAAGATAATCCAAACTTTGTTTCGCTGCGGCTGCGGCGGCTGCAGCAGCAGTTGAAGTTGTGCTCGAATTCGAAGAGGAAGTTGGGGCTGAACATACACCAGCTGCTCCGAAGAGCATGCTCAAATCAGGACCACCTTTGCCCTGTCCATAAAGTAATGCATTCATATCAGCTGCTCCAGCTGCAGTCGTAAAGAGACTGTTCAACATTTCTGCAGGATTAGATGCAACGTTGGTGGTGGTGCGATCAACAGAACCCTTGTTCTTGTCTGATTTACTGCCAGATTTGCCGGACGAGGAACGCTGTACTGGTTCGAATAATGCCGAAAGATTACTAGCTGATAGATATGGATTCATGGCTACTGCAGCTGCAGCATTTTCCCTTTCTCTCTCCCGTTCCCTCTCGCGTTCCCGTTCCCTTTCACGCTCTCGCTCGCGTTCTCGTTCTCGTTCCCGTTCACGTTCCCTTTCCCGTTCTTCTTTAGCAGCATTTTTGCTAGCCTTGCTAGAGCCCTCACCAGCTCCGGTGTTCAAGCCAATACCAGATGTTCCTTGTTGGAAAGCAGCAAAATCCAGCATATTGTTGGATAGAGATTGGGCCTTTAGCAACACTTGAATATCGTCCAAATTACCGGAATTCAAAATTTGCTGGATTTCGGGAACCTTCTGCGATTGCTCTGCCAGCAAGTTGATATCTGCGGCCGTTGGCATCGGTGGGAGATAAGAGTCGGTGGAGAAAATTGTGCGTAGTTTCGAAATCAGATCACTAGCTGAATCCTTCTTGTTATTGTTACTGGAATTGTTATTGTTGGTGTTGCTGGTTGAGTTACTGTTGTTGTTGTTGTTGCTGTTGTTGACATTGCTAGAGGATGTATTTGAGCTGTTCTTGGAGGAAGGCTTCTTGATTATAGATATCTCGCTGCCAAGACTTCCCAATGCCTGTGCTTGCTGTAGCAGCATTTGAGAGTATTCTGGAGATTTCATTAGATCGGCCAATTTACTTTGGTCAAACTTGCTGGTAAAGTCGGCGTAATCCATGAGCGATTGATGTTGTTGCTGTTGCTGCTGGAGCAAGTGCTGCTGAGCTTGTTGAAGTTGCTGTTGGACAGACTGTTGCTGAGATTTCGCACGTGATTTGTTGGATGATCGGCTTGATCCGGATTTTCCACCGGTACCTGAAATTGAATATTGTTTTAATTACTTGCAAAAATTCGATAGGCGTTGGAGATAGTTATAAAACCTACCGCTCGTTCCAGCGCCGCCATGTGATCCAGAACCTGCCTGCCCGGTGAGACCAGTCATACCGGCCAGCGGATTCGCATATTGAGATTGCATCAACAGACTTAAATTGCCCTTCTCGAGCTGTTGCATGAACTCTTTCATGTTGGGAATAGCAGGCAAATTTGAACCGCTCGCAGCCGCAGCCGCGGCCGCTGCTGCTGCGGCTACCGAGGATGATGCACTGCTGGATGTCATGGTAGCTGTACTGGTCGTTACAGTAGATGTCTGCCCAGTTTTTGACGACATACTTCGATTGAGACTGTGCATGAGAGTCTCGTTGATTTGAGAGTTTGAGATTCCGGATGCGGCCGCCACTTGGGCTAGGGCATTCAACGCTGATAGACCATACTCATCACGTTTCGAGTTCTGCTGAAATAGCGATGCATAATCTTGTGGCAGTAGGTTGGAGGGAAGCGAACTTCCCAAGGAAGCAAACGTGGCCGCATACAGATCGTGAATGTTGGACACGTTGCTTCCCATGTTTCCGATAAGAGAGCTCAAAGTAGGACTGTTGCGATTTCCGCTTCCAAGAATGTCACCGATAGACAGTTTTCCAGGGCTTGGTGCGGGGGAGTTTCGAGTGCGGCTGCGGCAAGATGAAGTATCCGATTTTGCAGGAGATGGACTTGCTCGTACGGGAATCTCGAACTTTGCCGGACTTGCTGAGTTTGACGGAATGGTAATGGGACTGTCTCTGGGAGAAGACGTATTAGTCGTTATAGATCCGGTGTGATTATTAGCGTTACTGTTGCCGGTGTTGTTGTTCTGGCTGAGATTTGTTGGCAAAACAACCAACGCGCTGGATAGTGGAGAGGGTGTCATGTTAAGCCCGGAGGGTCGTTTCAGTTGAGCTTGTAGGCTAGGAACGGCCAACGAAGGAGCCTTGGGGTCATCATCTTTAAGCGAAATAACGTCAGAATCACCCATCTCGGATACTCCATCAAAATCATCGTCGTTCTTGGCTTCAGTAGTGGCGCTGCTTTCCTCTACATTGGTTAGGTTGACAACTGCCGGGACAGAAATTGGTTCTGGAATCTTCTGAATGGTAATTGGTACCACTGGTGGTGGTGGCGGTGGTTCTGGAATGACAACGATTTCTTCCGGATCTAGACCTAAAAGTTCACGGATCCAATTCCAAAAATGTCCAGAAGTCGAGTCCAGCGGAAATTTTGATTGAAGAGTTCTCTTCAACTTTTCAATGTACGTAAGTTCATTTCTATAGACGGATTGGAAATTTATCAATTCACGTTTGAACTGCTTGTAATAGTCAACTGTGAGCATCATCTCTTCTTTTATGTCTTCGGAGAGGATCTCGTCGTGGACCAGTGTGTAGGACATCAGCATTGGACGACCGTACTCTGCGGGACGATTTTCTGGCGGTGGTAGAACCCAAAACGATAGTACACTAGATTCCAGCGTTAGGTTATCGTCGTTGTAGGGAGCTGAAACGATAACGAAATAACATTCTAAGATTTTGTTTAAACAACTTAGAGACAAACTTACAGCATATTAATCCTACACATGGTATATAGGAGGCTTCCGTTGGGCCCCTCATCTTGATCTGATACTCTAATTGAGCGTCACAATCCCTTAGGGTTGGCTGCACCGGGAATCTTGGATGGGAATGATACCATCCAACTAGGTTGAGATTCTTCTTCACCATCAGCTTCTGGATCTGCAGCTCGCACATTGCGGCCTTATCACGATCGAATCGTGAATTACGACATGGAAATGCGTGCGTGATTGCCAAGTTGTGAGCGTTGATGTCCCATGTACCACCCAGGTAACCACATACTTCATTGTTCGTTAGATGGCAATGGAAATCCATGACAAGAATCGTAGATGAAGACACCGATACCAAAAATGGCTGCATTTTGCCGATAGATGTGAATGGAATGGACTCGATGAGCGTGTTTGCATCACTGTAAACAAAGCAATAAGGATATTAGAATCTGTGAATAATAATGTGCGCAATTCACTGCTTACTGCAAAATGTTCCGATTGCTAACAGTATTGTGCTGAACGATATTCCTTCGAACTGGTGGTGGTTCCATTGCCGTCTTGTCCTCTTCGGTTTCTTCCGCCGTATCTAAAATTGTTAATTCCATTTAGTTAGCCCCGAAAATATGATTCGCACATCACCCTAACCATCGATCGGTGTCACATCATCTTTATTGTCCTTTTCCCTCTGCAGTTGCTTACGATGGTAGGCCGCTTTGTAGGCATCCAACTTGCGACCTTTGTACTTTACCGATGCCCAACCACATCCGGATTTTTTGTCCGGGTTGATGATGCGCTTGCAGTAGATGGCCCAAGCACTTGGCGAGCAGAAGATGGTTTCCGTTTCGTGGGACTTTATCTTACCATCCGGCAGCAAATCGCCGATGAACTTTTGACCCTAGATTGCAAGAAAACAAGGTTCGTTAGGTTTTCGTAAGCCGTGGCAAAAGGGGGTGAAGGGGACCAAGGTGAACGAAGCTTACCAGATACTCGATGCTCATCGCCGCCTTTCCCGGCTGTAAAACATTCGCACCGAGTAACATCTGCAGCGTAACAGTTTTCCCGGGAAAGTATCCCGGTTTATCGCTTTCCTGTAATCAACAAGCAAATAAATCTCATGTAAAAATCGATTTACTTCAAACACAGCAGCAGCCATAACACCAACATCATCAATAAACTCATCCGTAATGTCACTCTCATCATGGTGGGCTTCCTCTTCGCTGGCTTTTGTTGACATTTTCAATCGCGATTTGCGGCACGAATTTCCACTCGAAACTGATAAATTTAATGTCAACTCACTGCACAGACCACTTATCTCATAAATTAAACTAGTTATGTATGTGTTTAGATAGTTCTGCTAGGGTTATTTTCTCAAGAAAACTATATTTCGTGAAACAGCGAAAATTTTACAACACACCGCTGAATACAAAGCGTTTGATGACATTTGGCTTGCATTTTCTTTTTATATTCCTTTTTGTACTTTGTTGATTGTTAATCAAAAAAGGGAAATAAAAGGAACGGTTGGAAATGGTATCTACACGATCACTGAGACTGCCTCAATATTTAATATTAGCCATCGACAGGCATTACCGAGTAATTTAATCGTTTTTAATCTGAAACTTTATATTATCGGTATAGTTGAAAGCCGGAAAACCCTACACGCGACAATCGATTTTACTTTTTTCTGTACGTTATATATATATATTTACGATATATTATACACTGTATTTGTACAATGATGCGCTATATCGTGTAGCCCCAGTCTTAGCGCCACAGAAACAAAATAACCACCCTCACCTACAACAGATTGCTGAACGAGTGAAAATTCTTCCAACCACGTGACTCTACTGCTAGACTCGGAACTGACCTAGGGGCATCCCACTCTTAACTTTGTATTTTCCTTCATATACAAATAAAGTTCTTAGTGATATCTAAGATACCTGTAAATACCTAAAAATAATTAAGAAATATCTAGCGTTAGTTTATTTGCTTGGTTGCTATACCGATTTAATTCGTTTGTTTATCCAATGTCAGAAGGTTTGTGTGGATATTGGTATTTTATTGAGAGAGTGAGCAGAGCAGCTGTATGTCACGAACCGTTTCCGGTGTAATCTGTTCGATCGGAACCAGAAAGAGTTCATTCTGATCTGAAAGACATGGGAACCTTTTGTTGCTTACTCGTTCGGTTTGATTTCTATCATTTGTATTCCTTATCTCCATGTAAGTATTGTGTTATAATCGGGCATATATTTATACTTTACTTTATCCGCTAGGTTCTTGCCTATCAAACGATAAATACGGGTATATAGCCTAAGCAAAATCGGAAGTGATAAAAACCTTTCACACCATGCTATGGTGCGGACCCGGATCTCGTAGCTTCTCACCTTCTAAATGTAGAACATGTTTATTACAGAAGATAAAAAAATCATCAAGGCTGTTTAGTTGGATACCATCGAAGCAAGATATCTTCTTTGAACCAAAGGCGGAGCGTGTTTGAAATTAATTTTAATCATTTTTAGTTTGCAGCACAGCTCTCTTTTTAACTTTCCAGGAGGATTTGGTTTATATCCTATATCGATTTTGAACTCCAAACAAAACTCTAAAGCATCAGCCTTATCCAGCTTTCCATGCTCGGTAATGGCGGCCTGTTTGTATGAATAAATGTAGCCTTCACTGTGCTATCTGGAGGTTCGGATTTTGACCCCTCCCTTTCCCTCTCCCAGGAACAGAAGAAAATGAAACAACATACGCCCTCCAGTTAGTGTCAAAAAGCACAGTGAAGGATACATTTATTGATACAAACAGGCCGCCATTACCGAGCATGGAAAGCTGGATACATTCCATAAGACAAACCACATAGGTCCTACTAGAATGCATAAAAGGTATGTGTGACCGCTTATACATTTCCTTTGACACATGATCTTTATTAACTTTTTGCAAGGCGTCTGCTTATTAGTTGACTTATAAATTTTATGAATAATCAGCAATGGAAATTTGCCAAAAGGTATAAGGAGATTTCTATCCGTGCATACTCTCGTTGCATGATCTGGTGATTAACTAATTAAAGAGCAATTCGAAGCAATAGTTGGAGTATAATGGTCCAACGATAACATGAAACAATTATGGGAATGATTAAAATAGTCGGATTTAAGTTTTAGGATTTCCTACGTAGAATAGAAACAAGCAATACAATGTTTAAATGTAATAGGTATTAGAATTTTAAAATAACATTTTCGTGAATTGAGAAACTCGATAGATTGATAAACTTTAATTTTGCTTTCGATCAGACGTTTTGACCCTCCTTACCCATTCCTCCAGTACCCATTCGCTTGGTCATCTTGGAATATTCTGTGACACGATTTTCTCGGCATCTTGAGCTTACTACTTTTAGCTTAGGAACTAAAACCTCATCTGTAATGTAAAAAAACTACTTAGTCAGATGATTCGCTGCTAGGAAGGCAGGGGTAGTATGCATTTGTGGAAATGTATATTCATCAGTAGGATCTTTGTCCACCGAAGGAGTTTATGTGAGCCAATGAACAATCTGTGTTCTCTCGATCATTAGACACATCATAATTTATACTCGGGTGCATCTCATACCAACGATTGCAAAACATCGTTTTTTGTAGCTACGTCGATCTTGACCTTTGCATTTTAACATTTTGAATGGCTGAAAAATGGAAATTAGTAATACTATTTCATAGACATAATAAAAATATCCACCCATTAACATAAATTTTCATATGAATTTGAATAAATACACGGCGAACGACTCGATATATAAAAAAGTCAACAACAAACCTCTACACTAGCAACACGTCATAAAAACAAGTGTTACTTCGATGAAAATATAATCTTAGTTTAAAATACTTAAAAATACTTACGATACTTACGAGGAATTTAAAAATATTTAATTGATATTAGGTCTAAGGTTTAGAGTGAGATGTCCCTAGGAACTGACCTACATATAGGTGTTCTAATGTGTCAAATTCATGATTCAGCCATGTTGGATTTTTGTATGGGACAGCGACCGAGTTTGTTTACAATTTGCTCTAAAACCGCACTTTCCCTCCCCTTCGCGACCTCCTCGCCTATATAGTGACAAAGCTGTATCACCATGGAACTGACAGCAGTAGAAGGAACGAAGAGTAAATTGAAATGCAGTCGAGCAATTTTCTCTACCACCAATGGAGAACCCGATTGAAAACGTAAAAACCGAACACTAAAGGCCGGCGCACAATAGATACGTTTTCAGGTTTTGTGACAGTTAGCCCATGCATTATCTGTCAAAAAACCCGAAAACGTATATATTGTGCGCCGGCCTTAACGATTAAAATCACACACAAAACAATAATTGTATCAATAAATATAATACATACAGAAAATCCGTAGATTCATCTACGAAAATATTTAACATAACATTTATATTCTCGGCTTGAATTTTTTTCTTTCACTTTCGACTTGTAAATTTCAAGAAAAGCTGTACAACTGTCCATTTAACTGGCAACACTGAATCCTCATTTGCCGCCTTTTCTTAAGCCTGGTACGCAGCTGAAAAGAAAACGGGAAAGTAATTTTTGAGGATTTTTCCCAAAAGAAAATTTGACAGCTATAGTCTGCTAAATTTTGAGATTATAGGGAGATGTCGTCAAATTGTAAAATCAACACTTATTAGTGTTTATGTTGTTTTAATGCATCCAAAACATCAGTTTTGCAATAAACGTCAACATTACCTAACGGAATAATTGATCAGACCATTATTCCGCAAGGAAAGTGAAATTGCATTCAGAATGCGCCACCTTCATGTCGATCACGACACTAATGTAATCGATCTTTCCTTTACCGATTTCTTTTGAACTGCGTACTGGGTCAAGAAATGCTGAGGAAAAGTAATTTCTTTTGCATTCCGTGTCCTATCCCGTAGCACGTAAAAACGTCATTACTTTTCAGCTGCGTACCAGGCTTTATAGTGAAAATTTCGTCAGCCACTGCAGAAAAAATGGGACAAAAAAAAAACACAGTACAAAAATAAGTTAGAATCTGTGAATCGTTGAAACCATTGTTGGTTTAAGGAATTTATTTATTGGGAAAATAATTTAACTCACATTTATATTGCTTTTTCAACAACCATAAACACAGCAAAAAAAAAATGTAATATCGATCAACGTATTTCAAGCTGATGTATGAAATAATGGTGTAATAGCAAAAAGCAGATACAATATTACATCAATGGATGTAATTTTGTTCGCAAAATCGATGTACATTGTACAACGTAATATTACACAACCGACGGAATGATCTGAGTGTAGCTTTTTGTATGTAATATTCAACAACTTTTTTTTCTGTGTAGGCTCCATCGACGGTCTTAACTAAAGAGCCTGAATTTATAAAGAGGCGACATCTTTTCCATTTGACAGGTCTTCTGCTCGATTGGAATGACTTTTCCTATGATTTTGACAGATAATCGATTGTTCCAATTTTGACATGCCATCTCTTTATAAATTCAGGCTCTTTAGTCTTAACTAGAGAGGGTCCAGTATAAGAGAGGAGTGGATTCAAAACAAACTGCCTTTGCAACTTATGCCTAGGTGGTTTCTAGCAACACTGCCAATGCAATCAAGATAGGCATTGCTCAATTGGCTCTGTCATTGACAGTTCGTTTGGCTCAAAACCAGCCAGTCCTCTCCATTCTTATACTAGACCCTCTCTAGTCCGAGGGGGATGACTCTATCTCACACAAAGAACAAAAATTGTTCCTATAAAAATAATGATACTTCAATTTAAAAGTTTCTCCAATTTCGTAGTTTTAACAACGAAAATATTCAAAATCAAATCATTTTTTTCGGATTAAAAGTGTTTCTTTCAATTTCAACTTGTAATTTCAAAAGTTAATTTTTTTAAATATAAGTCGCAGATCTTTCAAAACTTCCTCGTCATTGCCAAGATTTTGGCATCACTTTACCTTCGTTTGCCGCTAAATTTGAAAGCGTGAAAAATAAACCATATTATTTACCAACAATCAATACGAAACTAACGATTTTAAATTGGCTCACCACTTTAGTAGCCTATTGGTCCCAAGCAAACGATTAACGTACCCTATTCTAGTTGAAATTCTATTACTACACTATGTTTGTTTTGATTCGCTATGAAAGTTTGACAGATAACATCAGGGGTGTGTGGAATCATGCAGAACATGCAGGGGTGAGTGAAATAGCTTGGGACTGCTTGGGACCGTTGTTCTGGTACTGAGCGAGCCAAAAATAATAATGATTTTCTTCGGGACCCAGTGGTCTTAGAGTTACCTCTATGATATTACCATAGAGGTAACTCTAAGACCACTGGGTCCCGAAGAAAATCATTATTATTTTTGGCTCACTCAGTACCAGAACAACGGTCCCAAGCAGTCCCAAGCTATTTCACTCACCCCTGCATGTTCTGCATGAATCCACACACCCCTGATGTTATCTGTCAAACTTTCATAGCGAATCAAAACAAACATAGTGTAGTAATAGAATTTCAACTAGAATAGGGTACGTTAATCGTTTGCTTGGGACCAATAGGCTACTAAAATGGTGAGCCAATTTAAAATCGTTAGTTTCGTATTGATTGTTGATATTACTGTGTCTTCTACGTTTCCACATTACTCTTCCGTCGGTATCTCTTTCGAACTGGAATCGGTTCCCAAAAAGTGGTACGCCACCGCTAATACATTTTCATCGGATTGCAGGTGATCGTCAAAGCAGCCAACGGAGGGAAGCAATCTTAGATGAAACATAAACTCTATCATAACATGGAGGCAATGATGGCGCTCTCGGGCAAAAGAAACAATTCATGTGCTGGAATTGACGGTAATTTGGTATAATTTTCAATGAATTTCCGATTGTTCTAATTGAGATGTTTTAATTTTCAGCAGCCTCAGTCTTGACGGAAAGGAAGGTTACTCCCACCTCGACTCCCATCCCCATCAAAATTCCACTTTCATTCAAGTACCAAGTACAGC
This sequence comes from Ochlerotatus camptorhynchus, assembly GCF_037179485.1. Classification (NCBI taxonomy): domain Eukaryota; kingdom Metazoa; phylum Arthropoda; class Insecta; order Diptera; family Culicidae; genus Ochlerotatus; species Ochlerotatus camptorhynchus. Next base: position 701,294 of record NW_027040529.1, on the reverse strand, counting down.
TTTGATCAACAATCTGTAAAATAATACAATTCATATTGTAAAAGCATCGGGAGCGTCACTTCTGCTGCTTTGAAATTGACAATATAATTAGTATAAAAAATAAATTAGAATAAAAGGAATTTCCCTGGTTATTTCTTCTAAAAAATAAAATTAATTGATTTAAAACTAATTCACATTTAAGATAAAAACGTATGTAATTGCGATTAAAATGCTTATCAGTTGAATTAAAATTTGTTATACGTCAATTTAAAAACTATAGGCTTTAGTTTGACAGTTCTACAATTCGATTTGAAAGTTTCAACTTTTAAAAGTAGAAAGAGAGCTACTTTTGAATTGACAGTTAGGGGACTTTAGTTTTGAATGCTAAATACTTTCTACCTCGCTTTCTACCAAAAAGAACCAACGCTAACTTTTAATTTTACCAATGGTTCTTTTAAATTTATTAACGATTATTTTTTGTGTATACGTATACGATGCGGGAACGATTTTGTTTTAGTGTTGTTAGCTGCGTGCACGCTGAGTAGATAGAAAAAGATTTATGACGATTCTGAAGATTTCCTGCAAAAAGACGATGCGCTATGCAAGTAGATGCAAGAAATGAAAGAAATTTTTTAGTATGTTGGTTTGCTAGTGTGAGATTTTTTTTAAGAGCTAATCGATGTACCTCTCGAAACATAGGAAAATCCGAAGGGAGCGACCGAGGGGGGCGACTCTATCTAAAATGCAGGAAATTTTTTGCTTGGCTGTTGTGAGATGCACTTGCGCTTAATAGATAGAAACACGATTGATTATGGTTTTGAAGATTTCCTGCAAAAAGGTGGAGAGCGATGCGAGTAGATGGGTTTAGATGCAAGAGATAAAAAAAGATTTTTCGTAGATTGATTCGCTAGTATGAGATTTTTCGACCATTTAAAATCGAGATTTAGATGTGTCGCACCCCTCGAGAGCGACACATCTAAATCTTAATTCTAGATGCTCAAAAAATCTCACACTAGCGAATAAATCTTCGAAAAATCTTCTTTCATTTCTTGCATCTTCTTGCATCGCACATCATCTTTTTGCAGGAAATCTTCAAAATCGTGATAAATCTTCTTTCTATCACAAACGAAGTGACAGACGACTTTCTCCGAAGAAATTAATTAAAATAATGTGGTTTTCTGTAATAGAATTTTAGTCCACCTTTCGCCCCTCACCGCCAGGTTCGCTAGTATTTTTGCTTTGAATTAATTCAAGTTGGTTTTGTGTGCAATGATCTGGCAACCCGCGTTCTTGCTCGCGTTGACTATGTGCTATTTTCTCACTCATCGAAGGAAACTTTGATTAGAGTGAGAAAGTAAGGAACAGTCAGCGTGGGAACCGTGTGCATTACTATAGGTGCGGCAGAAAGAATGTAGACAACTCTTTCTTTCTCACGGTGTTCTTACGCATGATCCAACGTTACGTCACACTAGATTAAGCCTGGTACGCAGCTGAAAAGTAATGACGTTTTTACGTGCTACGGGATAGGACACGGAATGCTAAAGAAATTACTTTCCTTTAGCATTTCTTGACCCAGTACGCAGTTCAAAAGAAATCGGTAAAGGAAAGATCGATTACATTAGTATCGTGATCGACATGAAGGTGGCGCATTCTGAATGCAATTTCACTTTCCTTGCGGAATAATGGTCTGATCAATTATTCCGTTAGGTAATGTTGGCGTTTATTGCAAAACTGATGTTTTGGATGCATTTAAACAACATAAACACTAATAAAGCCTGGTACGCAGCTGAAAAGAAAACGGAAAAGTAATTTTTGAGGATTTTTCCCAAAAGAAAATTTGACAGCTATAGTCTGCTAAATTTTGAGATTATAGGGAGATGTCGTCAAATTGTAAAATCAACACTTATTAGTGTTTATGTTGTTTAAATGCATCCAAAACATCAGTTTTGCAATAAACGCCAACATTACCTAACGGAATAATTGATCAGACCATTATTCCGCAAGGAAAGTGAAATTGCATTCAGAATGCGCCGCCTTCATGTCGATCACGATACTAATGTAATCGATCTTTCCTTTACCGATTTCTTTTGAACTGCATACTGGGTCAAGAAATGCTGAGGAAAAGTAATTTCTTTTGCATTCCGTGTCCTATCCGGTAGCACATAAAAACGTCATTACTTTTCAGCTGCGTACCAGGCTTAAGTGTTGATTTTACAATTTGACGACATCTCCCTATAATCTCAAAATTTAGCAGCCTATAGCTGTCAAATTTTCTTTTGGGAAAAATCCTCAAAAATTAGTTTTCCGTTTTCTTTTCAGCTGCGTACCAGGCTTTATGCATAAGAACGTCGTGATAATAAAAGAGCTGACTTGTTTCCTTCTGCCTCACCAATCACATTGTCCTTGCATTTTGTTCTGTTCATTCAGGTTGCAATATTGTGAAGTAGTGTATGCTTTAGTTAAAATTAAACTATAATTCAGTTTCAATCACAACTTTGTGAGATAAAAAATAAACGTTGACTACGACCCGTTGAACGTACATACGGATGCACAAACATTTGGTTGAGCTACGTCAGGCACCCAAAGAAAGAGGAGGAATTTCGACTGCCGATATCTGGCTCATGTGAAACTGGTCTGGAAGTTGGGAGATACTTAGCAGAACACTTGCACTTGATTGTGGTAAGATTTGCTTTTCTCATGTTATTTGTGGTGACCAGGGTTCCTTCCATTCATTTCGGCAAAAAAAATGTTTTATTGAATTATGGAATAATAAGATATTATGGTAATATTTTTTGTGCGTAAGCAACAAGAAAATATTGTAAAGTTTGTGTTTGACACATAATACCTGCCAATGTTGCTACATGAGAGTCGCAATAAGCGATTTTGTCATTTATCTCACCCACTCTTCGCGAAAAGGCGATCAGAAAACCACTCATTGTGACTCTGTCAAAGCTAAATTTGCAAGTGTTATGTGTCAAACACAAAACTTTACAATCTTGTCTTATTGCTTACGCAAACCAATTATTATCATAATATCTTATTATTCCATACTTTAATAAAACATTTTTTTTAGCCGAAATGAATGGAAGGAACCCTGGTGGTGACCATGATAGGTTTTTTTTCTCGAAGATTTGCCTACCGGTAGAAACCACCGGAACCAGATGCACTCGGAAAAACTCTGTGTGGTTTGTTGAATTACGGTTGCGCTCTATCAAGCGTTGGCAATTGCACGATAAATTGGAGATTTCAAGGAAGATTTTCGAAAAAAAAATCAGTTGTACGAACAGAAATGGCTTATACCTATTTATATTCCTAATATGCTGTTTTTTTCTGCAGACGAGTGGAACGTTCTCATACTTGAACTGGGAAAACAGATAACCGGCCCATTAGAACAAGTTTTCGAGCATTTGCAGTGAAGCAGGTAAATGTTGCATTAGTTTGTTAATTTTGGAATTTCATTTCATGTTCATTTTTAGAAACACGGAACTGTAATCCAGAGAAGGACCAAAGAAGTTTACTGTAGACTAGGAAAGATGATTTTGACGTCACTCAACTGCAGTTATCTGGCGAAGGAGGTCCTGCCGAAAGTTTGGATGATCGTCAACTGTGCAGAAGATTCGAAGCAATCATATACAGCCATGCTCGATGGATCATTAAGTGTGTCCCTGTTGGAAAATATTGCCATAAGGCTTATGCATGATAATCGAGCAGTAATCGAGAAACGCATTTCCAATGGTGATTCAATTTCTGAACTTACGGATATGATGCAGGATGTTAAGTGTTTGTGGGAGTTTTAACCGATCTAGCAAGATAGTCATCGACATTATCAATATGGACCAAGAAGGATAATCCTCGCTTTATTGAGAGAGAAAAAAAAACGAAAATGTGTACCTGCAATTCATCTTTAAATAATAAAATACTTCTTATATAACGTAATAAACATAAAATATGATCATCATGTGTCTCAGAGATTAAATTCTATTGTAATAAACACTCGGATACGCAACTTACATCTAATACATTTTAGTCCAACAGCATAAAGAATCTATAACGATCACACATAGAACCAATATGGAATTGAACTGAACTTTCCTATGTGTGAAGCTTCATAAATCTTAATTGTGAACGTCGATTGCAACAATCTATGAAGTTTAACACATATGATTAAGGCGTATATTTGGTTGAGTGTAGCGGTTGCAGAATATTTCGCTGCTGTGACGATCCGACAGGGAACGTTGATACGTATTCCGGCCATGCTTTTGGACATTGCTGTGCGGACCATTTATTGGCATCATGCTGCCCGGCATTCTTTGTTGGTAAGCAAACATGTTACTGTTATCCTTCCAGCGACCCTGGTGTGTCCCGATTGCTCGGAATGATTAAGCTCTGCAATACTTTTCAATATCTAACAAGTGGTGTGTAAACCAGTTTTGCAGTTACATATAGAATTTCTGGAATGTTTGCGTTGTCCTATTTTTCCGTAAATATTCCTTCTTTCGAGAACATTTGTGGGCTTCGTGGTCCAGTTTTAGCAGCGTCACCCACCAGGGTGACCATTCAAATCCCATTTTTTAATTCCCGGTATTTTCCCGGTTATTTAAAAAAAATCTGCCTTAAACAAAAAAGGCGTTCAAAATTAACCCTTTAAAGATAATGATATAATTTTGTCAGCAGAATTGCTTTACAATACGTCTACTTTGCGGGGCTGGTAGTGGGTATTTTATGCAATAGTAGTGGCTGTAGTGTCTAAAATAACGAAAAAAGTGACCAAATAGTGAGATTAAAACAGACAAAAATGACCAATAGTGACATTTATTGATCGGAAAGAAATGAAAGATGTGGTTCCGATCTGTCGTTGAATGCGACCCACTTTGAGAAATATTATAAACTCACAAACCAGCATTTTTCAATACGTTAATTTCTAACCTCCATTTCCTCACTCAGTACTCATTTTCTTGTCTCTATTTTTGGGAAACCAAACATTTAAGCGAGGGGGGCGACTCTATCTACGATATAGGAAAAATTGTATTTTGCTGTGGTTAGCTGCGCGCACGCAGAAAGAAGATTGATGATGATTCTGAAGATTTTTTGCAAAACGATGATGCGCGATGCAAGTAGATGCGAGAAATGACAGAATTTTTTTCGAAAATTGATTCGTTAGTGTGAGATATGTTGAGCATCTAGGATTGAGATTTAGATGTGTCGCCCCCCTTACATTTAAGTTGAATTTAGATTCCGAACGCGAATTGGTTATGAATGAATCTCGGGATGTGAACGATTGAACATAGTCATTAATTAGGAAATCTTGAAATTGAGAAAAATTGAGGTGCAGAGAAAAAAGCTCAAAGTCTAGGACAAATTTGTCAATTTTGGGACAAGTAATTTTAAAGATCTCAAATATAGAAACTTCTGTAAAACTTCGAACATAGACAAATGTTCATATCTCTGGAACCTAGATAACTGTTCTAGATTGTAGTCCAAGAAAAATTATCATTATTCTGGAACGAGACAAATTGTCTCACTTAGAAAGACAATATTACATGCGTTTATGTTTTAAAATCTTGATTTTGAAAATAGTTGTAAGATTCTGGTCATCCTTGGCATGCACAGGTGTACACACGAACTGCTCATTTGTTAATAACTTTTCACTCAGTTGTTGAAATTAGTTTTTTTTTAAGTAATTGATAGATTAGGATCATCGTTAACTATAGATATGCAAGGAGTAGGTAAAGCTTAACATTTGAATCAACACCAATGAATTTTTACACTTAAAGTCCGAGATGTGCAGCGAGAATTTCTCACTTCAGTTTTACAACGCAAAAACAACTACAGTGTATTACTAGAATTAAAATCTACTTTTTTTACGTATCTATAACAAGCTTGAATTCAATTCTATCGACTGCTTCAAAAAGAACTATGTTTCGTCAACTGTGTGCAAAGTTGTTAGCAAATAAGCCAAAACTGCGTATGCCAAGCATGATTCTGGTATACATTTTAGAGATATTGGACATTTTTGTTTAATGCTGGGACTTAGTAATTCGCGATCTCTATTACAAATAAATTAAGAAAACCTAGAATAATTTACAGTCCTAGAAAAATTTAAATGTTTCTAAAATATAGAAAAGATTTCATGATTTTGACATAGAATTTCTCTGAAATCTGGGCTTGGAAATTTCTTGATTCCGGACTTGTAAAAAATACAATTTGATGGACTAGGAAAAGAACTTTTGAAAAAAAGGTTCTACTACATAATTTTTCGATGTTTGGACAGATACTAAGGCTGTGGTCCATTTGGTGAATTTTCACTTAAATTTGACACTTCGAAACTAAATTATAATGTTCGAAAATCCCTCTGTTGTTGATCGGCCAATTTTCGAGAAGGTGTGTGTCAAAATTGATTCCTTGTCTGTCAGATATAAGTCAGCTGGAATAGCAGGTTAATTTGGAAATTTTCCATCTGTCAAGTTTAAGTGAAAATTCGCCAAATGGAACACAGCCTAAGGCTGTGTTCCATTTGGTGAATTTTCACTTAAATTTGACAGATGGAAAATTTTCAAATAAACCTGCTATTCCAGCAGACTCATTTCTGACAGACAAGGAATCAACTGTGACAGACGCTTTCTCGAAAATCGGCCGATCAATAACAGAGGGATTTTCGAACATCTTAATTTATTTTCGAAGTGTCAAATTTAAGTGAAAAATATCCAAATGGAACACAGCCTAAAGCTACCGGCCAGGTCTTCAGGTCTTTTCGTTCAACTTTACGTGAAATATATCGTGAATTGGTAATCAGTAATTTACAGGCAACCAATTCGCGATATATTCCACATAAAGTTGATCGATGTTACAAAACCATTCATGGACCTTACTGGTTACCATAACCATTACCATTAATGTTCTCAAACCAAAGTTAAAAGGTTTTAGTATAGTTTTCTTTCCGAAAATGTATGGAGAAAACAAGAATTTTGAATGGTAATGGTTCTTAACAACTCATTATTTGTAAGGTCCACTTCCAAAAAATTATAATACTTATGGTTAAAACTTTATCACACAAACGTTCATGTAAAGTTCCATAACCATTTCAGTTGAAGTTTAGCAGGGATTATAAACAATTTTAACCATTTTAGATAAGGTCAATTTATGGTTCGTGCTTATGCGGGATTTTAAATCGTTAAGCCTGGTACGCAGCTGAAAAGAAAACGGAAAAGTAATTTTTGAGGATTTTTCCCAAAAGAAAATTTGACAGCTATAGCACAGAGAACAGACATGGAGGCTGGAACAAAATTTCTCTAAAAACTTGTGTAAGGATTCCTATTTGACTTCTGCGCCATTAACGGCGACTTCCCCACTTAAAAACCTTCTTTGACAACATGATGGCACTGGCGTTGCACAAATTACACTAGACACTAAGTGCGCCAAGTGGCAATTTTCAACAGAAAATTTATCGATACTAGCGCCAAATTGGTCGAAAGTGAAAAATTTAGAGAGAAAATCAGGAGATGCTAACACCACGTAACGGCGACGTTCCCACTTATTTTACACAAGTTTCTGACCGAGCTTCAACGTCTGTTCTCTGTGGCTATCCAGCTTTCCATGCTCGGTAATGGCTTCCTGTTTGTATGAACAAATCTATCCTTCACTGTGCTATCTGGAGGTTCGGATTTTGACCCTTCTCTTTCCCTCTCCCAGGAACAGAAGAAAATGGAACAACATACGCCCTCCAGTTAGTGTCAAAAAGCACAGTGAAGGATACATTTATTCATACAAACAGGCCGCCATTACCGAGCATGGAAAGCTGGATAGTCTGCTAAATTTTGAGATTATAGGGAGATGTGGTCAAATTGTAAAATCAACACTTATTAGTGTTTATGTTGTTTAAATGCATCCAAAACATCAGTTTTGCAATAAACGCCAACATTACCTAACGGAATAATTGATCAGACCATTATTCCGCAAGGAAAGTGAAATTGCATTCAGAATGCGCCACCTTCATGTCGATCACGATACTAATGTAATCGATCTTTCCTTTACCGATTTCTTTTGAACTGCGTACTGGGTCAAGAAATGCTGAGGAAAAGTAATTTCTTTTGCATTCCGTGTCGTAAGCCTGGTACGCAGCTGAAAAGAAAACGGAAAAGTAATTTTTGAGGAATATTCCCAAAAGTTAATTTGACAGCTATAGGGAGGTGTCTTTGGCTAAATTTTGAGATCATAGGTAGGTGTCGCCTAGTTTTAAAATCAATAATTATCAATTTTTATGTTGTTAAAATGCATCCAAAACATCATTTATACAACAAACGTTAAAATTACCTAACGGAATAATTGGTCAGACCATTATTCCGCAAGCAAAATGAAATTGCATTCAGAATGCGCCACCTTCATGTCGATCACGATACTAATGTAATCGATCTTTCCTTTACCGATTTCTTTTGAACTGCGTACTTGGTCAAGAAATGCTATGGAAAAGAAATTTCTTTAGCATTCCGTGTCCTATCCCGTAGCACGTAAAAACGTCATTACTTTTCAGCTGCGTACCAGGCTTTAGTTGCCATCGGTTGGTACTGCTTTGTATGTCTGTCAATGCTGTCAATGGTATTATTACCCGAAAAAAAAAAATTACAGTGAAATTTTCAGTGGAAACAATGCTTTAACATCAATATTTATTGTCGACAATAAAAATGATTGTTATAATGTTGTACTCTTCCGAAAACGGCAAAACTGCTACCTAGCTGTACAATGAATATACATAATAAAATATTGTTACAATGATTTTTATCGTATTTTTCATTTATTTTATTGTTAACATGATTCGATCATGAACAATAATGAACAACTCTATTACAATAAAAATTGTTGTTACATTAAATATTGGTGTATTTTCATTGTGGGTTACTTCACGAACAATAAAAATAAATCTAATTGAAGCATGCAGACTATGAGAGGGTCAGCAACGCTGCCAATGTAATTAAGATAGGCGCTGCTCGTATGGCTCTGGCTTTGACAGTTCGTTTGGCTCAAAACCAGGCAGTCCGCGTCCGCTCATATCTTATCCTAGACCCTCTCTAAAGCTTAATGGAGACCTTTTCCGTGCAGTCAATAATCATACAATAATAATAAAAAATTCCACCACTTGAAGATGTCAGGAAGGAACTCTCAGGTGGAAGCATATTTCATGGGCGATTCTCTCCAGTCGAATGCATTAACTTATCAACGACGCTCAACCACCAAGGAGACGTGACCTAGGGATATCGAGCGCAGAGGAGTTAACCTGCATTTCTCACAAGTTCCGGATTGAATCTCGATCCATAATTAGTAAAAAAAAGGACCACCCGTAACAGACATACCACCCTCTTCCCTTCCCGGGGCAATGTTTTATTTCAGTGCTAACATTTGAAAACGGCACAAAAGCCATTTGTAAACAAATGGTTTGTGGGCCCTTTACTCACTACTTGAAGTACACCCACGCGACACAACAGCAACATCGGGTAGGGGAAATTTTCCCCTTCCTGACGATGCTGTTGGTTTGCGTGGGCGTTCTTCGGGTAGCGAGTAAAGGGCCCACAAACCATTTGTTTACAAATGGCTTTTGCGCCGTTTTCAAATGTTAGCACTGAATTTTTTCGATTTATTTTTAAAGTCGATAAAGTAGATCTGTCAAGCCAACACATACACTCTAAAGTACACTGTTATTTTTTTTAATCAATAAATTCGCCAACCAACAGTAAAATAACAATAATATATAATGTTATTGAAAAAAAATTATATGGGAAAATCACGAAAATTTCATTGTTAAGATACTTAACAACCCCCCTTTTCTATTGTAAATTTTCCATTTACCATGAAATTTATTGTTTTGTACAACATAAATCAAGGTAAATTTATTGTAGACGTAACAATATAAATCATTGTTAAGACAATAATTTTCGTCTTATTGTTACATTGTTTTTTAATGTATTTTTGTTGTTATTTTTTTTCGGGTAGTTATTGAGTTATTTCGATTCTCCGTGTACAAAAATGGGTGAACCGTTTCATTTCGATAGCGTTCCCTAAAAGCCGTCAGAAAATAATAATTATTGCATCTTTACAAACGTAAACAAACAAAGAGCTAGCTGTGAGCGGATTCGTCTCGTGTTGTTTTACAAATTTAGCTTAAAATTCATAGTAATTTTTAGTAAACTTATCATGTTCTCCGAAAAGATTCGACAGCTTACCATGTTATTGGAGAAACAGGAGCTTGAGGTTAGTAATATCACTTGATTTAATCGGAAAATTGGTCCAACATAAATTACATCACCGCTTTGTTCTTCGAACAGGCACCGAATGGCATAGTATCGGTTCAGCTGTATTCGGAACTGTTTGCAGCTTATTTGTATCAGAATGATCTGTAAGTATTGTTAGTCATGATAACCTCTGTAATGATAACTAAAATATTTCCTATAATCACAGCTCCAATGCCCGATATCTATGGAAACGGATTCCGCCGAGTGTGAGAGCTGGCCACTCCGAGCTGGATCAAATGTACAAAGTTTTTCAGTGCCAGTGGAACAACGACACGGCTGGGTTTTACAAGGTTATCAATTACGACTGGTCCAAGCATGTGTCCGAGCTAATGTTTGAGCTGAAGGAGAAAATGCAGCAGGATACGGTGAATCTGATAGGACGAGCCTACAGTTCAATTTTCGAAAACGTGTTTGCTGAAATGACCAACCAAACTGCAGATATGATAGATGAAATGTGTAAGACTCTTAACTGGGATATAGTAGAAGGCCCGCGCCCTAGGATGATCATACCTAAGCATCCACCACAGGATAAGCCTCTGGTGGTTACGGCCGAGGACCAACTGCAGAAGTTGACCGACTTCGTATCGTTCCTAGAAAACTAATCAGAATTTAACTAATCTCCGCACTCGTTCGATTTTCCATGTAGTTATTCGAAAGGAATGCTCGTTTGAAATTTGCTTGCTTAAGTTTTCCTCACTCATGTAAATTCCTTGGTTTGAAATAAACGATCATTTGAATTTATCAACCGACTCAGCCGATTTCTGTTTACAATGAGGTACTTCCCTAATAAAACAAATACCATACCCGAACGATAACCAACTGATAGAACTATATTCAACAGAAACAGAAAAAAATCACCAGGATTGAGAGCCCGCGGATGCTACTCCGTCATTACCAGGTCAACAGTAATTACACAGAGAACCAATAGACGATGCTTGGGACTACCAATCATCCTCAATGTGTAAAAACTGGTGATCAAAACTAGACAATGGATAAAAGAGTTAGGGTAGTAGCAGGATTCGTTTTGGTAAACGATCATATAAAACAGTCTTCTGCTCAGTAAGCAAAAACGTTTGCCATTAAGCAAACGTGCTCCTTGTATTACAACACACCACTTGTGATCGAGTGGTTGTTATTACCATGCATTATTTAAAGCACCGACAAATCGACATGAATGACCACAGCAAAATCAATAGAATTTCTGCCAAAGCACACTACTGACATCTGGCGCCGTGTTCGCGGGAAATATTTAGCTAAGCCATGAGCTCGGCCATGAACCCGCATGCAAAAGTTATGAATTGGTTCGTGTCTGATCTATTATGGACAAATTATTTTTTATCTAGATCAAAAAATCCTATGGGTTTGACAGTTCGGATCACTGCACATTAAAATCGGCCGTTTACGATTTTCAGGTAAAAGTTAGAATTAAAGGCCCAAGCGCAATGACAGCGGAAGCGGAACGGCAGCGGCAGCGGAATAGCCCGATCTGAGTAAGCCTATTTGTCGGATTGAAAACAAGTTAGAACCAAATCGACTTCGGTTAGGCAGCTTGATGTCATTTGTGACAACTGTCAAACTTTCCGTTTCCGTTCCGCTTCCGCCCACATTGCGTTTGGGCCTTAAGTGTCATGTCGGTTTGTCGGTGGTTTATAGTACGTTCAGACTACAGAGTTATAACATGTTATAGCGCTATCTTGATGGTGGTTTCTGTGTTGTAATTATTTGACAACCGTTATAACATGTTATAACTCTCCAGTCTGTACAGCGTTTTAACTTCGAAAAATATACCGTAAAACGGGGTAACATTGATAGTTTTTTAAAGTATATTCTAAATAATTTCTACAGCAATGCATGTTTTTCAAATTTTATATTTTTAAAACAAGTGCTGAGGATCATGCTTGGCATACACAGTTTTGCTCACGAACTGCTCATTTGCTAATAACTTTGCACAGAGTTGACGAAACATAGTTCTGTTTGAAGCAATGGATGGAACAGAGTTTAAGCTTCTTATAGATACGTAAAAAAGGATATTTTAATTCTAGTAATAAACTGTATTTGATATTGCGTTGCAAAAATGAAGTGAGAAATGCTCGCTGCACATCTCGGACTTTGAGTGTAAAAATTCATTGGTGTTGATTCAAATGATAAGATTTACATGTCTACAGTATACTATAATCCTAATCTATAAATTACTTTAAAGAAACAAAATTTCAACAACTGAGTGAAAAGTTATTAACAAATGAGTAGTTGGTGTGTACAACTGTGCATGCCAAGCATGCTGAGGATCCAAGAGTCAATTCGTTAGTAATATGTTTAACGGAAATTAAAGCATTTGCACTAATTTTTTAGTTTTGTGACCGAACTTTAGTTTTTTTTCAGGTTACTTTGATAATGCTCGATGAATGTAGTGGGTGAAACTCAAACCCTTTAGCTCTTTAAATTTGAAACTTCGAATGAGTATATTATCAGAAAATATCATAAACAATAAGAATACAACATTGAATTTGTGTTGGCTATATTGGAAATACATTTCATAAGTGATGGTTTGAGTGCTTTTTCAAACAGGCGAAAAACACGAAAATTGTTTTTTAATATGTTTGTAAAAAATGTAACACATACTGAATAAAAACAATATAAGATATCAACGGACATACCCCAAGCTACAATATGGAACCAATGTTTCTAATTTGGAAAATGCGCAGCGGGTAAATTTAATCTTAACATTATACCACAGACAAGCAGACATAACACTCGCAAGTTGTTCATCGAACAAGCATTTAACGGACAATTTAAAAGTATCGTAGTTGGTAGTACTACCACCTGTGGCGTGCATAGTCAATTCCCTTGCGTTTGACGTTTACACACTACCGCCATCAGTTCAGCGTAGTGCCCACCACAGTGTACTCAACAGATGGTGGTAATGTTTCAGCTATGTTTTATGGTGAGAAATATTAAATGTGTTATGTCTGTTTGTCTGTGATTATACTATCAAAGTTTGCTGCATTATCAAAGATACTCCGTTTTACGGTACCGGTTTTAATACACCATCTGATAGAGCTTCGTTTTCTGAGCACAACGATATTTTTTATCAATCCCGTAGACATTCATCTCGATTTTTAAATAAATATTTAAATTTTTGATCTTTGACACTAAATCTATACGTCAACAGCTCGCTCCCATACAACGTTCCACCAAGGGGTGCTAAGATGGTGATTTTTGCTAATGTAATCGTACTTATTTAAAATAGTTCCAGTGTACCAAAATTTATGAAATTTTGGATTTCGGTTCCATTTTTAATGCAGACAACGAATATGTATTTAACGCAATACCCCTAAACAAACCAATCTCTCCTTTCGAGGTAACTAATGATAATAATGAAACTATTTTATAAACCGACGTACTTCCAACAATTTCTTCACATAAACAGAATTTGACTGAAATTTTCATCTAATGTCAACATTTCAATCGCATGAAAAGCGCAGCAAAAATGAAGGAAATCTATCAAAATTTATTATGCTCATCCTTTTTGGTTTATTTCTGGCAACTGAAACAAGCTGAGATGAACGCGTACAAAGAGAAGAAATCTTTGGAAATGCCTTTAATGTATTCAGAGACGACATAAATTTTCATGCGTCTCAGAAAAAGTCAGGCGGTGGAGTCCTTATAGCTCTTTCGGCCAATTTTAAGTCAGAAATCATCTGTACATCAAAATTTAAAGAATTTGAGCATTTTTGGGTGAAATCACACATAGCAGGTGAAACACACGTGTTTGCCTCAGTGTATCTTCCACCAGACCATGCTCATAAAAACACTTATGAAGCCTTCTTGCAAAGTGCTGAACAAATTCTATCTGAGCTTCCTCCTGAGCTTAAAGCTCACATCTATGGAGACTTTAATCAACGCCATGCTGACTTCATTCTGGACTCTAAAAATGAAAGTATTTTACTCCCAGTCGTTGGGGATAATGAATCATTGCAGGTCATTTTTTACAAACTGCTAATTTAGGACTGAATCAAATTAACCACATTAAAAACCAACAAAATTGCTGTTTGAAATTTTTACTAACGAATATTTATGAAAATTTCTGTATGACCGAATCATTAAATGCATTGTGGAAAAATGGAGCGTTTCAAACAGAAATTCTTTATTTGCGCATGAAAATCAAAGACCCAACGACTGCGAATACGCACAAGTCTTTAAATACAAATTTGCAGGCTACGAAAAAATCAAACATAAATTAAACTCCGTCAATTGGCAAATAATTCTAATGTATGAAGGAAATGTTGAAACTACTGCAGACATCTTCTACCAAATTGTATCAGGAATAATTTCGGAAGAAATACCTTTGAAGAAAAAAGACGCTACAGAAGCACTAAAAATCCAGTCAAATAAAACACTTGAAAAATCAAAAGCAAAAAGGACATAGCATCAGTGATGCATTTGAAGAATATGATTCAAAAACTGAACTTGAAATAAAGCCCTGCCCGAAGAACGTAAAAACTAAAATAAAATCTGACAATTTTCCTTCAATCATGCGTTTTGACGAAAACGTCGGCGATAGCTCGGAAATCTATTTGATTTTTTTTTTTCAAGAAATCTACTCGACATTTTCTGAAGAAGATCGCCACTGCGATTATTTATTTATTTATTTATTGTAATTCATCTGACAGTATTTGTCTTAATGAATAAAACTTAGATAATACGCAAAAAAAGCAACAGATAAACAGATTACAAAAATAATCACAATCTTCTCAATCGGTTTCGAAATTGGTTCGATGTTTCTCAGAATTCAAATGCTTCTTCCATAGCGGGGAATGCCCGAATCATCGCAGACATTGGCTCATGGTATCCACATATCCATATGCAGTCCGATGGAATCTTGGTTGTAGTAAGGATGATTGCAGCAACATCCTTTGAGATCCAACACAGAAGTTTAATGGTGAAAGCAGTTGGGGGCAGTCCACATCGCCATTTAAAAGTTTCGCTATAAATAAGGCTTGTTGCATTTTTCTTCTGTGTTCCAATGTGTCCAGGTCCAATAACATGCATCGGTCAGCATAAGGTGGTAAATTCATTGGATCGCGCCACGGCAGGCTGCGCAAAGCCAACCTCAAAAAACTTTTCTGGACACGTTCTATTCGGAGTTTCCACACTAGCTCATATG
The DNA here is from genome assembly GCF_037179485.1 of Ochlerotatus camptorhynchus. Classification (NCBI taxonomy): domain Eukaryota; kingdom Metazoa; phylum Arthropoda; class Insecta; order Diptera; family Culicidae; genus Ochlerotatus; species Ochlerotatus camptorhynchus. Next base: position 685,871 of record NW_027040529.1, on the reverse strand, counting down.
GAGACCAGACCACAGATGCATTCTCAAGTATGGGCTCAACTAAAGAGCAATATAGCAACAATCAATTCGAAACTAACGATTTTAAATTGGCTTACTATTTAACTAGCCTATTGGTCCCAAGCAAATCGATTAACGAACCCCATTCTAGTCAAAATTCTAGTACTACACAATGTTTGTTTTGATTCACTATGAAAGTTTGACAGATAAAATGAGGGGTTAGTGGATATTCCTATGTTTCGAGGGGTGAATCGATTAGCTTGGGACCGAAGATAGTACCAGAGCTGAGCCAAAAAGTTGAACACGTTTATTCGGGACCTCCTGGTCTTAGAGTTACATCTATGAATATAGTGCCTTCAAGCAGTGAGGGTCTTTGAAATCTCGTGCAATCTTCGAAATAAAGGTCAACTTTAGGTCCAAAAGAACACCAAGATCAGTCATACGTTCTACTCTGCGAAGCGTTACATTGTCAATGCAGTAGTCGTAAAGGATTGCACTCTTAGAGCGGTAAAACGTCATCACTGCACACTTTGGAACGCTGATGATTAGCTTATTGCGACGGCACCAATCCACACACAAATCTAGCAGAGCTTGAAAACGATGACAATCCTCAATCGAGTAAACTATGAAATATAGCTTAAGATTATCTGCATAAACGAGCTTGCATTTAACTCCCAACAAAGCTGCTACATCGTTGAAGAATAACGTAAACAAAAGTGGACCCAGGTTACTTCCCTGAGGTACTCCAGAGGTGCTGGTAAACGTAGAAGAGACACAAAGTCCTAGTCGTACTCGAAGAGTTCGTCCAGTCAAGTAGGAATGTAGCCACGACCTAAGTTGCTCAGACGCTCCTAGTCGGGAAAGCTTGAATAACAAAACCTTCTGGTAGATTTTGTCGAATGCGGCTTTCAGATCAATATATATGACGTCGACTTGTGCCTTATACCCCGTTCACATTACAGTCTATATCACCTAATATAGGCTGTCTTGCAATGAGCATTCATACAAAGGATTTCCAGTGAAAACTAGATGTATGAGTGCTCATTGCAAGACACCGTATATCACGTGTAATGTGAACGGGGTATTATCTTCCATCGTGGTGATACATGTACTGGTGAAATCCAAAAGGTTAGTAGCTACCGATCTATCGGGAATAAATCCATGCTGGTCAGTTAAAATGTAGTTCTTCGAGCGAGTCAGGACAAATTCGCTCAAGATGATCTCAAACAGTTTGAACGCTGCCGAAAGAATGATGATACCTCGATAAATCTTAATATCCCGTTTATTGCCAGCTTTGAAAACAGGAAGCATATACGACTGCCTCCACAATGTTGGGAGTTTTCCTTGCTCAAAGGATGCATTGAATGTGGCTGCTAAAGGTTCTGCTAAGGCAGCTGAGCAACGGCAGAACACCACTGCCGGAATTCCATCTGGACCGGGAGAGAGTGAGGTTTTCAGTATCCTTGCTGCTGAAAGTACCATATCCCGAGTTACTTCGAATGTGCTCAGTTCCACTAAATCACTAGGTGTATCAGAGGTAACAGATTGAGCTTCAACGTCACTTGTCATATTTTTATCGAAGACAGATGCTAAGAGTTTAGCAAACATCTCACACGCTTCGCTAAGATAAGTGGACTCTTTCCCATCGAGTAGCATGTTGGACGGTACACTCGAATCACAGACAAACAGACATAACACTTGCAGGTTGTTCATCGAACAAGTATTTAACGGTCAATTTAAAAGTATCGTAGTTGGTAGTACCGCCACCTGTGGCGCGCATAGTCAATTCCCTTGCATTTGACGTTTACACACTACCGCCATCTGTTCAGCGTTCTACCCACCACAGTGTACTCAACAGATGGCAGTAATGTTTTAACGACGATGTTTTACAGTGAGAAATATTCAATGTGTTATGTCTGTTTGTCTGTGCTCGAATCTTTCCTTTTGCTGTTGACAAAGCTCCAAAAATTTCGGGCTTACGCCGCAAATTCCACTGGACTCTGAGGACGTGTGATTTGTCAAGGCACTGTTAAGTTTAATGTAAACGATACTGGCACGCTTGAAGTCACGCTTCGTGTCAGCTGTTCTGTGACGACGTAGTTTTCTCTGAACTGCGTTACGCTCACGCTTAAGCACTCTAAGCTTAGGAGTACTCCAAGCTGGGGAAATTGGTCGTCTTGAGAGGAACATTTTAATCCAACCAATGTTGTATAATACTACAGAAACGCACAGTCATATCATCAACATCAATGCATTCAAACACATCGGCCCAGTATTGATCAAAAAGATACTGCAGTAATGAGGCATCATCAATTTTCTTGGTAAAAAGGTAAATGAATCATTAAACAATGACGATGTTCCTTAATAAGTAAAAAAATCTCCTTAAAATAGATCGGGTTGCTCCTTAAATGATTGATCAAAATACGTTAAAAATCTTAAAATGCTCAGTAAATATTTAAAGTACGCTCCCTAAAATAGATAAAACTGTACATTAAGCATTTGAAAATGCTCCTTAGTATGCACCGCTTTGCACCATTTTGAAGTGTAATTGTACCATATATTATCGGAAAAGCTGCTGTAGAAAGGTTAATAAGTACCATGAAAACAGCTGAAATGTTCAGTAAAAATGCACAAATGCACACAATGATTTACTGAACATTTCAGCTGATTTCATGGTACCGTAAAACGAGGTATCTTTGATAATGCGGGTAACTTTGATAGTATAATATAAAGATTAAATTTACTCGCTGCGCTTTTTCCAAATTAGAAACATTGGTTTCATATTGTAGCTTAGGGTATTTCCGTTGATATCCTATATAATTTTTATATAGTATGTGTTACATATTTTACAAACTTATTGAAGAGCAATTTTCGTGTTTTTCGCCTGTTCGAAAAAGCACTCAAATCAGCACATATGAACTGTATTTCCGATAGAGCCATCACAAATTCAATGTTGTATTCTTATTGTTTATGATGTTTTCTGATTATATACTCATTCAAAGTTTCATATTTAAAGAACTAAATTGTTTGAGTTTCACTCATTTTCTTCTACATTCATCGAGCATTATCAAAGTAACCCCAAATCAAAATACTGAAGTTCGGTCACAAAACTAAAAAAATAGTGCAAATGTTTAAATTTTCATTAAACATATTACTGACGAATTAACTCTTGGATCCTCAGTACTTGTTTAAAAAATCTAAAATTTGGAAAACATTCATTGTTGTTAAAAATATTTAGAATATACTTTGAAAAACTATCAATGTTACCCCGTTTTACGGTACTTATTAACCTTTCTACAGCAGCTTTTCCGATGATATATGGTACAATTACACTTCAAAATGGTGCAAAGCGGTGCATACTAACGAGCATTTTCAAATGCTTAATGTACAGTTTTTTCTATTTTAGGGAGCGTACTTTAAATATTTACTGAGCATTTTAACGTATTTTGATCAATCATTTAAGGAGCAACCCGATCTATTTTAAGGAGTTTTTTTTACTTATTAAGGATAATTTCATCTGTTTTATTGAGCAAAAGTAGGGCTGCCAGTTTTCTTGAAGTCTAGAAGCCCTGCTCTATCATGCACGTTGCGAGCTGGGTGTGCTGTCTAGTCAAGTGGAGCATGTAGCGACAGAATTAAGGAAGGATGGTGAGCATCAATAGGTAAAAGGGGGGCGACCCCGGCATAGTGGTTAACATCCATACCTCTCACGCCAAAGTCACGAGTTCAAATCTCACCCCCGGACAAGTCACGAATAACCCAAGAGTGTTAAAGTGACTATAAGAAAAAAAAAAATAGGTAAAAGCGGCACAGCGGATTCGTCGATATCGAAATCATTTTCACCGTTGCAAAATACCAAATCCAGCGTGCGGCCAAGTTCATTTCGGACTGTATTGTGTTGACTGAGATTAATGAAATCCATTCCATCAACGAGAGCAATACTTGCAGCGGTCAGTGAAGATGTTTCGGTGAGGTAGACCCTGTTGTCATCGATTGCCCACTGAAGACAAGGCTGATTATAATCGCCACAAATAAGAATCTTATCATCACAAGATGCCTTGTCGTACAACTCTTCGACTGAGACAATATGCGCTTCCATAACTTCGACGTCGCGACTTCGGTCGGGTGGGATGTACACAGCGCATAAATGTAGTCTATAGCCATGTAAGTCCATTCATAGGAGCTCGGCATTTTATTTTGCTGAAAAACTTGCCGAAATTCAGCTAACAAATGGGAATTTTGCCGAAATCTCAGCTAACAAAAAATAAATTATGCTGAAATCTCAGTAAAAATAAATGCCGCGCTGCTCGGTGGTGCCAATCTCGGCAACAAATATAAATCTGCAGTGATACACAGACTTGTTCTAGTCTAGTACCGTGTCTGACATTCGCAAATGAGCTGACATAACGTTGCGTCACAGCTATCAGCACGCACCTAAGCATGTTTTATCGCTGTTGCGTAAGTTGCGATCACAGTGAAACACGTTTTAGCCAGGTCCAAAAATCTGAGTCGAATTGATATCGTCAAGTTCGGTTTCAATTAAACCGTCATACTCGCAATCAGCAGCAGCCAGGAATAGATCATCAATTTTTGTCCGAATACCTCGTACATTTTGGTAGTACACCCAGATCCGATTTTCAGTCGAACCAGCGGGTTGTTGCTCTTGAGGCGGTGAGGCGCTGGAAGGAGTGGAACTGGTGATGACGGTGATGACACGAACATACTTGCCTTGAGTTGCGGGTTGGAATACCCTTTCTCCAAGCCCACACACAGGTCCAGGACGACTGCAGGACGATGACTGGATTAACTCGACTGTGGCGTGAGAAGAAGGGGCTTCTGTACACATTTAGATTTTTTTTTGCCGAGATGGGCACCACCGAGCAGCTCGGTATTTTGTTTTGCTGGATCTCAGCTAAAAACATGCCGAGATTCAGCTAACAAACGGGAATTTTGTCGACATCTCAGCTAACAAACAAAATTTTTGCTGAATCTTCGCAAGTTTTTCACTGAGATTCAGCAAAATAAAATGCCGAGCTGCTCGGTGGTGCCCATCTCGGCAAAAACATATAAGTGTGTAGTGCTAACTTCAATGCGTCCCAGAGTGTTCAGGTAACAGGCGGGCGATGCATTGTTGATGGTTGGTAAAGCGCTAGAACCAATGGACGAATCAGGAGCGACGATTTGTCTTAACTGCTAACTCACCCACGCAAACAAACGCCATCATCAGGTAAAGGAATCTTTCCCCTATTAGCTGGTGTTGTTAGTTTCTGTGAGTGAGCTAGCAGTTGCCACAAATCGTCGATTGAGGTGATTGTTTACAAAATCAGATACGTCGATTTGAATAGTTACGCTTGAATTTTTTTCTTTCTCAAAAAACTGAAATTGCTTATCTATGCTAACGACATGAAGCTTTTTTTTTTTTAAAATAAGAAATGAAGAAAACATCAATATATTCCAGAATGAAATACACATATTCTACATATGGTGTACAAAAGTCTACTAGAATTGAGAATTGAGGTTCATGAATATGCAATGGCTTCATGTGTAAACGATATCGTTTCGCAACGCATTGAATCAACAGAACTTTAATCAAAATTTAATTTCGATGCACCTTTTCGGCAACTCCGAAATCGAAATCTATTTACCATAAACCATCATTGCACACATTATGCAAAATATGGGGCATTAAATCGCATGATGGCCTCTCATTATCAAAACTGCGAAACCATTGACTTAACAATGTCTCGGCATAAACTAAAACAATATTTTAACTCCATACGAAATTATAATTCATAAGAAGAAAAATAGGAAAGCAGACACGGTCTAATTTTTATTTAAGACAAAATTTTCTCAAAGATTACAAAGATTATTTTTTTTATGTATAAGAAAAAACTGTATATGTTATTATTTGTACTAGTCTACGTTGGTTGACGAAATAAATAAACAAACAAATAATCGACCCATCAACTTTTTAAATAGGAACTACTAAGAATTCCTTCCAAATTTTGGGCACATGTCCAGTTTATAATGGTTCATTAATAAGGTTCAGCAAGATATGGTCAATCACATGGAATCAATATTGAGTAGCTCTAGCATTAACATTGTCTACTCCAGCCGATTTTCCTAATGAAAAGAAAAGTTCATCTAATGTCTAATGTAGTTGGGTGAAAACCTTCAAATCTATAATTTTTATCAACCGTTTATCAAATGTTTGAATCTATTTATTATCGCTGTTTTATTTAAATTAGCCCGAACCCTGATAATGCAATCAAATAATGAGTAGAACACTAGTGTGTGTGTTTTCACAAATATATTTCCAATTTTATATATTTTTTTTAAATTGGTTTATGATTATTGTTAATGTATATTGCACGACCGGGACATACTACCCAACAAACAATTTGAACTGATTAAAGGCTGAATAAGCTGAAGACGCATATTTTTGCTTGAACAAGCTCTTATGCTGCTTCCAATATTTGTTGGGTAGAAACAACCGGGAAATTGCAAAAAACAAGGTATTTTTTCTACAATATACAATTCTACAAAAAAAAAATATCCATCATCTTCCTCGATTGGAACATTGTAATCAATTGATAACAATGTTCTGAAAAAAAAAACAGTCAACATAATGGTACATTGATAGATGTACAAGCTCGTCCCGCATTCGGATAAAACATTATTTGATTAGATCAGTAACATGAAGCCAGATCTGTTTAAAAAGTCGTTTTGCATCTTCCGTTTTTCTACGACATTATTTGATAACAAGGCATCGAAAGTGGGCATCACCCTTTCATCATAACTAAAGATATCCCGATGAAACCGCCCGGCGAAACTAATGGCATCATCGTTCTGTTTCCAGCGGAATCACTCAGTCCAAAGCACCGTCGCTGGTGTATAATTTATTGAATTCCTCGTCATCCAAATTATTGCAAATGAGAAAAGCGATCCTTGCAATTTTGGCAATATATTCCTCCACTGCATCTAAGTTTGCATACACGCTTCTTGTACAGCAAGCCAAAACCAATGGACCATTCTGCCGTCTCCGGCGTGGCAGCGGAAAAGATGAGATGCAACATGAAAACATAAATATGTTTGCAGCTTTCTATCGTATCATCGTTGCACAGAGTCCATCCATATTTTTTTTCTTTTCCCTATGCATCTTCAATCCCCAAGCAGAGAATTTTGCTGCCGCTAAAAGTGGATGTCGTATGTAGTAAATTGCTCATTGATTAATTGCTATCGGCATCTTGTTTGGCTGAACTGGTGCCGAAATTTTCACCAGGATTCGTTGCACTCAAATTCGTAGCCACTGGAATCATCGTTCGGCTGTTTTGAATAATTTATGGTACCGGGTTACCAGATGACGCTTTTGCAGCTAACGTACACACTAAGAAATATTAATGTAAATTTAGGTGCTCTGTGACTGACATATACGAGCGTCAATTTTGACATAAAATTAAGTCATAATAGACGCGAAATTCAGCTCAATCAAACGAAATTTCGAGCACTTTATTTTACATGACATGTTTGTTTACGCCTCATCCTTTATGTCAAAGATGGATTCCGTCACGTGTAAGACTATGTATTTCTTACTGTGTAGACAGCAAAAAATGGTATGCTCCTTATATGTTTTTAAATGTCAAATAGTAATAGACAGTTACCAATAACATTATTATTATACATTGTTTCTAAAATTTATTATTCACAAAAAAAAAAATCATATCCACGATGTGGGACACCTTGGCAGAATATATCAACATATTTTTTATATGTTTATTTTATTGGCTTGACTTGAAAACAAAAAGTTCTACATTTTACATGTATTAGTTAAATACTCAAATATTTTCGTAAATATTTAGGAATATTTGAAGATACTTTTGAATATATATATTGTCTAACTGAAGTAATAGTAAAAATTGAGTGCAATAAATTAACTGTTGTTTCAGTAATACTCTGCTGCAATTTAAAGAAAAATCAGTTGAACGATGTCATTTAAAAATTACAGATTTACTGAAAATTCAGTAAAATGCGGTCAAGAAGTTCGAATTGAAGGAAGTTTCAGCACCCTTATTTTGCTGAAAAGTTTACTATTATTTTGTCAAGTCTAAAATCAGAAAATTTTGATGATTACCTGCGATTTAAATTTGGTATGTACTTAGCAGTACTGAAATTAGTCATTGTCATTGACAGACTTTCGCACGATATTGACAAAATTGTTTTTCACATAGTCACTGATAGACTTGATCCTCAAAAAAAAACCATTGTCAAAATCTCATTTATTTTTTCGTCAATGACAAAGATTCACCTGGTAGCAAAAAGTTTTATTTTGTGCATTATGCGTCACATTATTGTTATCCAAGTAGTTCAGAACATAGATGCTTGTTAACTTTAACGGCTCCATGTATTTGTTTTGCTCAAGTCATTTAATTTCGTTACAAATTTAGCAAATAGAATAATCTGGACATGTTCGTCATTGACAGCCTTATCACTGACAATTGACATGGTTTGCCTTGACGACGGCTGTTAGCACAAATGAGTGACCAAAGCAGAATTTTGAATATCGCCGTGTATTGTCGAGATTTTGCAGCACTGGTACTAAAACCCAATATGAAAATTTGGAAAATACCCGTATGAAAAAGGATCGATTTATTTAAATGTAAGCCCGAAATTAGATTGATCATCCAAACAAAGTTGCTAAAAATTTTATTTTTTTTTTATATCTTTATTAAAGTGATTTTTAGCCTGGGACTAGTTTATGACTAATAATATTTAATTCTCCTTGGGTTATACCATCAAAAACATCAGTGAAGCAAATTTGACTCGCGTTTTCAAAACATCATTCTTACACTAAGGGATTGGAGAACCATCCGTCTCTAGCAGAATCTGAACTTTGGGAAAAAATTGTTAATATGAAATGAAAAATATGAAAGCGATCGAAAACTTCAACGATCGAATAAGCAGCAAACCCGATCGATTCTAGACATTCGGATGGCCTACTGCTACCTTAGGCGTAGGTGTGGAAAATATTTCACAGAGGAGGAACTGTCAAAGCCAGAGCCAATCGAGCAGCGCCTATCATGATTGTAATGGCAGTGTTGCTAGAAATCTCCTAGGCATAGGTTGCTAAGGCAGTTTGTTTTGAATCCGCTCCTCTCTTATACAAGACCCAAGGGGTGGTCACTCTACACACTTATTTTGCGTCAATATTTTTCTCAGTGTCCCGCAGCTGTACCGGTAGTGCCAAAAAGTCATTGAACTGACTTTTGTTTGCTTGTGAATAATGCCTTGTTTGGCAACCCGGTATTTTAACAACTCTTGTTTTTGTTTTGTTTTTCAATGTTTTCAAAAAGGACACGGACTCCAGTTGGGACTACACACTGGATGCATCCGTCTCCAAAGATGCCTGCAACGAACGAGCTCCGTTGCTACACGATCCTGCGGACAAGCTCCGTTGCTACACGATCCATCTTCGGCGGAAGGCCGACCCCGCACAACGAACGTCAATCATTAGTCAACCAGCCCTTCTGGGAGCTGGCGGAGGAAACGGATTTGCACCGAATTTTTCACCGCCCGAGTATCATCCGTCGGAAAACTGAAAACCAACTCCGGTGTTCCACACACGTCGGACTGATGAAGGACGCACGGCTGACCCGAAACGGACCAGCCAACTTCTTTCAACCGGCACAGCAACATTAAATGTTGGACGATGGGATGGTTGGTGTAGCAGCCACCGCCATAGATGTATTCGAGCAGTTCAAATGGTCGGATGGTATAGTTTTTGTTTGGATGTTGACTTTCCGATTAAAACTCAAGCACCGCTTGTCGTGACCGGCCCGAGATTTCCAGCGTCGGCCACGGCTACACGAATTAGCGATGCATCTCCCACGGCTGCGGCTGCTTCCATTGCTGCTTCTGCTTTAGTTGCTGCTGCTGCTGCTGAAGAATTTCCTCAGTATTATCTAGAAATTATTCCCGGAATGAGCTAGAAATTATCGGTACTCCCTTGAAATTTTCCTGGAAATCCCTTTGGAATTTCACTCAAAATTTAATTTTCTTGGTATTACCTTGAGGTTCTTCATGATTTTTTCTCAGAACACATTGGAACTGAATGAACTAGAAATCATCCTCCAAATTCCCTTGAAATTTTGCTTAAAATCCCTTAGAAATTACACTCAAAATTGGATTTTCTCGGTATTCTTTTCGAAATTGTCTTGGAACTATCTGCAAAGGGCACTAAAAATTATCTGCAGAATTTTCTTTGAATTCTCCTCAGAAATATTTTGGAACTGTCATATCCTTGAGATTCTTCTCGGAGTATTTTAGAACTTTTTTTTCTCAGAACACCTTCCCTGAAATTCCCCTAAAGTTTCAGAAGAATTTCCTCTGCATTCTCCAGAAAGTCTTCCCAGAATGAGCTTGAACATCCCTTTGGAATTTCATTCAAAATTTGATTCTCTCGGTAGGATTCACTAGAAATTATTCGCAGAATTTTCATGGAATCTGTCAGAACTGTCATCAGAATTCAATACCCTTAAAGTTCTTCTCGGAAATCAAGTTTAAGTTGTCCGCCCATTCACCAAAATGTTGTAGTTTTTCTACCATAAATGTTCAATAAAGCTTGCCCCTCAATTCACAAGATTTATGCAATTGTTACGTCAGGCCTCTCCATGCAGCAGATTGTTGCAAATCTTACACCAGAAATCATTTTGAAATTTTCCACCGTTAATGTTCAATAAATAAATGCTGATTGGTGCAGATTTCCGTTTTCCATTTTCCACCAGACATTTTCAATATAGCTTGCTTAACTTATCAACAGAACGTTGCAGGTTTTCCACCAAATAAAGCTTGCCCCTATTTTTAGATTTTTCATCATAAATTTTCAGTAAAGCAGCTTCCCTCCAATCATCAGAATGGTGCAAATTTTACACCAGAAATTATTATTAAAGTTTGGTTCTCTATTCAGCACAAGGATTCAGCAGAAAGATGCAAATTTAAGACCAATTTTTTTTCAAATAGCTTGCCCTTCCGTTCACCAGAACGGTGCAGATTTTCCACCAGAATTTTTCAATATAGATTAATTTTAAATAAAGCTTGAGTGGAAGTTCTCCAATATAAATTTTCCGTTCATTTAATTTATCAGAGCGATGCAAAATTTGCACCAGAAATATTCAATAAAGCATGCTCCTCCATTCACCAGAACGGTGCACCAAAAATTGTCAGTGAAGTTTGTTTCAATATGCACCTTTGTGGTGCAACTTTCAGGCTTTGCCCTTCATGTATGAAGAATGCTGAAAATTTTCCACCATAAATTTTCAATGAAGCTTGCATTCATCAGAACGATGCAAATTATGCACCAGAAAAATGAATAAACCTTGCTTCTAGCAAACTTTCCACCAGAAATTTTCAGTTAAATGTGCACCTCCAATTTTTTAGCGTGATTCAATTTTTCCAATTTTCATTTTGATTATTCCCTCCATGCCATGCACCACCTTGATGATATTTTTACACCAGAAATATTCAATAAAAAGTTTTTTATTCGATCTACCATCACGAAGGTGAATTTTTTTCAACCTTAAATTTACCTTCTTCTTTTAGCCCTCCATGAACCACCTGAAAAAAAAATTAATCCAGAAATTTTTTGTATGCACCATGTGGTGCAATTTTTTGACCAAAAAAATTAATTGAAGTTTGTCCCTTCATGCACCTTTGTGGTGCAATTTTCAGGGACCATCTCAAAGGAATTGACGCAATAAAAGGTTTTCAGTGCTCTTATTTTATGAAATGAAGTTATTTTACCTTCAAATCAAGTTAGCATGAAATCAAGTTATTTTATATCATAATTTTGTAAATGTGGAAATAAAAATCTTATTTATAAAAGGAGGGGCAATTGCCCCACATTGCCCCACCCTGTGCACGCCAGTGAACATCAGGTAAAAAAATTTAACACATGCACACTGCGAAGGCGCAGAAAAAGTTCAGTGTTGCCAGTAACTTTAAAGATCATAAAAATTGTAACCATGGGTGCCAAACAGCGTCAATGACTGCACCCGGGTGTGCCCAAAATTGATTTTGGCACACTGTGTAGAGTGACCAACCCCTTGACTAGACCCTCTCTACTCTAAACTGTCTTGATGTTTTCGTAACTTTCATAAAGATCTCTAAACTTTCATAAAATTCTCTAGACTTTGCTGCCGGTAACCGCGAGTCATTCCCATCTGTATTTTTTTTTAAATTAATTTTGAGTTAGCATAATTATTCAGTTCAGATGTGCTATTGAAAAAAAAGGTGGTTGGTTCAAGAAAAATGAAAAACAATACCAAGTCAAATTGTCCCACAGCGAAAAGTAACCCAAAGTCAGTCCCATTAAAAACAAAAAATGATTTCATTCAATAAACTATAAAACAACGTCACAGCTATGTTCTTAGGCTTGCTTCTGTAGAATTAAGAATGTTAGACAACACATCGCATCATGAGATTTGACTCAAGACAGATTCTGTCAACTTCCCCTAGGGTATCCGGAACATGTTCGGATGTAGCCAATATAGTTCTTACGATCATAAATATGGCCGCCAATGGTTACGAACTTGAATTATCGTGTGATTTGATGTGTCGCATGATGAATTTTGGTTTAAAAGAGTTTTACTACTTCCCTATGGATACCCGGAACATGTCCGGGTGTGGCCGTCATGGCGCTGGTTACTCATCATGACTCTTATTGATCGTATTTTCGAATTCTCATGTGAATGGATGGGCATGGTGGGTTTGGCACGTTTTTGAAAATTTCTGGTCTCAAGACCCTTTCTCGCCGGATTACGTTCCGTTCATAGTTCCGGAACCAGTGGAACGTTCCAAAAATATTCATTAACGTTCTATGGGACCGTGTTATCTTTCTACTGTTCAATACTGTGCTAAACTAATGCAGCATCGTAATGACATTGTGACTGACTTGCGGTTATTTTTCTCATTGACCTTATCGCAAGTCAGTCTCACTCAGATTTTGGTCAAAAAATAAAAATTTCACGAAATGTTATCCAATATTTTTTAATAAAAATAGTTGCATTCTATCACATTGTATGTTTATTTTCAAAATTATCCCTCCAAAATAAGTGTAAAATGAGAAAACATTTAAAATCTTTGAACACCGTTTTCTCATTTCCAGTTTTTTACAGGTGGAACTGACTTGCGGTTATGGGTGATTTGGAAGTTTTTGCATATCTAAGGACTTCCCTGATGTTCTCTGGACCTTTCTGAAGTGTTCAGTATTACTTTAAAGATCACAATTTTCCTTAAGTTCAAGGAACTGACTTGGTGTTCTTTGATCATTCAGGAATTTTCTTGAAGTTTTCGAAAGATTAAAGCTAACGGAACTAGCATTAAACTTCTCTAAACATCACTAAACCTGACCGAAGATTCATCAACTTTCCTAATATTCAAGGATCTTTCCTGGAGATCCCGTCATTTTTATGGAATTCTCAAAGCATCCTGAAGTAGTCAAAACATCCCTAAAAAATATTTACATGATGCGTTGAGATTGCTTTGGTGACCTGTTAATCTCTGTTTCTTTTTTTATGTGACTGAAAGTCAAACCAAGAAATCTAATTACAATTAAGGCCCACGCACATTAGATCCGGATCGGACGCGTTGCGGCAAAGTGACAGCTAAATCTATTGTCTAACTGTCAAATTTACGTCAACGCAACGCAAACGGATCTAATGTGGTGGGTGGCCCTTTACAGTCAATAACCAGCGTCACAAGCTTCTTTGAAGTTTTGCATTTTTCCTGAAATCAGGCATAACATTTTATAACGGCACAAAAGCATTTGTAAACAAACATTCTAAGGCCCTTTACACGCGAACTAAAGTACGCCCACGCAAACCAATACCACTTACGGAAAGGTGATAGTTGCCCCTATGCGATGATGTTGTTGGTTTGCGTGGGCGTACTTTGGTTCGCGTGTAAAGGGCCTAAGAAGGTTTGTTTACAAATGCTTTTGTGCCGTTATCAAATGTTATGCCTGAAATTATTGTAACTGCTCTAAAGTTTCTCGATACTTTTCTGAAGATAAAGAAACTGCCTAAAATCTCTTAAGTGGACCCTACACGATTGCTTTTATTGTCAACAATCGTATTGTCAATACATTCAATATTGACGTCAATACATTCAATATTGACGTCAATACATTCAATATTGACGTCAATACAGCGGTATTGACAATATTTCTGTATTCACATCATCAATATTAATGTCAATAATTCCCCTTCGCGTCAATATATTGATACGTGTGGGGTTCGCTTTTACCTCTTTGAAGCTTTTGGACTTCCTGAAGATCTCGGAAAGGGGTATACACTCAATATAAAAAATTAACTTTTTTATGTCTTGTTAACATTGATGAACATCTATGGAAACATTGTAGATGAAGTCATTTTAAGAAACTTTGTCACACCACACTTTTATATCACTCAAGTGGACGAACTTATATGGTGAAAATGGAGTACGCATCGGTGCGCGTGCGTTAAATGTCAGTTATTTCTAATGAGATACTTTTAATTCTTTAAGATTTAAATAATTTCTTTATTTTTAAATATGGAAGTGTTATTCCCATCTTTATTCAATTTTCCCAGTATGTACTCACTCTGACTTGGTAACTCTATGTTAAGTATGATCAAGTTTTTATTAGAACGAGCTGATGCCTCCACACCGACTGACATAAAAGTGTCCGTCTTCGTATTTGAAATTGGCCTGCTGCGTTCGAGGACATATTGAGGCTGCACGCTGCCAAGGACTATACAGATTTATAGCTTCTGGCTTTCATGCCACGCTCGTGTTGCAACCAGACAAAACATTGCGCAGGGGGACATGCAATTTCGGCCGCGTCGGACAATCTCGTTCGACGTTTTAAAAATGCATAACCTGATAGCCCCAGTATTTTGTCTCTCGTTTTCCGTAGGCAAAACGTGTGAGCGATGCAATTTATTTAAAATTTCATTTTCCAAAATCGCATATTACCGCATAATTACCTGGTGTAATATACGTCATTTGGGTTGGTAAAGCAATTTTTCTTTGCGTTTGATTTCGCTTTCAGTCGGGGCGCTGGCTGCTGGCTGGTCTCTCCGTCGCAGGCTCTAACGACATGTTCACGCCGGAAGGCGCGAGTGTTGAACGAGAAGTCGTTTAGAAATAAATGACCGTCTGCCCTGTATTCTCACTTTTGCGCCTGTTTATTTCTGTGGCTAAAAAGGTTCTTGATTAATAAGCTTCTGAATGCAATGTGACGTAGTTTTGCACTCGCGATCAAAAGGGGCGGGTAAACTACAATCCATTTTCAGCAGATATATTTTGAATAATGTCTATTTTTGCAATGAGCCTTTAAAAATACTGCCTTGCGCAAGAACATGGATTTAAGGTAAGAACAGTTACAAAAGCTTAAATGATAATGAGTTATTTCTTCTCTGCGGATTGGTTACTCCCATATCCTGATGAGAAAGTGGCAACGGAGCATTATCACCAGTAGAAACATCCAGGACGTTTTAGCATTAAGAGAAAATGAAATGGAAAATTGAAATGCAATTTATTATTACGTGACATCGCCAACGGAAGGATAAGGCGTACGCACTAGAGCAGGAATGAAGGAGATTAACCAATCAAGATGCAATTTTGTCGAAGCACATTGCTCAATTCCATGAAACAATAATTGATTTTAGGTCATTATTTTTCATCATAAATATTGCACTGTAATCCCCCGATAATAAGTTGTATCCACCGCTATCAATCGGCTGTTAATGTTTGGATATGATTAGTGTTGATTCGAAACTAATGACCAGTCAACTCAGATCGGTTGCCAACAAAAACTAAATTTTTCAAGTAAAAGCGTTTATTTGGTTAACATCAAATGGTGGGTTAACCCATATGAACGTGAGGATTTTTTTTGCATTGTTCATTACTGTGTCGTTTAAATGGGAGCTGGGTACCCGGGTTACTCAGTCACGCCGATACACAGCCGATTAAACCAATTCCAATTTGAGTTTTATTCAATCAAACTCGCAAAAACGTAGATTACTTATATAGGGGAAATGGATGTAATGTCGGCCTAAATGCACCTTATTTGGGCCCATACATAAACTCAGAAATCAGTGTTCACTCGGCTGTCGACAGAAGCAGACCACTCTAAATGTGTGTTACGCGATCATCTGTTTACTCGGCGGCAACCATTGTGTGGTCCTCCTCATTGTTCTTCATCAGCAGTTCTTTCAGTCGATGCGTCGTCGACTTTGGAAAGCAACCGTTTCGTGTTGAGTGTGTGAGTGCTGACCACGTTTTGCATCCATTGCTACAATGGAAGCGCTCTGACCCTCGTTGGCGAATCTGCCATACAATGAAACTACTGGAAGTGGCTCCCGTTCTGAAGGAGGAGGCTTATTGGATAGCGGAAGATAAAGTGTTTTTTGTGTTGTACCTTTTGACTATAGTTTTAAGATGTATTGTATAGTGAACAAGAATCCTCGGCTCTGTAAAGTTAATTCGGTTAAGCCTTATCAAATAAATTAATTGAAAAAAAAAAAAAATAAACTCAGAAATCGACTACATTTTCAATAGCGACCAAAAATATCCATTAGTACCGTCCCAATGACGCATCATCTAGATACAATTGATAAATAGCAGATTTTTAGCGATGGGCCCACACAGATAAAAATTCTGAATTTTAATAGTGATGTAAATATTCATCCACGTAAACTTGTATTTAATTTCACGCAACCGAGCAACTTGTTTTTTTTGTAATTACTTTATTTGTACAGGCTCAATCGAATAAACTTTACAGAGCCGAGTTATCCTTTGCGTTATACATTATTACTGTCTTATATTTAAAGTTAAAGGAACTGGACCGAGTACTCGCGGTTGTCTCGAGGTTAGTGGAGATTTACAATTTTTTGGATGGGAAAAGGGAAAAAGGAGGTTTGAAATGTGTTTTATGATACAACTATTTAATTAATCCTAAAGCATGAAATTATTTTTATACATCTTGAAAACAAACATTGAAAAAAAAAACCCCACACGTACAAAATACAAACTAAACACAAGGTTAATCAAACTTACAATCTAAGGTTAATATCCTTAAAGTAAACATATATGAGTTTCATAAACTCCAGATCACGTCTAGCCAAAATATCCCGAACTGGAACATTAGGTTGTCTACCTCGAGCCCGAAGGGAATCATAAAAATGTGATCTGACTCCACGATACTCCGCACAAGACCAAAGAATGTGATCAGCGTCTTGGTAAACTTGTCCACATTCACAGAGATTGCTGTCTCCCAACCCCACACGGAACAAGTGAGCGTTTAGACAATAGTGATTGGACATGAGACGAGATATCACGCGTATGAAGTCTCGACCCAAGTCCAACCCTCCCTTCACTCAATTGATTTTGTCAGCTAACGAGCGACTGCTGACGATAAATAGAGAAAAAATCACTATAGGCGATTTGTCGATCATAAATGTCACCTTCCATAGCGCCCACCTTCGCAAGTGAATCCGCCTTCTCATTGCCCAAAATTGAGCAATGCGAAGGGACCCACGCGAAGGTGATGATGAAAGAGCGCACGGATAAAGAACTAAGCAGTTCTCGTATTTTCAAGAGAAAATACGAGAAGTGCTTTACCGGCCTAATGGAACGGATAGCCTCGACAGAACTGAGACTATCCGTAAAAATAAAGTAGTGGTCTGGAAGAAGTGAAGCAATAGTTTCCAAAGTGTATTGAATTGCTGCCAGTTCAGCCACATACACAGAACAAGGAGCTTCAAGTTTTCGAGAGGCGCTATGAAATTCATTAAATACACCAAAACCAGCGGACTCCTCTATTAGAGATCCATCTGTGAAAAACGTTCTTGCAGAATCAACATGGCCAAACTTTGCAGAGTATTTATAATGACGGAGCAATCATAGGACGATGGTGCTCTGGAATTCCGCAGATTTCCTGCGTCATAGATAAATCAAAATTCACTGAATTGCCGAAATCGGAGAAGACTACACGATTGGGAATATTTCTTGAAGGACTGACATCCTGGTTAAATATAGGTAGTACAAAGTCATAAAACATGTTTGAGGATTTAGCTCCAGAAGCTTCTCAAAGTTTTCGATCACCAGTGGGTTCATTACTTCGCAACGGGTGAGGAGCCTCAGAGATAACTCTGAAAAACGGACGGATAGTGGCAACATGCCCGCCAGCACTTCGAGACTCATAGTATGAGTCGAGTGCATGCATCCTAACGCGATACGAAGACAACGATACTGGATATGTTCCAGTTTGATGATGTGCGTTTTAGCTGCCGACTGGAAGCAAACACTACAATATTCTAGAACCGATAAAATCGTTGTCCGGTACAACGTCAGAAGATCTTGTGGATGGGCTCCCCACCACGTTTCGGTAATTGATCGAAGGAAATTGATCCTTAGTTGGCATTTTCGTCTCAGATACTCAATGTGGGATCTCCAGGTGCATTTGGAATCGAACCAGACCCCGAGATATTTAAAAGACATGGAATGAGTGATCGGTTTACCCAAAAGTTGAAGCTTCGGTTGTGCTGGGCTATGCTTCCTAGAAAAAACAACCAACTCAGTTTTCTCCGTGGAGAATTCGATACCTAGCTGAATAGCCCAAGTAGACAAATTGTCCGAGGTATCCTGTAAGGGTCCTAGCAGGTCAACCTCTTTTGGCCCTGTGATAGACACTACGCCGTCATCTGCAAGTTGTCTCAACGTGCAATTGTCACTAAGACAGACATCAATTTCTCTAACGTAGAAATTGTACAAAAGGGGGCTTAAACATGAGCCTTGGGGGAGACCCATGTAGCTAAATCGAAAAGCTGTAGAGTTTCCATGAGAAAAGCTCATATGTTTTTCTGACAGCAAATTGTACAAAAAATTATTCATTAATGGGGACAATCCACAAGCGTGGAGCTTCTCTGAAAGAACTTCAACGGATACTGACTCAAAAGCCCCCTTGATATCCAAGAACTAAGAAGCCATTTGCTCTTTCTTAGCAAAAGCTAACTGAATTTCCGAGGAAAGCAACGCGAGACAGTCGTTCGTTCCCTTACCCCTACGGAAACCAAATTGAGTATCTGAAAGAAGGTGGTTCGTCTCAACCCATTTGTCGAGGCGAAAAAGGATCATTTTCTCCATCAATTTCCGAATACACGACAGCATCGCGATGGGCCGATACGAATTGTGATCCGACGCGGGTTTATCAGGCTTTTTAATGGCTATCACCCTTACTCGTCTCCAATCGTCGGGAACAATATTGAGCTCCAAGAACTGATTGTACAAGTTCAACATGCGCCTCTTAGCGACGTCTGGGAGGTTTTTCAGCAAGTTGAACTTGATTCTATCAGATCCCGGGGCAGAATTGCCACACGAAAGGAGAGCGAGTGAAAGTTCGACCATTGAAAAAGGCTGACTGATTTCATCTACCGAATTCGCGGTTTCGCGAGGAATCAACTGCGACGGCACGGAATCCGGACACACTTTTCGCGCGAATTTAAGAATCCATCGATCCGAGTATTCCTCGCTTTCGTTGTTAGTAGACCGGTTACGCATTCTTCGCGCCGTACTCCAAAGCGTATTCATAGACGTTTCGCGCGACAATCCGTCTACAAACTGCCGCCAGTAACCTCGTTTTTTGGCCTTGATGAGGCTCTTGAGTTCGCGTTCAAGAGATGTGTATGCGTCGAAATGCTCGCGTGTTCCGCGTTTCCGAAAACGTTTAAACGCGTCGGACTTTTTACGGTAAATCTCCGTGCATTGTTGATCCCACCAGAGCGATGGTGTTTTCTTACGAATTGACGATCGCGGCACCGGTCGTGTTTGAGCTTGAAGTGCGCTGTCGACGATGAGATCAGAGAGGAAGTTATATTCCTCCAGCAGTGGAAGCTCTTCCACTGACGATACTGTATCGCCTATCGCGGATTGGAACTTAGTCCAATCGATGTTACGGGTTAGATCATACGCGACGTTAACGGATTCTGACGAGTTGAACCCACTGGCAATCGAAACTTTGATCGGCAGATGATCACTACCGTACGGATCCTGGATTACATGCCAAGTGCAATCCAACGATAGTGAATTGGAGCAAAAGGTGAGGTCTAATCTGCTGTCATTCGAGGATGGACCAGCCAAACGTGTTACTTCTCCATTGTTAAGTATTGTCATGTTAAAGTTGTCGCAGAGATCATAAATCAAAGTAGAATGGTTATCATCGTACAGCTCCCCCCAGCCTGTACCGTGGGAGTTAAAATTTCCCATGATCAACCATGGAGCGGGAAGTACCGCACATATGTCGAAAAGTTGTTTGCGATTAACAGAGACTCTAGGAGCAATATATACAGAAGCAATACAAAGGCTCTTACCTTTAATGGTAGCCTGACATGCGACAACTTCAATACCGGGGAATTCGGGAAGATTCACTCTATAGAAGGAATGGCACTTTTTGATCCCAAAAAGTACCCCTCCTCCACGTGAATCCTCACGATCCAATCGAATAATGTTAAAATCATAAAAAGGGAGATCAATTTCTGAAGAGAGCCATGTTTCACAGAGGGCAAATACATCGCAATTATTGTTATGGACTAAATACTTGAACGAATCTAATTTCGGAATAAGGCTTCGATAATTCCACTGTAGAACAGTGATCGAATCCCCGACCTCGTTTGGAAAATTAACCATCGAAGGAGATGATAGCTGCAAGAAGGGGCCATTTTGAAGTCAATTGCTTCAAGAAGGATTTCACAGTGGGAAGCAATGTGAGGACAATGCTTTTCAGAGGATCAGAAATGTTGAGGTATTTGAGAATACCGTCCACAATGTCATCAAATGAGAACAACCCAGATGAAGAAGGGGTTTCTGTTCTTAAAATTGGGGCATCAGGGTTTTGAATGTCCCCGGAAGAGGTGGAAAATCCTGGGTATAGTCAGTTCTCCGGAATCCAGGAGGAGTAGAAGTCTCCTTTTTTCCACCACTCCTTGATTTGGGCAAGCTGATTTGGGGTTCTTGATTGTCAACTTTCCGTGAACGGATGCGTTTTCGTTTCCGTGCAGAAAAACGGAAAGAAGTTCCCTCCTCAGCTAAGTCAGAGTCACCCAACTAACATTTTCAGCTTTGTAAGCCAACTTTTCCAGCGTTGTGCTGTAAAGTAGCTGAAAAGAAGCTGCAGATACAACTACAAGCAAAAGCTAGCAAAATAGTTTTGGAGAGCGTTTACTCAACTTTCTCACAACCATTATTCAATTTGTCAGTCGCACTGAATAACATCAGCCAATAAACGCTAATGTCAGTTTTATACACACACTAATCAACTTTCCACTTGTAGCTGCAAAACAAAGCTAACAAAGTGAATATATTACTCATTTGATGGCTTCTACACAACCAACAACACTTGCTGAATAACATAAACATCAAAAGTGCTTTTTCAACAACTAAACAACCTCTACTCAGCTTATAAACTGTGTTAGAGCAACTTCGGAAGCATTTTCACAGTCAACTATTTAGGTTTATTTTTAGACGTGTGCAGTATTACAGCTTTTACTCTGCTCTTTTATAACTATTCAAGAGAAGTGATTCATGTGCACTATTATAAAGCGATTTTGTTGTAGAAGGGAATGTTGATTTGTTTACATGAGTTCAAAGTGTTAGCGTAGCACAGTTGGTAGTGTCAAGGTTTGCCAATGAGGTCGTCTCGAGTTCGATTCCAGGTTCCGGTGCAGGGAAAATAATTTGGTGATGATTTGTAACTAATTTCGATTAATTTGATTCACAGCCAAATAAACTCAATAAATTCCTTCATAAAAAAGCGTAAACAGTATTTAACCCGGCTTCAAGAGAAAGCTGTGTAGTGATTATTGGACAACCGGGAAAAGGTTGAATAAGCGCCTTTCAAGTTCACACACAACTAAAACAGCAGGATAACAGCTGTATAGAAGCGTTAATGGATATGCCATAAGAGCTTCTCCCGACCGTTCCAACAGCCATAAGTAGCTGACTAAGTTCGCCAGATTTGCTTGTATAGAGGTTGAGTAAAGGTTTCCTCATATCGTTTAACGTTTGAATACAGCTTGAGACTGTATAAATGAAATGAGTAAAGCGTTTACATTGTGAAAATTGTTAGTTGGGCAGTCTCGTGATCTGACAAAATAGAAAAGAGATTTTTGTCATTGGTCGATGCCGTGGCTGTCTTAAGCATTTCTGCAAAAGACCGCCTGGAACGTTCCTTAAGGGAGCGTTTCATTTTGTCCCCGAGCTGTTTGTACGCCGGGCACGACGAGAGAGCATGAGGAGGAGTTCCGTTGCAGTACACGCATTTTGGTGCAGTAGCTGCGCAGGCGCTATCATCATGCTTCTCCCCGCATGTGGAGCAGCGTGCCTTGTTGCCGCAGTGGGAGGCCGTATGTCCCAACCGCTTACAATGCTGGCAGTTCATGACCCGAGGTACAAACAACCGCACAGGAAGACGAAGTTTTCCCAGCTCGATGTATTGAGGAAGGGCAGATCCAGAAAAGGTCACCCGAATCGAGTCTGTGGGGGTAAAACTCTTTTTACCCTCGCTGAGCGATACTGACTTCATTCTATGAACGGCCAGTATCTTTACCGGAGGAAGCAAGGGGTTCTTGAGTCGGCCAACCGCTTGCTTCTCCAGTATCTCGGGGTTCAGGTTCGCCTCAGTGACCACGCCTTCGATCTCCACATCAGAGGCTGGAATGTACACCCTATATTCCAGTGTGAAAAACTGGGAAACAGCAATCTCATTGGCCTGTTTCAGGTTAGCGACGGTCACACGAAGTTTGTTGTGTCTAACCTTCGTTATTTCGGTCACGGCAGAGAATCGCTTTGTCAGATCATCAGATATCTGAACAACATTCAAGGGTTTGTTTTTGGGCTGAAAATAGACAACCCATGGACCAGTCGAGTCATTCGGGTAGGCCCGCAATCTGGTGCTTTTCTCAGCCTGCCCATTGACAGACTGAGACGACGAACCAGGGATGACATCATCATTTTTCTGAGATGAATGGTCATCCATGTCGTCTTCCGACAAAACATCCATTTTGTTCTACTAGTGGGAGCGCAAAACGCTCTCCCACTGAACGCACAGACACAATACACAGGAAACACTACAAACACAGAAATACAAAATGAAAATTTAACTAATGGGGGAGGAAAAGAAACAAAAAAAAAAAACAAAAACTTATCTGATAATTCTATACTACCACCACCGAGCGTTATATGTGTAGGCGTTTACACAGATGGCTGGAAGAGACGCGCAGCGTGGATGACCTTCGTTGTGGTGCACTTGATCGAGGCTCGGTACTCAGCGCACACAGGCGCACGATGATTGATGAACGATGTAGATGTAGAAACGGGTGCTCACACTCGATGATGATGATACGTGAGCGGGTATGCGTGAGCGCGTATGCGTGACCACGCAACGATGATGCCCAAATTGGTTTGTGAATTACCAATAGCACGGATTAATCTTTCCGAAAATGACACTTTCTACTAAAAAAAAAACTCACTTTTCGATCAATTTACCGGGAACTATGCCAGGAGTCACTTAGTGAGAAAAAAACTGATAATTTATATCAAGCGAATACCGAGAAAACTTCCAAAACAACGGAGCGCAAAACAAGTCGACCGTATTTCTTGCTAGGACGCAGTGAGATGTGAGCAACTTGTAAACAATGTTGTTTACAACAATGTTCTTTTGTATACAATATTTGCTACATTGCAAGATATGTCTCAGAACTTTACATGATATATAATGTAAACTTATATGATATGTGACGCTCCATTTATGTGCATCATACTGAACAGAAATTTACACTACTTTTTCGAACTGTGCAATCTTAGATCCATAGGCCAACATTAGAGCCATTTCCCCTACTGAGTAAAATTTTCCTCGATTTTCCTGGTTTTTTTTTATGTGAAGAAAATCGAGAGAGCTTTAACTCAGTCTATCGTGTTCCAGCCGGTTCTTAAGGAAAAGCTATACAAAAATATGCATTCTTTAAAAACTTTCTATTACTACAGTTCATGAAGGTTTTATACAATTATATGCATTCTGGAAAAACTTGCTTATACGCTGCAGTCCATTTGGTGTGGAGCTGCTATTTTCCTAAAAATATTGGAAAAAGATATCGATAATCTAAAAAAATCAGATTTATTCTCCTTTTCTTAAACATAAAATTACATGTAAATCATTTTTTCTAAGTCATAATGGAATTTGTTTTCATAATGCCTTTATTTTTCCAGGCTCATTTGTCGTAGCTTTGCGGAGCCGATATTCATTGTTTGACCACAAAATTACTTAAAACTAACGTTAGTAAAGCAGGGGCCGATTACTCGCGGCTATCTCGAGGTGGTAGGGATTAAGAACACAAGGTTTGGAGAGCAATGTGCTCTTGATCTTGAACTAAGCGACATACTGATGAAAAAGACAGACATGGGAGCACACTGATGGGGAACTAACAACTTGGGAGAACACAAGATGACACTCTACTAAATCCTCAGATCTATCCGTTTTAAAACACATAAATTAAATTCAAATAGTCGAGATCTCGGGTATCGCGGGTTGTTTTCCTAGGGCCCTGAGGGATGTGGATAACCCAGATCAGGCAACACGGTGTAAAGTACATTACCAAACAACATGCTCGATATCGTGATAACCATTACCACACAATTCGATAGAAATGTGAGTCTAACGAACAGTGATTGGACATCAGCCTTGACATAAGGCGTATAAAGTCACGGCCCATGTTCAACCCTTTGAACCACGGTTTGTTCGACACCTGTGGGAGAATAGAATGTAACAATCTTCCCAAATCACCATCATTCCATTTTTGTTGCCAACTGATGAGGACTTGCTGACGAGCAATGGAGAAAAAAATCGTTGAAGGCGATTTGTCGCTCAAAAATATCGCTTTCCATAGTGTCCACCTTAGCCAACGAGTCCGCTTTTTCATTACCCGGAATTGAGAAATCAGATGGGACCCAAGCTAAGGTGATAGTATAGAAGCAGTTAGATAAAGCACTCAGGTGAGATATTATTTCAGGTAGGAAATACGAGGAGTGCTTCATCGGCCTCATTGAACGAATAGCCTCCAATGAGCTAAGACTATCCGTAAAAATGAAATAATGGTCAGACGGTAGTGAGGAAATTCGCTCTACTGCGTAGAATATGGCTGCTAGTTCCGTAACGTATACGGATCATGGTTTCTGCAGTTTATAGGAGGTGCTATGAAATTGATTAAATACACCAAATCCAGTGGAAGCATTTATGGTTGACCCATCTGTGATTTTTTTTATCGTTACTTACATGGTGGTACTTGCAAAAATTGAGGGAACAACCATCGAGCGATGGTGATCTGATATTCCATGGATTTCCAGCATCATGGTCAGATTAAAATCTATAGATGAACTATAGAAATCTTGAAAGCAATCATGATTGGAAATTAATGAAGAAGGATCAACCTCCAGCGTCATGTACTCATAGTACACGCTCATGAATCTTATTTTAGGATTTCGGTTTTTCTATTATCAATGGATTCATTACTTCACAATCCCAAGTAACAATTTTGGTTTTATAAGGGTTCTGTAGACCATGATTTAGACTTGTAGCATGCTTTAAAACCTCCATAAAACTAGCAATGTTACTTGGGAATGGATGAGAAACCGGAAAGACAGTTCAGTGAAACGATCTGTTAGGGGAAGGACACCAGTGAGTACCTCGAGACTCATCGTATGAGTCGAGTGCATACAGCCTAGCGCAATATCTAGGGAACGGTCATGTTTGGCATGCACAGTTGTACACACCAACTGCTCATTTGTTAATAACTTGTCACTCAGTTGTTGAAATTTGTTTTTCTTTAAGGGGTAACGCCTACCTGCAAACTTTCAAAAAATCGAAAGTATATAAAGTCAAGAATATTTCCTCAAAAGATCAAGTTGATCCGATGAAAATTGTGAAAGTTATGCGACGTACAAGAGTGTGGACTTATAGTGGACTAAACCCAACTTGAAACTTTAAACGCGATTATCTCGGAATCATATTTTCAAAACCGGTGCCAAAAATTTCTCGAAATGTATACATTCGATTCGTCCGATTCGTTTTGATTTCTGTTCAGTACTATTTTGTGCAGTCCACGATCGTTCGGATTTCGTCTATAATTTAATTTCGATTTTTTACAGCCGATCAAAGACAAATTTTAAGGATCAAAAATCGGCACTTCAACTTTGCAAGGCCACCATTTTGTCAAAAAAATTAAAAAAAAACCGAACGATCAAGGACTAGTTTAACACATGCTTAACGATTTGGCATGGTTTTTTTTTTTTTTTTTTATTTCAGATGATTACATCACAAACCGCAGTTGGCACCGCAAAAAGCGTTTTTTAGAACATCGTCCACGGGGAGCAGCCGTGCGGGGCACCAGGACCTCGTTTTTACAGCATCGACTGATAAATGTACCATTTAATGTGTGTTCAATAAACGGCAGAAAACCGATTTTCAATATGTTGCGTCGTTTTCGAGAAAAAAATCCAAACTTTCGCTTTTTTTCGGTCTTGCAGGTAGGCGTAACCCCTTGAAGTAATTGATCGATTAGGATCATAGTTTACTATAGATATGCTAAGAGTAGGTAAATCTTAACATTTGAATCAACATCAATGAATTTTTACACTTAAGCTCGAGATGTGCAGCGAGCATTTCTCATTTCATTTTAACAACGCAAAAACAAATACAGTGTATTAAATACTAGAATTATAATCAACTTTTTTACGTATCTATAACAAACTTAAACTCCAGTGGCGCCGGTGGTGTAGTGGTAAGCGTGATTACCTTGCACCCCAGTAGCCCTGAGTTCAATACTAGTCGCCACCGCCGGGGTGTTCTGAGGCATAACATCCAAGCCATTGGTCCCCGGTTCATGAGCTGATGGGTCTATAGGTAGGGTCCAGGTGTGGGAGCTGCCTCCCTGGCATCGGAAGCATTGGTCCTCAGTACGGAAAACAAGATCGACGGAAAACAATTCAAGGAAAAAATTTGGAAAACCTAGAAGACTTCAGAATTTCAAAAATATGTTTAATTATTAATGTAGACACATTCTAACATAAAACATGTGCAGAATGAGCAAGACAATATATTTGGCCACCTCCTTGTATGGAGATTTCCCATAGTGGTATAGTTTTAGGAATCGAATTTTGATTGAATTCATTTATATTCTTCTTAAGGCTCCAGTGTCATGAGCTCCTGGGTCTGCCGCTCCTGCGTGCTTCCTGCTGGGTTCCAATTCAGCGCTTGCTTGCAGATTTCGTTTCAGCCCTTTCATAGTATGTGGCCGGCCCACATCTATTTACGTTCTCTGTTGAAATTGGCTTCTGATGACATCGAAGATGGAGCTCAAGCATTCGAGATCCAGTTGCATGAAAATATGTTGATGAAGACTTGCAGCTTTTTGGTGCGTTGACTAATCTTGTTCGTAAGCTCACAAAGGCATCCCTAGTCTTCTTGATTCCCACATCTTTGTCGCTCTTAGTCCTGCTCGCTATTTGGTTGCCAAGAT
The DNA here is from genome assembly GCF_037179485.1 of Ochlerotatus camptorhynchus. NCBI lineage: Eukaryota > Metazoa > Arthropoda > Insecta > Diptera > Culicidae > Ochlerotatus > Ochlerotatus camptorhynchus. The sequence continues at coordinate 658,275 of NW_027040529.1, read as the reverse complement.
ATTGGAAACATTTGACTTTCTCCACTTCTTGCTCAGCGTCCGTAAACTTGGAAGAGTTGTCCGTGATAACATCTAATCATCAGCGCAAAGAAGCATTTGCCTTGGTCGTTGAACTTACTCTGCACCATTGTGCGAATGGAGCAGTAGAATCAGGCTAATCGAAGACGTTAATATGCTCTATTGTGATTTGATTCCTTGTTTCTTTGCAGAAAGCTTCCGCTTCATCAGAGCCCAATATCTCTCAATTGGACGTAACTCTGGACGATTTAGCGGATTTGCGGTACATCCGTACAAAATCTAAATATGATGTGATGAGGTCTCTTGGAGTTACATCGATTCGTTTATTAAATCTGGATATCATACACGACTTTGTTGAGCATGTAGAACATCCAGATTCAAACCTGTACATGACCTACAGTTTACAAAATACTTTAGCATTACAATTGGATATCCCACATGATAATATCAACCGGTCGAAACTAACGTTTTTAAATTGGCTCGCTACTTGACTAGCCTATTGGTCTCAAGCAAATCGATTAACGTACCCCATTCTAGTCAAAATTCTAGTACTACACAATGTTTGTTTTATGCTATGAAAGTTTGACAGATAAAATCAGGGGCTCGTGGATTTTCCTATGTTTCGAAGGGTGCATCGATTAGCTTGGGACCGAAGATAGTACCAGAGCTGAGCCAAACAGTTGAGCACGTTTCTTCGGGACCTACTAGCATAGAGGTAACTCTAAGACTAGAAGGTCCCGAAGAAACGTGCTCAAATTTTTGGCTCAGCTCTGGTACTCTCTTCGGTTCCAAGCTAATCGATGCATCTCTCGAAACATAGGAAAATCCACGAACCCCTTATTTTATCTGTCAAACTTTCATAGCGAATCAAAACAAACATAGTGCAGTACTAGTACCTCTACACACTTAGAAATTACTATTTTACACGAGACGTAATTCAGCATTGACGTAAATCATGGAACGTAAACAAACATGGCATGTAAAATTAAATGTCCTGAAACTGAAACATATGCAACTCGACGAAAAGTGCGTTTGATTGAATTGATTTTCTCGTCCTTTCCAACTGATTCTTATGTCAAAAGGGTCGCTTGCATGTGTCGGTCTCAGGGCATTGAAATTTACATGTTTTTTTTCGTAGTGTGTATGATAATATGGAGAAGAAATTGGGTTCACAAATTTAATCGGGACACCGTACAATACCTTGTTGAATATGTAGAACGTCAAGATCTGTGCTCCAGGATAATTTAGAGAATGGAACATATTTTTCGAGTATAACTTAGTATAACTTAATGATGATGATGATGATGATGATGATGATGATGATGATGATGATGATGATGATGATGATGATGATGATGATGATGATGATGATGATGATGATGATGATGATGATGATGATGATGATGATGATGATGATGATGATGATGATGATGATGATGATGATGATGATGATGATGATGATGATGATGATGATGATGATGATGATGATGATGATGATGATGATGATGATGATGATGATGATGATGATGATGATGATGATGATGATGATGATGATGATGATGATGATGATGATGATGATGATGATGATGATGATGATGATGATGATGATGATGATGATGATGATGATGATGATGATGATGATGATGATGATGATGATGATGATGATGATGATGATGATGATGATGATGATGATGATGATGATGATGATGATGATGATGATGATGATGATGATGATGATGATGATGATGATGATGATGATGATGATGATGATGATGATGATGATGATGATGATGATGATGATGATGATGATGATGATGATGATGATGATGATGATGATGATGATGATGATGATGATGATGATGATGATGATGATGATGATGATGATGATGATGATGATGATGATGATGATGATGATGATGATGATGATGATGATGATGATGATGATGATGATGATGATGATGATGATGATGATGATGATGATGATGATGATGATGATGATGATGATGATGATGATGATGATGATGATGATGATGATGATGATGATGATGATGATGATGATGATGATGATGATGATGATGATGATGATGATGATGATGATGATGATGATGATGATGATGATGATGATGATGATGATGATGATGATGATGATGATGATGATGATGATGATGACCAGAAAACCAACTTTTTGTCAGTGTAAATCTGTCAGAAAACAGCTAAACCTAATCTTGATACCCTATTCAGGTTGGAACTGGTTGGTTCATGAGTTATGAATTAGTAAACGAAAAACCAGAAATCTTGACAATATCATTATTATGAAATATTTCTCAGTTTACCTTGGACCGTTTAAAGACTTTAAAATCGTTTAAAGTCTTCGACCTTAAGACAAAATCATGCTTTCTAAAGGCTTGAAACTAGATTTATGGTCTTAAATTCAAGGTAATTCATTACAGTTTATTGATTTCTAGGCAACAATACCTGATCAGAGGTGATAAAAAAACGATCTCCCATCATTTTCCTCACTCAACGCTACATTCCACTTCATAGGAGACTCATCGGATGAAATATTACATAAAAATTGAAAATTTGATAAGCCTCACTTGGTGGATACACACATCCACACACACGTGCAATCGAGAAAAAAACACCTCTGACCGCACCGGGCATGATATTTTCCGTTCACGTTTCAAAACCGATTTACCACATCGACTGTCGCCACCATACCAACTGCTATCTCGCCCGTAGGGGAGGGTGGCAAAAGCCACCGACCGATTGTACCCAATCCAACCCCAAAGCATGCCCACTCCACAATGTCTGCACGGGACGCACACACTAGGCATCCGTGCGATCCGTGCCACCGATTAAACCCAATAAATCAGGCAGAACAGAACGGTGGACGGACGGCCGTGCGGTATTTTGCGATGGGTCAACGTGAGAGACGCGTTCCGTTCCATCATTCAATTGGAAACTAAAAAAAAAACAGATTAATCCACCTTTCGGTGATATGTGCCTTCCTCGTGTACAGTATATAAAGTCAATCGGTAGAGGATGAAAAAATAACATGTTCCCGGAACTAAAGTAAAATTCAGCAAGGTTCTCTTGGAAAAATTTCGGTGTACGGCAAAGGTATAAAAGTGCTCCCTTTTTTGCCCATCGACAAAATAGGTGGGCGGTAGCGGGAATTGGTCGGAGGGAGCATGAAAAATTCGCCCACGCGTACGACAATGACGATGGAATGATTAACGCGGGTGGTTTTTTTACCGCACCGTTGTAGGCTGAAAATTGTAATGTTTGTACAGAGTTAACTATTTTCACTTGAATAGGAAGTCAATATTGGAAGTTAATTTAATTCTAAAGGGCCAGACTTTTAACGAAAATTTATGTTTGAACATTCCTTCCAAATTGATATGGCATAGGTTTGTAAATGTTATTTAAACAATTTTGCAACTAACGATGGAGTCAGTCTGGTATATTTTTTTTTAATTTATCAACTCCTCTACTCACAACACAGCAATTTTCTCTGAGCCGTGGAATATCCGTTTAACTTTTGATGACATGGTTATCAATGCCTTCGAGAAAGCAAAACAAAAATCTAGAATCCTGATGAAATCTCGCGTCTTGAAAAAATATTTCTACAATACAGACCACAGTGGTCCATAGATCCATTTTAGACGACATAACCAATAAATACATGAATCACTGATAATCGAGTTTCACGTATGTCTCATCATCCATGATTATACAACCCGATCGCCCCCGAGAGAGATTTGAATTAAAGTATGCTAAGTTCAAGGTAATATATGTAGTATATCTGGAATATACTGATATAAAAAAATCTTGTAAGCGTTCAATCGTTATGACCATTTTAAAAGTGACAGTTATTTCGAATCTCCCTGCATATACACTAGACTGGTGCAAAATTTGACTTTTTCGCTCCACAGTGCTTAAATGGTTTTAAATCGGGTCGTGATTAGCCTCCAAAAGTTACAACTCATTTGGTTAGAAACAGACTTCGCACAAACCATTTGAAGTTTACATGTAAATTATGATGGGAAATCTCAACTTTTTGTTCATTGCCTTCTAGTCTTTTTCCATATTGAGCTACAAAACAACTCGATAGCTATTCTTATAGAAAATTTTCTCAGCTACAACTTTGCTGAAAAAAGTATGACATAGTAGCCATAATTTTTGTGTCCTATTCAACGCCCCAGAAACATCAATGTTGCCTGCTGAGCAGTTGATTGAGCATGATCATAAGACATCAGTGCATTGAACCATTAATAACTTTCGATCCTTGCAATCAAAAAGTGGTCTTGAGCAAAGTTGTAGCTGGGAAAATTTCCTACAAGTAAAGTTGAAAACTTTTGAAGCAGACCGATATGGTGAATTATTAGATAGACATGAACAAAAATCTTAGTTTTACCATAGTAATTCCCATACAAACTTCAAATGGTTTGTGCCATCTCAGTTTCTCACCAAATGGGTTCAAATTTTGAGAGGTTAGTCAGGATCCGATTTGGAATCGTTTAAGTATTGTGGAGCGAAAATTTCAAATTTTGCATCACTCTAATATACACACACTCCTGATCAGGCATGGAAAATCATTTACATTCATTTCATGCAATCATTTACATTAATTTGCCTCTAACTTTTTCCATCAACAGCAATCCGCAAAATGATATGTAGAGCTTTAGTAGATTTTGTTATTAACTACAACTTTTGCCCATAACTCAAATCTGTATCTCTTATGCATCACGAATAAGAGCGGGCAGAACTTGTTACTGTTTTTCAGTGAATGTAAAATACATTCACTGAAAAACAGTAGGGGCTTCTGTTCGCTCTGGTTCGTCATACATAAGAGATACGGATTTAAGTTGTTAACATGTACCATTTTGCAGAATTCTGTTGATGAAAAAATTTAGGGGCAAATGAATGTAAATGAATGCACGAAATGAATGCAAATGATTTTCCATGCCTGCCTGATCATAAGTTTGGGGTCACCCTTAAAAAAAAACATGTCAATGGTTTTAGCTCATGTCTCGGCCATTTTACGACCGGTTTGCGATCTTTATAGGTAATTTGAAACGTTTTGACTGACATTTACTAACTTTTGAGCGATTACATCATAGTTTTCACGTTTCAAATGACCTATAAAGATCGAAAATCGGTAGTAAAATGGCAGAAATATGACCTTAAAACTTGCACGTGTATTTTAATGATGACATCAAACTTATGATCGGAAGTCTATCATATCAGAGTAGACTGGCCCACAAAAATAAAAGTTGTAATTTTCCATGGGCCAACCCTTTGATTTGTGCCTTTCGCTGAGAAAACCATTATCCGAAAGTTTCAGCACATTTGGTTCTAAGATGAGCTGGCGCTTTTGGTTTGAATTTTGTATGGGGAATTTGGATGAAATATATGAAAAAATGACACTCCTACACGATCATAATTTTTTTTCTTATTTTCGATTTGATTTAGATTTTTAAGGCTTGTAGTTCAACTAATGAGTAACCACTTTGCTGAAGATTGCATCATGAATCCAGTTAGTTTCATTGAGATATTCGCTTTTGAATGTATATGAGCATTTTGTATATGAAGATTTCAACCATATGAACATTAAACATAAAGCGCCAGCTCGTGTAACGTCAAAAACAGCTGAAACATTCAGACAGTGGTTATCGCACCAAAAGACACAATCCTGGATGTTGGTCTGTGGAAAATATGAACTTTTTTTTAGTGGTAATAAAGTTGATACGTTGCAAAGGCTGACTGTATTTTGTTGCACTATAGGGGAAATTGCTCTAATGTTGGCCTATGGATCTAAGCTTGGGCCCATCGCTAAAAATCTGCTTTTTATCAATTTTATCTAGATGAACGCGTCATTGGGACGGTACTAATGGATATTTTTGGTCACTATTGAAAATTTAGTCGAATGCTGAATTTATGTATGGGACCAAATTAGGGGCATTTAGGCCGACATTACATCGATTTCCCCTACGAGCAGAATGCATATACAACAATAATATCTACATAATACTAACTTGAATAGGGATGCTGTCTTCAGCAAAGTTTTTCCTTATAGTTTAAGCTACGTGTAATTCTTAGCTTTATCGAGTTTGCACAAAAGAGTGAAGGAATGTTATTTCTCCATACATTTCAACCAATATCTCCATTTAGATTTTAAATCAAAAGCACCAGCTCGTGTTACATCCGAATGAGCCGAAAATTTCAGAGAGTGGTTTTCTCACCTAATGGCACAAATCGAGAGGTTGGCCCGTGGAAAAAAAATGATAAATTTGTTTCCCATATAAAAGTAGGCCAGTCTAATGTCAGAGGGTCTAGAGTTTTAAATAAAAATCATGTGATAAGCCCCTGATTCCACTCTCTTTTACAAAAATGTATGTCATCAATTGGGGATCAAGCCACCCCCAATTTGATCAAATGTGTTTTAGACATCTTTCTGTAGAAAATTTTTTCTGCCTTCAATTTAGAGTATTCATAATAAAGTATTATCCTGAAGGCCTGTGCGAAAACTGCATCAAATTTTCCCATATTTCCAACATTAAAACAGGAGATCAAGTTCGTTCACTTCCCTTTACGGTTTTCAAACGGTTTTCTGGCGTTTCGGACCTCTAATAATCATTCTTGAACTTCGGAAGAGGTTAAGGTATTTTTTCAGAATCACAAGGGCCTCTTTCTTTCGATTACTACAGCTAAGTTAAGTTTTCCCGATTATTTTCCAATGCAGTGTGTTAAAAGGTTTTATTGGCTAGCAAAAGCAACAGCAAATGCAACGAAAAATGATTACCTGGCCGAGTTATTAACCATAGAGAAAATCGATTAAGAGAATTGACCATCGTAGTTAGGCCCTTATTGATTCTGAACGGTAGATTTATATATGGTCTTGTTATACCAACAATTTTATAGGGAAGTTATTGCGTAATGGTATCCATTTAATAAATGACCAGAAATGTGTTTCTGTTAGTGTACTTTAAGTTATAAAACATTTAAGCTAAAGGTCCTTTACTTAGTGAACGATTAGTGTTCTAAGCTGAATTAAGTGCTCTCCCATTGACTTCATTTAAAGCCCTCCACGACCTTAAAGGCTTGAAAACTGCTGATGTACCTAGAGCATAAATGACATCAGCTCAACGCAAGTCAATTCTCGAGAACCAAGTGTGGACTGAACCCTGGTAGTCTTCACTCCTACGCTATTCATCACTATTTCACTCCTTTCGCATTGGACTTACTGAGAGAAATTGTAAGCTAACCTTTCCATCGACGACGGACGTTTGCCGACCGTTGCCACAGGAAAGTTGCTCGTTATCGACCGACCGCCAGCTGGTCAGTCGGCCAAGAATGCCCAATTGTATACGGTTGCTACTTCGTGAGCCGGTTTGCCAAGGCGAAAGGATGCTGCTAGGGAGTGAAAAAGGTCTCGATTTTGTATGAATCTCTTGAAGGGAAGTGGAATGCGGCAGTGGCCTTGGCAACTGGAGGAAGCTGGAAAAGTTGGATGTGGTTTTCGTTTCAGGCGTGCTCACTTGGTCCGTGCTTCTTTCGTCCGCAGGTGGATTGGTGGGTGTTTGTCTTGGAAGTATGGGAAGGGATGCTAACGACACGGTCGTAGACAAACATTTTTGCACAGTCGAGCATCGCACGTGGCAGCTATTCTCAGAACAGAGATTGCCAGACTCAATGGTTTCTTCTGCCGTTCGTTGGGTTCCCAGTATTGGGGCTTGGGGAGATACTGTTTTTGCTATCATTCCTATCTGTTTGCTCATCCTTCGTCCCTTTTCACTCCGAAGTCGAAGTGTGGCTGCTGTTGGCACGAACGGAGGCATGTCTCGAGGGAGTTCCGTGATAGACTTTATGTGCAACTTTTTGCCACTTGGGCTCGTCCTTTTTCTATCCCACTCGGGTTATGCTGAATACATTTGGCGATGGGAGCTTGTTGACTCACATTTCGACATTCGGGATGTGACGATAAACAGGTCCTTCTTAGATTTAAATTTTTAATTTGTACCTGTGAAAATAAGTGACACCGGGATGGATGTTTGTAATGTTGATTTTAGGCGCAAGAGGGCACGAGTAAAGAAACAGTTTTTTAAAGATAATAATAGAAGTTTCTGTAATATAAGCTCACTGTTACGCTGAGTACAGTAAATATATTTTCATAAACGTAAAACATCTGTTCTAATCTGATCCATGATGCGCGGCATGTAAAAACCTTGCTCATGAACTGATGGTACCGTAATGCACCGAACACCGGATGTTTTCAAATTATTATGTCTACTTCGCAATATAATTTATAGGAAAAACGGTTCTAATGTTGATCTAAATCGTTTTGGACTGGCAACACAAATTGATATTTTTGGATGCTAGTGAAAAATTGCCAATAAATGTTTTCCTTTGAAATTTACGTATGGGCCCATTATTTGCGACACTTAGGTCGATATAAAGTACATTTACCCAATGTGTGATGATTCTGAACGATACTAGAAGACATGATATCATTTACGTGCTATTTTGTGCATGGTGAGAAGTCCCACGCGAAAAAGGTAAATGACCAGATTTGACACTTTTCGAATTAAATGAAACTTTCTCTATGTATCTTCTTCAATTTACATTTATGGTGGTAGCTCCAAACGTTATTATCCTCGGATTTAATCCCGATCAAAAATGTCCTGCTGCATTGATGTCAACATTAGATAAAAAAAACTATTGAATGTACGGAAATAGTGTCTAGGGACGAATTGTAGAGAATTTATTTTTAAAAATGAACAAAATATGCACTGAAAAAACCTTTTTTAAATTCATAAAAATTATTGAAAAAAAAAGTTTTAATTCAATTTTTTTTTTGCAAAAATAGAAGTCAAATAGAGATTTTTAAAAATAATTCAAAGATAGTGCAAAAATTATTAACAGATTTCGTAGAAGACTATCTTTTGACGATATTTTAACGTTCATATTTTCAAATGTAAAGTATTAGTTTTAACCTCTTATAACGATTTATGATGTCATTTTGATCAAAAATGCCGATAGTTATCATCTTTCTAAATGCAGTCATTTTCAAGGTATTGTGAAAATAAATTCGGAAAATATGTGTTTAGGCAACGGGCCACTTCCCTATTCATACTTGTTGACATGGGAATGACTGTTATACCGTATTGTGTTTGTATGTATTTTGCATCGTGTGTGAAATATATTCAACTGTTTTTAAGCCTTACCACTACACCACCAGCGCCGCTATACGTTCCTATTATGATGTGTTCCAATTATGGTTTATGGAATTCCCATAGGCCTTAATTGGAACACACCATAATAGGAACGTATAGCCATCACTGGTACGTCTAACCTATTGCTCCATGATAAAGTTCGATTGGTAATTTTAAACAGCTTGGAAGATATGAACATATGATATGATTGTACGTGCATTGAAAATACACATTTTTGCACAAGGAAGCAAATAGCTATTTCTTCGTTCTAAGGATTTATTTCCGTTTCTATAATTTTTAAACTCTATATTTACTGGGGTGTATCTTGCAGATTAGCAGATATTTGCAGCTAAAATCAACTTCATTGTGTTCAGCAACTTACACCCTTTTATTACATATACAATTCATATTCCAGGGGATGCCTAATAAACTTACAAATAAAGTACCTAAATGTTTTGTTATGTTTTACTGTTTTCATGACTATTTTTCCAAGTATGTACATTAGGGTGGGTCAATTTTACAACCCCCTATTCCTATTACTCTTTCAATGCGTATTGAGGTCCCCAACCACTGTGCAAAATTTGAATGATCCTATTCATTTGCTTACCAAAAATCCAAATATTGCTCAAATTTTACCAAATCTCGGACTAAGATTGAGAATACTATACATAAGCGTGACTAATTCTCACCCCACGTCTGGGTTTAATTCCAGCCGAGGTCGGTGGTATTTTTCTAAGGTATTAAAATCTCTGGTCACGTCTTGTTTCGGAAGGGAAGGACACGGTTACACGGTTTTTACGACAATTTTTGAAATAACACGGTTTTTTACACTTTTTTTTAAATAACACCGTTTTTCTTACGACAATTTTCGATATAACGTAGTGGAAGAGCCACAACATTCTAAGTGTTTTCTGAGAAATTAACTTAACAAAAAAAAAAAAACTTGGATGTGTACTTGGAGTGGGTTCACCGGACGATATGGGTCCACATTTTTGAACGACGTGAAGGTCGGGAATCGATATTCACGCTATTTTGGAATCCAAGGTGGCGACTTTCGGTTTGTCAAGAAATTTAGCGAAATACACTTTCCTATAGCTGTCAAATTTTCTTTTGGGAATAATCCTCAAAAATTTCTTTTGCGTTTGCTTTTCAGCTGCACACCAGGCTGTAGAAACGATTACCGACCTCGGTAATTTTTACCAAACCTTCAACAACTGAGCTGTTCGGTCAAAATAAAGCAATTTAGTTCATTAGTTTTAAAGCTTCAAAACAAGAAGAACTTCATCACAACGGGAAGATTCGATTATTTAAGCATATCTGATAGAGTTTTGAAATTAAAATTTAGTGAAACAGCTTTTGAAATGAGGGTTATAGTTTTACCGAACGTTTAGCTGTTGAAAGTTCGGTAAAAAATTACCCAAGTCGGTTGTAATTTCTTAGTGTGTACCTGAAAATATAGGTAGGTACGACGTGCATATTTTATTGGTGGTCTTCAAAGATCAATCCTAAACGACAATACGACTGATCTGCGTACAAACGGTTTTTTTTTTAATTTTCCTTAATTTGTTTTCCGTTGACCTTGTTTTCAGTGCTGAGCACCAATGCTACTGACGCCAGGGAGGCAGCTCCCACACCTGGACCCTACCTATCGCTCCATCAACTCATGAACCGGGGACCAACGGCTTTACTTCCCTTCCAAAGGAAGGTGTGATTAGAGATGTTATGCCTCAGAACATCCCGGCAGCGCCGACTGGGCTTGAACCCAGGCCTGCTGGGGTGAGAAGTAATCACGCTTACCACTAAACCACCGGCGTCGCTAATCCGTACAAACTGTTGTGACCGCTCCAAAACATCTGCAACAAATTCCACCATACGAGAATGCAAATGGCCAAATTCAAGAACAAACCTGGTTCATTGTCCCTAGCGAACAACTACAATTGTATTCGATGATTCATAGAATTCTGAGAGGCTATATAAGAAAATAGTTTAATCTTACGCTATTTGGCGTCGGATGCTCCACTGCAGCATTCACGATGATCGGAATTTCGAGGAACACCATAATCCTGAGGTTTATATGTACCGGTAGGGTATATAATTCCAATCAACGCCTAACTCCGTTCACGTGAGTCAAAGCGTTGAATATCAAGCCGATTTGTCTCGAAACATCAGCAAAACTATGTAAACATGTGTAAAACTAAGTTACAATTGCTACGCAACAAATCGGTTTGATATTCAGTGTTTTGATTTACGTGAACGTAGTTATGCGCTGATTCAAATGAGGATCAGACAACAATACGCACATTTTCACCACGTAGATATGGAATTCATACATATATGTATGCATGTACCAAGCTTTACTGTTCGTTATTGGGTAGGCTCTGGCTACGGAAACAACTTTGTTCAAGCCAGCCGTTTTCAAGATGGTTGAGATTTCCAGATACAAAATGTTAGTGTTCACACTACCGCTATGTTGGGAGAAAATTCCGAAATGATCTGAACTGAGCATTCGGAAGGTCTTACCTACAGAAGAACTTCATCAAGATTGAAAATTTTCTAAGCGATCAGATCAGAAGTACAGACAACATTTTCATACATACTGCTCAGTTTTTTTTACAACGAATTTTGAAATAACGCGGATTTTTACACGCATTTTTAAATACCGTGGTTTCTTTTACAACGAATTTTGAAATAATACGGTTTTTTTCCACGGTACGTATCCCCCGTGTAAACAAATCCTTAAGTGTACAATGAGCATATTATGAGTAGCATATTAAGGGAGGCGTTGAAACCCGTTTTAACATGCTCTGTAACATGCATTCAATACGCTTTGAAGTCTTATGGAACAACTTGAAATGTCCTTCGAACCCACTTACAAAATGTTCTAAGAACATCCCTCGGTGATACTCGGAAACCAACTCTAGGCAACTAGTGAAAATTCATGATAGTCGTGATAGATTTAAATTTTCAATATAACAATAAAACATTTCCTTCCTTTCATAAATATTCAATTCGAATGAAATATCAGCATATTTGAAGAAAAGTGTGATATCATTTTTAGCAACGTAGCTGCTTCTAACGTATGAATTTAAAAAAAATGGGCTGATTTTAACGATTTCTATGCGATTACCCTGCCTGGTGGTGAATCCGCCTATGCATCGCCAACTATGGCAACCCTGTTGCGTACAGAAAAAAACATAGACAGCGTTATCAGTTGATTTACAGCAGCCATGGCGAAAACAGTCAAGCATCTACGCTCGATGGTGTTCGTATTGCCAGCTCCACCCCGGAGCGAAGAAGTTGGACATCGTGAGACGTTTCGTGTCCGCCGGATATGGCCGATTGGGCATTTACAACATCCTCTCGCTTCTGGAAAAAGGACGAGAGCGTCGAACTGCAGCCTGGTTCCGGCCGCCCGACGGTGTTGCGCGACCGTAAAGTGCAGCAGAAACTGAAGAGGCCTCATCGTTCCGTGCCTTGGGCCAGGAGATCGGAGCAACCGGCCAAACGGTGAAAAAGTACCTGAACAAGATGGACATTGTTATGCGGAAGCATCAGTCGAGGCCGGCCGTGTCTGAGCAGCAGGCAATCACCCAGAATGAGCGGCTGAAGGTGCTGCACTATCAGATATCAGGCGGTCAAAAATCAAAAAATCGACTTTCACTAATCCTTATTTCGTTATTTTTGGTCGATAGTAAACATTTCAACTAAGAGAATCTGAAAGTTTCAAGCTTCTAGCAGTTTTAGTTTCTGAGATATCGGATGTCGAAGTCAAAAAAGAGTAAGAAAAGTACAAATTTTGCCGCAAAAATACACTACCACCCAAATAAAATTTCATCCACTATTTATCATATAACTACCACATCATTATACATCGTTGGAAAGGTAATTTAATAAAAAAATATAAAAAAAAAAAAAAAAAATAAAATCCATTTGGAAATTTGATGGAGACAAAAAAATTTAAAAATAAAAATAGAAAAAAAATAATTGAAAATTAATGAAAATTTAACTTTATTGATCACAAACTTTCGAGTCTCGCACATTCCCAGGCTAATTCTCAGCTCTGGATGAAGTTTTGAGTGTACTCTAACAAGTACTGAAGAGTTTGCCTGCCCCAATCGGCCCCATTGGAAATATAAGCGATTTGAAAATTTTCGGTTATTATGGGAGATTTGTAGAAAAAAATAAACATATTTCCAAAAAAAGGTTTATTTTTTTTATTTTTTACGGTGTTCCCCCCAATAAAACCATGGTAGGTTGTCTTTGTTCAATAGATTTTATTCTCTGAAAACAAGCTTGAAACTGTAACCGTTATAAAACCGTAAACATTAAATTTTAATTAATCAAAAGTTAGGCCCTTTTCAAAAGTTGGTCGTGAAAATGTTGAAAAGTGATAACGCACACCTTATATTGATGAAACAAAGCAATAATAATAGCAGACATTGTGAAAAAATTATAGAAATATTTTTGACCGCCTGGTTGTATGAAAATGCCCCATAGTGCTGGTGAAAAGCATTCCCCAGCTGCGACAGATAGAAAATGTTTGGTGAACCTCAAACGGAGGATCTATTCTAATAATTTCGTGGCCAAAATGGAGGAGCAGCTGATCGCCAAGGTCTCGAAAGAGCTGAAGAACATGCCGACATCCATCTCGTAATCGGCCAACTGTCGTAAGGCCGCCTGGTACGGCGTCGAAACATTTTTGAAGAAATATTAATAAACATAGGATTTAAGGAACATTTGTTCCTTTTAATTACATTATATAGTTTTTTTCATCGCAATCCGAAATTAGTCCAATTTTTTAATGCATACGTTATGTTTCCAAAATTGAGATACTTTTTGACGGGTCACAATTGAAATAAAGTTCACTACAAACAAATACATTCTTTAAAGCATAACTGTTCATAAATGTAATAGAGATATTTCCGTCTTTATAAGATATTAAAAGAAGAGTCGTTCATGGTTAATACACTCAGATCAAAGAGATATCATTTTGTTTTACTAAACTAATATGCAAAGAGATGAATTAGCTCAAGACAGAAAATCTCTTTAATAAAGTTATCTTATCTGATATTCTAAGAAAGGCATATGCCATTTTTAACAAAACAATAAAAAGAATATAGGACCACCTTTACTGACTCACCACTTTTACGGATGTTCCAGATCATCACAGGAGCTATAGGATCAGTTTCACAATTTAAAATTTATTACTGATATTCCGGATCTTCATGAGGACATTCTTGTTGCCCCTATGATCCATAATCATATAACAACTCCTACTAAAATATATTTGTACAACATCAAAACATCGAAATAAAAAAATCAGTGATTCAAGGATTAGTTTAAAAAAAAAATATTTTTACTATATAATGTTCTGGATCTTCTAAATTCACTTTATTAGGCCCATATGGTCCATATGAATGTCACAACCGTTAATTAATTACTGTATTCCAGCTACAACTTTTATGTATAACCGTTGCATTGTTTTAATATTACTGATTAGTTTTCTAAAGATCGGTACTCGATTAGTTGGCATATACAAGAAAACTTTGCGGCAGAACTGTGAATAAAGGGTGATACGGTCAAAATTTGGTCAAGGGAAAACGCGTGTAAATCAAAAAAAAAATCAAATTAAATTTCTTTTTCAAGTTCAATTAGTATAAAATTCAGGAAAAATATTCAGTTAGGCTTCCGCTTTTCCAAATCCGAATTGCCGGGCCTTCCGCTTGACCCCTGCCATCAGATTTTGTACAACCACCTTGTCCACCTTCTTCGCCGCAGAAAGCCAGTTTGCCTTGAACTGCTGCTCGCCCTTAGCAGTTTTTTTGGTCTTCTTTAGGTTCCGCTTGACAATAGCCCAGTATTTCTCAATTGGGCGGAGCTCTGGCGTGTTGGGAGGGTTCTTGTCCTTGGGAACCACCTGCACGTTGTTGGCGGCGTACCACTCCATGGCCTTTTTACCGTAATGGCAAGATGCCAAATCCGGCCAAAACAGTACGGAACAACCGTGTTTCTTCAGGAAAGGCAGCAGACGTTTATTCAAACACTCTTTCACGTAAATTTCTTGGTTGACAGTCCCGGAAGCTATGAAAATGCTGCTTTTCAAGCCACAGGTACAGATGGCTTGCCAAACCAGATATTTCTTTGCGAACTTTGACAGTTTCATGTGCTTGAAAACATCTGCTACCTTTCCCCTTCCTTTTGCCGTATAAAACTCCTGTCCCGGAAGCTGCTTGTAGTCGGCTTTGACGTAGGTTTCGTCGTCCATTACCACGCAGTCAAACTTCGTCAGCATCGTCGTGTACAGCCTCCGGGATCGCGCTTTGGCCGTCGTATTTTGTTTATCATCGCGATTTGGAGTCACTACCTTCTTGTAAGTCGATAGTCCGGCTCGTTTTTTGGCTCGATGCACGGTTGTAGACGATACACCCAGCTTATTTGCGGCATCTCGGAGAGAGAGGTTAGGGTTTCGCTTGAAACTACCGGCAACTCTCTTTGTCGTCTCAGCGGCTTCCGGTTTTCGATTTCCCCCCGATCCAGACTTCCTGGCTGTCGACAAACGTTCCCCAAACACTTTAATTACATTTGTAACGGTTGATTTGGCAACTTTTAGCGATTTTGCCAACTTTGCGTGCGAGTAGCTCGGATTTTCGCGATGCGCGAGCAAAATTTTGATACGCTGCTCTTCTTGCTTGGACGGCATTTTGACAACTGAAGAGTGAATTCCAAAATCAAAATAGGAGCAACATTCTACACACACACACCTTCAAAATGAGGGGTGTTCCTGGGGGGGGACGTGCTGTCAAATCAGCCTACTGATCATTCTTGTATGAAACTGGCTCCAAACGTAAACAATCGCTGTAGGTTTCTTATGGCTTGTTTACCTTTGGAACCAGTTATGCGAGGCATGCGAGGTAGGCGACGATTGTTCGTATTTGACAGCCACCTCCCCCCCTTGGGGTGTTCAGGTTTTTTAAATGCAAAATTGAAAGAAATACGTCAAGTTGATATTGACCAAATTTTGACCGTATAACCAACAATCAATACGAAACTAACGATTTTAAATTGGCTGACCACTTTAGTAGCCTATTGGTCCCAAGCAAACGATTAACGTACCCTATTCTAGTTGAAATTCTATTACTACACTATGTTTGTTTTGATTCGCTATGAAAGTTTGACAGTTAACATCAGGGGTGTGTGGATTCATGCAGAACATGCAGGGGTGAGTGAAATAGCTTGGGACCGTTGTTCTGGTACTGAGTGAGCCAAAAATAATAATGATTTTCTTCGGGACCCAGTGGTCTTAGAGTTGCCTCTATGGTATAACCCTTTATCAGTGGTGAATGATATTGATATTCTAACTGTGTGAACTGATACTGACATTAGGTGGCTAGCGAAATAGTGGAATAGTTCTAGCGACGTTTTCATCACTACCAGTCACTAGCGACGTTTTCATCACTACCAGCAGTCAGTTTATGAGCAACAAGAGGGACGCACATTTTTGCCTGTGGACTAGGAGACATACTTCAAGTCCCCGCGTACATCGTACGGGTTAGGCAAAAATGTGCGTCTATCTTGAAAAACTGTCGCATTAATGGCCCTTCGCTCATTTTCAACTTCTATTCAATTTTCATACTGCCGTACTCTAACGGAACTATCCACCTACCCTCTTCTAAAGATTATTCTCTAGCTAATAAATCATCACACTAAAGCTTCATGTTAGCATTTCCAACCAACTCTCATTCATGACTGATTTTCTCAAAATTAATTCGGCCAAAATTTGAAATGAAAGTGGAAGTAAAGTTATTCTTTACCCATCGAGATACAATTGTGAAAGATTGAAAGTTTAGAACAGTGTTGGCAAAATCATCTATCAAATTAAATTTTCCGCTCTCAATATCACGCGTGATATTGGAACAAAATATCATGCTTGATATTGATTTTACAAGCTCCTTTGGTGTTGCGAGACTATTCACAACGTGCAAAAATCAAGCGGAGAGTTTACTAGACACACAAATCATTCTGTTGCACATCGTTTTCTTAGAAAGAGAAAGCATAGTTTGCTATCTCTTTTTTCCTGTTCACCGATAGCAGACACGAAGTGACTACTGCCAGCCGTTATGAAAGTTTCAGTTGCGTTCGGGTGTAAAGCAAAAATCATGAAACTCAATCTCACCAATTTGTTGAGATTTGCAGCTGGTGAGTTTTGTTTGCTTGATATTCCGAGCTGCGATATCACGCAGCTGTATGCTTGTTGATTTTTGTCTACGAAAATCAAGCGTGATCTTGGGCATTGGTGAGATTTGATTTTTTGATATTTTCCCAACACTGGTTTAGAATATGCTTTAAATCAACCAAATGGTTATTGAAGTCTAATACTGCAAAGAGAACTAAAATTGAACAAAAAATGGCAGAGATATAAACAAAACAACATTCCCAGGTTTCGTTTTGAGGGTGACCCTCAACTTTTGAGCGATTACACCATAATGTTGCTGACCTTAAATGGCGTTTTTGTTCAATTTTAGATCTCTTTGCAGTAGTTGAAAGGCAAGAAATGTAACTTACTACGTTGATATGTGGATCATCATTTTTTTTCCATTTTTGTATACTAAAACTTCAATTAAACTTACAACAGCAACAAACCATACTGTGGGGTCATCCCAAACTTCTGATCGATGACTTGAATAACTATTTTATTGATTTAAAATATATTCTTAAATTTTCATTTCAAAAATTGGCTGACCAAATCTGGAGAAAATCAGTCATGTAAAATCAGTGCGAATTTAAGAAAATGTTCGGACGTACCTTAAGCTGACCCGCCTTTGTATGGAAGAGAACTACTTCTCTTTCCGAGGTAACTTCTACAAGCAGACGAAAGGAGCCCCAATGGGAAACCCCCTATCCCCCTTCTTGTGTGAACTTTTCATGGCCAACTTGGAGACAATCCTGAAGGAGAAAGGACTATTACCAAACCGTTGGTGGAGGTTTGTTGACGATATCTTCAGCGTAGTTAAACGGGAAGCCCTTCCACAAATTTTAGATGAGATCAACAGAATTCATAAGGATATCAAATTCACTCACGAGGTAGAAAAAGACGGGAAACTCGCATTTCTCGATCTTCTAGTCATCAGGGAATCGTCATCATCTTCCTCGCTTGAATACGAAATTTACAGGAAACCAACAAGCACCAAAAGAGTTATCCCCTATACTTCCAACCATTCGTTCCAGCAGAAAATGGCCGCCTTTCACCACATGATTCATCGAATGCAGATTCTTCCACTCAGCGATACAGGAAAGGTTAAGGAATTACAGTACATCTTCGAAACAGCAAGACTCAACGGATACAAGGAGACCACAATCCAGGCAATCATCGATAAAAAAGCGAGAATTCTACAAAGGAGATTATTCACAACCCTCACCACAGCACCTGAACCATTGAAACGAGTGTCCGTTCCATTTGATCAAGATATTACTTGTAAACTAAGACCACAGTTAAAACAATTCGGATTAGATTTAGTTTTCACCAGTAGACATAACCAGTTGAAATCATTGTTAGGATCCACTAAAGACCCAGTTAATGTTTTAGGTAAAGCAGGTGTATATAAAATAAGCTGTAATCATTGTAACAAAGTATATGTAGGACAAACCAAGAGAACTTTAGCAACTAGATTTAAAGAACATATAGCGGAGGTTAATAAGGCCAAAAAGCAAGAGGAATAAGGCCTAACATATGATTTCAAATCAAAGGTTGCAGAACACATCTTCACAGAGGACCACCAACTATCGACGGAGGACATCACGATTTTACGAACCGTATCTACACCATGGAAATTGGATGTTGCAGAAAGCCTCGAGATCAACAAACAACGTAATTCAACTTTACTCAACAGGGATCAAGGAAACGGACACACATGGCTTTTCAAGTTACTACCTAGGACACATCAACGAGTAAGCAGCGGAGTACCTGTTCCTATAGAAAATTAAATTTAAGTTTACCTAGTTTCTAAGAGAAAATGTACCTGTATTAATATATATTCGGTAAATGCGATGTTTTTCTTCAGTCGAGTATTAGTACAAGACACTGAAGAAGTCTGCACATTGTAGACGAAATACGCGTATCTGTCAAGGATAAGCAAATAAAGTAGTGGAATTAAATGGAAAATACTAATCCTTCTCTCTCTCATTATACAGGTATTCCACTAAGACGCCCACATTCATCAGGATTGTAACTTTAGGATTAGTTTTAGTGATGTGATGTGATGTGAATAGAACCCACCATCAGTGCAAGGACTACCTATGACTGCAGATACTTCACTGATTGTAAAGTTCTGCCTGATGGTTTGTTGCAGCAGGGTGAATCAACTTCATTGAAGACCTTTGGAAGACAAACGACAAGATGTACGTCTATCAACACGTGACAAGGGACTGGCAAATCCACGAACCCTTGTCCAGTCAACAAATCCTTTGAAACCCTTAGGCTGCTCCCCCAAACCCAGCATATAATAATGTTTGATTAATGAAATGTATTCAAAAAAGGGTTGTTTAGAGGGAACAATCTTCAACTGGAACGTACTCACCAAATCAATATATCCGGGAATTCCCGATGCTTAATTTTCTCTAGTCATTTTTAAACAATCCAGCGAATCCAACCACACAATAACTTTTATTTATTTTATTTATTTATTTATTTATTTCGTCAACCAACGTAGACTAGTACTAGTACTAAATATCACTTTTCATCTTCATGTCACTCTGTGCACAAAAGCAATGCCCACCGCAAAAACCTAATAATAGATCAGCGCGGTCGAGTCACACCGTCAACAAAGGGAGCGAGAACGCACCAGGCACCTAAGCAACAGGGGGGGAAAACATCAGCACAAATCATTCTAAATCGAATAATCGCGTCCGGGACACAAAACTATTCAAATGCGAGCACCGAAAACCTACACGGCAGCACAAAGATAGCCCGAGCACTAAAAAAAAACGCACGCTGCGGAGCAAAAACACACAACCGTTCTCGGACGCTTCTCAAAGCGGACTGTGTAGCTTTAGGAGTAGTTTTAGTATACACAAATTATAAAATGTATTAAACCAGTTACATATGAACTAAATTTCAGTCAATATCGTTCAAATGACCTATAAAGATCGAAAATCAGTCGAAAAATGGCAGAGATATGAGCAAAAAAGATTTACATGGTTTTTACAGGGTGACTCCAAACTTATGATCGGAAATGTATTTTAGAAAAACACCTTTTCTCAAAAAATAAAATTTTCAAATACAATGAACCAAACTTTTTAAATTTTACTAAAATCCGTCTACTACGAAAAAAGATGAAAATCAAGCGAATTATTAAAATTATAGAAATTTCATATCGACTCTCCGAATTAAGTCCGAAGCTACCGTATGCGTGATAATGTTTGCACCATCGTACAAATAAGGTTTCCGTTTCACCTGTGCATACAATGCCTTGGTTTTCTTTGCATGCACGTAACCTATAGCTCATACCGTAGTAGGCTGTGTATTAAAGAAGATGATTTACTTAGTTTGACAGTTGCACCATGACGAAGTGGCAGCGTATTCGTGATTTGTTCCACGCGCAAATGTCGCAAAAAGACATTTCAATCGCCGTGAGAGTGTCCCGGTGTACCGTCAAAAGAGTTTTAGACCGAGAAAAGAAAGGACAACTATCCGCGAAGATGGCCACAGGTCGTCCGAGGTCAGCTCGGGTTCCGAGGGTTATCGCTGCTATAAAAGGGAAGATTCGGGTGAATCCAGTGCGTTCAATAAGCAAAATGGCAAACGAACACGGGATCAGTGACTTTACGACACGGAAGATCGTAAAGGTAGATTGCAGGGCAAAGTCGAAAAAACGGAAAAAAAAATCACATGATTACCAACCGCATCCGGGAGCTACGAGTCGAACGATACAAGAAAATCTTGAACTTCCTTAAGCGAAAAAATCCGGTAATCCTGTTCACCGACGAGAGCATGTTTACCGTCGATCCCGTATCAAATTCCAGAACCGACCGGTATATTAGATCTCTTCCGGTAAAAGACGTGGCCGACGAGCACAAGAACATGTATCTGACCAAGCATCCTGCTAGCGTTATGGTGTTTGGATTGGTGGCTTCCGATGGCAAAAAATGGACCCGGTGTTCATTCCAGAAGGTGACAAGGTCAACACGGAGGTCTAGTATGTTCTTCCGTGAATCAAAGAACAGTACGGTTCGAAGCCAAATGTTGAATTTCAACTAGATGGGGATCCGTGCCACACCTCGAACCGCACTCAGACGCGGTTGTAGGAACATCTTCCGTTCTGGGCGAAGGATATGTGGCCGCCATCCAGCCCCGATCTTAATCCGCTGGATTACTCAATATGGCGCGTCATGAAGGCCAAGGCCTGTTCTAAACGCCACCCAAGTACAGCAAGCCTGCCGTGCATTCTGGAAGCGTGTGGAGGCCGTAATTGCAGCAAGTGGAAACTCTATCGATGATCAACATAGTTTAAGACTCTGAGAAACATCCCCCTTTGAATAAATAAAAAAAAACTCGAAAACGAAATTTTTGAGAATTTTTTTTATTTTGACATTGCTCAATGGTGCAAACATTATCACGCATACGGTATACCAATAAATCAATAAATAGTTGCTGGAATAATCTATCTATACAAAGTGTTCCGAAAAAATGTCCATTCAAGTGTACGCTCAATTTTGCGATGCACTGTAAGCGCAAAGTTAGCCAAGTAACCACAGAGTCCATTAATTATACAATATTAGGCTGATATATGGCTAATATAAAGTTGGGAAACCTTATTATATGCAAAAAGGGCGATAAGCAGGCTTACTGGCTACTTGGGTATCTCTGCGCTATTGCCAAAAATTTGCAGTACATATTTATCTTGTAATGTTTCCTTAATTACACTTAATACACAAGTTAATAATACCCATCTATATTTTCAACGCATTTCAAAATAGCCACATTTTAAAAATATTTTATTTATCAAGGCTTCGCAGAATTATGGTATACATTGTTTTTAATTTTAAAAGATAAAAGATTCTCCATGCAATTTCAAACGCGTCAATGCAACTCTACTCAACAAGACCTCGTGCGCTCGTATACACTGGAATTGCTTTTTCATCCTTCTTATGACTCGGTTAAGGCGTTCATTTTAGCAGCCTAATGAGTCCTAATTGAATGCCATGGGGCATAAACGTGTTAAGAACCGGTCGTTTGTTCTTTTTACTGGTTATTTCATAATTTAGTTTCCAACATAGTTAGAAGACATTGGTTTCGGGCGTGTCGCGAAAATTTTGTGATGCCAATGGACTTCACTCGGTTTAACGATATAAGTAATCTTGGTATTGGTTTGAGAGTAGTTTAAAAATGGAACATGAATTTACATGGTAATCAATTATTGATGATTCATCAACAAGAAAGTAGAGCCACGCTTTAGAATTGACCCCTAAGGTTTTTCCAATATGTCTAAATTTTCTTGGTTCACACATAACACCAAGCAACTATTGTCATTTTTTGATAGCTGTACAAACTCCATTCCTACCGGGAAATGGGTTACCCTTGTTAGTCCACTGCCCACTCCATAGCAAATAGTCCTTTGGTCTCGCTGCACAACATTCACTGCACTCTGGTGGGTTGCCGGGAAGCAACATTACTAACCGCCCGGTATTATGCCATGTGGGTCTACTGCCGGCTGCCGTAGACTGGAAACTTCAAGCAAATCGTGCCTCCGTACCTATTGCACACACACTGCATCCAGTTGCGGACCCACAGTAAATGTCGTCCATGTGCTATGGTTGGGCTCCCATATAGCCTTGGGAATAGCCCACCACTGCTGTTGAAACTTCTACCCTCTGTGTCGATGTTATTACTCCCTCTTGTTCGTCGGAGGGAGGGAGCTCCATAAAGTTTTGTGCAGGAAAGTAAAGCTCAAATATAGACGTTTGAATTGAGTATGAAGGAGAAACACGTGGTTTGTGGTTGGTGAGGAAGGGAAAAAGCAGAGCTCTACTAACTTGCCTGCTGATACGCATTACCCCACTTGTTGTAGAACACTTGAACTCGCTGTCAGCATCCGTCCGTATCCAGCAGTTGATCGTAAGACTTCCTCTTCCATCATGTCAAACTATGGGCGATGCAGTTGAGTGGTAACTATCTAGGGAGTAAAGCGAGCACCAACTTATTTTCAAGCAGAACGTTGGTGGCAGAGATTTACGTGAGGGTAGTTCTTAGAAAGCCTGACTAAATTATTGAGGTAAAATACAATTCAAGTAGCAAGAACTAACAATTAACATGCATCGATGAAGCAACCAGTAACGGCCCAGTTTTAGTGGTGTTTGACATATAGTTAGTATTGTACAACCCTAGCCCGCAGCTTGCAACTGTATGTTGAGAACCAATCCATCTACATGTTGCAGAATGCCGTTCGCTATATTGCTAGCGGAGAGACTCCTTACACGACATGCCTTAAGCCAAACTGTGTATCTAGTGGATGTTCTTCTCAGCTCCGGTAAACCAAGTGATTTTTGTCATGCGGGATGACTGATGATGACGACGACGACGAGAATGACTATACCGATGGGATGAGGGATGGATTGAAATTATTACCTCGGCAGGTTTTCACTGCTGGAAGGTTTACACGCAGATGAAGTTATGACGAGTGTTAACTTTGATTTTTGTTTGAATATTCGCTATTATCTTACAGGATTTGAATCATAAAATGACTCTGTAATAAGTTGATTGTTAGAACTACCATTACACTTTTTGTATGAAATATACACCGAGGATGTAAGAAATGCTTGCATACATTTTTTACATATGCCATTTGTTTTGCGTGTACTATGTAAGAATTCAAACAATTTTATAAAAAAATCATGAATGAATTTTCATAAGGACGTATCTGCTTTTGTAAACCTCACACCACCATTATGTAGGGAAACTTAACCCTACCTACATACAATGTCGTCCTTTTAAAAATTTATTCATGAACTCGGCAATCATCGAATGAACATGGCTGGTTTTGTTTATCTATTCACATGAAACTGAGACTATCCATTAAGCTGGGTACAAATCTTTTTAGTTTGGTCAAAAGTGAATCCACTTAAAATTGAGGTTTATAAGTAAGAAAATACCAATAGAAGTATGAATAGCAACGGACTGTTTTCAATCGATGTAGTTCGTGAGCCAGATCGTTATTTTCCCAATTCAAGAGCAGGTTTATTTTTGAGCGATCTGCGTCTTCTACACGCAAAGTAAAGACCTGAGCATCAAATGTAAGGGTGGATTTCTTACATTCTCTGCATGTTTTCTGACCACAAATGTAATGTCATTTCTAACAAAGAACTGTAGCGTACAAGCAGGGTTTTCTATATTGAATATTTTTGTGGAAACATATTTTGTTCGAAAAATAAGCTATAATAAACATTACATAATTATGACACAGATAACGGCGCCGGTGGTGTAGTGGTAAGCGTGATTACCTCTCACCCCAGTAGGCCTGGGTTCAATCCCAGTCGGCGCCGCCGGGATGTTCTGAGGCATAACATCTCTGATCACGCCTTCCTTCGGATGGGAAGTAAAGCCGTTGGTCCCCGGTTCATGAGTTGATGGGTCGATAGGTAGGGTCCAGGTGTGGGAGCTGCCTTCCTGGCACGTCGGTAGCATTAGTGCTCAGCACGGAAAACAAGATCGACGGAAAAAACATACCAAAGGAAAAAAAAAAAATATTATGACACAAATCCGGACGACCACATTACAGAATCTGTTAATGTGGTGAAACATTACAAAGTTTGCATGCTTTTTATGCAAATCTGTAATAGGATCTTACATTTCCCGGTTGGATGTGCGTGAGAATGATGCAAAATTTGAAATTTTCACTCCACAATGCTCCAACGGTTTCAAATCATGTCCTGATTAGTGTCCCTAAATTTGAGATCATTTTGCAAGAAACTGACTTAGCACAAACCATCTGAAGTTTATTGTCTTCTAGCCTTTTCCATATTTCACTGTCAAAAAGTTCTATAGCTATTTTTAAGGAAATTTTACTGTAAGCCAATCGTCAATTTAAATAGTTATTAATTGTTTAAGAGATTGATAATCTTATGGCATGATAAAGCAGCTGTTTTGTGAGCAACATTGTATTGTGTAGTGTGGCATGATTTTTGAGCTCTATTCTACGCGCCAGAAACATCAATGTTGCCTATTGAACAGTTGATTGAGCATAATCATAAGATATCAGTGGCTTCTACCATTATTAACTTGTGTTCCTTACATTTTATCGAAAGTGCTCTTCAACAAAGTTGTAGCTGAGAAAATTTTCTACAATCACAGCAATTATTTTTTAATGCAAATCGATATGATGAATTGATATGAATGAAAAAAAAATGTTTACTCGTAGTTCTGTAGATAAGTCTGAGCAAAATTTCTGAACTGTTCTGAGGTAAATTGCATGAACACTCCATGAAGATATTATCATTAATGATTCATACAAAATCTTAGGATGAATTCCATGATTTTCGTTAGGAGTGTTCTGTACAAAATTTCTGGACTATTGAAAATTTCAAGGGAGTTCTAGTGATTTTAGAATTCAAATTTATTTTAGAAGAATTCTGAAATGAACTCTGAAATTCATAATAACATTCCTACGAAATCCTGTAAAGAGTTCTCTAAGCGAATATTCAGGTAAATTATGCTGTCTTTGTAATGACTATTTTATTCGGGATTTGCTGGTCACCACGCAAATTTGAAAAATACTAATGCAGTTTTGTAGCTAGTAAGCCCTTCGACATAATAGTGTTCGGCTTAATGGCTTTCAACCTGTTGGCATCTGACCTATTCCTTCATCATCGATAGAATGTTGTCCCCGCCTCTATTTCGAAACCTCGCAACGCCCTTGGGTGTTGCTAAACCGGTTTAGTGGAACCAACAAGCCAACATCATTTTATTTTAAACATACGTACATCCGAATTATATACCCTGATTAATTTTGGTGTACAGTTTTAAACTACACCGGTGTAGTGTAGATAAAAACGAAAACGACATTAATCTTTAAATAATTAAAGTAGAGATCATCATTCGACGCACTTTAAACTTAACGATTGAAATATTTGTCGACATTTTTCAATTCTTCAGGCAACTATTATCGTACTAAATTTCCTAACGTTAAAGCTTGTACATATACATACACACATTATATTTCAGCAGTCGAATTAGAGAGCAAGAAGATTCTAAGCTCAAAAGCATACAACATGATGCACAGCTGAGAGGAACTAGGCTGGGAGACAAACCTAGCGTTTTTATCAAGCCAAACCACGTAAGCTGTAGGCACACACGCTCTTATAGACTGCCATGAACGAATACGGAGAAGCTACGAAGAGCAACTTGGGGCCAAAGTTCGTGCATTGTAACTCTGTTCTCCGTATGTAGGTAGGTATACCATACCTATCCTTTCGAGGCACGGTCACGGTGCGCTCTGGGTAAGGACAACTATCGCTCGTGGGTGAGCAGGTGCAGGTGGTCGAGCGCCAGGAGTTGCGAAAGCTCACATGAACAGGAACTGTACGGTAGGATGCGAATCTTGGCACGACGACGGATATGTGGAACTAGGAAAAGGCAACCCATCCAATAAAAAAAAGCAAAAACATAAAACGGATGAAACGATGACGGTACGAAGTGCGGACCATGTGTACCGGTGTGCTCATTCCACCCGCACGCTGCCAGAAAACGTGCAAGGCGAGAAAATCTCCGGTTCCTTCGAACCCACAGAGATGCGAGGGTGCCACAACAAAATCCGGAAAAGTCTCATGAGGTGGAAACGGAAATGCGGGTGGAATTGGGGGGAGGTGAAAATACCCACGGCTGCCGCTGTTGTCCCTCGTTCTGGTGTTCGCATATAAAATAACTATATGTATATACGGGAAGCGCACTCCCGTACACACCCACACACCATACGGTCGGGTCGTACCGAATCAAGCTCAAACTAATGGTGCTCTATGGCGACCCTTACGTTCCCGTTGTGGCCATCATGAGCCGCAACCTGTACCGAAGGCAGTGCACAATACAGTCTTTCGCCTCTGTTACTGCTTTGGCCTGACACGCTTACGGACTCTGTCGGCTCCTTGTTTGTCATCGACACACTGGAAAGTTTTTTGATTGTCTCTACACTTAACCGGAAATGTAAGATTCTGTTACAAATTTGCATGAAAAGTATTTAAAATTTGTAATGTTTCACCGCATGAAATGATTCTGTAATACCGTCGTCGGCGGAAGGGTTTTGACGTAGGACTACGTTTTTCGGGAACGGTGCGAATTCAAGGAAACGAGACGAAAATTGGTCAGACTTTAAATGCTAATAACTTGGCTAATAATCAATGGATTTTGATGATTTGTATGTCGATCGATTCACCAGTGTTAAAAAAATTGTGTGGTATGTCACACATTATAATTTTTAAATATTTAAATATTTAACAATGAAAAAATATGGAAATATTCAAATTTCCCATATAGTTTCTTCGACAGCAAGGTCACTCTGTAACTCTTTACTCCTATGGCAAAACTCCACAAGCAAATATCAGTCTGTGCGTGAAACATGGTGAACATTTCCTTACTCTTTCACTTTTATTAAAATCCCATAAAATACTGTCAACCCGAGCAAAGTAGAATAACAACCCGATATCATCTAGATATCAAGCTAGATAACAAGTCTTGTTATCCCAGATATCATTTTGTTTTCAGTTGTTATCGCATAACTTATTTAGTTATCAACCTCGACTAATTATGTTATCAGTTGATATCATGAAAGAATATGAAATGATGCAAGGTGAGTTCAAAACTTGAAATATTATCCACATGGTGAGGAAAAAAACACTGCCAACCATATTTCAGTTACCAGCGTAAGGTTTTAATACCAAATCGATGAAATAATTTGGAATTTTGTTTGAAAAAATTGGCATGGATCACAGGATTTGTTATCAAGATGTTTTCAATGATAACTAAATCAGTTATTTTTGTGATATCCCAGAAGTATTCTTTTGCTGTATTTTTTTATATGTTGTCTGTTTATTTAACAACAAAGATAACATGTTCAGTTATCAAATCTTGATATCCGGGTATCAGAACTTGTTATCAATTTGGTATAATCCTTTGCTCGGGTATTTATTAACGATGCAAGGTTAGTTCAAAACTTTAAATATGAAAGCTGACGTGTTTTTGTTTTGCTGCGTATTTTTCGTCAGCGAATTAAACCTTTTTACCTTTCTTACAAAGAAGGGTATAGATATCACTTGAAAAACCGACTATCGATCCGAGGCCCGGAGGGCCGAGTGTCATATACCATTCGACTCAGCTCGACGAGATCGGAACATGTCTGTGTGTGTGTGTACGTGTGTATGTGTGTATGTGTGTATGTGTGTATGTGTGTATGTGTGTATGTGTGTGTGTATGTAACGAAATGAATGCGCTCACGTTTCTCAGCAACCGCTCAACCGATTTGGACAAACTCGGCGCCAAATGATAGCTCTCCCATTGAACGCTATTGAACGGTTTTGGAATCGGTGAACCGGTTCCGGAGATATGGCCGGAATAAGATCCGGTGAATATGGGCCTTCACGCTGGATTTAACGGAAAACGTATCAAAACCATCATGCGACACATCAAATTACTACAGAATTCAAAAATAAGATCAATGCAAGTCGTGTTAACTGTTCCAGACCACATTGGACACACTTGGACATGTTCCGGGTACTCCGGGGAAGTTGCTTGAATATGAATTGAATTAAAACCCATTAAATCACATTAAAATACGATGATAAGGTGATTGGTAGCCTCACCAAATAGACTACACCCGGATATATTCCGGGTACCCCCAGGCAGTGGCGTAGCGTCACTGGATGACACGGGGGTGGGGGGCTTGGTCACTGATAATGACAATAAAATAAATAAACTTGAATAAGTAAGAAGGGTCTGATCACACCATAGGTGGATAAATTCGGGTTTTTTTACTTGAATTTGTTAATTTGTGTGCTGAAATTTAGTTTCAAGTGTTCATAAAGTTATCATTTAGTGATATATCGTGTTTTTTCCTGTGTTGAGGCGTCCAGTTTTGAAGCCAAATTTGATTTAAAATAAGAGCAAGAAAAGCAAGAAAAAAAAGGTCCGCCTGGAGTGCTTCAGTTGACCTTGAATTTAGCCTCCAAAATCTACGTCGCAGCTTTAGTTCAAATGTTTGGTGCCTCCCGGGAGCCCGGTTCCCCGAGTTCGGATGCCACACTTTCGGCGCGTAATTGTATTGAGAGATTCGTCACCGTAGACGAGTTTTAATCCGGTCTGATTGGTGAATTAGCCCGCTGGTCTCTTGACGGTGTCGGAGATTGCGACTAATCTGAAAAATGCCTCGCTCAAGACTTGACGGGGTGTAACTGATTGTCACGAACGGTTCCTAGGAAAAGCACTAGATGCGAACATCCTCCCAGGCATGGCAGTGCAAGAAAATTTGTGTTCGGAACTACGTAACCCATGGATTGGGGGATCAAATTAACATGGTGAGACCAGTCCAAATACTTTTTACAATAAAAAAAAAAAACATAAACTTAATACGTGCCAGGATTCAAAAGAACATTTTGAAGCTGGAAGTGTGTGTGTAATACTAATATCCAATTGATAGAGGTAATACATACATGCGGGGCTTATTGTAAGTGAAAGTATCCTCGGAATGGGCGTGACTCTCCAGACATTCTGAAATGGGTTGCTGGATCTGCAATAGAGCTATCACCGTCTAACTCCCGGACTAAAGCTGTCAACAATGACCATTTTTTTTTTTTTTTCCTCTGTTCGGGACCTAACACTACTGCGACCAGTAAATTGATCTATTGTAGTATATCCCGTGTCCTTAGTTTAGTGCATGTCGTATTACTCCATCACTATTGAGAAATGATGAAGTATTCGATTTTTTTACAGTTGTCACTCTTGCATTTACCGCAAGGATCCGACTTTAATTGAAAGGTCCCGCTATTTATACCCTTCGGAGTGTTGGAACACCCTCCAAAGGCGCGCCCCTTTGTCAATCAAAATTGGATTCCTTAGCAACAAAATTAAGGTATGACACCGATAATGACCATGCATCAGAACCCTAGTCTTAACCACTTCAAACTAGAGAACAACGAATAGAAGATTAGAAATCACATAGATGAAGACTAACTAACTCATTTTTTTTCCTTCTTTCTAGA
Source organism: Ochlerotatus camptorhynchus (assembly GCF_037179485.1). Classification (NCBI taxonomy): domain Eukaryota; kingdom Metazoa; phylum Arthropoda; class Insecta; order Diptera; family Culicidae; genus Ochlerotatus; species Ochlerotatus camptorhynchus. The sequence continues at coordinate 627,805 of NW_027040529.1, read as the reverse complement.
TCATCCTCGGTAGACAAAGCCGAGTCTTGTCACTATCAACAAGGCATAAAAAGTAACAAGGACTAAGATGTGTTCCTTGGATTACTGAAAAATCCTGTTCCCCTAGTCAGGAACTAGGGAACAACGAATAGAAGATAAGCAATCACATAGATGAAGACAACTAACTCATTTTTTTCCTTGTTTAAAGATCATCCTCGGTAGACAAAGCCGAGTCTTGTCACTATCAACAAGGCATAAAAAGTAACAAGGACTAAAATGTGTTCCTTGGATTACTGGAAAATCCTGTTCCCCTAGTTTGAAGTAGTCAGGACTAGGAATCGGTGGTAGATCTTACATCCCGTAACGTACCACGAAAAGGTGATCTACCCACATTACGGGGCATAAATGCGACATTGTAGAGAGAGTTCTTCCATAATAACACTGTCGGCCAGTGGGGTAAGAGGGAACACGCACACACACAAACACACACACAAACACACACACACACACACAAACACACACACACAAACACACACACACACACACACACACACACACACACACACACACACACACACACACACACACACACACACACACACACACACACACACACACACACACACACACACACACACACACACACACACACACACACTCACACACACACACACACACACACACACACACACACACACATACACACACACACACACACACACACACACAATGTTAGTTCAAAACTTTAAATATTATTCGCATTGAAACAATAAAAAATAGTGCTTTTAATCCCTAATCATATTTCAGTTATCAGCGTAAGGCTTTGATATCAAAATGATAACATGATTTGAAATTTATGGAATAAATTTGTATGGCTTACAGAATTTGTTATCAAGATATTATCAATGATAACAAAATTAGTTATTTTTGTGATATCCAACGAGCAATTTTGACGTAGGACTACGTCTTTGATTTCTATATGGGGGTACACTTTGTGAAAACCGAAAATGGAACATGTAACAAATTAAGAAAGATTTTCAACGTTAATAACTCAGCTGCCCCTGGTCCAATTTCAATAATTTTATCACCAATCGATCAGAAATATGGCTACGCATCGATAACAAAGCTTCCGAATGTTGATTTTCAACAAGAAACTATTGAAAAACTGGTAAATGTCCAGCATTGTCCAAAAGCGTCGAATTAGCTAACAAATCCACCTATTACTTACATGCATTTGCTGCTTCCCCAGCACAGTCGTCAGAGAGTAGTAAGTAGACGGAACAAGTCGAAGTGGCATTCGCCTCCAATCCTCGGGCGCGTGCGAATAGGGAGGATGGAATTGCGTAATATTTTGCACACTCACAGAACCAAACGCAAATTCTTCGAGATAACCACCATCCGTCGTCTGGCTCGCCGTGGCGGTGTCTGACGTATTTCCGGTCTGATTTATAAGGTGTGCTGAAGGTGTTTCTGAAAAATGAGATCCGTGATGCTGTCAGCTACACTAAACACGCCAAGCGTAAGCGGCCATGGATGTCATCTACGTTTTGAAGTGACAGAGACGCACTCTGTTTGGTTTCGGAGGTTAAATCATCACCAACTTTGGCAACAAAACGGCTCTTTTCAGGGCCATCAAGCTTATTACAGTAAAGAGTAGGGATAGAATTCATCTGCCTGTTTGTCCATATTCAGAACCAACGACCACACAAAATGCTCATGTAATCAAACTGGAAGCAGGGGTACAAATTATTTTGATCAACCTTGATCAACTTTGAATCGCCACGACCAGATATTTTCGATGGAAGAAGCAACAATCTAGCATCTAATTCGACGAAGACGGCAGGAAACACTTGTGAAGCCGAGTTATCTACGAAAGAGAGTGTCGATGAAGAGAATCGATCAATGTAGATAGGACCTATTGAAAAGTGACGCGAGATTTGTTTTCAGTACTGAGCTCCAATGCTACCGACGCCAGGGAGGCAGCTCCCACACCTGGACCCTACCAATCGACCCATCAACTCAACCGGGAACCAAAGGCTTTACTTCCCGAAGGAAGGCGTGATCAGAGATGTTATGCCTTAGAACATGCCGGTGGCTGAGATTGGACCCAGGCCTGCTGGGATTAGAGGTAATCACGTTAACCACCGGCGCCAATATCTTTCAAGGTGATATAACGGCGAATGAGAACGACCCAAATTTGAGATTAGTTATCTCAGAAATAAGAAATAAAGTGCAGGAACTCAGCGATGAGTAAATTTATCTCATGTTTTCCCAGGTTTTTCCAGTATTTTCCAGAGAAAAATTCGCGAATTTGAGAAAAGTTAACATTGGATTCACTCAGTCTATTGGTACTACTCCGAGACTGAATAAAATTTTCGTCAATTTCCTCGTTTTCTGGCAGATTTTTTAGGTTTTCTACAGGAAACCATGAGACAAATTTACTCATCGCTGAGTTCCTGCACTTTTGGCGATTATGAGTGAACTAAACTCAAATTTGGGTCGTTCTCATTCGCCTTGTAGGCAAAAGGAAAAGAGCCAGTGTCGCTACTTGATAGCAAACTACTCATAATGGGAGGAGTCTTTGTAGTTTTTATACCACTTGGTTGCACATCGTTCTGCTTTAACCTGAAAAGATATAAAAGAGCGCTGCTGTATGGCATTAGCTCATGGACCATCATTGATTCTCTGCTTGAACGTCAAGCAGTACAGTTCGGTCTTTGCTCGCTCTGTCGAGTTGTTCTAAAGTTTCTAGTTTGTTCCAAACATTCGCAGTTTAATCGCGTCGTCAGTAGTATCGGTCGCTTCGTGTGATGGGAAGACAGCGCTCCCGGAGCAGGCTCCGAGAGAAAACGGAGAAGAAGAACAGCGGTGAGGGTAGCTTGAGTGTACCTATTTCGAATAGGTACGCTACTCTTCCCACCGATGTAGGGAATCCCACCTCAGCCACGGTGAAGCGGTCTAAGAAGAGGAAGAAAAATCAAGGCCAGTCCGATGGTGCGAGTGGACGGGACGATGCCACCGCGACGAACGTCAGCGTCATTGGTGATTTCGGTGACGCCGTCGACAACGAAACTGCTGCCAGCCCGAGTGCAGCAAAAATGAAGCTTCCTCCACTGGTGGTGAAGCAAGTCCCACTCAACACGCTGATTGGCGATCTTTCATCGCTGGGCGTTGCAGCTGAGTATAAGCTCGGCAGGATCGGCACCAAGGTGATGCTCCGAACCAAAGCGGAGTACGAAGTGGCCGTGAAATATCTGAAGGATACCAAGGCGGAATTCTTCACGCACGACATCCCCGGTGAGAAGCCCTTCAAGGTAGTCATCAGGGGTCTACCAAACTTCGACCCCAAGATGGTCGAAGCTGAAATCAACCGGTACAAGCTTGCCCCAATCGCTGTCTTCCGAATGACAAGGAGAGACGAAAACGTGAAGACGTACCCGGATTGTCTTTTCCTGGTGCACTTCCAGAAAGGGACAGTGACGCTCAATGCGCTACAAGCCATCCGATCAATCTGCTCCATCATCGTACGGTGGGAGCCATACCGTGGCGGCCATCGTGACGTAACGCAGTGTATGAGGTGCCTCAATTTTGGACACGGTACCCGCAACTGCAACATCAAGCCACGCTGCAGCAACTGCGCTCAAGAACACGCCACTTCCAACTGCCCTGCGGATGGAGCCGTGGCGATAAAATGCGCTAACTGTGGTGGTGCACATCAAGGTTCCGACAGACAGTGCTCCAAACGCGAGGACTTCAAACGCATCCGAAAGCAGGCGTCAAGCAACAATCAACCAGGACGCAAGAAGGACAAAACCCCATCATTCAGGACGGAGGATTTTCCGCCTCTTCGTGCTCCCCAGCAAAGGCAAGCGAATTCGCGGGTGCAACCCACCCCCCCTCAAGAAGCTTCCGGTGATTTTGCTGGCCAAAGCTCTCCATCCCCCCCTGGATTCTGGAGACAACCAACAGCGCAAAACAACAACCCCGATCTGTTCTCAGCGGATGAACTGATGGAAATTTTCGTCAACATGTCCGGTGCTCTTCGTAAGTGCCGCAATAAGCCCGAACAGATCCAGGTGCTCGGTAAGTTCATCATCCAGTATGGCGTCTAAACCGCTAACTATCGTCACCTGGAATGCTTGCTCTGTAAGAGCAAAAGAGATTGAGCTTGCCGACTTCCTCCGCAAGCACAGCATCGACGTGGGCCTTCTAACCGAGACCCATCTAAAGTCCGGCGACAGCTTCTGGTTGCCTGACCACAACATTATCCGGCTTGATCGCACCAGCTCCAGGGGGGGTGGTGTTGCGGTCGTCGTCAAGAAAGGAATAAAATACCACACTCTGTCCCATATCCGCACCTCTATCATCGAGGCCCTTGGTGTGGAGGTGGAGTCGTCGACTGGATACGTCCAGTTCATCGCCGTCTACTGCCCTCGACAGTGTGCCGCCAGCAGTGGACTAGCGGCTAAATTTAAGAAGGACCTGTCCACCATCACCCGTACCGGTTCCCGCTTCGTTGTTGGAGGAGATCTGAATGCTCGTCATGAGGCATGGCGGAACTACCAGCAGAACCAGAACGGTCGTCTGCTGTTCGACCATTCGCAGCATGGGCTGTACTCCGTTTGGTTCTCGGACGAGCCAACATTCATCTCACCGGCAGGCAACCCATCGACGCTAGACCTGTTTCTTTCAAATACCGGCTTGTCCAAGCCGGTAGCCTTAAACGAACTCAGCTCCGACCATCAACCGGTGGTGGCTGAACTGGGATACAACGTAGCTGCTGCTCCAAGCCTGCGCAAGGACTACCATCGCGTAAACTGGGCCCAGTTTGGACGCGTGGTAGACAGGCACATCATCGACAACCCGCCGCTTGACTCCGTGGAGGACATCGACCGAGCGTTGGAAGTACTCCACCAAGCCATAACCGTGGCTGACGAGGCGTGCGTCCGACGAGTTCCTGTGAGGGGTAAGTTTATTGCTATTGATTCCCACACCCAACTCTTAATTCGCCTGAGAAATGTTCGTAGACGCCAGTTTCAGAGGACTGGAGATCTAGCGAGGAAACGTGAAATGGCCAATCTGAACAAGGAGATTGCTTCCAGAATGGTCTCACTCCGGAACGAAAGTTTCGGGCGGCTTGTCCAGAATCTGGACGACCGCTCCAGACCATTCTGGAAAGTTGCCAAGGTCTTAAAGACGCACCCTAAACCCATTCCGCCACTAATAGATGAAAATGATGACGATCGGCTCATAATCACCCCTCAGGAGAAAGCAAATGCGATTGGTGAGCATATTGCCAAATCGCACTTACTTGGCTCCAACATCCAAAGTCCGCTCGAAGTTCAGGTTGAGCAATGCGTACTCAACCTTGATTCCTCCCCTTGTGCCATCCCCCCGGAGGATAGAATCACAGTGGAACAGATTTGCTCAGCGCTGAAATGCACCAAAAACATGAAGGCCCCCGGGTTTGACGGAATATTCAACCTAGTGTTGAAAAATCTCAGCATGAAGGTTCACTCTCTGCTGGCTGCTGTCTTCAACAGATGCTTGGAACTGCACTACTTTCCAAGTATCTGGAAGACAGCGAAAATCATACCTATCCGCAAACCCGGGAAGGACCCAACGCTAGCTTCAAGCTACAGACCAATCAGCCTCCTTTCAGCGCTGAGCAAATTGTTCGAGAAACTCATTCTCAATTGTTTGCTCAAGTTTGTCGAGGAAAATAACATTCTCCTTCCGGAACAGTTTGGGTTCAGAAAGGGGCACTCCACCAATCACCAGCTAGTGCGGGTGATGAATAACATCCGAAGTAACAAAGCTGTATCCAAGTCCACAGCCATGGCATTGTTAGACGTTGAGAAAGCGTTTGATAATGTCTGGCACAATGGGCTTGTATACAAGCTTTGTAACTTCAACTTTCCATTACATCTGGTTAAAATCACCCGTAGCTACCTCCAGCAAAGGTCGTTTAAGGTATCGTTGAATGGTTGTCTTTCCGACACGTTTTCCATCCCAGCAGGAGTCCCGCAAGGCAGTCTGCTGGGACCCTTGCTTTACAGCATTTACACTTCCGACATTCCTCCCCTTGGAGACGGTTGCGTGTTTTTCCTATTCGCAGATGATACCGCAATAGCCGTCAAAGGAAGGATGCCTCGCGAAATAACGAACAAACTTCAACGATGCCTTAACGCCTTTGCTGATTATGCCACCACGTGGAAAATCAAAATCAATGCTTCCAAAACACAAACAATCATGTTCCTCCATCGGCAATCACCCAAACTAAAACCGGCTCCCTCTTGTACTGTAATCATGGATGGCACAAGGGTTGAGTGGTCCGCCGAAGTAACCTATCTCGGGATGTTGTTTGACGAAAAGCTCCTATTCCGCTCGCATGTGGAGAAAACCGTAGTCAAGTGTTCCGCCTTGGTTAGGAGTCTGTATCCGCTGATTTGCCGCAGATCCCGCCTCTCAAGGGTGAACAAACTGGCCGTCTACAAACAAATCGTAGCACCTGCGATCCTCTACGCAGCTCCGGTGTGGGAATCATGTGCACAGACTCACAGGAACAAAATTCAGGTAGCTCAGAATAGAGTGCTGAGGATGGTTCTTGATCGTCCTTTCGACACTAGAATAACAAATTTACATGAAGAGGCAGGCATTGCCAAAATAAATTCCAAAATTAACGAAATTAAGACTAAATTTACACAAAAATGTAATTTATCAGAACATGCTTTGATAAGCAATTTGTATATAGTAGGTTAGGTGTATATAGTAGTTGTAGGTTAGTTGTAGTTGTAAATAGTAGTTATAAGTAGTCTCCTTTTTCCAATTCAAATCAAACCAATCCCACCAAGGTGGTCATACTTTAAAATAGGCCTGATAGGACTAGGAACTGTAAATAATAATTAAAATCTCAAATGTACCAAAGTTGAAAAGACGCATCTGTGTCACTTAACAAATTCATACATGTAAACCACACAATCACAAGAAATAAAGATCATTTAAATGGCAAAAAAAAAAAATGGCATTAGCTCATTTTCGCTTCGGACGGCGTGGTGAACAGCAATAGCAGCAGTAGGAAGGTGGTGGCTAGTCCTCTCCCACACCTAACAAGCAACAATTGACTGGTCGTGGCAAAGGAGGAAAAGGTCTGGTGAAGGAGGTGCCAAGCGTCACCGTAAAGTTCTTCGAGATAACCGCCATCGGTCGTCTGGCTCGCCATTGTGGTGTCAAACGTATCTCCGGTCTGATCTACGAGGTGTGCTGAAGGTGTTCCTGGAAAATAAGGTCCGTGAAGCTATCACCTACACTAAACACGCCAAGCGTAAGTGGCCATGGATGTCCTCTTCAATAAAACGGCCCTTTTCAGGGCCATCAAGCTTATATCAGTAAAGAGTTGGAATAGAATTTATCTCTGCTTGTTTGTCCATATTCAGAACCACAATCCCCCAACGACCACACAAAATGCTCTCCAGAGTTGTAATCTTGTAACCAAACTTGGAATCTGTGCATGAAGAGACAGGCTTGCTGGTACTAGGGTAGAAATAAGAGATAAGACAGAGTCCGCTAGCTTGTCAGATGCTTATGGGATTTTACCATACACGGTAACCAGCGTAAACACATTAATGTGTAAAATTTCACACATTTCGAGAAAAAATGGGCCTACTCATAAAATGTGTAAACTGCGTTTACACATTTATGTGTAAACCCAGGAAACGTCAAAAGAAGTGTATTTTTTACACATTTTTCAAGAACGGTTTTTACAGCAAAATGTGTAAAAAGTAATCATTTGTAGAACTTAAATACAATGGTTGCGCAAGGTTTTTTTTTTTTATTAACTTCGGAATTTTCTTATTTGTGTCAAAGATTATATAAAGATTGCTCGGATACAATAATATTTTATTAAAAAAAGGAATGCCATCAAAAAAATCAGTAGCGGCGCCGGTGGTATAGTGATAAGCGTGATTACCTCTTACCCCAGCAGGCCTGATTTCAATCCCAGTCGGCACCGCTGGGATGTTCTGAGGCATAACATCTCTGATCACGCCGAGAATCGCGCCTTCCTTCGGAAAGGAAGTAAAGCCATTGGTCCCCGGTTCATGAGTTGATGGATCGATAGGTAGGATCCAGGTATGGGAGCTGCCTTCCTGGCGTCAGTAGCATTGGTGCTCAGCACGGAAAACAAATCAAGGAAAAAACAAACATCATTATGAAGCAAGCAAGCGCGACACCGGACATTGATTGTTTTTCTAAAACTTAACTATGAAAATAGTATAAACCACCTACCCTCTAGCATGTCCATCGTTGCACTGTCCAGCTTGGACCGTAGTTCTTTCATTTTCCTGTTGTACTTCACTGACATATATACAAATTACGTGCGTAAACAAGGCAGGATAGAGCAAAGTTTGAAGTATTTTTTTACCCATTAATGAGTATAAAAATACACATTTTTTGACTGGAACTACATTCTTAAAATGTGTATTTTTTACACATTTTAAGATCCCCAAATTTACACATTTTTTGACAGCTGCATATAAACCTAAAAAATGTGTATTTTTATACTCATTTATGTGTTTACGCTGGTTACCGTGTAGGTGTGAAGAGCTACAGAGTCGTCTTCAACCAATGACATTTATATAAGGTCTGGGCCAGCAGGCAGCTTGCTGGTGTTAGAAGCAAAAATGTTGTAAACATTGCTGAACATCTGCGAACAGATAGATATACGTCACTGCCAACATACTGAGAACAGATAGAAATACGTCACTGCCAACAGCTGTTTCGTGTAAAAAGATAAACATTGCAATATAATACGAACACCACTAACCATTTACACATTTCACTAACACCAATAAGCCCTTTGGCCCAGACCTTATATAAACGTCATTGGTCTTCAACGTCAATGCTTACTGAGCATGCAAGCATATATCTGCTTTTCTTTTATACACTCAAAAAATTTATCACGTATCTAATGGATGAAAACCATGTGAATTTCATATAGCTTTTATGTGATCACATAGCTAAAAATCCCACCACAAAATCACATGAATATTATGAGGCCGATGAAGTTCACATGAAAAATCATATGAAATTAACGTGATCATATAAATGTTATGTGAAATTCAAATGAATTCCATTAATTTTGTTTATGGATGAAAATCATTTGCGTTTCCAATGGAAGCTACTTAAAAACTATTTTCGGTGTAGGAGCCAATGTCGCAAACGTAAGTAACTACTTTTCGCGAATTTCTCGTGAATGAAAACTCACTCAAGTAAACCACCATGATGATTGTGTGGAGCGAGAGTCCTCGTATCCGATAGAATTGGTGGCCTACTTGGTTTGACTTTGAATTACGAGAAATTTTCGAAAGAAGCCATTGTTTACGTTTTCGACATTGGTCCTTATGAAAGTTGTCCTTATGTCCTTATGAAAATTGTTTTTTGTTAACTGCAGCAGGAGCTTGTGTTTTGTGTAGGAATAAGAATTTGAACGAGGTTTTCTCTGTTTATACTCTTTAGTATGACTATGATTGTCCTGAAAAGAATCTTTAGATATGAATTTTAGTTGGGACATGTTCAGATATTCAACTCTTTTGGAAAATCTTGGTGGCCCTGAAAAGGGTCGATGGTAGTACAGGCTTAAAGCCTTTGGAAGATGATGATGGCGTAGGTAACCCGGACCGGACAATTCCATATTCTTCGGTTCAATGATTGGGCACTCGCAGGAGTCCCGTCTGCTGCTGGACAGGGGTTCAACTGGTGTCTTCGACAGGTTGGAAGGCCGCAGAATATCAGTGTCCACCTAACTAAAGCTCCTTCCCTTTTTAGTTTTTCTCGTTAAACTCCTTCTCTCAACAAGTTGGTAAATCTTACAATTTAGCAGAAAGACGCTTAAAAATTTTTTCGGCGAATTTATGATTCTGTTGCACGTCGTGGTTCTTTGCTTTGTCTGTTTAGATAAATTAGTACTTTTATTTATTTTCTCTGTTGTCGAAAATATGTAATCGAATAGCTGGAAAAATCTTTACGATTAATCATTATTCGAATAATTGGACTTTTAGACATCCCAATAAAAAAAATGTAATTTCATGTTTTTTAGTGGTCATTCGAAAATTTCAAACAGCAGAATTGCAACCAGCAAGTGTAACTCAAGAACCAAAAGCGGTGCGATGCTAGTTTTCATTGCTATGACTACGACTGAATTAAGGGGCTTAGAAGCAGAGGGGTGAAAGTCAATTCTCTTCATCGATTTCCTCTTCTGATGACCAATGCTTCACTAACTTATTTCGCACTATTTCTGCTATGCTCTTCTATCATCCAGAATAACAAACGTATCAATGAATGTGTTCCCGAGCAAAGTAAAATATCAAATTGATAACAAGTTCTATTACCCGGTTATCACTTTTTGATAACTGAATATGTTATCATTATGGTTGAATTAACAGCCAACATAACAAAAATGATAACAATAAATTGCTCGTTGGATATCACAAAAATAACTAATTTTGTTATCATTGATAATATTTTGATAACAAATTCTGTAAGCCATACAAATTTATTCCATAAATTTCAAATCATGTTATCATTTTGATATCAAAGCCTTACGCTGATAATTGAAATATGATGTTTCAATGCGAATTATATTTAAAGTTTTGAACTAACTTTGCATCGTTAATTAATATATAGTGATTTTTTCATGATAACAACTGATAACAAAATTGATCAAGGCTGATAACTAAATAAGTTATGCGGTAACAACTGAAACCAAAATGATATCTGGGATAACAAGACTTGTTATCTAGATGATATCGGGTTGTTATTCTACTTTGCTCGGGTTATTTCATAAATTTCAAATCATGTTATCATTTTGATATCAAAGCCTTACGATGATAATTGAAATATGATTAGGGATTAAAAGCACTATTTTTTATTGTTTCAATGTGAATAATATTTAAAGTTTTGAACTAATCTTGCATCGTTAATAAATATATAGTGATTTTTTCATGATAACAACTGATAACAAAATTGATCAAGGCTGATAACTAAATTAGTTATGTGATAACAACTGAAAACAAAATGATATCTGGGATAACAAGACTTGTTATCTAGATGATATCGGGTTGTTATTCTACTTTGCTCGGGTTTGCCGTCGAGTTATTAACGAAACAGAAAGTCGATGAAGAGAATCGATCAAAATCACTTGCACCCGTGCTTCCAAGTTTGGTTACAAGATTACAACTCTGGAGCGCATTTTGTGTGGTGGTTGGGGACGTATGGTTCTGAATATGGTGATGAGTGTGCAAAATGTTATGCAAGTTTATTCTCCCTATTTGCACACGCCCGAAGATCGAAGGCGAATGCTACATCGACATGTTTCGTCTAGAAACGATTTTCTGATGACTGTGTTCGACGCTTTTGGACAATGTTTAATATTTACCACTTTTTCCAATAGTTTCTTGTTGAAAATCAACGTTGATGCGTAGAAATATTTCTGATCGATTTTAGAAATTGGTCCAGGGCCAGCTGAGTTATTAAGGCTCAAAATCATTCATAATTTCGTTACATGTTCCCCATATAGAAATCACAGACGTAGTCTTACGTCAAATTACGAAAGTAATTATTCGTCGCGGTCCAAAAGTGATCATCTATAATTAGCTTCAATCTACAGCCATCTGTTCATTGTACCTCCACCATGTGGGTACATAAATTTCTTACAGAATAAAAGGATCATCAACTGAAAAAGGTTTTCCAGTGCTCTTACATACTTGCCCGGCAGAAATTCTCATACTGCTACCGTGTGCTTTGCTATAAATCGGACCCCACAGGTTCATACCTCGGGGCAACAAAAAACAGCAAAGACAGACATGCCAGGGTGCTTGACGCCTGCTGCTTACGAAGCGAATGGCATCCTAGACTTTCCTGGCGTGTGGCCCATTCCAGCAGCTATCGCCACGGTTCCACTGCCAGCGTCACAGGAAGAAAACAACAATCACCCACAACACCGCCCATTACGAGGCACGGGATCCTGTGGCAGTACGAACAAACCCGGTTAGATATGGGCAACGAGCGGCAGAATGTTGAATCGTACCGTTCGGGGACTTGCGTCAAGGGAGAATACTGTGAGAATTTATGTCTCTATTAAACGGTCAAAATTGGGTACGGGTCGAAAAATGATGGAATTTCCTATTGCATTTGAAGGTAATCGAATCGCTGTATCGTTTCAAAAATCCTACGAAGTTTAGGTCAAATTTTCCTACTGTTCTTTAAACCTTGATCATCGTGTTTCCTTTACGATACCCCAGTAGAAGCCACAGCAGGTCTAACAGAGAACCGCATGGCGAAAAACTCTTTCCGCTTTCGAGTGCCCTTCCGTGTGCGGCGGCTATAGACTCCGGCGACAAAGCAACTCCGGGACCGTGTCACGCGTCGCACCGTTGTGATGTGGCTGATGCTTGGCTAGATGGCATGGAAAGACAGGCATGCATATGGATAGATCCGCCTTTGGGAACGCTGGACTGAGAAGCTCATGGTGTGGGCTAGGTGACTAGGTAGGTATCATAAACGATGTCATCGAATAGAAGCGACATCCGAACCCGGGATGTGACTGGCGGAGGTGGTGTGTTCGAACTTCCCTTCTCAACTGCCATTGACACTGTTTCTGCGTTAGTACGATTATGGTCCGTGCCAGTCCAATCGGGCTTTCGTCCTGACGTGATTCGAGGGCGAACGTTTAGAAAACGGAAGTGAACTTATTGCTCCCGCCATGGCCGTGCAGTCGTAAATTGGAATAATTTCATTTTTATTATGTTGGCTGGAACTGGATGCTGTTTAAGGGAAATGTTGTGTGTGGAGCTCATAGATGGATTATGACAGTATGGGAATTATTGGTTTAGTGCTACGAGATTTTCTTCAAGGGGGATTAAACTTAATTTTTAAGTGCATAATTTTGATCCTCTAACATTTCGTTGAAAATCGCACATAGGTGTATGGTATGTCCTGCATGAACTGATGTCGATGATCGATAAAATCTACCACAGGCAAGAAATAAATGTAAGTAAGTGTACTAGAGCAGCTACCATGAGAAGCATAGGCTGCAGCTAGAATCTGGACGCAGAATGTATTTTATAGCATTGTCCCTAGTGATAAAATTGTTGGTGGAATTATTCAACCGCAATTTGTTTTTAAAGAGCTCTTCTTGCACTGCTGAAAGTTTCATCATGATAATTTAAATAAGTCAAGCCCAATGAAAACCAAATAAATAAAATTAAAAAGGCCACGGCACGACGAGACGTCAACGGCAAGTTTATGTTTATTTTTGTCGACAAATTCGCCCGGAAGCTGATGATCTGGCAGAAGATCTGCACATGTGACCTCAAAAACATAGATTTTCGCCACAAAGTAGACACTGGACTTGAAGAAAAAACGCAATCTATTGCTTAGGTGGTGCCGGTGGTGTAGTGGTAAGCATGACTGCTTCCTCACACCATACTTTCTGTTCCCAGTAAAGGTCGTTGGGATTTTTCTAAGGAAATCTTTGATCACGTCTTACTTCGGAAGGAAAGTAAAGCCGTTGGTCCCGGCCCATGTGTTGATGGGTGCGATATGTACCCAGGTGTGGAAGCCGCCTCCCTGGCCATTCGATTATCGTCAATGGCTGGCAATCGATGTCAGTGAGTGATTGAAGGCCGGCGGACAGATATTGACAGATAATGCATGGGCTAACTGTCAAAAAACCTGAAAACGTATCTATTGTGCCGGCCTTGACACCGACGTTAAATAAAAGAATCAAGAAGAAGAATATTTTACAGTACATATATTGAATCAAACAAAGACCCTGCTAAGCTTTGGCCGGAGTTGGCATGCTGTCACTACTGCTGGATGGTATTTTATAAAAAGTACGGCGGAAGTTGAAGTTTAGTTTATAAAAAGTATAAAGCGGAAGTTGAAGTAAACTGGGAAGGTGGCTCGGAATGCTGTAGAGATGGCTACACACTTAAATTTTTTCGCCGAGATTCCAACAGCCAAGTAGTTCTGCAATTTATTTTGCTGAGATTCAGTAAAACAATTGCCGAGACTCAGCTAGCAAATAACATTTTACTGAGATATCAGCTAACAAACAGATATTTTGCAGAGATATCAGCAAAATTTACTGCCGAAGTAATCGGCTGTTGGAGATTTTACCGAGCTAGATTAAGTGTGTACCAGTGGACGCTAAGGCATGCTAAGGTTGACCAGAAGAGAGAGCAAACAATTTTTTTTTTATTTCAATAAAAGTTCGTTTTTTGTTTTATTAACCCAATGAAATTATGATCTATCATGTTTTTAAGAAAATGCAACAAAAAAGCTACTTAACATTTTTGTAACATCAAACCAATCTAGAGATAAATCTGATTTCTTGCATCCGGATTCTAACTGAACCATGTTTATTGTGTCCAAAAAATGTATTTTTTTTTTGTCATTGAAGTTTTTAACAGTTTTTTTTTTAAACATTGTTGACGAAAATTTGTTATTTTTTTTCGAAAATCCAATCCAGTTTCCGAACACTTTGTCTCAGGCGTCATATCGATTAAATGAGCCGTTTTCGTGCTATGATTCATTGAACAATTTTGCATGGGCCATGGGCCAAAATGAAGCGTTAGTCAAAATGACCTAATTCTATCACAAACTTGTTTCATTGACCCTAGCAAAAAATTATGCGAAGTTTCATGGAATTCTTAGAGGTAAAATTTTAAATATGTTTATTTTTTTTGCTATTTGGCCTGGAACTGCTCAGGTGGGGCAAAAGTTTGACCTTAGAAAAAACTATAACCTAAAATTAAAATATCTCAAAACTCCAAGCAATTAGTTTCAAACTAATTACATCGGATCCCTCATTCATAGTTAATAACTTTTTCTTAAAAAAAAACTTTGATTAATGTTTAGTACATTCGTAGCTAGAATATTTTTTTTCGAAAGAACGTGGCAAACTTAATGATAGTATTTGAGAAGTTTTACCTCTAAAAATCTTTAAATGTCCCATGTTGGTGTGAAGGACATAAAGAAACCACATGTATGTGCCCAGATATTGATTTTTGTCACATTCTACTCCATTTATGATTGTTTTAGATGGACCGGGGACCAACGGCTTTACTCCCATTCCCAAGGAATTCGTGATCAGAGATTTGATGCCTCAGAAAATCCTGAAGGCACCGACTGGGATTGAGCCCAGGCCCTTTGGTGTGAGAAGCAGACACGCTTACCAGTACAGCACTGGCACCGCTGCTCCGCTGACTTGAACTTTTGTTGCTTCCTGATGACATTTTAAAAGTCTGATCTTTCAAAATCATCTTCAAAACAAACGCAATCATGCCGTGAATAGAATTACCCCTTCACCATTATTTTTTTTACATTTTGGACCTTCTTCAAAATTGTCCTTTGCTTGCTTTCTACTTTCTGTATACAATTTTCACACTGCCACACTATAGATTTTCACGTCCAGTTGTATTGGTGTCATATGTGAGAGCGTGTTAGTGAAAATCAGAGGAAAATACATAACAAATCGCTGTCAAACTAATTTTGACAGAGCTAATTTCGTCAATTTTTTTGGTTAGCCGAAGGAAAATAATAAACGATTTTACATGGTGATACAACCGCTAGTGCGCGTGCGTTAAACGTCACTAATCTCCTTTTCGTTACTATCAATTGTATACTTTCATCTCCTCATCTATCGTATAAAATGTTCACTTTATGTCTGATATTGACGTAAAGCATCTCAAACTATGAAAGAATTTTATATTTTGTACACTAATATCTCAGGATTAAGTGTATCCATGTTAAGGGGATCGAATTACCCCTAAGTTTCCAACTTAATATCAAACTGAACAAAAGATCAAAAGAAATAGCACCAATTCAATGATTATAATTGATTCTACTTATTCAAAGCATTGAGCTGTGAAAATTTGATGTGTTTTGGATGAATATCGAAAAATTTACTAACAATTTTCATGCCGGCTTAAAAAAATCTAAGGGAGTAAAAACATAAGAACTGGTCTCAAAAATAAAAATGTTAAATGTGCCGTGAATTGGTCACTATCGGAACATGAAGGCTACCGATTTCTTCTCGGGTGCACAAACGGATAGTTGTAATTGTTATTTGTGACAGTCAGTTTATTGAATATGGTAAACGGAGCACGAAACACTTATCTTCTGGTCAGGTATGCTTTTCTTTACTTTTTAGAACTAGAGCCTACAAATGACTTAAGACTAATGGATCATGTTTAAGAGAGTATTAAGTGGTTTTATAGTCTCCCGAGACTGTCTATTTTGGCGGGAGACCCGATTTAGTGCCTAACATTATTAAAATGGCCCTTATATATATGCAATTTATTATGGAATCTCATTTGTTTCTAGAAAAATTGAGGACTGCATGAACTACGCTCTAGACAGTAGAGTTTCCCTAATCAGGTAAAGAATCTTCTGCTTAGTGGCACGAACAATAAATGATACATAAACTGACGTAAATGTCAGTATAATACTACCTTCCATCTAGACGAAACGTTTTGGCAACTTACCCGAAAAAAAATCCCTTGTGGGTTTCGAGAAACTATGGAATGATCAAGTTTCTCCAAGAATCAAGTGTGTCGCTGGTCCAAATGAGCAATAGCAGTATTCAAAAGGATACAAATAAATAGCGCTTTATTAAAACTGCCCAATGTTATTGCAGATTCCACCACTCATGCACAATATTATACTGATTAGTCTTGAATACCAATCATCACCAATCATTCTAGAAAATTTCATGCACATCCGGAAAAGTTACAGCTCTTTTAACTGTTTTCGAGTAAATTAATAACAAGGTGTTTGTTATAGGGTAAAGTACTACTTCGGCATAAGCGCCAATTTTTGTCATATCGAGCAGAAACATAAAAAATATCAATTGTTTCGATGTGAACGAATTAATCATTGATACGATAGTTTAGTTTATAAACAAAAAAAAAATATACATTTCTTTTTTTTTAATCTTAAAATACAGGGATACTACATGCTTTATTTGTTGACTCTTTAGGTTTAGTTAAGCTTTATTCATGTCGGATGGATTTAAAAATAAATAAATATATAAATAAATAAATTACATAGTTAATATCGTGGACCCCCGTTAATTTGAACGATACTTCATTCTTTTTAACAGGGTTCATTTTTAATTTAAGCTTCTAGTAACCCTATGAGCATCAGAAAAACGTGTTTCTGGCAGTCTCATTTACTGTTTTGTTTCCATTTTTTGTTCCATTTCACAATGTTTCTTTTCGTTTTACCTTATTTCACGAGTTAAATTACGTTTGGGCTATTTTTAGTTTGCATTGCGTCCATGTTGGTGGGGCTCAAATTAAAAAGTGTTCAGATTAAAAACGGTCATATTACCGGGGTCAACGGCAGTGCGCAAAAGAGTCAGGTTCAATGAGTCATTTTCATAAGAATATAAACAGCCATTCGCCTCCTCATTCACTGCCTCGTGATAGCGTAGAGGTAACTCTAAGACCAGAAGGTCCCGAAGAAACGTGTTCAACTTTTTTGCTCAGCTCTGATACTTATTATCTTCGGTCCCAAGCTAATCGATGCACCCCTCGAAACATAGAAAAATCCACGAACCCCTCATTTTATCTGTCAAACTTTCATAGCGAATCAAAACAAACATAGTGTAGTATTAAAATTTCAACTAGAATGGGGTACGCTTATGGATGTACTTGGGACCAATAGGCTAGTCAAGTACACTGAAAAAGTTTTCACTTAGTTTCTATTAGGACCGCACATAATATTTTTCCAATAACATAAATAATTATTTTTATCTGGATATCACATAGCATAAGAAATTCTATATGAGAATTCATTTAGATTTCATTGGATCGTATCGTTGGAACTTTATGTTCATGTGATTTAGTGGTGCCATTTCCAATTATGGGATCACATCAAAGTGATGTGAAATTCACATTCACATTTTAAGAGTGTAGTGAGCCAATTTAAAATCGTTTGTTTCCAGCGGTTGGTGATAGTCTAGAATCAAGGTGACTACATATAGGCGTTCTAATGTGTCAAATTCATGATTCAACCATGTTGGATTTTTGTATGGGACAGCGACTCAAGTTTGTTTACAATTTGCTCTAAAACCGCAGTTTTTTCGCCCACGCGATTTCCTCGCTTGTGACAAAACTGTATCACCATGTATATACCCACCATGGTCTGAATGATTGGGAAGTAAACGAGTCACTGACAGCAGAGCACTCAACCAGTAGCTCAGTTAGCACGTTTATTCTTCCGTGATGGTACCTAATCCTTGGTTTTAATGACTGAGCGTACATTTTCTTTGGAAAAATACCTAAATTACATGCTGTGTGAGCAAAGGCAACCAGTGTGAGTCACTTATTTGTGAGTGACTGAATATTTCTGTTGGTTCTTTCAATGACTGGTTTTTTATCGTTTGGTACCTACGGTCAGAATCAGGGTGCCTTCAACTTATTTTGGCTAAAAAAATGTTTTGTAAAATTATTTAATAATAAAATGTTAGGATGAAATTTTGCTTGCCTGCTTTGTTGCATTACACGGTTGAGGATATAGCTTGTTCGGTATCGAGAAAAAACGTAGCAAAAAAAAAACCCCTTTAAAACACTTGTATCATCTTTGGCGTTACTTCGTGAAGCAGCTTGTCAAAAATTTGGTCGTTTTCTTCTTACCGGCCTGAGTAAGCTAAATTGCAAAGGCAGTTTGTCACGAAAGAAGGGAAAAGAATATATTATTTTTGCTTTTAATTTCTGATAGCTAGTCATTTTGTCATTTTGAGATATTTTTGATTTCCTGGTCAGGATATAGCAATGAATTGAATAGAGCAGTGCCCAAGTAATAATTCTGCAATCATTTGGCATCCACTCTGATTAATGATGGTTTTATAATGGAACTGAATAATCCATTTAGTTTAAATACAGCATTTCACAGTGTAAAACGTTCCTGCTTAGTAGTTCACCTTCTCGCTGTTTTAAAACCCTTTAACAGTCTGGCGAGAAGTCAAAAACTGTCTTGTTTTAAAATTAAATTTAAAGTAGTTCTCAATCCCATCATAAAACTGTTCTATAAATCAATCATAAACTTCATTAGCAATTTTTTAGTAATGTCTTGATAAAATACTCTATAAACCTGTTCTATCATTATAAAAACAATCATAAAACCATAAGGTTTTAAATGAGAGTAAAAGGTATATATTGTTGCCTTTTAGGCTTTTAAAAGTATATCATAAAATCTTCTCTGTTTACAAATTGAACTTTAAGGATGGATCCTCATAGTGATTAAAAACCAAATTTATGACAGCGATGCTAACGACCGAAGGGAAGTCGATTTTAGTAAAATTTCAGTAAATTCAGCACGTCCGGCGGAACGGGTACCATCAACGACTGAGTATCTGGTGGAGAAGAGTGAAGTGAGCGTGGTCCTCAAATTCATAAAACATTGTCAAAACAGTCTGAAAACAGACCAGCCTTCTCCAGACCTTGCGAATAGATTAAGATCGGAATAACTTGCGTCAGTACCGACAGCAAACCACTGAAACTGTTAGTTAGCGGACACTAGTTGGTTTCCGATCCATAGCTGCGATTTTATTCGGCGAAAGGGTCATCACTTGGGAAAAAAAAAACATTCAACTGTACATTCCTGCATCGTTTGATGGTGCACTTCCAGCACCATCCGGAAGAAGGGGATCTTTTCGGGAATGATCGAGGTTACAGCTGTGCGAAATGCGAAATTTTGTGATCACTTTCTGAGTAACTGCTTCCAAGCCATGGGTAGATAATCTCCCGGAAGAACGCTGAATCGCACAGCGTAACTATCGAAAGATAAACAAACTTTGACATTTAACATTTTGTAGGCAATTGCCGCCATAAATCTGACGGGTTAGGATCAAGTAAAATGGCTTTAGATAAATACAATTCAGTCTACAAGTTTTCTTCATAAAAGCCATATCAAAACCTTATGAAATTGTTAAGGATTTCTTGAAAGCAAAATAACTTTTTCACAAATGGCCCATGAAAATCAACTTTTATGCCTCCGCCATATTACAATTATTTTGTTTGGTTTTTACAATCTTCGATTTTCAATCTATATTTCCTTGGATATAACTTAATTTTAGTTAATTTAGCAATGAGAAAATATTTAGAATGCAAAAATCATGTGAAACAAAAATCTCGGCTAAGCTTAATGATCGATCTGAAGAATATATTTTTTTTCTTAATGTAAAATAATTAGTAACATCGATGTTTTCCGTGGGCGGACTCAAGTTTTTGATGTTTTCACGTACATTTCACATCAAATTTTATATGGCACCTAAAACTAGCCCACTTCATGAGAACTATTTTATAATTTTGTTTATCGTACAACCATTTTGCAGTAAATCAATCTTGAAGAGCTTCGAAAATATACCCTTCAGAACATTCTCCAGGGTGGGCCAACTAGACAGATTCTAGCATCAATGAGGTTTTGGTGGATGCATCAATGGCAAAGCAGTCTTGACCAGGGTTTTATGAATGTTGTTTTATAGTAGCTTTGTAGTATTTCATAAAACTAAAAATGTTACTTGGGTGCTTTCACACTCAGCCCAAGCAGTTAATAATATTGCGTCTGGTCCACTGTATGTATATTTTAGCTTTCTTTAGCTTATAATCTTGTTTTGGTTGGCCAATATTTTTTTTACAGCACTGTGTGTGTGAAGTGATGGTTCGATGCGCTCTCCAATCGGAGGATCTTATCGTAAAAGTAGATTTTCCCACTAGTCTACTAGAGATTTTTACGTCCGGTTGTATTGGTGCGATATGTGAGAGCGTGTTAGTGGAAATTATTATTATTATTATTATTATTATTATTATTATTATTTAATTTTATTCATCGGACTATTGTCTACATGAAACAACCTTAAAGCTAAAACAATTCAAGTGTTTCTAATCCGTGCCAAAAAGCGAGATGAAGATTCCCCAAATTCGAATAATTCTTCGACAGCCGTAAACGTACGCATCATAGTTGTTAGTGGTTCGTTGTAACCGAACGCCGTTCGATGGTACCGCGGTTGGAGAAGGGTACCACTTCGTAATGTTCTCGGTGGTACTCGGTTATCCAACAGCGAGAGAAGCCTCGAGCAGTCGACCTCACCATTCAATAGCTTGGCAACAAAAACTGCTTGCTGATTTTTCCGTCGGCATTCCAGAGTATCCAAGCTCAGCAGATTGCAGCGATCAGAATACGGCGGGAGATTTTGCGGATCACGCCATGGTAGATTACGTAATGCTATCCTGCTAAACTTGCGCTGAACACTTTCGATCCTCAAGCTCCAAGTCAACTGATGAGGAAACCAGACCAAGGAGGCATTTTCCAGGATTGGTCGCACAGGCAGTGTGGGTCAATGAAGTCCTTCGATATTTTCGACACAAAACCTAGCTGGCGATTTGCCTTTGTGATCAGAGCAGAGCGGTGGAGGTTGAACGTCAACTTATGGTCCAGTAGAACACCAAGATCGCTGAATTGGTCGGTTCTTTGAAGAACCACACCGTTGATGGCATAGTCAAAAACAATCGGCTGCCTGATGCGGTAATACGACATTACCATACATTTAGGAATGCTGAGGGTAAGCTTATTCCGACGACACCAATCAACGAACAGATCCAATACCGATTGAAGACGAATGCAATCCTCAGCAGTCCGCACCACGAAGTACAGCTTTAGGTCATCGGCATACGCAAGCTTACAGCCATCTCCAAGTAGAAGAAGTGCGTCGTTGATGTACAACACAAACAGCAACGGGCCAAGATTGCTACCCTGTGGTACACCTGACGAGTTCGTGAAATACGAGGAAGTACTGGAATCGAGTTTCACTCGCAGAGACCTGTCAGTCAAGTAGGAGCACAACCACGAAGTCAAACGGTCCGACGCACCGAGTTTGGATAGCTTTGCCAACATAATGTCATGGTTGCTCGTATCAAACGCTGCTTTTAGATCAGTGTAGATGACGTCTATTTGTGCCCCATTTTCCAGTTGCTCAAAACATGTCGTGGTAAAATCTAGAAGATTTGTGGTAACCGATCGTCCAGGCATGAAGCCATGTTGGTCACTAGAGATATAGCATTTGGTGTGCTCAAGAATGAAACCACTCACAATTATATCAAACAGTTTTGATGCTGCAGAGAGATTAGTAATTCCTCTGTAGTTTTTAACGTCACGTTTATCTCCTTTCTTGTGTTCCGGAACCATAAATGACTCTTTCCAGATTGCAGGAAATTTCGACTCTACAAAAGATTTGTTGAAGATTCTGCAAAGCGGTTCAACAAGCGCTTCAATTTTACGACAATACACTGCAGAAGGAAATACATAAAAAATACATAAAACCCGCTGTCAAACTCATTTGGACAGATCTAATTTTGTACATTTTTTAGGTTTACTAGAGGAAAATAAAAAGCAACTTTACACGACGATGCACCCGCTAGTGTGCGTGCGTTAAACGTCACTAATCTCTCTAGGTGGTGTGTGTTGTCAAGTGGCGTAGAGTGAGACAATAACACCCGGTGCGGATATGTTAGATGTCACTTCACGTTTCCGCCCCCTTTTCTGATTGTTATCAACTACAATTAAAATTTCAAACATGTTTTTGGGAGGAGCAGCAGGGAGTGACAAAAAGTGAAATAAAAATTTGTATCGGCCTAAATACTGTTTTTCAAATGGAATTCAAGCACTGTATTGTTTTCCCCCAACGTCAAGTGCTTGAAGACACATTTAACTGAGATCTGTGTAAAAATTACGTTTGCTTGATTTAATTCAACATAAAGTAATCCCAAGGTCAGCAAACTTACTCGATTAGAACTCTCATAGAACTCAATTTACCAAGATTCCACAAACAAAATCAAATGTATACATCCTAAAAACTAAGATTTAACAGGAACATTACATGGCAAAGTTCAATAGACAAAATAATGTTCATTAAAAAACTGATTAGCAACAAAATCAATCTAAAGCATGTCCTACACTCCTCCAGTGATTCTTATAGGACCAAAATCAACCCTGAAATCTAAAATTCAGATGTGGGTCAGAACCGGTGTCAAATAGACTGTTATAAAATATGCTGTTACCCATCGATACAATTCAAAACTATCTTATGAGACACAAGAACACAGATTTTGTCCCTCGTCAGTGCATATATTCCAGAATATTTATCCTCAATCAACCGAATTCTTTAATTTATTTGATTTTGATCAGCTTCAACTAACCGCATCGAATGGAAAAATCAAGGATCGAGCTGCTTTTTTCTCAGAAGGCTTACCGTATGAAATCTTTTCTCACAGTCACCCACTAACTGGCACTGTCGGAATGGATCCACCTTGTGAAGGCGGAAGGTGGAAGGCGGACGGTAACGAAAGAAAAACTGCGCCAATTTTTCTCGCCCACCCATTTGCTCTGCCCCATCGGAAATCCGCATTCATGCCAAAGCCAAGAACGACCAAAGATTTCTCTTCTTCCGGCAAAATTTATGGAGGATGAATTCGAGAGCGCTATGCTGACCCGGTAGAAGGTGTAGAAAGGCAAGAAAAAATACATCCTCCATCCAACGGGTCTGTACTTGAAAACAAAAAAGACCAACAAGCAGCAAAAGAGTGGGAAGCAAAAAAACATCCCAACATACGGGTGGATGGGGACTGAAAAAGGATCGAAAGTCTCCCTTGTTCTGCGAAAAGCTGCCACGTGCTGCTGCTATGGGGCTTCTGTGCCAGGAAAGAGAAGTGTTTGTCTGCTGCCATCATCACTGACGTTCGTTGTTTTCCCTTCCGCCACACGCCACCGCAAACCACCTCACTCCTGGGCTCTTCCTTCTTGTTGTAGCTGAGCTAAACCACATCAAACTTTAGGAAAGAACCCTGCGCCGGTCGGTCCTTTGTTTCTGTTTCCCTGCTTGGCCGGAGCGAACCGTTCCCATTCCATTCCATCCCATTCCCACCCACTCATCAACAGCTTAACAGGCTAAGATCACTCCGTCCGTAGCCGTCGTCGTTGTCGTCGTCGCCGTCAGTCCTTTCACAGCGTCTTTCTTCCTTTTGGCTGACAGTCGTCGAGTGCTGAACAGAACGGGTCCGTGTGCTACTTTGCCAGCCTTGCCAAATCCCGTCGTCGTTTCTCACTTCATCTGTCTCCGGCACACTCTGCCATGGCCATGGCAGAAAGGCAGCTCCCATCCAACCGACCGTACGACGGAATAGCAAGATAAGTTGCCACTGGTAAGAAGAAAACAAACCCAACTGAAAAGAAACCTTTAGCTGTGAACCGTACCGTCATCATCGTCGTCGTTGTCGGTCGGCAAGCTTTGGCCTGGGATTCTGTGTACACCAGGGCACGGGTTGCGGTAGGAATACCTGAAAAAGTGGCATTTCCGGACAGTGGGAAAAATCGTTAAAGTTGGAGGAGATTTTATCCAAAGAATTTTGGTAAATCTTGCTTGGAAACAGTAACAGCATCGGAAGGGAAGTAAAGCCGTTCATGAGTTGATGGGTCGATAGGTAGGGTCCAGGTGTGGGAGCTGCCTCGCTGGTTTCGATAGCATTGGTATTCAGTACGGAAAACAAGATCGACGGGAAAACAAATCAAAGAAAAAAAAATCAGTAACAGCAGAGATTTTCAAGATAATTATGAAAAGTGGCTGACATTAATAAAATCAACATCGAAAGAAAATCTTAAAACTTCTGAATCAGGGTTGTTTCCACTCCCTTACTATAAAAAAAATATTTTTCGGAATTATGATATCATTAGATATTATAATGACAATAAGTACCGTAAAACGGGGTATCTTTGATAATGCGGGTAACTTTGATAGGATAAAATTTAACTATTAAATTTACTCGCTGCGCTTTTTCTAAATTAGAAATATTGGTTCCATATTGTAGCTTAGGGTGTTTCCGTTGAAATCGTATATAATTTTTATATAGTTATAGTGCTACATATTTTTAAAACATAATAAAAAACAATTTTCATATTTTTCACCTGTTTGAAAAAGCACTCAAACCGTCACTTATGAAATGAATTTCCGATATAGCCATCACAAATTCAATGTTGTAATGTTATTGCCTATGGTGTTTTCTGAATATATACTCATTCAAAGTTTCATATTTAAAGATAATAATAATAAATTCGCTGATTGTGACGCACTGAAAGCTAAATCGACAGGTTTTATGTGTCAAATACATACTTTCCAACCTCTTATTGTCTCTGAAAAGTACAAAATATATCGAATGATTCCATAATTTCGAAAAACTTTTTTTATAGCGATACACCGTTCGAAAAATTTATGTAAATTACTGCGAGATATAGCGCACATAAAATTAACGCTAGATTTGGCATAAATTTACGCGATATTTCGTGTAAATGTAAGCGCAATATCGCATGATTTAGCAATATTGTTTGCAAGCTTGTAAACGATTTCACTGTTTATGCCAAGTATAGCTCAAAATTAAACGAAGGGGATTTTACGCGATAGTTAAAATTCAGAATTTTTTCCGTGTATGAGTACACAGAAAAAAAAAATTGAATTTTACCTATCGCGTAAAATCTCCCTTCGTTTAGTTTTGAGCTATACTTGGCATAAACAGTGAAATCGTTTACAAGCTTGCAAACAATATTGCTAATTTATGCGATATTACGCTTAAATTTACACGAAATATCGAGTAAATTTATGCCAAATATAGCGTTAATTTTATGTGCGCTATTATAATATCTCGCAGAAATTTACTTGACCCTGCTTCCGATTATAAGGGAAATTTTGGGCACATACTAACCTAAACACGTTTCGGAAGCAAGAGTACATTCAAAAGATTTTCGAATCTAAATAGATTAAAAGTTACACACTTAGAAAAAATCATGTAAATTTAGGTGCTCTGAGACTGACATATACGAGCGTCAATTTTGACATAAATTTGAGTCATAATAGACGCGAAATACAGCTCAATCAAATGTTATTTTCGTCGAACAACGAACTTATAAGTCTCGCAGCACTTAATTTTACACGACATGTTTGTTTACGTCTCATCTTTTATGTCAAAGACGGATTCCGTCACGTGTAAAATTAGTTATTTTGTAGTGTGTACGCTAAATTGCAACTCTCCTGACCGACGCATAGCTTGGTTTAAAGAGAGAGAATACACACTTAGTATAAAAATGGATTATACATCGTAATGCATTTTCTGCTTGTATTCAATCCTAAAGGGTGATACGGTCAAAATTTGGTCAAGGGAAAACGCGTGTAAATCGGTGAAATCGTTTATTTAAAAAATCAAATTAAATTTCTTTTTCAAGTTCAATTAGTATAAAATTCAGGAAAAATATTCAGTTAGGCTTCCGCTTTTCCAAATCCGAATTGCCGGGCCTTACGCTTGACCCCTGCCATCAGATTTTGTACAGCCACCTTGTCCACCTTCTTCGCCGCAGAAAGCCAGTTTGCCTTGAACTGCTGCTCGCCCTTAGCAGTTTTTTTGGTCTTCTTTAGGTTCCGCTTGACAATAGCCCAGTATTTCTCAATTGGGCGGAGCTCTGGCGTGTTGGGAGGGTTCTTGTCCTTGGGAACCACCTGCACGTTGTTGGCGGCGTACCACTCCATGGCCTTTTTACCGTAATGGCAAGATGCCAAATCCGGCCAAAACAGTACGGAGCAACCGTGTTTCTTCAGGAAAGGCAGCAGACGTTTATTCAAACACTCTTTCACGTAAATTTCTTGGTTGACAGTCCCGGAAGCTATGAAAATGCTGCTTTTCAAGCCACAGGTACAGATGGCTTGCCAAACCAGATATTTCTTTGCGAACTTTGACAGTTTCATGTGCTTGAAAACATCTGCTACCTTTCCCCTTCCTTTTGCCGTATAAAACTCCTGTCCCGGAAGCTGCTTGTAGTCGGCTTTGACGTAGGTTTCGTCGTCCATTACCACGCAGTCAAACTTCGTCAGCATCGTCGTGTACAGCCTCCGGGATCGCGCTTTGGCCGTCGTATTTTGTTTATCATCGCGATTTGGAGTCACTACCTTCTTGTAAGTCGATAGTCCGGCTCGTTTTTTGACTCGATGCACGGTTGTAGACGATACACCCAGCTTATTTGCGGCATCTCGGAGAGAGAGGTTAGGGTTTCGCTTGAAACTACCGGCAACTCTCTTTGTCGTCTCAGCGGCTTCCGGTTTTCGATTTCCCCCCGATCCAGACTTCCTGGCTGTCGACAAACGTTCCCCAAACACTTTAATTACATTTGTAACGGTTGATTTGGCAACTTTTAGCGATTTTGCCAACTTTGCGTGCGAGTAGCTCGGATTTTCGCGATGCGCGAGCAAAATTTTGATACGCTGCTCTTCTTGCTTGGACGGCATTTTGACAACTGAAGAGTGAATTCCAAAATCAAAATAGGAGCAACATTCTACACACACACACCTTCAAAATGAGGGGTGTTCAGGTTTTTTAAATGCAAAATTGAAAGAAATACGTCAAGTTGATATTGACCAAATTTTGACCGTATCACCCTTTAGTATTAACTTGGTTTGTTTATTTTTAGCTGTCATTAAGCTTTTATGATCATTTTGAGTGAATTGGAAAACAAAATATATAAGGATGCATTGAAAACTATTTATACTCTTTTTCATACATATATACAATACATTTGATTTTAATACCGCTGCCATCACCAGCTGAGTCAACAAACTTCTGGGCCACCATCCAGGAGATAAGAGGGGTTTTTTTCCTACAATAATGCCACTTCACTGAGTTTTCACTCGTTGGTAGAGAAGCAGCCTGAAACGGATATTAACTTCATATCGTTTCGAATGACCTGGCAGAAGTTTCAGCTGAGCAGAATGGTGGTACGTTGCACATCGTATTTGTAACCTCTTCAATCGGGATGAAGCAACTAGCGAAGGGATTCTTCGTCTTACACGCCTGTGTCCAACACGTAAAGTCGAACCGTTGATGGATGGATTTCTGAACCGCTTCTCCGTCATCGTCCCTGAAAGCACTGAAAGCAGAATTCTAAACGAGTGACAAACATCAACATTTCGATCCTTCCTGAGGCTCACTTATACCACCGGCGTAGTTTTTGGGTACATCCTCAATACATCCTCATACGGGAAATCATCGGGAAGGCCTGCTGAGATATGTAGAGCTCAACTAAATGCATATCTATAAAACGGAATATTTTTTTTGTTATTTGTTTTTTATTGCATTTCTAAGTTACTTACAACTGAGAGGTCTCTTATTCGACGATTTACTGTGGAAATACTCGGGAAAATAAGCCGAAAAATCCTTGTTCCACCTTCAAGTTATTTTTAATATCTTTTTGGAACTTATAGGGATTAGTAATGTTTTTGACGTTTACAGTCCACGTATTCAATCTTAGTATAAAAACGGCTGAATGTTTATGCAAAACACAGTTTATTCTGCGGTTATTTGGAAAAAAATATTAAATTTTAATCTAACTGTGTTACTATTATGTTTGAGTGTAGGGAGAAACCGTGTCGGAAGTGATAATCCGACAGAATCGTCCCGTTAGTGATTTCTGGTGAACTGCGAGTCCCGTGCTGCTGGTAGCAACACGCGACGGGCGAGTAGTAACCTACGTAATGGTGCTAGGGTTTAGTCTGGGTGATATGGAGATGGGTCACAAAATCGAACAGCTGTCAAATCGATCCAATTATATACTCATACTTAAAAAAAATTGCCGAAGTTGCGGTCTTCGTGCACTTGGTCTAAAGTAAAAGGCATATAAGTTGAAACGATAGATTAACAGTATGGTTGAAAAAAAAACAGTCCTATTGTTGCAATACGTTAGAGCGTACGAGCCTATTATTGTGAATGGAGATCTCCGTACACAAAAAAGGCTTCTAACGCTTTTAACGTACCGCGACAATATGACTGTTTCCCATACATATTATTTTTGAATAGCTTTTTGGCCACAAGAAGCTGGCGCCATGCTTTCAGTAGTGGTGAGTATAAAACGGACAGCTTAAATTATCCGTTTATGATTTTCGGAAAAGTGGTTCTATATAGTTTCTAATCTAAGTTTGGCAATAGTTGCGCAATAGTTTCGTTCCGATTCCCACATATTTTCCAATACAAACTTTAAAGCTCTCCCGCAAATCCAGATCGTAACCAAAATCGTTCAAATTAGGCACCGTTGTTGGGGACCTCAATACAAATATCAAACAAATAATATGCCTTAGAAGAACCGCTCATGTTAAAAAGAAGGGAAAATCTCCTAGAAATGATGCATGAAAAAAAAAACCAAGAGCAAACAAATCAAAAGAACAGAATCATTCGAAAGAACTGCTTATTTTATTAACACGCAAACCAAAAATTTATGACAATGAATATTAGTTCCGAAATAATGTAAAAATCGGTTTCGTTGCAGAAAACAACGAATAAAATCGTAAAACACACGAACGATGTCGTTGTATAAGCGAAATTTTTTTTTTTCAGTTACCTCATATTACCCGGAAATCATAATGAAATTATTAAGTCTATTTGGCTCAGTGTAGGAATTTTCTTTGGGCGGCTTATGAAAGATCATCGTCTTACACGAGGTAGCTGTTATACGCCTTTAGCATCTTCCACTATACAAGCACTGATAGACGAGTGGTCAAAGCATTTGTCTCATAAATGCCAACGTCCATGGTTCGATTCCAGTTTGTGTGCCCCGCTCCCTTCATTATTTTTGTCAACATTAGGTAGAGCATTCATAGTTTTACCTTGTTTTTTTTCCAGTGTTGGGAAAACATCAAAAAATGAAATCTCATTATTGCCCAAGATCACGATTGATTTCCGTAGACAAAAATTAACAAGCAAACAACTGCGGTTGGCATTGCAAGCTGTGATATCGCAGCTCAGAATATCAAGCTAACAAAAATCACCAGCTGTAAATTTCACCAAACTGTGGTGAGATTGAGTTTCATGATTTTTGCTTTACACCCGAACGCAACTGAAACTTTCATAACGGTGGGCTGCAATCGGTTCATGTCTGCCATCTGTGAAGAGAAAAAGGAGATAGCATTATTATACCTTCACTTTCTAAGAAAACGAGGTGCAACGGATTCATTTTAGCGTCGATTCAGCTCTCAATAGCCTTATCATTTTCAAGGATACTTTCTCGTACTGGCTGCGTTTGTATTAGATTAGATTAAGGCATAGATTATAAATAATTTCAAGAAAGATTCCTTATAATCCCAACAGCTCTTTCACAGAAATCCAATATAACGGAAACGGAAAAGTAGTATCAAGATGCTCTGGTGTGATTAGGTCATACGCTTAAAAGAGTTTACTTTACTCACTCGAAAAGCAAGGTAAAGTGGAGTAAACTCTTTTTATTTATGGAGCATCGATCTTGCTCAGAAAGTAGGATTTAAATATCGAAGTACAAAGAGACGAACCAACCAGGTGCAGAAAGTCTCTATAATAAAGCTTAACTAAAAAACTATCGAAATAGCCTTTCTTATCAAGCAGCATAATTTCAATACTACCCATCCATTAAAATAAAAAAAAATTTGTTTGATGTAGCTGTATTAGTTTTCATGATTTATTATGTTCTCGATGTCACCAATACCATCAAAGTGGTTAACAAATACAAGTTAGACGGTTGAATGACTGGCATTTCTGCTACACAGCAAAAAACAGTTGTTGAATATTACATCGAAACAGCTGCACATAGGTCAATCCGTTGGCTGTGTAGTATTACAATGAGCGATGTACTCGAGGGCCTTTGATGCAATACAAAAAACCGATGTAATTTTCGCGATGTAATGAATTTGACGTACACGAAGCGATGTACACAATTGGATGTAATGGCAAAACGATGTACACGGCCGTTCAATGTTACTCACTGGCTGACCAAAATTTTATAGCAATCTCTTTCTCTATCACAGAAATTTTACTCAGTTTTAGTAAAATTCCCGTTACAGATGAGAAACAGCAGTTTAACTGGGTGAAATTTCCGTGAGAAAAAATGAAATTGCAATACAATTTTACTCAGTTGCTGAGCAAGATTCAAAAGACAGGATGTTTTATTCATTTTATTCGATACATGGATACTGTGAGTGTGTAACAATCACCACTCATGTTCTAAAATTGCATGCATGCATACATTTTTTTTTTGTATGGGAAATCCGTTTCGAATGGAATGCAGACATGGAATGACATCAATAACATTGCACATCACACTTCAATGTTCTACGATATTCTACTTTATCGACTTCTACTTTAGCGATTCTAAAAATTAATCGAAAATATATAAACAAAAAGCTGCCAGAGCTGTTCTGATATATGAGATTGGTTGATATGGATCAAGTCACAGAATTGAACTCTCAGAACTCGGCGCAGGTGTATCACATGTTCGGTTGGAGACCTTTCTTCCTGATGAATGTGGGCGTCTTAGTGGAATACCTGTATAATGAGAGAGAGAAGGATTAGTATTTTCCATTTAACCTTTAACCTTTCTTGCCACGCAATTCCCAGAAAGAATGCTCGGGTTGGTTGGACCGTATGCGAACCTCCAAATAGGACTACACTGTAAAAGTAGTTTCCTGTGGAACATCTAGTGTCTCCGGGCAGTTGAGAAGCCAGCGGAGTGATTCTGATTGTAGTGAAACTTGTTACTGTTGGGACATAATATCCCTTGTTTGTCATTCAAAAAGTAGTTCAATTGTAAAACTTTTATTGTTCCTAAGTGTTTATTGTTTATTTATTTACATATTGAATATTATATACAACTATATTAAAGAATTCATAAATAAAAACCTAGTTAGGATTAAATTAATTGCATGCACACTTAAGAAACAAATTCAAATTGATAACCTAAGAACATCATTTGTTACACTACACTACACGAAAACCTATACCCTTGGTAAAAGCTGCTGCAGAGCTAAATGCATTACCACATAGACATTGAGTTGCCTAACGTCCAAAGTTTACAAGCAGCTCATGATCTCATGGTGTATATCCATGAAATCATGAATCAAATTCCTCATTTTGGAGATCGGATTTGTTCCCATTTATAGATAAAGCAATTTTTATCAAGCTTGCTTGCAATATTGCTTATTTAATGCGATAGTTCGTGTAAATTCACATAAATTATCAGTAACGCAAAACTTTCCGCTACAAATCATTGAAATTTACATGAATTTTCCAAACGATGCTATTACTCAATGAGTATCTAAAGTGGCCAAATTTTTGCCATCTTTATTCTTAATTCAAAAAATCTCTCATAGTGCTGCCAGCCCAGCAAGTCATACGATTAACGTGCCGAGGAGTGGATGGAAACTCCTTGAGGGCTTCCCCGGAACAGGAAAAAATATTGACGCGATGAAATGGCTTCGCCCGCGCGTGCTGACTTTTGCAGAGTAAGCAAGAAGCTCCTTCGGGGCAAAGGGAAGTGAAACCGGAACGAGCATGGTTGATGCTTCATCCTTTTATAACACCCGACGACTACGACGACGACGACCCAATGACTACTGCCTTGCGGTCTCCATCTCACCCTACATCACCTCCCAACTCCAGCGCACCGTTCGTTTTCACCGATTGAGTAGGGGAACTGGGTGTAATATGCGCCAGCATAGTAATCACAAACGAAGTGACAGACGACTTACTGGCGAAGAAATCAATTAAAATAATGTGGTTCGCTGTAATAGAATTTTCTTAGAAGCTTGTGCCATCATCCACCAGATGGAATAGTATTTTTGTTTTGGTTTTGCACGAAGTTGATTTTGTGTACAATGATTCTTTGACAGTGTGCAAAGAGTGTATATCATTTTGTCATTTTTTATGCATTCCAGTTTTGAGTAGAGTGAAAGAGATAGAACCAAAACATTCTAGTACATTTGGTGAAAATGCTAGTTCAATCCAGTAGTAGCAACAATCAATACGAAACTAACGATTTTAAATTGGCTCACCACTTTAGTAGCCTATTGGTCCCAAGCAAACGATTAACGTACCCTATTCTAGTTGAAATTCTATTACTACACTATGTTTGTTTTGATTCGCTATGAAAGTTTGACAGATAACATCAGGGGTGTGTGGATTCATGCAGAACATGCAAGGGTGAGTGAAATAGCTTGGGACTGCTTGGGACCGTTGTTCTGGTACTGAGTGAGCCAAAAATAATAATGATTTTCTTCAGGACCCAGTGGTCTTAGAGTTACCTCTATGGTAGTAGTGTCAACAATCAATACGAAACTAACGATTTTAAATTGGCTCACCACTTTAGTAGCCTATTGGTCCCAAGCAAACGATTAACGTACCCTATTCTAGTTGAAATTCTATTACTACACTATGTTTGTTTTGATTCGCTATGAAAGTTTGACAGATAACATCAGGGGTGTGTGGATTCATGCAGAACATGCAGGGGTGAGTGAAATAGCTTGGGACTGCTTGGGACCGTTGTTCTGGTACTGAGTGAGCCAAAAATAATAATGATTTTCTTCGGGACCCAGTGGTCTTAGAGTTACCTCTATGGTAGTGTTGCCATGTGGTACAATCCACTGGTAGTGGTGTTGCCATGTGGTACTCTGAAAAATTGCAATAGCAGGTTAGTCACCAAAGTTTTCGAGCCGCTCCGTCTGTCACTTCGTTTGTGATAGTAATATAACCATCGACCTGTATTTAATACTTTTAAAGCAATAAGGCCGGAACAAATTTCAAGTTTTTTTTGCACATTTGACAAGGACACAATTTTGCTTAGGTCATCTAACTTTCCTAAAAGTGTAGAAAGTTTTCCGAAGTTAACACTTCATTAGCTTAAATTCTCAAATGGAGTCCAACCCTTTCTTTCAATACCTTCCTTAGGGAGTCCAAACTTTTCTGGTGAGTGATTGAATTATATTTAATGTTAGTCTGAGATTTTTTGAAGTGATTTAACTAAATTTTTACGTAGATTCCACTCCCTTAAACCCCTTCCTCGTTCTTGTGAGATTCACATCCTTTGATAATTAGGCTGAGATTTTTAAGAATGGACCTTCGTGTGTTCATACCTGATGGTAGATTTTTTTAAGCAAGCAAAATTGTTGAGAAAACTGAGGACATCCACAAAAGTACGTATTTTTATATAAATTTGGGTTTCTTGATCAGCCATGTTGGATTTTGGCTCCGTCCTTTGAAAAACAGGCTTGGATGTTATAGAATAGACCTTTGTGTGTTCATACGTGATGGTAGATTTTTTTGAAGCCAGGTTGGATTTCGGTTCAATCGTTTGAAATTTGTGCTTGGATTTTATAGAATGGAACTTGCTAAATACCGGAAGGACGAACCTGGTTAATATTCACAAAAGAAGGTATTTTCATACAAAAATTGATTTTTCTGTTTTGCCGAGCTGAATTTTGGCTCCTATCTTTGAAAAGTAGGCTTGTATTTTATAGAATAGAAGTTGCTGAATCCATACGTGAGAGTTGAATTTCTTAAATTTTTGAGAATATCAAGTTTAAAATCACAAAAGTACGTATTTTCATAAAAACTTCGATTTTTTGTTCTGCCAAGTTGAATTCCTGCTCCGATCTTTGAAAATAGACGTGATGGTACATTTTTTGAAGCATGCACAATTTTTTAGAAAACTGGGTTTGAATTCTCAAAAGTACGTATTTTTATAGAATTTTGGGTTTCGTGTTCAGCCAAGTTCAATAAAAAAAACGTCTATTTTTTTCACGACGCATCAATTGAAATTTTTTTTACGTATAGTGATAGGACAAAGACTGGTGGTACTTTTGCCAGAAGGGTACTTGCTAGTGAGCACCCATCAGAATCAAAACAATTAACGGTAAAGCTGGAATTCCTAGTGGATAAAAAGTGATGATGGAGTCCTATTCATTTCGGATGTTGCTGATTAGCGGATCCTCCAGTTCATTCATAACAACTGAGGGGGTTATAAAGAAAGGGTTTCATTAATAATTTAGCTGCAAATAAATTCCTTGATTCGTGTGCCATTCTGGAGGCTAGATGAGAACCTCCTTTATCAAACAATATGGCAGAAATAGCACAAAATCTGTGTATAAAGCTGTGTCTATCAAAAAAGAAAGTCGAAGAAGAGAATCGAATCGAAAGTCACTTACACCCCTTTCATTCGAACCCCCTCAATTAGAACCTAGTTTATCAATAATGTGTGCAGGAAAGTGAGTACGTGTCAGCCAGCTTTCCATTGAAAATGCTTGCTTTATTGGAAATGAAATAGTTTTTCTTTACTACTATTTCCGATAGGTTTTACAGTGGATCTCAAATTATAATACTTTGTATCTTTCGTATGCTCTTTTTAATGATCATTCTTACTTTTTCGAAGATTTCCTTTTGTTCATCACTTAATTCCTTTGGCTCATAGTACCATCAGTTAAAACTGTATTTTGAGCTTTATCTCTATACATTCTTAGGTGTTTCTTAGAAGATTATCATGTTGGTGTACGCTGATTCAAAAAGGAAATGGTATTAACATTGAGCTGTCCATAGTTGGGCGTTGTTGAACATATGGTACTTGCACAACATTTCATGTGAGTACCAAAGTAACCATATAATCACAAAATAACTTTTAATGTAGGTTCAGAGTGAGAAAATGTCACTGAGATATGGTTAGTTGGGTATTCAGATGACTATTACTTTAAAAAACGAATCCTGGTTGTATCTCTTTTTCGTTTGCATGTAACACTGTTTGATATTACTAACCACACCGAGCTTTCATTCCGGGCGATGAACGAACCTGAAAAAGAAGAAGATGACCATGAACCCCTTCTCGCAACGAGTGTATTGTTGATGGACCTGCTCTACGATTCAAGATTGGTTTCTGTAATGATAAGTATCACGATCTTCATCGAAATGTAAGTATTATTGACAATAATCATAACAATCAACTCGTATATACATTGAAATACATATATAAAAGGGAAGGGACGGTCCGATTGAAGCGATTTGGACAGGGAGAATGGGAATGCCAACTCCCTGTTGATAACATTTCGTGGATAAAGGGCGGGCTCTTCTACACACTCATTGGGACATCTTCCTGTTTGGGGGCTTGTCTTTTTGACCAATTGGCTGATCAAGTTGCTGGAAGGAGATTCTTTATTGTTCCGTAGATGCGTGTAGGCGACTTTGCCTATCGATCTACCCAATACGTTTTTGGCACTTCATACAGCGACATGTTGAGGACAATCAGAGGTTATTAAGCTTGTTCAAGACAAACAGAGAAGAGATCCCACTGCTGTTGGACTTAGTTTCCTTGCTACAATGGGTGGTAAACCACTATCTCTCTATCTATTGTGTTCAGCCAAGTTGAATTTCGGCTCTTTCCTTTGAAAAATAGGCGTGGATTTTACAGAATTGCTGAATCCATCCGTATTTTCATAGAAATTTGGTTTTTCGGTTCTGCCAAATTGCATTTCGGCTCATATCTTTGAAAAATAGGCTTGTATATTTTAGAATGGCCCTTGCTGAATTCATACGTGAAGGTTGAACCGGGTTTGTAATTCGAAAATTATTTTTTTTTCTTCGAAATTTTATTTTCTTTTTCTGCTAAGTTGGATTTTGATACTGTCCTTTAAAAGTTATGCTTAGATTTTATAGAATTGACCTTGATGAATTCATATGTGATGATTATTTTTTTAAGCAGACACAATGCCAGGCTTAAATTGACAAAACTACGTATTTTTGTTGAAATTTGGTTTTTATGTTCAGCCAAGATAGATTTTGGCTCCTCCCTTTGAATATTAAGCTTGAATTTTGTTGAATAGATTTACTTGAATCCATAGTTACATTTTTTGAAGCACGCGCAATTGTTGAGAAAGCTGAGTTATATTTGGATAGGGAGAAACTATCGAAAACAGAACGTTTTTTTATAAGAACTGTTACGTTTGGAGTATTCTGCTTGATGGTTTATCCGGAATTTATCAATACCCAAAAATCCATTGCTTTGATCCTATTCATCTATATTATTACCAATGTTCTTCCTTGAAACGATACAAAAACTTATGCACGAAATGTCTTGTTGATAATCCGAGTATTACAAATAATAAAGTCAACATTTGTGGCATTAGCGTCAAAAATCACGGCTTCAAAGAAATATAAGGCTAAAGCGAAGGCTAAGAAAACATGTTAGCGTTTGAAATTTACGGTTTAGATGTAATGTAAAACGAATTTTAAATGTTTTATTTTTTTTTTATTTTTTTTTATACACCACCCCCCCCCCCTCCTTTGACTAGTGCGTGCATTGAGTGACAAAAGAAAAAGTTGTTATTTGTTCCGGCCTAATTTTTATGAAAATAACACCAAAATATAGATCAGTTGTTTTGATGAAAAACCATTTAATTTTGTTTGGTTTTTCTCTTTGGAATTTTGTTTCACGGTTATTTGTGTTGTTTTTATAAACTTATTGAATGTTTTATTCCGATTAATCTTCCTTGCTCCATTAGTCCCGCCGTCGGTCTATCTGTGTCTATCTCAAGCTCCCAGAGCCCAGAACCTTCTTCCTCGTGCGTGCGTTCTGTGTTTGATTCGTTATAAGTTATAAATTAACCACCGACATAGTTTTGCAGGTTCGTGTAATTTATAGCTTCTCGCAAATCCCATGTGTCCAGAAAAACGCAAAGTGTAGTGAATGTAGTAGGGGAAATGGATGTAATGTCGGCCTAAATGCCCCTAATTTGAGCCCATACATAAATTCAGCAATCGACTAAATTTTCAATAGCGATCAAAAATATCCATTAGTACCGACCCAATGACGCATTCATCTAGATAAAATTGATAAATAGCAGATTTTTAACGATGGACCCAATCTTAGATTCATAGGCCATTTCCCCTATCTATCGTTTGTAATATCTCGTTTATGTGGTTCAAATTATAGTAAACACACTGAAGTCTTTTTTATATCTTATTTTAAATATTCTTTTAAAGTTTCAC
This sequence comes from Ochlerotatus camptorhynchus, assembly GCF_037179485.1. NCBI lineage: Eukaryota > Metazoa > Arthropoda > Insecta > Diptera > Culicidae > Ochlerotatus > Ochlerotatus camptorhynchus. Next base: position 589,907 of record NW_027040529.1, on the reverse strand, counting down.
TAATGGAACCCTAAAAAAAGAGTTTTAGTTATAGAAAAAAAATGTATTGAAAAAAGTGCCCACTTCATTTTGGATCCAGAAAAGATAAATTGAGCACTTAATAAATAATAAGTCCTTCTTTGACCTTCAGGGCTTGATGCAGTTGCTTCGACATTCTTTTCACCATGTTCTTTAGGTGCTATGGATCTAGCTCTTCTCCAGGGCTTCAAACTAGTTTTTTTTTCATATTGGTATCACCAAATTTGTCAACCCTGGCATTGAGAATCGTCCACAAATACTCGATGGGGTCCGAGCTTTATGGAGGCGATTCCAGCGGTTTGATCTGACAAGACCGGAAGAAAGACTTGGTCTTCTTGGCAGTATGCTTCGGGTTGTTGTCCTGCTGAATTACGAACTTCTCTTCAAGGCCCGTCTGAATTAACGAAACCTCCAGATTATCCCGCAGGATGTTGATGTAGGAATCAGCCGTCATTATCCCGTAGATTTTCACGACGCTTTCCACGCCACCCTACGAAAAATACCCCCAGACCATCACATTTCGTCCTCCATGCTTCACCGTGCCTTGGATGTGGCGCTCCTGAAGCTCCTCACCAGATCTGCACCACACACGAACCCACCGCTTTCGGTTAAACTGTATTTCTGTGCTACGAGACGGCGACGAACAGTCCAAACGGAAACTGACAGCTGAAGGGTTTCCTGGATCTTACGGAAAGTTACCTTCTGTTTGGTCCGTTTAGCGCTTCCTGCCTCATGGCGGTGATCCACACCTGATTCGTACCTTTTTAGTTTCAGAAAAATTTTCCCAATCGCTGGCTTGCTGATACTGTACTTGCTACACACTTAGAAATGATTACCGACTTCGGTATTTTTTACCAAACTTTCAACAGCTGAATGTTCGGTAAAACGTTGACCCTCATTTCAAAAGCTGTTTCACTAAATTTTATCTTCAGAACACTGTCAGCTTTGTTTAAATAATTCAGTCTTGCCATTGTGGTGAAGTTTTCCTTGTTTCGAAGCCTTAAAAGTGATGAATTAAAATTCCTGATTTTTACCGAACAGCTGTTGGAAGGTCGGCATAAATTACCGAAGTCGGTAATCATTTCTTAGTGTGTAGCGACAGCCCGGTGCGATCACCGTTTTGTACATCACGAACCACGAATTTTCGGATACACAAGGGAATTGCAATCGAGGGGTTTTCCGATGGAAACTTATCGAAAATATATCAAATTTTGAAGTGGGCACTTTTAATTTTTTTAGGAAAAACATTCCGAATATGAGAGAAGTAAAGATTCGATTCACTCAGTCTATTGGTACTATTGCTGGACTGAGTAAAATTGTCGTCAATTTTCCTCATCTTCCGGCAGATTTTTGAGGTTTTCCACAGGAAACCATGAGGCAAATTTACTCATTGCTGAGTTCCTGCACTTTGGCGATTATGAGTGAACTAAACGCAAATTTGGGTCGTTCTCATTCGTCGTGTATATGCGATTGGATCGATTGGTAGTTGTTTTTCAAAACGTTACCAGAGGTTTTATAACGGTGCTGTTGGAACAAATAAAGGGAACCATAACGGAGCATTAGATTTGATCAAATTATTCGCAGTTCTATTTGTCCCAGCTGGGTGAGGGATAGAGGATGACACACCCATACATAATCAAATTTTGATTGATAAATCCCTGAAAAATTGCTGTTGGTCATATTGCCCCACCGGCGCGTTTTACGCCATTTCCCACTAGGTTTCCGACCGGGTAAAGGAATATAGGTAGATCGTGGCAAGGGAAAATAAAGGTTAAAGTATTTTTATGTCGAGCAGGGTTTGAGTTGATGATTCGGTTTTGATCTCCCCTTGCGAACGTTTCCCACATATCCTGATTCTACTCAAACACCGTACCGTACCAAGACGATGGACGGACGGACGGTCTCGATGGTGGTCCTTCGGCCCGGGGGTCACGTGGAGGATTTGCCAGTCGTTCGGTCAAATAACCACTCGGGTTGGGAGGAGAACTATACCGGAAGAGACAGAGACTGACTGCCTGCCGTCCATAGCTTAGTGGGACAGGGGTTGCTTGCCTTCTGGCGGTGAGTGGGAAAATCATGATAGCGAGCAGAGAATAAAACAGGAATGGGATACGTTTCGGGTACGGGCGAAGATAAAATTATTGTTGAAAGGACGGATACGGATGAATCTCGAGAGACCGAAAGAAAAACGGTTCGGGCCGAAGAACCTTTTGTTATATGTTTTCGTTTCTTGCTCTAATCTCACGCCCCTGCTGGACGTGGAAAAGTGGCCTGTACTGGGGATCCAGTAGGTAAGTAGAGGTGGAATGTAGGAAAAATATATATATTCCGATATCAGAAAGCTGGGTTGATAGTTGCTTCAATCTGTATGGATAATTGTTGCACCCAACCGACTAACTAATGAGTCAAATGGCAAGAATGTATGTTTGTATTTCTTATATCCTCTGCACATGATTCATAGAAGCAATCTAATGACAGCTCCAGAAAGCCACCTACCAAACTGGTAGGAGTTAGTAAGCCTGACAGAACTGATGATATTGATGTTGTATCTTACATTAATGTTTACATTACCTTCTGTCATACTTGTAACTGGAAAAGCAGTTCGTGAAGCATCTTGTAAAATTGTTTGTAATAAATTGACGTAGAGCGAGTGTATATTTACTGTAGACTAGCGATGCACCGAGCGTTTCGCTCCTAGTTTACTTGATTCTAATGGGCAGTGAAGCCAATATTCCAGTTTAAACTGGACTCTTCCAGTTTTGTTGGACTTATCAAATAGATAAAGTTTGAATTCTTCCAGTTTTTCGAGAATTTATCTGGTTTGAGCTAGTTTTTCACTAAAAAAAATACATATAGCAATTCCATACAAAAAAGTTAGAGTGGAGCCCAGAATTTCGTAAAAATTATCAGCATTTAATTAATAATCAGCATTTTTCCTATTCTTGTTTTAAATCGTATCTTTTTAACCTGGACCGATTTTTTCAATCATAAGGTCAAATGAATGATTATTAAACCGTTTTTTACGAAATATATGAATAAGGAATTTAATCGTGGTTTTACATAGATAAACTTTGATTACAATCGGATTTCATGATTTTCCTGGACATAGAGCACTGTTGCATGTTATATTTTTCTAGAAAATTTGAACTTTTGTTCAAATCATATTAAAAAATCGATGCATGGTTTTCGTTTCTGAGCTAAATTTTTTCAAAATTATTAAGTTTTGAATAATGGAGGCTCATAGCAGTTTAAACTTGAAAATGTTCAAAGTGACAGAATCCGAGCATTAAAAGAATTAAGTCTCAGACATTTGATTAATTTCAAGTTTGCAATTTTAACCACATTTCAAAGTTCGTTATTTAAAATATTTTTGCTTATTTGGATCTCTTTTTTGAAAATTAATAATCCTTGTGGTGCATTACCAAGCAATTCCTCTAAAAATGCTCCTGACAATTCACTTGGAGTTTTCCTCAGCATTTAGTTAGTATGCTCCTGAAATTTCTATGGAATAACCAAATTTCTTTGGAATTCTCATTTGATTTTCAAACAATTATTACTGGAATTCCGTTCGAATACTCGTCGGAATTCCATTGAAATTTTACCGAAGAGGCGACTCTATTTAACCCTTCGTTTCTCGCGCTGTTGTACTTTATACAACACACATGAGTTTTCCATTGCCATTTTGTTACTGAGTTATCAATCGATTTGAAACCAACGAGTAGGGTAGAGCGATACTTCGTCGTAATCGCCCATTTCCGTTCTATAAATCAGAAAAGATCAATAATATCAATGATTTCACCGTGCAGAAATCAATGATAGGTTTGTTCCGATGCGTTAGTTCATTAGCTACTACATAAACCCTGTTAGAGCGCATTGTATGAACATTTACGCTCATTGTTCTCAAAACAAAAGAAGCGCTCCTAGCCAATCCCCTTTTTCTATGTTTATTCGTAGGACGAAGAAACTCTAATGGCGTTTCAATGCGTTAGGACGGAATTGAAACTCGTAGAACGAATCTAGAATCAAGAAGCAGTGTTAGATTTTAGACAATATCTCAACAATTTGTGACTTTTTATCAAATCCAACGGTACATATGGAAAGGTGAATAAATTTACAAGTCATCTTTGACAGAAATATTCCATTTTTAGTTTAAACTCGTTCAGAAAAGAGAGGTAAAGCGCGGGTTGTGCTTAGTAAGACGGAAATTAGATCAAAAACCCTATTCCTCAAAAAACTTGTTTTGATCTATACAAGCTAAACTTTGATTACAGTAAACACCTAAAAAATGCGGATAATAGGGAAAATGTAAATGGAAACCGCGTAAACTGTGACCATACTACGTGGGATTTGACTTAATAGATTACAACATGGAATATATCGAGATCTTGACCAGACAGAAAGTTACTGTCTGCGACAAAGTTGTTCAGGAGATCATAGCCTTGTCGCTGGCGGACAGTAGTTCAGAATTTTCTCACTACGTAGCGCTAGTATACACGCGGAATTCTCATATAAAATATCTCGAGTTCCCTTCCAGATAGAAAGGTACTATCTTCGGCATAGTTGTTCAGGGGGTCATGGCTTTTCCGCAGGTGGACAGTAGTTTAGAGTTTTCTCACTTTTCGGTGCTACTATACATGTGAAACTCTTTCATATAAAATATCTCTAGATCCTGTCCAGATAGAAAGTAAATGTATTCGGCAAAGTTTTTCAGGAAGTAAAGATCTTTTTGTTGGGTTACAATAGTTCAGAATTTTCTCACTACGCGGTGCTAGTATATACGTGCCTTTCTCGTATATTCAATAGTTCGAGATCTTGATCAGCTAGAAAGTTTCTGTCTTCGGTAAAGATGTTTAGGGGGTCAAAGCCTTTTTGGCTTGTTAACAGTAGTTAAGAATTTTCTCACCACGTGACGTTAGTATACATGTACAGTTACTCTCTTGAACAAAGTTGTTCAGGAGGTTAAAGCCTAGAGTTTGTGAGAAAATTCTGAACTACTGTTCACCAGCCAAAAGACCTTGACGTCCTGAACAACTTTGTTGCAGACAGTAATTTTCTATCTGATCAGGATCTCGAGATATAGCATATGCGAGAAGTGTACATGCATACTAACGCCACGTGGTGAGAAAATTCTTAACTACTGTTTTCAAGCCAAAAAGGCTTGAAAGGAACAACTTTGTAGAAGACAGTAACTTTCTATCTGGTCAGGATATCGAAACAAGCCGCATGCAAGAATTTCACGTGTATTCTAGCGCTACGTAGTGAGAAAATTTTGAACTACTGTCCACTAGCGAAACCTATCTGATCAGATAATCGAGATATTTTACATGCGATAATTTCGCGTGTATACTATTGCCACGTAATGTGAAAATTCTGAACTATTGTGCACCAAGCACAGGAGGTTAAAGCCTAGAATTTGTGAGAAAATTCTGAACTACTGTTCACCAGCCAAAAGACCTTGACCTCAAGAACAACTTTTTCGAAAACAGTAATTTTCTACCTGTTCAGAATCTCGACCTTAGCATACGCGAGAATTGTACACGTTTACTAGCGCCTTGTGATGAGACAATTCTGGGCACTGACTACCAGCCCAAAAGTCTTGACCCCCTGAACATGTTTGCCGAAAACAGTAACTTTCTATCTGCTCCGGATCTCGAGCTATTGTAGATGCGAGAATTGCATGTGTATACTACCACCGAGTAGTGATAAAATTCTGAACTACTCCACCAACGAAAAGATCTTGACTTCTTGAAAAACTTTTCCAAAGACATTTACTCTCTATCTTGTCAGGATCTAGTGATGTATCACATGCGAGAACTTAACATGTATACGAGCACTACCTAGTGAGAAGATTCTGAACTACTGTTAACCAGCAAAAAGGCTATGATTTCCTGAACAGCTTTGCCTAAGACAGTAACTTTCTATCTGGTCAGGATCTCGAGATATTTTATATGAGAATTTCACGTGTATACTAGCTCCGCGTAGTAAGAAAATTATTTACTTCTGTCCACCAGCCAAAAATACTTGACCCCCTGAACAAGTTTGCCGAAGACAGTAACTTTCTATCTGCTCAGGATCTCGAGCTATTGAATATGCGAAATTGCACGTTTATACTAGCGCCACGTAGTGAGAATTTTCTGAACTACTCCACCAACGAAAAGATCTTGACTTCCTGAAAAACTTTGCCGAAGACAGTAACTTTTTATATGGTAAGGATCTAGAGATATTTATATATGCGAGAATTTTACATGTATACTAGCGCCGTGAAGTGAGAAAACTCTGAACTACTGTCCACCAACGAAAAGGCCTTGTCCTTTTGAACAACTTTGCCGCAGACAGTAACTTTCTATCTGGTCAGGATCTCGAGATTTTCTATGTTGTAACCAATTAAGTCAAATCCCACGTAGTACGGACACCGTTTACGCGGTTTCGATTCACATTTTCTCTATTATCCGAATTTTTTGGTGGTTAACTGTAAAAGTTTAGCTTTTTTAGTTAAAAACAAGTTTTTTAATAGTTGAAGATGCTAATTTCAAATAACAGACTGTAGTGGTAATTTTTATACGATAGATGGAGTAGATGAAAGCATAGAGTTGATAGTTCCGTTAGAGTACGGCAGTGTGAAGATTGTATATAGATATTAGACAAGCGAGCTAGGACAACTTTTTAGGAAGGTACAAATCGGTTTTTTCATCTCTCTTTACCAAACTCCCCCTTTGGAGAGGGATGGTGAGAATTTTAGGGCCATTTTTAATATACCTTATTACGATGATTTTCCTTTTAATTCTACTACTATTGCATCACTGTCACTTTCACTAAATCACTTTCATTATTCTTTCACTATCACTTTAAAAAACACTATAATAGATACCTTGCAAACTTCTTCAATGTCAAGTCATAGAAGTTTGCAAGTAGTAAACGAAATACGTATCTGTTATAGTTTGTTTTTAAAAGTGATAGTGAAAGTGAATTAGTTAATGTGAATTAGTGAAAGTGAATTAGTGAAAGTGAACTAGTAAAAGTGAATTAGTGAAAGTGAATTAGTGAAAGCGAAAGTGATACAATAGTAGTACCGTACGCGTGATAATGTTTGCTTATTGAGCAATGTCAAAATTAAAAAAAATTCTCAAACATTTAGTTTTCGAGTTTTTTTTATTTATTCAAAGGGGGATGTTTCTCAGAGTCTTAAACTATGTTAATCATCGATCGAGTTTCCACTTGCTGCAATTACGGCCTCCACACGCTTCCGGAATGCACGGAACGCAGGTTCTAAATGTAGTCTGGATCCATTTCTCTCCAGGTACGGGTCAATGTTTGTCTGAGGCTTGCTGTACTCGGGTAGCGTTTAGAACATGCCTTGGCCTTCATGACGCGCCATATTGAGTAATCCAGCGGATTAAGATCGGGGCTGGATGGCGGCTACATATCCTTTGCAGCGATAACCCTCGGAACCCGAGCTGACCTCGGACGACCTGTGGCCACCTTCGCGGATAGTTGTCCTTTCTTTTCTCGGTCTAAACCCCTTTTGACGGTCCACCGGGACACTCCCACAGCTATTGAAATGTCTTTTTGCGGCATTTGCGCGTAGGACAAATCACGAATACGCTGCCACTTCGTCATGGTGCAACTGTCAAACTAAGTAAATCATTTTCTTTTATACACAGCCTACTACGGTATGAGCTATTGGTTACGTGCATGCAAAAAACCAAGGCATTGTATGCACAGGTGAAATAGGAACCTTATTTGTACGATGGTGCAAACATTATCACGCATACGGTAGAATTAAAAGGAGAAACAACGTAATAAGGTATTCTTTTATTGTACTAAAACGCTCATCAATCAATTAAGACCATTTTTAATGTTTGTAAAAGTTTACAAGATTTAAAATCAAATAGCTTTCTTTGGTATGAATTTAACTCACAGAATACTGGTATTATGAGCAAACTGCTTTATTTATTTATCTCCTATCCGTACCCTCATCAACTCGATCATAAGTTGTATGATGTTATATGAGGGACTCGGCTGCCTTAGACAGCTGTTTCTACGTACTGAGCAGAAAATCGTAGGATAAAACCCATACCTCAGCATATTAAGAAGTTTTATAGTCACACTACATGTTTATCGTGTTTTATGAAATTCGTCGCCGTCGTCGTCGGTGTCGGGTTTTAATGGTTAAAATTACAACTCGACCATAGTGATGTGTTCTGATATGAGGGGCTCGGTGGCCTTGGGGCGACCGTTTTTTCTTACTAAGCAGAACATCTTGAGTTTAATCTCAGGTCCTTTCACATTAAAAATTTGTTAGTCGCTTCGCTTCTAAACTTGATCACATCAATTTAATTCAGCGTACCGTTTGACCCATTCCTTTATTGATGTGCATTCGGACGTGGGAAATAACATTGCGGCGTTTCCCTAGGCGCGGTCGTTCATTTCAACATTCAAAGGCCGCGTGGGAAATCGTGTAGGAAAATCGAAATGCATGGTGTTTCAAATTAAAGGAATCCTACAATAATTGGGTGTCGTCTGAACTAAAAAGCAGTTAATCCTTTCTGTTTTGTTGATTGATTGGAAATGATCTCGTATGTATAATGTTTTGCATGGAAAACCAACTTTTAACCGCTTAAAAACCGTTGCAACTTGACCCTCTGTTGAATGGCATTCGGTAGATGGGATGAGGTTGCGTCATAACCTGCGCAATGACAGCGTTAGCGGAACGGCAGCCGCAGTGGAAAAACCCTATCTGAGGAAGCCTACTTGTCGGATTGAAAATTATTTAGAAGCAAATCGACTTTGGTTAGCCATCTTGATGTCATTTGTGACAACTTTCAAACTTGCCGTTCCGCTTCGGCCCACATTGTGTTTGGGCCTTTAGCCCGCAGGAAACAATCGTGAACGTAATTGCTTTCAGAGCGACGTGAATATCCTGACCAAAAGATATGTTCCCTTCTTTGTCACTTGAGACTTCAACACCCACCATAGTAACTGGAATTGCACTAAGACCAATCATAATGGAACTGTGCTGGATCGTAAAGTAACAACTGGCGTTTTTCATTCATTTCCCTTAAAATTTCACCTTCATTATGACAGGTCGGGGTGTCCATTTTTTTTTTTTTGTTTTTTCCTTGATTTGTTTCCGTCGTTTTTCACGCTGAGCACCAATGCTACCGACGCCAGGGAGGCAGCTCCCAACCCTGGACCCTACATATCGACCCATCTACTCATGAACCGGGGACCAACGGCTTACTTTATGGCGTGATCAGAGATGTTATGCCTCAGAACATCCCGGCGGCGCCGACTGGGATTGAACCCAGGCCTGCTGGGGTGAGAGGTAATCATGCTCACCACTACACCACCGGCAACGCTATCCATTTACTTTTGATTTGGTATTGTCGAACAATCTGGTTGCTATGATGAGACCTTATGTGATTTCCGAGTTGTCTTCGGACCATTTCTTGGGGGTCTTCAGCATCGAAACGAATGAACCGTTTGTGGAAGTAAGGCTTGAATACGGATGCTATGATAATGTCGATTCCATGATCATGCTAACGAATTAATTGACTTCACTTCTCCTCTGACCACCCAGTTGGCTATGGACAGACTATCGAATTTTTCAACGAAATTTTACTCTCCGCCGCATCAACTTCTCTCTAATCTAATATAATCTAGCACTAACACAGCCAGTTCTTGAAAGCATCATGGAAAATGATATATATATATACCTACATCATTTGTGTTGTCTGTTTGATATATGTTTCACATCGAAGATGCGTCACATATATCAAAATGGCCAGGCCTACTGTGCAACATTTAAGGGGCAAGATGATTCAGAAAACATCGGGCCTGTTAAAACCGAAGATTTAAACACGATGCTTCAGAATCCAATAAATGGTTGAAACGTGGACAAATTCGTTCCGATTTTGGTAATTATATGATTGGTTGGTCGTTGGAAGCATCAAAGCTAGAAAGGTTAAGTGATGCTCCTTCTGACGGTTGTCCTAGCCTTTTATGACTTATGGCTATAGTGCCATTACTCGCTTTCTGAAAAGAGAAGAGGGAATGGAAAAGGAGAAGGACAAAGGGAAAAGGATTATGTGAAATCTATGAACATAAACAATATTTTTGATTTAAATAAACAATATAGAAATGCATAACGACGCGGTGGTCACTACCCGAGTCTTGTCACTATTATCAAGTCATTTTTTTTTCTTTGGTTTGTTTTTTCCGTCGATCTTGTTTTCCGTGCTGAGCACCAATGCTACCGACGTGCCAGGAAGGCAGCTCCCACACCTGGACCCTACCTATCGACCCATCAACTCATGAACCGGGGACCAACGGCTTTACTTCCCATCCGAAGGAAGGCGTGATCAGAGATGTTATGCCTCAGAACATCCCGGCGGCGCCGACTGAGATTGAACCCAGGCCTGCTGGGGTGAGAGGTTATCACGCTTACCACTACACCACCGGCGCCGTTAACGATTGAAAGATAAAAATTTACAAAATGGAACGAACTCACCAAGTTACGCCAATTGAACCTGAAGACTGCCTGACATGTGTTGATGTAGAAGTCCAAATTGTAGACGAACCTTGACGAAGATCAACATGAACTAGTCCGGTTTATGGTAGTTGCGCGGAATGTCTTCCTTCGATTTGTGATAAACAAATGTTCGGATGTATGTAGTCGATTTTTGATGTGCATTGGCGAGCCATTTCGTGGCCAATAGTCAGGTTCAATGCTGCGACTCAACGAATGATGGAACTAATGATGGAACGATTGATGGGACGCCTCGTGGAGGTTCTACTTGGATTCGGAACAGCTTCTCAGCGGCAAATAAAAGGGACCAAAAATGAGCAAAGAGCTGTGAAAAATTCAAACCAACCATTGAATATTGATGTGGACCTCGTAGCTGCAGCCCCCGAAAAATTTGTGTTCAAGCTCGTGAAAATGTGTTTCCGGATATTCCTGAAGTTGCTGTTTCGCTTCTGCCTCAGCTTCCGTCAAATAAATTCGTAACTGAGCCTGAAAACTACCGACTAATCAGCCTACTATCGAGCTATTAGTATGGGTCATTCTAAGTAGCGTCAATGAACATCTCGACAGTTCAAAGAATATTATCCCTAACTTTAAGTTTCTTGAGAGGAGGGGTGGTTGATTCCTAATCCCTAATCTTCAGCAAATTTGCTTCAAATAAATTGTTTTGCAACTACGTTGAACATTGTGCTGGTTTATTTAAAATAACTAGAAAGTTGATATATAGAACTCTCAAACCATATGAATCTCACTAACTTCAATCACATCAAAATATTGGTTACAACAAATTTTTAATTCTTTTAACTTTATTAAGGAGAAAAAAACTGTCCCGAAGACATTATTTACCTAAAATTATTGGTTTAGTCAAAAGCAATGTTTTCCTCCTATAGAATACTTTGGAACTACTGTGCCACACATAAGCATTAAAATAGCCTTTTTCAAGAAAATTTATCAATTGCTGCCACAAGACAATCACCGATGGCAGCAATTGTATGCTCCATAATAAGTTGTAACGTTCATTTTCATTTCACCAGAGGAAACGAAAATTGCAATTTTAGAACAATCTAATCATATGCTGGTATACTGGAAACATAAGCACCACATCACATCGAATATTACATTTTTCCTTCGACCACGCATTCATTGTAGTCTCTACGGACTCGTCACTACCGTCCAGAATGGTCTTACCATCTGCAAAAATGTAAATACTGTGAGTAGGTACCTACTGCATCTCTATCCATCGTGAGCGTCCAATTTAAATGAGCATTCCGTTACGAGCCATGGTCTGTTCCAGTGGTATCAGCGTCAGCAAATGGGACGATGGGCTATTTGCAACATTTGCGCTTCCATGCGCCAGGATACATCGCATCGTTCCCGTAGTGAACATCATATCGCATCCCATTTGGAAACAATATTCTAGCTATTTGACCCCCCATAATTAACTAAACGCTTACATTTAACCATCACCCGCACTCATTCATCCGTTGTCATCGTCGTTGCGAAGCAGAACCAAAGCGTAACGAGGGCTCCGACGACAACGGAAAACGTCCTGTGTGAGTCAGGAAAGCTGTCCCGCTACAGCCAGTAGGAAGATGATTTGATACCGAGTCGCAGGAAGGCACAACGGCAAAACTCTGTGACAACCCACACATGACGCCCACCCACGACTGAGGAATCTGCCGTCTTTGTATGCGCATTGTGGAACATTTGCCACCACAGCAGCCAGCTGGAAAAATGATCACAGTTACTCTTCACGTATTCCGGGTGTCGTCGGTCGTCGTTTGAAACCATATATAATGCTGGAAACAAGGAATCAATCCTGCCTAAAGCACAAGTGACGCACGAAAAAATATGGTCATACTATTTTGGATCTGTAAATAATTGTGGGATTCTCAACAACACACTTAGAAAAATTAATGTAAATTAAGGTACTCTGAGACTGACATATACGAACGTCAATTTTAACATAAAATTGAGTCATAATGAAAGTCATAGTGAAAGTCAGCTCAATCAAACGTAATTTCGAACTTTTCAGTCTCGAAGCACTTAATTTTACATGACATGTTTGTTTACGTCTCATCTTTTATGTCAAATATGGATTCCGTCACGTGTATGATTAGGTATTTCTAAGTGTGCATAAGAAAAAAGAGGCCAGCTTATTTCACAAATCTCACCATTATCATTACCAAGTGCAAAATTCTGAATCGAATTAATTTTTTGATGCTAGGAATATGTGTGAACCTTTTGCATTATAGCAACATAAATTTGGCTGCCAGTGTACGTTTCATCCAGATACGACATCATGAAAAGTTTACATCAGGTATATTCAACGTTTCAGATGGGGGGATATTAAATTTATGATTCTTTATAACACTCTGAACACAGTGGTTAAAAAACTTTACACCGACTACGAAGCCTCCGGAAAACGTGTAACGGCAAGTTTGCAATGACATAGCTTAACAATTTCTTGATGAATTACATAAATCTTGGTACCACTGGAGTTCCTAGGGTCTGTCTGCAGATTTTTTTTTTCGTACGATAGGACCCTATTTTTACGTTGTGGGATAAATTGAAAGAGACCGATTTATTGGCCATCCTGCCATGGCGGCGGCATTAAACTATATATATTTATTGTTTGTTTTTTCATACAAGAACAGCACATTACAGTAGATACATAATAAAAGTGACAATAGGTCGTATGAATAAAAGCGATTACTTTACTTTTCCCGTAAGAAAAGCACTGGAAAGTAAAGTAAACTCTTTTTATTCATACGGCCTAATTATAGATGCACAATTGGTGACACCTATGAACTGCAGTAAGAAAACAATACTCAAAATTAAGTTAAAAAAAACTCAACGTTGGATTCTATCATTTTAAGGTCCGCCGTTGAGTGAATCAGAAAAGCGGCGTTGGTTAAAATTTACTCATCTATTGAGTAATAATAAATGAACTCAAATATAAGTTTATTTTTATTGAGGTTGCACTTATGCGCCTTCAACCATTCCATTTCCACAAGCGTTGATAAACGAGCGGTCAACACACGGGCCCCGTAATCTCAACGTCTATGGTTCGGTTCCAGTCTGCTCCGTTTTATAATTTTTTTGTCAACTTGGTCAACGTGGATTCATGATCAGGATTACTCAAAATTGAGTTTTCTTCTTTAACTTAATTTTACCTAGACCCACGGAAGCCACGTGATGAGTGAAAGGAACTCAATTTTGGGTACTTTTTTCTTACCATGTGGTTTAATAACTGTTGCCGCAAGTCTACCAATTTACCACAGGGGTGGTGAATCTGGTAACCCGGTCGCTGAAGGCGACGCGTCCAACAGAAACGTCACCCGCTGTCACCGATGATCAACCGAGCTCAGGACGGTCGAGCTGTCAAACGAAAACCCTGCACGACCTCGGATGACTACGGCGTTTTAGTGGAGTGATATTTGTATTTAATTAGTTGAATTTCCTATAAACCTTAAATCTATTTTTCCGTGGATTAAAGTTATATACATATTGCTAACCATTAAAGCACTAAATTGTAAGTTACTTGTCCTAAATCTACCATTTCTGTTCTAATTAATCCTATTAATTGTAGCTTTGAAGCTGATAAAAATATAGCTCTCGAAAATTAGTGCAAGGGGGTTTTATTACGGCAACAATTCTTCAAAGAATTTACCTTGAACGATGCCGAACCCCCCGGATCCTCCACGTATGCCTGCAGATAAAGAGGTTAGTTGTGTGGCGTGCAGCAAGTCCGATTTGCCGGCCAACTTCGTGCAATGCGACACCTGTGATTGCTGGTGGCATTTCGCATGTGCCGACGTCGATTCATCGATTAGCGAACGGGCATGGATATGCACCAAGTGCGAAGCTGCCCCCAGCGTGTCGGCAAGAAGCAGCAAATCCAACAAAAGCGGATCGACTGTCGCTCACGAGCTCGAACGACTGAAGCGACAGCAAGACCTCGAGCGGCAACAGGCGGATTTGAAGCTGCAGATGAAATTTTTAAAGCAGCAACAAAAACTGCTGGATAAGGCCAGAGCGGCCGAGGAGACCCGGAGTCAGAAGAGCCAAGTAAGTAGTCAGGCACATAATCGGCGAGTGCGTCGATGGGTAGAGGAGTCGTCCCGTGACGGTACGGAAGAAGGCGCGGTGGGCGGAAATCCAGCACCAGCTGCCTCGCCAATCGATCACGGCGTTCAACCACAAGGCTCCAACACCGGTGACCCGAATCAAACCCAGGGGAGAGCGAAATCTCGCGATCGGTCGCAGTCGCGTAACGAAGTGGCTGAATTGCGAGCACAGTTGGAGCAATGCATGAAGCGGATGGAAGAAGCTTTCCGTCAGCAGCCAGCGAACACGGTACCGCAAGCGCCACCGCTGTGGGTACCCGAACCGAGAAGGATGACACGTGATGAACACCGGGATACAGGTGCTATTCCTAAAACGTATCCTAACCCGGAACAAGCAGGTAAGCGTCAGGCCCCTCTTCACGCTCAAAATAAAGGCAATCCTGGTTTATTTGACATAAGTCCTCCCACAACCAACCAAAACAACCACCCATTTCCTCAGTTTGTGCCACCGCAAAGTACAAACCCACTCTCAAACATTAACGATCGCCTTCCTTACATGAATGGGTCCAACCGTCAAGTTTTCCCCCTACGAAATCCCCTTAGAAATCCCCCCGTGAATGTGCAATTGGGTCCCACGTCGCAGCAGCTTGTAGCCCGTCAGTCCTTAGCTAGGGATCTTCCTACGTTCACCGGGGACCCAGCCGAATGGCCTATATTTATCTCCAGCTACAACTACACGACCGAAGCTTGCGGCTATACGGATGGCGAAAACATGATCCGGCTACAACGTTGCCTGAAGGGCAGTGCGCTCGAGAGTGTCAGGAGCAGACTTGTGATACCTTCCACCGTTCCACAGGTCATCGAGGCACTGCAGATGCGCTACGGACGTCCGGAACTCCTGATCAACGCTCTGCTCCAGAAAGTTCGATCGATTCCAGCACCAAGATCGGATCGATTAGAGGGGCTCATCCATTATGGGACCGCTATACAGGCACTGTGCGATCACATCGAGGCGGCGAACGAACTCAGTCACCTGTCTAATCCTACACTTCTGCAGGAACTGGTAGCTAAACTGCCAGCGGACCAGAAGATGATGTGGGCTGGGTATAGACGATGTTTTGCGGGCATCGTAGACCTGAGAACGTTCTGTGCTTACATGCAGCAAGTCGTCGAGGATGCTACGAGTGTACTTTCGTTCGAGTCGGACGGGAACAGATGTCACGGAAGAGAGCAGGGAAAGGAAAAAGCAAAGCGGAAGGGATTCGTCAACCAACACGCGTCCACCGTCGAAGGGTCGTTGGAAGCAGCTGTACAGAAGCCGGTTGACAAGATCGAATGCGTGAACTGTAGTAAATTTGGACATCGTATTCGAGATTGTGGGGAGTTCAAAGCTCTCAGTATCGACAATCGTTGGCGGAAAATTCGTTCGTTGGGCGTCTGCCAAAACTGCCTGTTTAGGCATGGCAGGCGGTCATGCCGAGTCATTACACGCTGCGGCATCGACGGGTGTCAGTATAGGCACCATCCTCTCCTACATTCAACGCAAAGGTCATCGAGTGCTGTCACGCAGGTAGCGGATAATCATACTCATCGTCTGCTTACTTCGAGTGTTCTCTTCAGTATAGTTCCCGTGACTCTCTATGGGAATAGCGGCCAGGTAAATACCTTTGCCTTTCTAGATGAAGGGTCCTCATTGACGTTGATCGAAGGGGAGCTAGTGAACCAGCTTGGGATAACCGGAAGACCACAACCTCTCTGCCTGCGATGGACGGCAAACACCTCCCGTACGGAGAAATCTTCACAGAGTGTTTCCATTTCGATCTCTGGTGAAGGTAAGGAACGGAAGTTCACTATCGTTGGAGCGCGAACGGTCGAATGCTTGAATCTACCGACACAAAGCTTCCATTTGGAGAATGCAGCGGAGCGCTTCAAACATTTGAAGCATCTACCATTGAAGAGCTACCAGGATGCTACTCCTAGGATTCTGATAGGGCTCGATAATCTGCGGTTGGCCCTACCACTGAAGGTCAGAGAAGGAGATGGATCCGGACCTGTTGCAGCCAAAACCAGGCTTGGCTGGTGCGTTTACGGCCAGCAGCAGCAGCTGGAGCAGGAATCGTACAGTTTTCACGTGTGCGAGTGTACGAAAAACGAAGAGCTCCATGAAACGGTAAAGCAATTCTTCGCCGTAGACGAAGTAGGAGCGGCCAACCCCATTCTCTCGGCCGAGGATCAACGAGCGCAGGAGCTACTGGAGCAAACGACCCGGCGAGTTGGAGACAGATACGAAACCGGACTGCTGTGGCGGAAGGATCACGTCGAGTTACCGGAAAGCTATCCTATGGCGCTGAGCCGAATGAAATGTTTGGAGC
Organism: Ochlerotatus camptorhynchus; assembly: GCF_037179485.1. NCBI lineage: Eukaryota > Metazoa > Arthropoda > Insecta > Diptera > Culicidae > Ochlerotatus > Ochlerotatus camptorhynchus. Next base: position 572,922 of record NW_027040529.1, on the reverse strand, counting down.
GTCGTATGGAGCGAGATTCAACACTGAAACAGAAAATACAGCAGCAAGTTCGGGATTACGTGATCAAGGGCTACGCACACGTTGCGTCGGATGCAGAACTGGAGAGAGCTGACCCAAGAAGGGTGTGGTACCTTCCGTTGGGAGCAGTAACGAACCCGAAGAAGCCCGAAAAGGTGCGCATTATCTGGGACGCTGCTGCCAAGGTGGACGGGTTGTCGTTGAACAGCCATCTGTTGAAGGGACCCGACCAGTTGACCTTTCTTCCTGCTGTTCTATTCCGCTTCCGGCAGTTCCACATTGCGGTTAGCGCAGACATCGCAGAGATGTTCCATCAGATTTTGATGATAGCACGCGATAAGCAGTCATTAAGATTCCTATTTCGCTTCGATCCCACACTGCCTCCCATAGTCTACGTTATGGACGTAGCTACATTCGGAGCAACCTGCTCACCGGCTTCAGCGCAGTTCGTAAAGAACTTAAACGCCAAGGAGCACTCGCAGCAGTATCCTCGTGCTGCTCAACGGATAGTAGACAACCACTACGTTGACGACTATCTCGACAGCTTCGGGGATGTAGAAGAAGCCAAGCAGATTGCTGCAGAAGTGCGCTTAGTTCATCGCAACGGTGGCTTCGTTCTGAGGAACTGGAATGCCAACAGCGATGCAGTGCTGGAGTTCCTGGGAGAGCCAGGGATCGATAGAAACAAGAATATCAACCTGGTTGACAAGGAGCACACTGAGAGGGTTCTCGGAATGCTGTGGATGCCCGCAACCGACGAACTATGCTTCTCAACGCAGATGAACGAGGAAGTGCGCACGCTTATCGAGACTTCCACTCGGCCTACAAAACGGCAAGTACTGCGCTGTGTGATGACGTTGTTCGACCCGCTAGGATTACTGGCGACGGTCCTCATTCACGGAAAGGTTCTAATTCAGGAGCTATGGCGGACCGGAATCAACTGGGATGAGAATATCAAGGACGCTGAGCTGAATCGCTGGCGGGAATGGGTGCAAATGATCCAGTTTATTTCAACGGTTCGTATCCCGAGATGCTACTTCGAAGCAGCGACGAGTTCCACCTATGAGAATGCACAGCTGCACGTTTTCGTTGGCGCAAGCCCTGCGGCGTATTGCTGCGTCGTGTATCTACGCGTGATGGATTCTGAGGGTAACGGACAGTGTTCTTTAGTGGCAGCAAAGGCGAAGGTGGCTCCTCTGAAGCCAATGTCCATTCCCAGGCTTGAGCTACAAGGGTGCGTACTTGGAACACGGATGTTGAAATTTGTTCAGGAAAACCACACCATCCCGATCACGAAGCGCTATCTGTGGACGGACAACACTACGGCGCTTTCTTGGATCAGGTCGGATCCACGCAACTACCGCCCCTTCGTTGCCCACAGAGTAGGAGAAATTCTGGAGACTACCAGCGTAGATGAATGGAGATACGTTCCATCGTTGTCCAACCCGGCTGACGAGGGGACTAAGTGGGGCAAAGGACCGTATTTCAGCACCGATAGCCGCTGGTTTGCTGGACCACAGTTCCTGAGGTACCCGGAAGACGACTGGCCAACTCCACCAGAGTTATCTTCCATCGAGACTGAGGAGATACGTCGTGTTCTTTTCCAGTTTCCGTATGAGCCAGTCATTCAGTTTGAAAGGTTCCCGAAGTGGGAGAGGCTACATCGCACGGTAGCTTATGTGCTACGTTTCATGAACAACATCAACGGAAAGCGGCGCAAAATGTGTGGCGAATTGCAACAAGAGGAGCTCCAGGCAGCGGAAGCGGTGATCATGAAGCAGGTGCAGTGGCAAGTGTTTCCGGACGAGATGACAATTCTCACGAAGAACAAGTCTGCTGCGGAAGGTGAAGCACAACCGATCCCGAAAAGCAGTTCGCTGTATCAACTAGTACCGGCGTTGGACGAAGACGGAGTAATGCGACAGAGCGGACGCATCGGAGCAGCAAAACATGCATCGTACAATCTGCGGCATCCAGTGATTCTTCCCCGGAAGAGTGAAGTGACTACGCTCGTGGTGGATGAGTACCACCGGAAGTATAAACATGCCAACCCGGAAACTGTAGTCAATGAAATCCGTCAGCATTTTGAAATCCCTCGATTGCGAACAGTGGTGCGAAGGTGCAGCCGTGAGTGTAGGTACTGCATACTTCGCCGAGCGCGGCCGTACATCCCTCCGATGGCTCCACTTCCAGCGGCCCGTCTTGCAGCCTGCAGCCGTCCATTTAGTTTCGTCGGATTGGATTATTTCGGTCCGTTGTTGGTGAAGCAAGGAAGAGCGAGCGTGAAGAGGTGGATCGCACTTTTCACTTGTCTCACCGTGCGCGCGGTCCATCTGGAAGTTGTGCACAGCCTGACGACTTCATCATGCGTTTCCGCCGTCCGAAGGTTCATCGGCCGTCGCGGAGCACCAGTAGAATTCTACAGCGATAACGGGACCAATTTTCAAGGCGCCGAACGACTTCTGCGGGAACAAATTGAGCAGGGACTATCCGCCACCTTCACCAGCTCGAAGTGCAAATGGCTCTTCATTCCGCCAGGTGCTCCACACATGGGCGGTGCCTGGGAAAGGATGGTCCAGTCAGTGAAAGCCGCGATGGGTGAAGCTTACGGGGATGGGAAACTTGACGAGGAAGGACTTGGGACTTTGGTTGTGGAGGCTGAGAGCGTAGTCAATGCTAGGCCTTTGACGTATCTGCCGTTAGACTCGGAGGAATCTGAGGCACTAACACCGAACCATTTCTTGCTCGGGAGTTCGAGCGGTATCAAGGAACCGGGCCGGGACATTCGCTACCAGCAGCGGAACCTTCAGAAGACGTGGGTAGAGATACAACAGCAACTGGACATCTTCTGGAAACGGTGGCTTAAAGAATATCTGCCAGTTATTCGCCGGCAACCGAAGTGGTTCGAAGAAGCTGCGAGAGAGATCAAGGATGGTGACTTGGTTCTCATTACCGATGACGGCAGACGAAGCGAGTGGACCAGAGGACGTGTGGAGCAAGCTATTAGAGGACCTGATGGAAGAGTGCGTCAAGCTATCGTGCGGACTAAGGGAGGTAGTGTACGAAGACCGGTTACCAAGATCGCCTTGCTGGATGTTGGAGAAACCCGTGCAGTCTTGGTCGATGGCAAGATGCACCCGGCGGAGGATGTTGCCGCAAGTCTACCAATTTACCACAGGGGTGGTGAATCTGGTAACCCGGTCGCTGAAGGCGACGCGTCCAACAGAAACGTCACCCGCTGTCACCGATGATCAACCGAGCTCAGGACGGTCGAGCTGTCAAACGAAAACCCTGCACGACCTCGGATGACTACGGCGTTTTAGTGGAGTGATATTTGTATTTAATTAGTTGAATTTCCTATAAACCTTAAATCTATTTTTCCGTGGATTAAAGTTATATACATATTGCTAACCATTAAAGCACTAAATTGTAAGTTACTTGTCCTAAATCTACCATTTCTGTTCTAATTAATCCTATTAATTGTAGCTTTGAAGCTGATAAAAATATAGCTCTCGAAAATTAGTGCAAGGGGGTTTTATTACGGCAACAATAACTTTGTTATGCTTAGGGTAAAGACGGTAATCGTCACTTGCACGAATATACCGGCCCGTAAAAACCAACGGTATTAATTTAATTCGATGGCTTCTATAATAAGTATGCTGGTGATTACTATCGGCAATGTATGTATTCTTTAGAAAATGTGATGAAAAAACAAGTGACTCGCTTCTTGTTGGTAACTGAAGAAGAAGCAGTGCACTATTGTTTGTAGCAAACACGCAGTCTGGTGGATATCCAACGTAAGCACTTGTTCGATGAATAACCATCAGCTTCCAGCCAAATACTGAGCCGTTTACAGCAGTATCAGAGGATCAACTGGAGCCGAGCGGGATACTCTGCTAGATGGCTACTTTAAAACGGTTCGCACTATCTTGGTAACGGCACCATCACGCACGGTAGGACCCGATTTTCTACGTTGTGTGATAAATTAAAAGAGACCGATATATTGGCTGTCCTGCCATGGCGGAGGCATTAAACTATACGCAGAGAAAAAAATACCCTAAATTTAAGTTGTTTTTACTTATTTTTGGGTAATTTTGAGTTTTGTATCCCACTCTCACTTTTTGTTGTTGTCAAAAACGGAACGAGAGATTCGATTTTCTCATGACTATCGTTCAATAAGCTATGTGCTAGTGAGTATATGAGATATTCTCAAATTTGAGACAATTGAACTTAGTTTTAGGTAGAAAATACTCACGAATAAGTAATTATTTTTGCCGTAGTCAAAATTTGACTGTAATGTAAACTACTATAAGCGGTTTACTGAAAATTAGCTTATTGAACGGAACATGGGAAATGAGTGAAAAGAGCTTAATTTTGGTTAATTTTTCGGTTCCGTGTATATATTTATTGTTTATTTTTAGAACAGCACGTTACAGTAGATACATAATAAAAGTGACAATTATATTTGCACAAGCTCGTGCCAACATTTCAAAGGAGCGTAGAATTTGTAAACAATATCTTCAACCGTCGATTTCTCACGAATAAAATCTCACGCATGAAAATTAATGACACCAACAGGTAGAGGAATGTTTTCTCTACCAGTTAACATTGTTGATTTGGAGGAGTGAGCTTTTATTTGCGAGAAATCGACGGCTAAAGTCATTGTTTACTAAATCAATTACACCCCTTTCAAATGTTGGTACTGAAGTGGTGACATTTATGGGATGGTTTAATAACTATGTAACTAATAAAAGTCAAGTTTTCCTAACACAATGAAAAAAAAAATAAGTGAAGAGTCAAGCCTCGCGATTGCGGTATCTAATTTTTCTCCATAAAAACCGAATTACTTTTCAACATAAACAGGGTTGTCAGCGTTAACGCGTTCAATGGGAATTTGCATTGAAGACGTTAATGGACACTATGATACATGTACACAATGATAATACATGTAAATATTAGAAAATTGTTAACTGAAAAAACCTCACCAAATCAATCCATGATAGATGTCCCATGATGCGGATTCATAAACAATGAATTCAAACTGCACTACATTTGAATTCAATTGGACCAGAAATGGATAAAATAAAAACCATCAATTATTCCCACGCTTCTCGAAATTTTCTGGCTCCAAGCTACAGTAAACTTTATCAAACACGATCACGCTGGTGGAATCGAAACTTGAACACAAGATATTTTGACCAACAGGTTATTTCCACACATTATTCCTTCAGCCAATCCTAACAGTCACACAACAATTATGATTAATGTTTCTTCCATACCATTTTACCACTCCCGGACATTCTCTCTAATACGTCAAGTAACAAGTCCTAATATAGTACATTTGATCGCGATCACAGCCAGTGGTGGCACGAGTACTGGGTTTTAACATTTTTCCTTAACATTTGATATTTTTCGTAATGACCATAGTGAAGACACACACAAACAAACTGACAAGTGGGGAAAATTTCATGACATTTCTAAACTGTTTGCTGTAGGCGAAAAAACATTTTCACACAAAGAAGCATCCAAGAACAGCAAAAAATTTATGCCATGTAGAATTTTGCTGATTTCTGACTAACTACTGCATTAATTTGATGTTTATTACATGGAATTAAATTACAAGAATGAATACTAACCACTCATAAGCATAGATGTTAAAAAAAAAATCCTAAGCTCTATCTCCGCTGTTTACTAGAAATGTAAATTATACACGACCACCCGTGTGCTGGCTGTTTTGTTTTGCTCTGGACGATGGATTTGCAAAAAAATATACATTTGCCACCTCTGATCACAGCATCATTTTTTTCATAAACACACCACTCCTGTTGCAAGTTTGAGTTGAATTAGACTCAGGTACCAAGTTACTCCCATCGGCCGTGCAGACGCTGGTATTACCTTTTGTAACGTATAAGATCATCAGATTTTGCACATTGAGGATCAATACTAGTCCCAAGCATCATCTGTTACATCTCTGTGTAATTACAGGTGATCTGGCAATAACGATGTAGCAACCGTGGATGGTCAATCATGCTCATATTCATATTAATAGTAATTACAAATAAATACTTGTGCAAACAAATTTGATGATAATTTTGATGTAATGATGAAATTACAACCAGCTAATTTCCAAAATTTGGCGTGTCCCATGTCCTATCGACAGCAAATGCTTAAATACCCCCAGCGCAGCGTAGAGTGAGACAACGCCAAAAGGGTTCCTCCAACCACCAGCAAACGACAAGTTCAGTCGATCCTTTGCTAAACCAGCCGACCTTATGCCATAATACACGACTAATGATACGAACTCAGAGAGTGAGAGTTGATTTTACTCAGTTGTTGAGAATTTAAAAAAAAAAGGCAGGATATTCAGCACAGAGTGACCAGTTTTTTTTTTAATTTCCCATAATACTGAGTAAAACTTACTCTTTTTATGATTTAGTCTCATTGGTCGTGTACACGTATCCGCTACCGATGAAAATTTCCTCCTGTCATCATCATCGTCAACGCTCATCCTTGGTGCCCCACTGTGCCATCACCACCCATCCAACGCCTCCTGGCGGACGATATGCTGTGCTGCTGTTATTATTGATATTATTTTTTACCACCACAGCCATTCAAGTACCATCAACTTTCCAGCAGATTCAAGCTCCTCAGTTTTATCGTACCGTGTCGTCGACGTCAGGCGTGCATCCTCCATGGTTTAGCTGCGGAAAACGTGGGGCAAAGCACAAACAAGTATAGCCATAGAATACTTTGTCAAGTGCACCAGAAGCAAGCCAGCGAGAAAGAGCGAAAGAGCACACGAGTGCGGTAGGTGGTATACTGACTGTGTGTCTGATCTAAAGTTCCTCCCTCACTTTGCTCCGTCCGGACGATGATGACGACGCTGGCGATGGTGGCACCAATTCCATCATTTTCTGCACCGTACAAGCCGGATCAGAAGCTTCACCTCCACCAGCAATACCGACAACCAATGCGATGCTTGAAATGTCTGCATACGTTCGCTGAGCCATCGTTTGCCGCTCTTGGCTCGAGGAACATCAGCAGCAGCACTATATAAAACACTATGCTTGTGTGTCAGTTTCCTCGTGTGAATTTCATCCTCCAGTTAAGTCAGACCAGCTACTGGCACAGGCGTGCACTGGCATCAGCTCATTCCGGTTTAATTTAAAATTTGCAAATAACTCTAGCCGTCTGTTGAAAAACTCATTCTTACTCTTATCCAACATTCAAATTGCTTTGTTAACTTGACGAATCTTAGAGATTAACAATACAATATCTGAAATAAATCTATTATAATAATAATTTGAACGATTTGTATTGTATCCTACACGCGACCGTACACACCAGATAAACATTATCGTAAGCTTTAGCTAAATCGTAAATAAATAGTCACCTGTCTAAAGCTCGGTGCCCCTGTGCTCAATATCCAGCAACGCTGATGTAATTCAAACATCAGAACCGTCATCCAGTGCTCTCATCCTTCTTCTCTCGGATGAGTTCTCAAACAACCCAGAAGGCATAGAAACTAGCAGGCAGCAGTAGCAGCACGGGCAGCATCCATACACCATCCATTGCATTGAAGTATGATTGCACAGTTGCGCTAAGTCCTGTTCCATGCTTTTCCCTGTGTAGCGCTTCCGCACTTGCCGCACAACTCCAGCAGCATAATGTCTTCTTGAGTCCTATGGTGGCGCTGCGGTGGTAGATATTTAGCACAGTTCGCAGTCGCTGGCAGAAGAGCCTACAACAGCTCGGTAGCTTGGCTATGTCGCAACTAGAGTAGCACGGTAAGTACGACAGGCCGAAAGTTTGAAATTACCACTCCACTCTGATGCACACCGGTGACAACGAACCAACCGACCGTATGACATTTCAACGCCATCCCACCACCGGCGGCCGGGAATAAAAAAAAACAACTAGGACGACGGCGACGATGATGGTGATGATGATGCAAGTACGATGATCCAAGGCAGACGAGATTTGCAACAGTATGATTTCATCATTTGCACTCTAGCTCTAGCAACAAAGTGTCCTGCAGCTCAGAGCAGGAGTTTCTCGTATCGTTGCTGCTGCTGGTGCTGCTGCTGGTGCTGCTCCGACATGGGATCAAGGTCTTCCTGTTTTGCAACGAGCGAAGAGTGGACCGCGCTAACCGTCTCCCGTGCAAGTTTGTGGCATTATCTAATTTCGGACGTAGATCTGTGCCAGTTAGCGAAATGGAGAAACGACAACTACACCAATGAAAGGTTAAATTGAAGCATACATTATTTACAATGGTGTCCGACCATTTGGCCGAATGCCGTTTGCCCTAATGACGTTTGGCCGAACGCCATTTCATCGAATGCCGTTTGGCCGAATGGGTCGTTTGGCGGAATGCCATCTGGCTACTTGAAAAGGGATTTTGAATTTTCGAACACTCCTAGATTCGTGAGTACCGTAAAACAGGGTATCTTTGATAATCCGGGTAACTTTGATAGTATAATATAAAGATTAAATTTACTCGCTGCGCTTTTTTCTAAATTAGAAATATTGGTTCCATATTGTAGCTTAGGGTATTTCCGTTGATATCGTATATAGTTTTTAAATAGTATGTGTTACATATTTTACAAACAGATTAAAAAACTATTTTCGTATTTTTCGCCTGTTTGAAAAAGCACTCAAACCATCATTTATGAAATGTATTTCCGATATAGCCATCACAAATTCAATGTTGTATTCTTATTGCCTATGATATTTTCTGACTATGTATTCATTCAAAGTTTCATATTTAAAGAACTGAAAAGTTTGAGTTTCACGATTTATTTTTCTATATTCATCGAGCATTATCAAAGTAGCCCCAAATCAAAATTATGTTCGGTCACAAAACTTAAACAATAGTGCAAATGCTATAATTTCCGTTAAACAAATAACTAACGAATTAACTCCTGGATCCTCAGTACTTGTTTTAAAAATATAAAATTTAAAAAATATTCATTGCTGCAAAAAAAATTTAGAATGTACTTTAAAAATTATCAATGTTACCCCGTTTTACGGTACTTCAAAACTCTTGTTTCGCCGAAATTTTAAGTTACCAGCTTAGTAGAATTCTACGATCCGGGTCTTTTTATTTCTTTTGACTTTCCACAATTCTGGTTTTTTGAGATTATGAAGATGGGGAATTTTTCAAACTTATAACGAACCAGTATTGGCCATATTCCTATTTTGGCCACCTTTTGACGATATTTCACGTTGTTTACAATTTTGAGAAGTTCAGTTGCGTTAAGTTTGTTGGTACAAATCATATTCATCGGTGTTCATAAACATTTCGACCAAGAAATGCCAGAATATTGTAATTCAATCAGTGTTCTGAGGTGTGGCCAAAATAGGAACCTATGGTCAATACTGGTGCACTTCCCCTATTGCATAAAACAAACATTTTGTATTTTCGGTAGATTCAATATTATTTTAACCATGAGCTGTTGTTTTTAGTTATGTGATAGTTATGTTTTTTTTTAGTTCTTTGCAGTTTTGACATTCTAATTATATTTGGGCTTTTGGTACAGCAAATTCAGCTTGCTATCAAATAAAAAAAAAATAGATTTTAATATAGTTGAAGATGCTAATTTCAAATAACAGACTGTAGTGGTAATTTTTATACGATAGATGGAGTAGATGAAAGCATAGAGTTGATAGTTCCGTTAGAGTACGGCAGTGTGAAGATTTTATATAGATATTAGAAAAGCGAGCTAGGACAACTTTTAAGGAAGGTACAAATCGGTTTTTTCATCTCTCTTTACCAAACTCCCCCTTTGGAGGGGGATGGTGAGGGTTGTCCTAGCTCGCTTTTCCAATATCTATATACAATCTTCACACTGCCGTACTCTAACGGAACTATCAACTCTATGCTTTCATCTACTCCATCTATCGTATAAAAATTACCACTCTTCAACTATGTAAATCGTTGACTTCACGTAGAAGTAATACTAAAAACATATAGTCAAAGATTTTAATAATTTTAGGAGATTTTTCATTCATGAGCAGTTCTTTGGAGTTTTAATGCTCTAATATTTTTTATACACAGCAAAAGCAGCTTTTCATTTCAACAATGAATGACGTTTTAAATTATTTTCTGCGCAAAAAATCCAAAAAATATTGCGCAAAAATAAATCCAAACATTTTATCTTAAGCTGTTGTTAATTTTTAAGTTTCCACGGTTTTCAATATTTTAAAAGTTTGCATTTTTCATAAGCTTTTTATTTTAATCAATAATATTGAACAAGGACATTTTTGGTATTAAATTTTTTTTTTATCACTTTTTTTTTGGAATTTGAGGAGGTTATTCTCTTGATTCACTACGAGAAAAAATGCAGTCTTAGGTCTGAGAGGCAGTTTTCTTATCGCTTCAGGTTTTTTTTATGTTAAGATCAAGAATTGCAAGGTGTTCGATGAAAAGTAACTGCAATTAAGGGCTTCGCAGTTAGTAGCATACTGTAGATATTAAAAAAGAAATGCGATTATTCTGAGTGGTGCATGGCCTCGATACTCCGGTGTAAAACAAAAACATGTGTTTTTCCCAGAGTGTAACATTATCGACTGCTTAGGCTGAGTGTGAAAGCACTGCTCTGTTCAATCCATTGCTCTGTGCAGACCGTTTGTACCAAACGGTAAAGCTGGGTTTAGACAGGGCAAGTCATTTGATCTACTCAGTTGAATTCAATTGGCTTGAAAAGTTGAGCCTGGTTCAACTTTTTTCAATTCAAGTGTTTCAGTTGAATGGCATGGTTTACTTACACGTTCAATTCGCATTCAAGTCAGTTGAATTCAACTGACGTGATCAATTGACTTGCCCTGTCTAAACCCAGCTCAAAGGACGAGGCAATGAAAGACCCATCAACATAATTCAGTCACGAACAGGCGACTCACACCCCTTGCCTTCACGCATACAGCATGTAATTGAGGCATTTTTTCCATAGAAAATGTACGCTCTGTCATTCAAAACAAGTATTGAGTACCATCACGGAAGAATAAACGTGGTGACTGAGCTATTGACTGAGTGCTCGGCTGTCAGTGACTCGTTAACCTCTCAATCATTCAGACTCTCACGAGGCAGTGAATGATGAAGCAGATGACAGTTCATATTCATATGAAAATGACTCATTGAACCGACTGCTTTGCGCACTGGTCTTTCCAATTAATTAGTAAGATCTTTCCTTTTGTATTTATTTAATTGTATATCCATTTTCACATAATCTTCAATTTATATTGCCAAAAAGAGATTCTTAATTTCCTACTAACACAAATGACATCTACGAAGGTAGTATGGATACCTTGCACCTTCTTAACCCTTTGACCTCTTCTTACCTTGAGGTCAATTTGACCCTAGGCCACTTTGAAAGGCTGTAACCCTTAGGCCTCCCTTAGCTCAGTCGGTAAAGGCGCACCTACAAATCAAAACCATGCTGGAGGTGGCTGGGTTCGATTCCCGGTCCGGTCTAGGAAATTTTCGGGTTGGAAAATTTCTCGACTTCCCTGGGCATAGAGTATGATTGTACCTACATGCCACACAATTATACTAATGCAAAAATGGTACAGGCATCGAAAGCTCTCAATTAATAACTGTGGAAGTGCATCTAGAACACTAAGTCGAGAGCACGCAATAAGCTAATAATGCCATACGCAATAAGCTTGAAATGCGAAGAAGAAGAAGAAGAAGAAGAAGAAGAAGAACCTTTTTATTTGTCGATTAATTCTTCCGTGACTCCGTGCGTCCGCCGGAGTTCTGTGATATTAGATGAAATCTGCTCCAACAACCTTGAAAACAAAATTATTGGAAATTTTTTATTGAAATACTTACGTTATACGTACCCTTGGGCCACTTTCAAATTGCCGTATCTTAACGAAATTTCAATGGATTTCGGAAATATCTAATTCCTTTAGGCAACGCGAAACTTAAGCAAAGCTTCATGAATCCTATAATTTTCCATTCCAGACTGCTCGACTCGAATGCTGATATCGTCGGGGCAATTGACATATTAAATTTGTAATATTTGCAAGGGGAAACGCTCCTATAGTTGCGGTACGTTAGAAGCGTTAGGGCCCTATAGTTGTGCATGGAAACTCAATACACAACTATAGGCAGGGTGCCTTCCATTCATTTTGACTAAAAAAAATGTTTTAAGAAATTATGGAATAATAGGATATTATGAAAATATTTTGATTATGTAAACAAGAAAAGATTGTTAAGTTTGTATTTGACACATAATACCTGCCAATTTTGCTACATAAGAGGCGCAATAAGCGATTTTGTAATTTATCTCATCCACTCTTCGCTCTTCACTCTTCGCGAAGAAGCGATCAGAAAAACGCTCATTGTGACTCTGTCAAAGCTAAATTTGCAGGTTTGATGTATGAAACACAAACTTTTCTTTTTTTTCTTATTACTAACACATTCAAAATATCATCATAATATCTTATTATTCCATAATTTCATAAAACATTTTTTTAGTCAAAATGAATGGAAGGCACCCTGACTATAGGAACCTAACGCTTCTAACGTACCGCAACTATAGGAGCATTTATCCTACCTACATTATAAAAGCTACAACTTTGAAAAAACTTTATTGGTTTGCTCAAGATTAAGCCGGTTCTTTCCCGATGATAATAGCCGGCTCATTTTCAATAGCCTTTGTCCACTTAGATCACTTTTTGTGGATTGCTTGAGTAGTGCGGTTCAACTTTTAAAATCGAAACTAAGTTCAAGTTGAACAGTTTACGAAGCCAAATTGTAATTAGGCAATTTATTCCCAAAATCCAAAAACAACAGGTGAGAAGTTTTTGATTGATAAAGGTTGGTTTATTAAAAGTTTTTAGACTAGGGTTGAATATAGGAAGTACTAAGAAGGTTCGAAGCGCTGAATATGTGGGTTAAAGCATAATTGCGCAATAGCTGTGATAGGTAATAGGTAAGATTGAATGCCTTATAGTTATATATATAGTCCTTTTTCCATGCTAATAGGCACCCCATTACAATGGATGTTGGTCTCGGACCGTATATTTGTCTGGGAACGTAAAACAAACGCTAAATAACGTTATTAGGAAATTGCATCACCCTCCTTGGGGCGAGTGCTAGGGAGCAATTCGCACTCCCAAAACTGACGGCAACGTCACCAGTCTGTCAAGAATGGCTAGTTTTTGACGTAGAACTACGTCTTTGTCGACTATACTGGGATGCAAATCAAAAAATATCTGTGGTGAAGGAGTGTTAGGTTTTAAACGCTTGTAACTTTGTCATTTATAGATGAAATTTAAATCAAAATACGCCAATCGATAGGATATTACATTACAAACCTGCTGAAATAAATATTTTTCCAACTTTTCTGTAATTAAACTTTTGAAAATGTAAAAATGATAATTTTATCACTGTTTTCATGAAATAAGCCATTTTCCCAAACCCAGTCCTCATAAACGAATACCACTTGGTTGCACATCATTCTGCTTTAACCTGAAAAGATATAAATCAGCGCTGCTCTCCTGCCTCTACTCATCATTCGCTGCCAGACTGTTGAGCAGTTCAGTCGATTTGAATTCTCTCTAGTTTCGTTCGTTCGTTCGCAAGTCGAATTAGCTCCGCGTTGTGTAGTGACGCTCTCGCTGACCCAGCCATGGGTAAGAAATCGCGCGGTAACGCGAGTGCCGGTTTACCGGGAAAACAGACTCTCCCAGGAGACGGCGCGACCACCGAGCCAGCCCAGAAAAAGCAGAAGAAAACCCCATTGCCCATCCCGACAGGCGTTGCGGACCCGCAGCCGGGGCCTCCCGGAACTAAACGACCCAGACCTGAAGACAGCAGCGCCACCGTATCAGCAGCAAAAAAGCTGCTGAGCAACAATCCGTTCTCCGCCCTGCAGAACGGAGCCCAGCCGCAGTCGGACCCTGAGACGGTGCCGAAAAAAGTTAAGTTGCCACCCTTCTATGTGAAGGGCTTCCCTCCCGGGCTATGGGAGCAGCTGGATTTCTACATTAAGCAGGGCCTTCGCTGCACCATTCAACGGTGCACGGAAGGCTACAAACTGATGGTCCCGGCCGAAAAACACTTCAACGCAGTTCAGGCCCTCTTGGACAGAATGAAGCTGGAGTACTTCTCCCACGACATCGAGGCCACCAAGCCGCTGAAAGTGGTGCTGCGCGGGCTCCACGACATGGACACCACCACCTTAATGGACGAGATTAAGGCGAACGGCCTCAAGCCGGTCGAAATCCACAAGATGACCCGCAGCAAGGCCATCAAGTATCGTGACCAGCTCTACCTGGTCCATCTGGAGAAGAACTCCACAACCGTGAAGGATCTCCAGACGACACGCACACTGTTCCACATCGTAGTGAAGTGGGAGCGGTATAAACCCACCCACCGTGGCGTCACTCAGTGCTCGAACTGCCTATTGTTCGGGCACGGCACCAGGAATTGCCGCATGGCCAGCCGCTGCATCAAATGCGGCAAAAACCACAAGATCGACAACTGCGACAGCATCGAGGAAGCCACTCCCACATGCGCCAACTGCGGTGCCGCCCACAAGGCCACGAGTAAGGCCTGTCCGAAGCGGGCCGAATACGCCGAGATCCGGAAGAAGGCCTCGTCCAACAGCCAGCCCGGTCGCAAGAAGGTTCCAGAAAACAACGCGCAGAACTTTCCTCCGTTATCACCGGTCCAATCACGGCCAATTCCAGTGTTGCCGCCGCTCCCGCTCAACCAACAGTTGGCTGCCGCTGCAGTACCCGGTCAAGCCTCCGGGCCATCGACGGATCCCCCTGCTCCGGGATTGGCCGGTACAACCGGTGAAGCTACAGACGATTCTCCGCTGTCAACGGATGAGATCGTCACACTGTTGGCCCAGGCCATCATCATCAAGCGCACCTGCGCAACAAGAACACAACAGCTCCAAGCTATCATCTCCTTCGTCGCTAATTATGGACCGTGAATCCATAAAGATCGCCAACTGGAACGCTCGCTCCGTAGGGGCGAAAAACATTGAGCTTGCAGACTTCCTCCGCAAGCACGACATCGACGTGGGCCTTCTCACCGAGACCCACCTCAAGACCGGTGACAGCTTCTGGCTGCCCGACCACAGCATTGTCCGGCTTGATCGCACCAGCTCCAGGGGGGGCGGTGTCGCGGTCATCATCAAGAAAGGCATCAAGTACTGCACCCTACCTCACTACCGCACTTCCATCATCGAGGCCGTCGGCGTTGAGGTGGAAACATCGACCGGAAACGTCCGGTTCATCGTTGTCTACTGCCCCCGGCAATGTACCGTTAGCAATGGTACAGCACAGCAGTTCAAGAACGACCTTGCCATCATAACCCACACCAATGCCCGCTTTGTAATCGGAGGGGACCTGAACGCCCGGCACGAGGCCTGGCGGAACTACCAGCAGAACCAGAACGGCCGCCTGCTATTCGACCATTCCCAGCATGGTCTCTATTCCGTCTGGTTTCCGGACGAACCAACCTTCACATCACCGACGGGCAACCCATCGACGCTGGACCTGTTCTTGGCAAACACTAGATTAGCCAAGCCGGTTGCCGTCAACGACCTGAGTTCGGACCACCAACCGGTGCTGACCGAGCTGGGCTACAACGTGGCCCCTGCACCGTGCCAGCGGAAGGACTACCATCGAGTCAACTGGGTCCAGTTTCGACGCGTGGTCGACCGCCACATCGACGACAACCCACCGCTCGACACAGTGGAGGACATCGACCGGGCCCTGGAGGGTCTCCATCAAGCCATATCCGTGGCTGACGAAGAGTGCGTTCGACGAGTTCCTGTGAGGGGTAAGTTTCAAGCAATTGATTCCCACACCAAACTCTTGATTCGGCTCAGAAATGTTCGTAGACGCCAGTTTCAGCGGACTGGGGATCTGCAGCGTAAATACGAAATGGTAGATCTGAATCGGCAGATCGCTTCCAGAATGGTCTCAATCCGGAACGAGAGTTTCGGGCGGCTCGTTCAGAACCTGGACGACCGTTCCAGACCATTCTGGAAGGTTGCCAAGGTGCTGAAGTCTCACCCCAAGCCCATTCCACCACTTAGAGTCAATGACGAACGGCTTATCACCAACGAAGAGAAGGCCAATGCAATTGGGGAGCACATTGCCCAGTCGCATTTGCTTGGCTCTACAATCCCAAGTCCACTCGAGAACCAGGTTGTGCAGTGCGTCCAGACGTTAGATGCCTCCCCTTGTGCCGTCCCTCCAGAAGAATGGATTACAGAGGAACAAATTTGCTCAGCGCTGAAACACAGTACGAACATGAAGGCTCCCGGGTTTGACGGAATATTCAACCTAGAGTTGAAAAATCTCAGCGCGAGGGTGCACTCGCTGCTGGCTGCCATCCTCAACAGATGCTTGGAGCTGCACTACTTTCCAAGCATCTGGAAGGTGGCAAAAATCATCCCGATCCGCAAACCTGGGAAAGACCCTTCACTACCGTCAAGCTACAGACCGATTAGCCTGCTCTCAGCGCTGAGCAAGCTGTTCGAAAAATTGATCCTCAGCCGACTAAACAAGTTTGTGGAGGAACATGACATTCTTCTTCCGGAACAGTTCGGGTTCCGTAAGGGGCATTCCACCAATCATCAGCTAGTGCGGGTGATGAATAACATCCGGAGTAACAAAGCTGTATCCAAGTCCACAGCCATGGCCTTGTTAGACGTCGAAAAGGCGTTTGACAATGTCTGGCACGACGGACTTATATACAAGCTTTGTAACTCCAACTTTCCACCATACCTTGTGAAAATCACCCGTAACTATCTCCAGCAAAGGTCGTTCAGGGTGTCGTTGAATAGTTCCCTTTCGGGACAATTTCCGATCCCAGCAGGTGTTCCGCAAGGGAGTCTGCTGGGACCACTGCTTTACAGCATCTACACGTCGGACATCCCTCCTCTAGGAGACGGTTGCGTGTTCTTTCTGTTTGCAGATGACACCGCGATAGCCGTCAAGGGTAGGATGCCTCGTGAAATTACGAACAAGCTCCAACGATGCCTTGACACCTTTACTGATTATGCCACCACGTGGAAAATCAAAATCAACGCCTCGAAAACCCAAGCGATCATGTTCCTTCACAGACAATCATTAAAACTTAAACCGTCTCCCTCCTGTACCGTAATAATGGATGGTACAAGGGTCGAGTGGTCCACTGATGTTACTTATCTCGGGATGTTGTTCGATGAGAAGCTCCTGTTCCGCTCGCACATAGAGAAAACCCTAGTTAAGTGCTCCGCCTTGGTTAGGTGTTTGTATCCGCTCATTTGCCGCAGATCCCGCCTCTCAAGGCAAAACAAACTGGCTGTTTACAAACAGATCATAGCCCCCGCGATCTTCTATGCCGCCCCGGTGTGGGAATCGTGCGCTCAGACCCACAGGAACAAAATCCAGGTTGCACAGAATAGAGTGTTGAGGATGATCCTAGATCGTCCATTCGACACAAGAATAGCAGACCTCCATCAAGAGGCAGAAATTCCCAAAGTAGATTCCAAAATTGATGATATGACAACTAAATTTATTCAAAAATGCAATCTTTCTGAACATGCTTTAATAAGCAATTTGTACATAGTAGGTTAAGTGTATATAGTAGAGTAGGTTAGTTTTAAGCTGTCAATAGTAGTATTAAGTAGTTTCTCTTCAAATTCTAAAAACAAAACAAACCAATCCCACCAAGGTGGTCGACCGTGTACTAAGTCTAGGACTAATTCTGTAAAACAAATTTTGAATTTTGCCCATACCTAAAGATGAAGAAAGCAATTAAATCACTTAGTAAAAATTTATATGGTAATCGTCCAAGTTAAACTAAAATAAAGATCATTTAAACTAAAACTAAAAACTGCCTCTACTCATTACCGCTTCGGACGGCGTGGCACTGCAGCAAGCAGGACCAAGTCAGCTGCTAAAGGTGGACCACGGCGTGTCCACCAAAATCAGGAATGATACTTGAAAAAACCCGAATTTATCCACCTATGGTGTGACCAGACCCTTCTTACTTATTCAAGTTTATTTATTTTATTGTCATTATCAGTGACCAAGCCCCCCACCCCCGTGTCATCCAGTGACGCTACGCCACTGCCTGGGAGTGCCCGGAATATATCCGGGTGTAGTCTATTTGGTGAGGCTACCAATCACCTTATCATCGTATTTTAATGTGATTTAATGGGTTTTAATTCAAATCATATTCAAGCAACTTCCCCGGGGTACCCGGAACATGTCCAAGTGTGTCCAATGTGGTCTGGAACACTTAACACGACTTGCATTGATCTTATTTTTGAATTCTGTAGTAATTTGATGTGTCGCATGATGGTTTTGATACGTTTTCCGTTAAATCCAGCGTGAAGGCCCATATTCACCGGATCTTATTCCGGCCATATCTCCGGAACCGGTTCACCGATTCCAAAAGTGGTTGCTGAGAAACGTGAGCGCATTCATTTCGTTACATACACACACACATACACACATACACACGCACACACACACACACACACACACACACATACATGTTCCGATCTCGTCGAGCTGAGTCGAATGGTATATGACACTCGGCCCTCCGGGCCTCGGATCGATAGTCGGTTTTTCAAGTGATATCTGTACCCTTCTTTGTAAGAAGGGTAAAACGTGCATGTAGAAGCCCCTCCCCCTTGACAACCTCTCCCTGTCTCCCCTTAACATAACCCGAAAAAGACATGGACTTTGACGATCATTTTTTTTCCGGGAAATAAATTTTAAACAAACTACAATTATGTTTAAACAATTAATTTTTTACATGCAGAGCTAACATTTTCAAAAAAATATTTGCTTAACAGGAGACATACCCTCGATGAATTACCAACAACTGACTGTAAAACATATCTGGTACCTCTATATATGCAATTATATTAACATCCAAAGTCCATCCTTTTTTACATATTCTGCACAAAAGAAACTTTTTGCTCCGCCCCATTCATAAAAAATGGCAGGAAATCCTATCAGGTTCGGTTGCACATCGTTCTGCTTGAACCGGAAAAGATATAAAACAGCGCTGCTGTCGTGCTTTTGTGACAATAAGGCTTCGGACGGCGTGGCACTTGGTCCTGCAGCAAGCGGACAGTGGTTAAAGGTGGATCACGGCGTGACCATAATGAGGAATGCGATACAATGAGGAATGAGAAAAAGCAATGTATGTAAACCCCCTCCCCCTTCACAACAACCTCTCCCCCTCCCCAACAATAACCCGAAAAAGACATGGACTTTGACGATCACTTTTTTCCGGGAAATAAATTTTAAACAAACCACAATTATTAGTAAAAACAGAAGTTTTCCTTTAATTTCTTCCCACACCAAAACTTTCAAATTTGAGAAAAAATTTGCTTGAAAGACATATTCGATGATATTAAGTTGGTAATATGTAACAAAAGGAGGGACGTTGGATGTTAATCTCAATGCATATAGATAGATATAGGTAGATAGGTTCTACGTCATACTGCGGTCGTGTCTAGGACACAACCGTTTAATTTTTTTAAAATGGAGTAGTTTTTTTGAGCTGTCCATAATATGCAAGGGTAGAAGCGAGTAAGAAGGTTTTAGAAGAGAGACGGAGCACAGTACAGGTCAGGTTCAATTTCAATTTAATTTATCAATTTGCAGCCAATCAGTATTTGGCCAAACGGCATTCGGCCAAACGACATTCGGTCAAATGACCCGGAACCATTTGTGATTTAACGTCTCATTTTCAAAGAAGTGTCTACACTTCTATGAAGATTTTCTCTGCATAGTGTACGCATATGAATGTGTTTTGGTTTAAACCTAGTTAAGATGAGGTAAGTGAGTTGAATTCAACTCACCCCCGATCTGGTGGTCAACATTCAAGTGATTTGAAAGCGATTACAAAAATGTCGTCATCGATCAACCAAATCGACTGGCAAATCTATCGATTCCAATCAATGGAGTTTTCAAAAACTGTTGTAAGACATTTTCACACAGTTCTAGTTAAAATAGCAAAAAAAAATTAATTCTTGAATCATCCTTCTCCGATTTGTATGAAACTTTGCGAAATTGTTTGTTTGTTATGGGCAATGATTTACATTTTTATTAAAATTCGGCCATTGTGGATCTTGAAAAATATTCAAAATAGGGTACTCCAAATTAAAAAGAATGTAGCACGGAAACGGCATTTCTGATCGAAATGACGTCTGAGATTAAGCTGTTGGGAAAAATTTTGTCATCATTGCCTGAAAAAAAAACAAAAATAAAATCTTTAAATTTAAGCAACAAAATTATAAAAAATGTGATAATCCAAAAAAAAAGCTAAATGTTCAATCCCACACTTGAAAACTGACAAAGATCGTAGATCGTTTGTGTATTTGTGCACATAAAATGAATAAAAATTTCATAAACAATTTTTTCCGAGGTTTTAAGCATATTTTGGAATTGTTACCAGAAATTGATAAAATTAATTGTACATTATCCCAGATTAAAATTGTTTTTATTGAAAACTTTGTCTCAGACGTCATTTCGATCAGAAGTGTCTTTTCTGTGCTGCAACTTTTTGAAAAATTACAAAGGCATTATTTTGAAAATTTCAAATGGCAGAATTTTAGCGAAAATAACATCATTGTCCAAAACAAGCAATTATACAAAGTTTCATGCAAATGGGAGATGATCGAGTTTTTCCGGTTTGTCGTTTGGCGTGGAACTACTCTATGCTTTAAACTTCTAAGGGAGCATGCATTAAGTATGTCACGTGAAATTTAGGGAAAATCACCCCAATCCACCAACCCACGTTTTTTCTATGCCTAATGCATTGGATATTACACACTTGTTAACACCTCCTTAGAGCCGTGCGAATCTATTTGATTTTAGCTGAAAGAAGTGACGGCTACGTAAAGCTACAAAAAAATTATACAGCACTTCTCAGTGCTCAATATTACCTGTACATTTTCTACCTTGTTTGACAATTATTCTCCTTCGATCCTTGTGTGGACGCTACCCGTGGTAATCCTGCTTCGACATCGCCTCGGATTCATAGAGTAATCTGCTTGGAAGTCGATTTGTCGTTTTAATGCTGCTATGGCGCCTAAACGCCAAAGCAGCTGGTAGAAATCGAAATCAAAATTCTAGCCAACATAATTCTATCGCAAATTTTGATAATTTTGACTTAGGAAGTATTACTGCTCCTAAAATGGAATTTTTACAGAAATAATTAATTGACATGATTACTGCTATGCTGAAAACTAACTCCACGTTTGATGCTATTCAAACTGGAGTTAAATTTACGAACAATATCGTCATTATTTTGAAATTTAGTAATGTACTTTAAATTAATGAATATTTTGAATTGGAATGCTTAAACTCTTAAAGATAATGAGAGTTCATAACGTGCATATTGCCGTTATAACTGAAACGTTCCTCAAACCCGAGCATAAGGTTAAAACGGACGCAAATTATTTTATTTATCGAAATGATCCTCTTGATGGAGCCTGTGGTGACGTTGCCATCATTTTTCATAGACGTATCAAAGAACAAATTCTTTCTTCATTTTAAACCAAAGTTTTTGAAACTTTGGGAGTTTCTGTTGAAACAAAATTAGAATAACTTACTTTTATAGCTGCCTATTTCCTATTTCAATGCACAGGCCAGCAACAGAATTTTCTCAAGGATGACCTTCAGAAACTTAGGTCTAAATTCTTCATTATTGGTGATTTTAATGCAGAACACCGCTCATGGAATAATGCTCAAATCAATTCCAATGGAAATATTCTGTTTGATGATTCTTCTGCATGTTATTACACTATTCAATATCCAAACAGCTCAACCTTTTCTTCAGCAAGAAATCCCTCAACTATTGATTTGGTCTTAACTGATTCATGCGAATTTTGTAGCCAATTGGTTACCCATGCTGATTTCGGTTATGATCACCTTCCAGTAATTTTTGAAATATCCCAAGAAATAATTTGTAATCTCAACAGCTCTACTTTCAATTACCATAGAGCTGATTGGGAGCAATATCGAACATTTATGGAATATAACTTTGATCCAAATATTCCTTTGCAAACTAAAGATGCTCCTGAATCTATGACTACTTCCATAGTTGAAGCAAAAGCTGCCTCAGTACCAAAATGCGAGGTTAAATTCGATTAAATTATAATGGACGATGATCTTCAGCTCTTGATCCGTCTGAAAAAATCCGTAGGCGGTAATATCAAAGAACACGCGATCCTGCCATGAAAGTTATCTTGCGGGATTTGCAAAAACGAATCAAAACGCGATTCTCTACCCAGAGGAACAACACTTTTGAAAATAATGCTTCAAAATTAGACCCGAGTTCAAACCCTCCTGGAAGTTCAAAAAAATTTGAAGAAAAAAAACCTCAATAGCCTAGTTCAGCGCTAAGGAAGGTGATAAATTTTGATCACAAATTCATAAAAAAATCATAAAGAATCAGGTTTCTTGGGACTATCTGAATATTTTCTCGGAAAAATATGTTTGATGATTCCTGGGGACTGATATGGACGAAGTAAGATCTATAAATAAAAAGTTTCATAATATGAAAGCTCCAGGTGACAATGGAATTTTCTATATCCTCATTAAAAACTCCCAGAGAGTACCTTGTCTTTCTTGGTAAAACTATTTAACAGATGTTTCAATTTGGAATCTTCTTCTTCTTCTTCTTCTTCTTCTTCTTCTTCTTCTTCTTCTTCTTCTTCTTCTTCTTCTTCTTCTTCTTTTTATTCGCATTTTCAAGATTATTGCTTAGCGCATATTAGCTTGGCAATGCCTTAACTAATAGAACGCTACAGGTAAATTATCAAAATTCCAAATCTGAACGACTACCTGTTATAGCAGGAGTTTCTCAGGGTAGCATTCTTGAGCCTATATTGTATAAAATTTTCACTTTGGACACCCCTGATTTGCCACAAATCTGGGAATGGAAAAAGCAGCAGACTGCAGAAAAGTTTAGATATTTTCTCTTCTTATTTACAAAAATGGAAGATTCCTCCCAACGCTTGCAAAACTCAACTTATAGTATTCTTATATAATATAATGGGGTAGGAAGAGAATAGTGGATTGAGACAAGTTAGAGCCTTCACTTATGCGCCAGGCAAGCTTAGAGGCTTGCTGTGAAGGAGCGAGTCGTGACTCTTCTCAGTTTTCCCGTGCCTAGCTGGGAGACCTCAGGGCGAGTCCTTCTCAACAATCGTCGACCCACAACCGCAACATTCGTGCACCGTAAAAGCAGAGGACCAATCTGATAAAATAACCATGCTTCAAATTCCAGGGTGGAGGGGTGTCATTTGAAGGTTTGCCTCTCCAGATTTATTTATTTGTTATCGTCAATCAGATGTAAACCATTTTTTACAAGTTACAAGTCATGTGTTAAAATTATGGATCAAATCTGGTTTTTTTCATTATTAAATCAATAGTTTCGCTATGTTTATTGTAAGCAGTCATAATTTGATTTAGTGCACCAAATTTGACATAATTTGTGCGACAGTGATTTGTAAAAAATATATTTCGAGTTCGCAGTGGCCGAGAAGGTACACTGAAACAAAGACCATAGTTAGGAATACTATTTTGCAGAAAACACTTATTTTCAGTATAACTGTGCTTAATGCCGTTAAATCTACCATGATTTCAGTATAGCTGACTATAAATATAAACAAATTTAATACCACTCTGTCAAAACTACTATGCTTACTCAAACGGCATAGTAGTTTTGATAGAAAAATAAGTAAAATTAAATGAATTTCGTTTCTGCACAAATCTATTGGTGCGAGTATTTAATTTAAACCATCAATATAGTAATTTTGCCAATGGATTTTGTTTCTGTGTATGCAATAATTAAGCTTTGATAACAGTTCTACTGAGTCAATCCGATGCGATGCGATATCGTTCACAAACGAAACCATTGCAAATTCACGACGCGCTTTCAATGTTTGAATGTTGATGAGCATGCAGCGTGCTTCATAAGATGGAAGAGAAAATCTTGTCCAACCTAATTTACGAAGAGCAAATAACAAGAATTGCCTTTGCACTGATTGTAATCGTTCCTCATGCGTGAATGAAAAAGGTGACCAAACTATGCTGCAATATTCAAGTATTGATCTTACATATGAAATGTACAGTGATTTTATTGTAAACGGGTCATGAAAGTTGTAACTGAATCGTTTGATAAAGCCAAGCATGTTTAATGATCAGTGAATGCTAGTTTTGAATCAACTATAACTAAACTATAATAACTAAATCCCTAACTCGTTCACACTTTTCTACTGCCTGGTTTCCTAATACAATTGTATTGTCTGGTTTGTTTCTTTTTCTACTATTAGCTATTGATTTACATTTTTGAACGTTTAATTGCAGGATACTTTTGATATACCAAACATAGAATAAGCTTATTTCATTCTGGTATGTCTGTATATATTCTATGTTTCTTATTTCTAGAAAGAGCTTCATGTCATCCGCATAGATTAAAACTTTTATGTTTTTAAGAATAAAGGAGATGCCGTTCACAAAAAAAAAATTAACAAAAGATTGAACTAAATAATTCTCTTGCTAGATCAGGAATTGCCACTACGGTCATTTTCAATTGCTGTATATTCTCCTGCTCAACCAATCATCGTATTAGAATCGTATCAGCAACTCAATGGTGTTCAATTTCTTCGGTTTAACCTTACTTAGGGCATTCTTCTTACGGCTAGGGGCTTGGGTTAGTTACGATACATCGGTTCAGTCATGCTTCGTCACAGTACTGGTGGTGAGATGTCCCTCGTCGTCCATGGGTGGATGCAAAGTGCACTTTGTGATGACTTCGGCGTTGCGCAACGGATACCACTATGTCGCTCACTACGACGGGTCCCTGTAGCCTGGATAATGGGATTACACCTTCACGTCGAAGGAATTCTTCAGACGAGTTTCAAAGTCAATTAGAATCGAACAATAACTGCATAGCAAGCTAGAAACCATTTACTTGCATACGACAACGTGTCTTTGTTTTTTAACCTAGGTTTTTGGTACACAATAGCGCTTTTGTTTTGTTTTGTGACTTCTGCTTGCACACACGATTTATCGTACTTTTAGTTTTAATCAAATTATACGTTTCACACGTATCTATTCCGGTTTTCCATCAGGCTTCACACTCCTTCTTTACTATTTAATTATTATACTATTAACTTTAAGTAAAGGAACCGTACTATTAGTTTTAAGCAAATAATTAGGAACTGTTAGTTTAGTTCACCACGTTTGTTTCACTCCACGGTCTAACTTTGAGATATAACTCCTTCAATATATTCGGCCTTTGTGCCGTTCATATCGGTCGACTCCAAAGATCATTCCTGCGGTTTTTTCGTGTACATCCGTTTTGGCTCTGATTCTAAAATTATCGAAAAATTCCCATCTGGCGTTTCGCAGAACAACGATTCAGAATTTACTACTAATCCTATTTCTAAAAACGTTTTTAGTCAAGTTAAAATTGAATTCGTCACAGACAACATTGAACAAGCGAAGACACGAATCAAAAGGGTTATTGTAGCCGTAGTTTGTTCTGTGGTATGGGACTGCTCTTAAAGGTGAGCTCCGAAACCGTCGAGGAGGAATGTTGAGCGGGATCTGTGCGAGAAGTTCAGGGCAATCGATAGATCCTCCAATGACATCGAAAATAAATAGCCGCTGCATCGTTACTCGTCTGACAGATAGTGGTTCCGGGGGCGACCCCGGCGTAGTGGTTAACATCCATGCCTCTCACGCCAAAGTCACGAGTTCAAATCTCACCCCCGGACAAGCCACGAATGTCCTAAGAGTGTTAAAGTGACTATGATAAAAAAAATATTGTGTTTCCAATCCTATGAGCTTGCGTCGGTCAGAATAAGGAGGAAGATTGGTCGGATCGTTCCAAGGAAGTTGTCTTAGTGCAAACCGTAAGAATCTTTTCTGCACCCGTTCAATCGTGAGAATATGAGCTACATAATAAGGGGACCAAATCGGAGCAGCGTACTCCAGAATGCTACGAACCAACGAGCAATAGAGAGTTTTTAAAGCGTGGATGTCGGTGAACTCGGAAGCGTGCTTTGGCAGTGGTAATGCTCACGTGTTCGTTGAATCTGAGCCTCGAATCGATGGTAACGCCAAGGTCACAGATGGACGACACACGTTCCAATGATGCAGTTTCCATTCTGCATTGATTTAGAATGGGGTTATTGCAGCGACCGAAGGTAATAACTTTACACTTCATGTTATTGACCCGCATGCCGTTATCCCCACACCATACCAGTATAGTATCAATATCTTCTTGTAGGGCAATACAATCCGGAAGAGAAGCTATGACACGATACATTTTTAGGTCATCAACGAATGAAAGCTTAAACGAGGAAAGCAGCAGACACAGGTTATTTATAAAAATGTTGAATATTAATGGTCCAAGAACGCTTCCTTAGGTTACACCAGACGTGATTTTGAAAGTGCGGGATCGAGTCGAGTTGACCGCAACATATGCAGTACGATCGCACAAGTACGAATATATCCACGCTGTAATCCAATCTGGAAAACCTATGTGCTTCAGTATTTCCACGGCTAGAATGTGCGGTACAGTGTCGAAGGCTTTCGCAAAGTCAACATACACCGCGTCAACTTGCCGCCTCTCTTCTACTTTGCGGGACAGTGCGGTGACGTAACACATGAGGTTCGTTGTTGTAGAACGATGCTTCATAAAGCTGTCGGAAAGGTTTTTTCGTGAAGTGATCGGAGCAATTGGGTTCGCTAGTTCTCATGAACAGTTTTTCAGCAACAGGGGTGGTATTCCGTCCGTCCCAGGTCCTTTTTTGATGTCAAGCTCATCGATGACTTCTACTACTTCATTTGCGGAAAACTGAATAACGGGTAGGTTGATGTTGTGCGAAGGAACGTGAGCAAGTTATGAAGTTATTTCTAACGTTTTATTATGCATGGATAGCTGTCTTAAGGAGGAACACCTTTTGAAATCTCTAAAAAAAGGGGATTTTTCGTTATTTTTTTTTAGAATACATATTAGAATAAATGCAATTACTTCGGGTTGTCAGTATGTTATTAACCCATGAACACGATGCCTCCGGTAAAATGTGTAACGGCAAACTTGCAAAATCTATTAGCGCCATTTGAAACTAGATACTTTAAAGATTATTTTGGTATTTGATATTTCAACTTTTCCAAATTTCAGTTACTCATTTTACCGGAGTGTTAAGCAACATTCCGTGTCCGGAGTGTTAAGCAACATTTCAGCTTTATTTTCGAAAAAACCCTGCAACCAGACAAATGCAGGCCATGTTTTTGTCGCTAGCAGGACAGCTTTGTCAGCACAGAAAATAAATAATTAGTTTTTTGATCTCTTAATCAGAATATTTAAAATCTAACAAAGGAATTTTTCAACTTTCACAAAATTACCAAAATGGCGGCGATGGAATTTTTTTTTTTTTAGATATTCCCTTAAAGACTTTTGAATAGCTATTATAGCACTTCATTTACTATTATTTTCGTCACGATGGTGATGATAGATTTTTATATTTGATTAAACAGTTGCAGTTAATTAAAAAAAAGTAATTTTGTGTATTCTACGCACGTGCCTACTAAGGAGCATTGGAGGCGAACCAGCCTAAGGCTGAAAGCCTCCTAAATAAAGCTAAATTAATTAATTAATTACTAAGGAGCCGGTAGCAAATGTTGATATTTTTTTTTTGTTCGTTAATTTATTTGATAAAGCTCAACCGAATTACCTTTATTGAGCCGAGGATTCTTGGTCACTATACAATACATCTTAAAACTATAGTCAAAAAGTACTACACAATAAACACTTTATCTTCCGCTATCCAAAAAGCCTCCTCCATTTGTACTGGAGCCGCTTCCAGTGGTTTCATTGTATGGCAGTTACGCCATCGTGGGGCAAAGCGCTTCCATTGCAGCAATGGACGCAAAACGTGATCAACACTCACACACTCATCATGAAACGGTTTCTTTCCAAAGTCGACGACGCATCGACCGAAAGAACTGCTGATGAATAACAATGAGGAGGACCACACAATGGTTGCTGCCGAGAAAACAGACGATCGCGTGGCACACATCGATAGTGGCCTGCTTTTGTCGACAGCCGAGTGAACACTGTGCAAATTTTGATGAAAACAATGAATTTTGGATGAAGAATTAGTAGTAAGTTTTCTGAAAATCCTAACATTGCTGAATATTATGATAGCATCACATTATGGGGTTGCTAGTGTAAACGGATGCTTATTTGATTATTTATGAAATACTTGTGAATACCGTTCTGATTAATATTTCGGTCAGCTTCATATTTCGGACACTTGATAATAATATCTTGAAATACTTATATACTTGGATAATATACAGTGTATATTATCCAATTATAAAAGTACTTGAAGATAGAATACACCTTATAAATATACCACGCATGTTGCATTAGAATCGCCCCTCGGTTTTACAACCTTTTTTATATGTGACGCCCCCGAATGGTAACATAATAGGCGAAAACCTAATCCAACATTCTCTTGCATTTGACGTTTGCTTAGCGGTGCATGAAGTATCAACAATCAATACGAAACTAACGATTTTAAATTGGCTCACTACTTGACTAGCCTATTGGTCCCAAGCAAACGTTTGACGTACCCCATTCTAGTCGAAATTCTACTACTACACAATGTTTGTTTTGATTCGCTATGAAAGTTTGACAGATAAAATGAGGGGTTAGTCGATTTTTCTATGTTTCGAGGGGTGAATCGATTAGCTTGGGACCGAAGAGAGTACCAGAGCTGAGCCAAAAAGTTGAGCACGTTATTTCGGGACCTTCTAGTCTTAGAGTTACTTCTATGGTAGTATTTTGCGATTCAGTTTGTTTACGATTTCACGGGTATTTTGATTCATTTCGTTGGATTTATAAGCTTATCGACACAATCTGATAAGTTTTTTTTTTAATTCTTTATTAAAGAGAGTTTTAGCCTTAGGCTAGTTCATCTCTAAAAAATCTGGTAAGTGTTTTAAAGCTGATTAATGTTTATTATCTCGTATAATATGGCTTTTCTTTAAAAAATACAGAATAAAGTGTCTGTGAAGTGTTTCTTCCATGTGATTTATATTTAAGACACGGAAGATTTATAAAACAACAATGTGATTACTATGGATGCAGATCGTAAACAACCGGTGAACACTCGTTGTTAGGGATCAAAACAAGCTTAAATTAGGGATTGCTTAAGCTAGCATTCAGTTAAATTTGTTGTATCTTGTTGAAGTTATCCTAAATTTAATTCTAATGAAATAACGTCCACTATTACTACTGTACCCTCAATGAATTGAAAGCAATCTAAATGTAACATGCAAGAAGGTAGAGAATAGATCGTCATACCGAACCGATCGTTGATCACTCTTTATATACACTACTTACATACACATACGCACCACACACAAGAAATGGTAGAAATAGGTGATCGGTACCACGGTAGGAGTTAGTTCGCCTAGATACTTCGGCAGCAACAGTTCTGCACAAAAAACCACGTACTCGTACCCAATCGAATAAAGTTAAGTCAGTGAAATTGCTCGGTCGTTCTGTTTTTCTGCAAGTCTGAAATTAAGAAGGGACTTGTGATCTTTCGTCGCGGGTGAAGTGTGTTTGCCCACGAGTTTCCCACTAAGTCCGAAACAGAGGTGTGGATTTAATGTTTTCCTAGCGCTGTTGGAGTGATCAGCTACCCTGAATGGGACAGAGGGCACCGGAAAGAGCATTTTTGTTGTGGCGAAGTAGCAACTACCAGGTAGCTTTGTGTTAGTGTGACCGCGGTGATCGAGTGATCATCTTTTGGCCAGAGGCTGAAGCCGTTAACCAAACCTCCGTGATCTGGACATTTTAAAGTGCTCTCTCGGGCATGAACATTGGTCCTTCGAACCGGATACGGAGGACAATCCCGGGACCAGAAGAGTGATTCGATTATGTGGCCACGGTGGCACAAAGAAAAGGTGTGTGGCTGTCGGCCATTGTGAATAGTGCTTTCTAGACCGAAGCCAAGCCACGCTGGGCTTTGTTGGGTGAAAGGTGAACAAACTGTGACTGTGTGGCATTCCAGCCATTTTGGACGCTCTTTTCAAGTCCCAAGCCACGCCATTCCAAACTATTGTTGGCTGGTTGGGTGAAAGGCAGAACAAAGTGATTTTGTATTCGTGGCGTGCCCAAGCGACGCCATTGAAGATTTTCCCCGCAAATCTCACGTGTTCGGTAGTGACACTGAAAGCTAAATGCAATTGCACTCCAAAGTGCATTCTGCTTGAATTCATTGCTGGTAACAGTGAATTGCACTCCAAAGTGCAAGTGACAGTGCAAGACAATTGCTGCACTCTAAAGTGCATCCGTGGACACTTGGTCGCTGGACCGATCGCGAAAGGTGCCACAAAAGTGAAGCGTTATCCTGGTGGTCCCACGTCCGCGTCGGGAAGGATTTGTTCGTTCCGTTCTCGCGTTCGCGATTCGCGTCGGGAAGGAGCAATTCGTTCGTTTCCGCGATCCGTGACGGGAAGGAGTTTTTTCGATACGAACCGGGAAGGATATCACGTGCCGTCGCACCCACGTGTCGTCGCGTGTGCGTATCGTTCACCCGTTTGAAAGTCGTTCGGATAACGACATCGCCGGTAGCATGGCCACCAGGAAGAAGCTCAAGGATCGACTAACGATCCGAAAATCGCTGATTTCATCGTTCGAAGCGATGGAGAGTTTCGTCAAGAATTATGAGGAGGCAAGCGATATCCTGCAAGTGCCTGTACGCCTGGAAATACTGAATCAACTGTACCAAGAATTCATCAAGGTACAAGCTGATATTGAGCGCTTCGACAGTGGTGATGCGCCGTTGGCAAGGCACTTTCAAGAACGGAATGAGGTGGAATCGCGGTACTGTGCAGTGAAAGGTTGGCTGATGAGCCAAATTGTGGCCGAACCGGCTCCTGTCAATGAGACCATCAATGCCCAACGAACGCCAGCCAGCTTCCATTTGCGCCTTCCCAAAATTGACTTGCCAAAGTTCGATGGGGACTACTCTCGGTGGCTGGGATTCAGGGACACTTTCAAATCTATGGTCCACGATGTTCCAGAAATTCCACCTGTAACAAAGCTGCAATTCCTGTTGCAGTCCTTAGAAAGAGATGCCAGGAAGCCGTACGAGACGGTAGACATCGAGGCAGGTAACTATGGACCAACCTGGGAGGCCCTTCTCAAACGCTACGACGACCAGCGTTTCCTAAAGAAGCAGCTGTTTCGGGCTCTATACGATCTGACGCCTATTCGCAAGGAATCTCCGGAAGGTCTCCACACCCTAGTGGACGACTTCCAACGCCACGTCAAGGCATTGGCAAAGCTAAGGGAAGCAGTCGACACATGGGACACTCCTCTGGTATGTATGCTCTCGTACAAATTAGATTCTGCTTCTCTCCGGGAAAGCATTCGTTGAAAATGGACCAGGTTACATACGCTAATTGCATCGAATTCCTATACCAACGGATCAGGGTTCTCCAGACGGTCTCCTCAGAGATGGAACATCGTCATACACCGGTTAAGGTGGCCGGTACAAGTCCGTTCAGGAAACCACAGCAATCGAGGTCGGTCGCTAATACCGCGGTTGCTAGCCCACGATCCAGTCCCCTATCGTGTATCTCCTGCTCCGAAAAGCATCTCTTGGTACAGTGTCCAACATTCCAAAGGCTCTCCGTTGGTCAACGGAGGGAACTCATCGCCCAGAAACGTCTTTGCTGGAACTGTTTCAAGTCCTCCCACGTCGCACGGAACTGTGACTCAAAGTTTTCCTGTCGCCTCTGCCATGAACGACACCACACGCTGCTCCACCAATCCCAGCCTTCACCATCCCCACAGAAATGTAGCGTCGCCCCAGAAGTCGAACCACCAGCCTCCTCCTTCACGGTAAGGTCCGTGGAATCAAGTGTATCAGCTCATCCAGCTACCGAAGTGAGTCTGCCAGCTCATGCCCGCTCTTCAAGCACAGCTTTCCTTTGCACGGTTGTGCTGACAGTCCTCGATGAAGACGGTAACGAGCACTCTGCTCGAGCACTCATCGATTCTGGATCCCAATCCAACTTCATCTCCAAAAGGCTCGCTAGTCGTCTGAGTCTGAAACCAGAACGAGCCCACATCCTCATCACTGGGGTTGGGGAGTCGGCAACCAGAGTTTCACAGCTGGTCTACGCAACGATTCGCTCACGAGACGAGTACTACACAACTGAATTGGAATTCCTAGTTCTTCCAACCCTCATGACCGAACTTCCGGGCAGAGACGTGGACATCTCCGATTGGTACATTCCCAAGACAGTTGAACTCGCCGATCCCAACTTCAACATCAATAGTCCCATCGATATGATCTTGGGAGCTGACCAATTCCATGAGTACCTGAGGAACGGTAGGATCCACCTCAACCGTGGGTCACCAACGCTAATCGAAACAATTTTCGGTTGGGCAGTTTCGGGCCGCTGGTACAGCAATTTTCCACGGATCCCTCTACGCTGTTGTACCGCAACCACCACCCATAACCTGGAATCACTTATGGAGAAGTTCTGGGAGATTGAGTCCATCAATACTGGTCGAATTTACTCGGCAGACGAAGTCGCTTGTGATGAGCTGTACCAGGCTACTACGATCAGAAACGCAGACGGAAGGTATGTAGTCGCTCTTCCAAAATCTCAGAATCCCCATATTCACCTCGGCGAATCCCGAGCCATCGCCGAAAGACGTCTGCGAAGTTTGGAACGCCGGCTTGAGCGGGACGAAGCTGTCAAGGTAGCCTACCATGAATTTATGCACGAGTACCTACGACTTGGCCACATGTGAAGACTCGAAGATCCGGTAGATGATTCTCTGATGCACTACTACTTGCCGCATCACCCGGTGTTCAAGGCCAGCAGTACTACGACAAAGGTACGGGTCGTATTCGATGCCTCCTGCCGCACATCATCCGGAAATTCCTTGAACGACATTCTCCTCGTTGGCCCAGTCGTGCAAAAGGATCTCCAGTCCATCGAATTGCGATTCCGGACGAAACCTGTTGGAGTCGTGGCGGATGTGGAGAAAATGTATCGCCAGATAGGAGTTCTACGCATCGACCGATCGCTCATCCGAATTCTCTTCAGAAGTAAACCAACAGATCCAATCTCCACGTTCGAGCTTCAGACCGTTACATATGGTACGTCCTCTGCGCCATTCCTCGCCACTCGAACCCTAGTTCAACT
Organism: Ochlerotatus camptorhynchus; assembly: GCF_037179485.1. Classification (NCBI taxonomy): domain Eukaryota; kingdom Metazoa; phylum Arthropoda; class Insecta; order Diptera; family Culicidae; genus Ochlerotatus; species Ochlerotatus camptorhynchus. The sequence continues at coordinate 539,658 of NW_027040529.1, read as the reverse complement.
CGCCAACGATGAAGGTGAGAATTTCCCGATGGCGAAGAAGGCCGTGCTAGAAGATTTTTACGTCGACGACCTCATCAGCGGTGCCGAAACTCCAGAAGAAGCCATCGAACTCCGTCGGCAGCTCAGTGAGATGCTAAGTTCTGCCGGTTTTCCATTGAGGAAATGGGCCTCCAACAGCTCAGCAGTCCTAGCCAAAATTCCTTCGGACCAACTAGCAATCCAACCGTTCTACGAGTTCTCGGACTGATCTGGGAACCGAAGTCCGATACACTGCGATTCCGAATACAGCTTCCAATTCCAGCTACCGTGCTCACCAGACGAAACGACCCACTGGGCCTCGCCGGTCCGGTAATCTCCATCGCCAAGCAGTTCATGCAGCGCCTGTGGGCGTTGACGACCAACGACGGGAAGACCTACGCTTGGGATGATCCACTTCCACCAAGACTCCAAACCGAATGGAAAACATTCCATGATCAGCTGAATCTCTTGAGTGACGTACGAATTCCCCGATTTGTCTCGGTGGCCGGGGCAACCAACATCCAGCTACACTTCTTTTCGGATGCTTCCGAGAAGGCTTACGGCGCATGCGTATACATGCGCTCCGAAGATCAACATCAGAACATTTTCGTCCACTTGCTGGCAGCAAAGTCAAGAGTCACGCCGTTGAAGACCCGCCATTCCATTGCGCGCTTGGAACTCTGCGCGGCGGTTTTGTCTACCGAACTCTTCCAAAAGGTAATTGCTTCCCTAAAATCCGACTGTCCAGTATTCTTTTGGGTAGATTCCACGACGGTGCTGCAGTGGCTAAATTCATCACCGGCGTGCTGGAAGGTATTCGTGGGCAATCGAGTCTCAAAAATCCAACAAGCTACGGTGGGACATCCATGGAATCACGTCGCTGGGTCCGACAATCCGGCCGATGACATCTCTCGTGGCCTTACTCCGGCCGATCTTCTCCACTGCGAACGCTGGTGGACCGGACCAACGTGGTTGAAACTTCCGTCGGACCTGTGGCCAAACCAATCCAACGGAGGCGATAATACTTCAACAACCGTCGCTGAAGAACGCAAGATTTGTCTAACAGCCAACGCAACCCAATCCAACGAGTTCTCCGAATTCTTATTTGGTCGCTTTTCATCATATTCCAAGCTACGCCGAATCGTCGCTTATGTTTTCCATTACCTGCGTGCACTGTGCGCATCAGCCGCAAGGAACCATCCAAATGGTGCTTGTGCGGTCTCATCGAAGTCTGTGGTACAACCCGCCGCATTCCTCACAACGTCGGAACTACGGGAGGCCGAAATCGCTTTATGTCGCCTGGCTCAGCGCGATACGTTCTCTGGAGAAGTGGCAGCTCTACGAAACGGTATACTTGTGAATAAATCTTCGTCGATGAAATGGCTCAACCCTAGCATTAGCATCAACGACGTCATTCGGGTCGGTGGACGACTCAAAAACTCCAAGGCTTCTGACGATACCAAACACCCAATCATCATTTCCGGCAAGCATCCGCTGGCCACGCTGCTGGCCAACCATTACCATCGATCGCTACTGCACGCCGGACCACAGCTGATGATGTGCACCATTCGCCAGAAATTCTGGATTCTTGGCGGTCGGGATCTTCTTCGTCAGGTGTACCACCAATGTCACACCTGCTTCCGACGAAAGCCAGTCCTTGTGCAACAAACAACCGCCGATTTACCAACCTCACGAGTAACTCCATCCCGTCCGTTCTCTGTATCGGGAGTGGACTACTGCGGTCCGATCTACCTGAAGGGAGCACACCGCAAGGCAGGACCGGTGAAGGCATACATCGCCATTTTTGTATGTTTCTCCACCCGAGCGGTCCACATAGAACTTGTCCACGATCTTTCGACGGCAGCATTCCTTGCTGCACTCCGAAGATTTGTTGCTCGTCGTGGTATGGTCTCAGAGTTGCATTCGGATAACGCGACCAACTACAAGGGAGCTGCAAACGAGCTCAACCAAGTGTACCGAATGCTCAAGACGAACGAACAAGACCGCAAGCTCATCTTCAACTGGTGCACCAATAGCAACATCGAATGGAAGTTCATACCACCTCGCGCGCCCCACTTTGGCGGATTATGGGAGGCGGTGGTAAAATCGACGAAAAATCATATGCTGAAAGAACTAGGCACAACAACAGCCACCCAGGACGAAATGACAACTCTACTCGCTCAGGTAGAAATGTGCCTGAATTCCCGACCAATCACCCAGATGTCATCCGATCCAGCCGATCTGGAAGCACTCACTCCAGGTCACTTCTTAGTCGGCTCCAATCTTCAAGCGATTCCCGAGTTCGACCTCAAACCAACACCAGACAATAGGCTGTCACGATGGCAGTTAGTGCAGAAGCGATTCCAGCAGATATGGAGAAGGTGGTACCCCGAATACCTCCAACAACTTCAAGCTCGCTCCACGAAAGGCAGCCGATTGCCCGTCAGCATCCAAATCGGTCGTCTAGTCATCATCAAAGACGATAACCTCCCTCCAGCACAGTGGCCACTGGGTCGCATCACAAAACTCCATCCTGGGCAGGACGGAATAGTACGAGTCGTCACCCTCCGGACGGCGACCACCAACAGTGTCACCCGACCAGTCGCCAAGATCGCTCTTCTTCCAATGCCATCGGACAGCGCCGAGGAGGAGATAGGTAACAAATAAATTATCAATCTAATCAATTCAGTTTCGTTCCCGATGCTGTTTTCTGGTGAGCTACAGTCTGCCGCCCGATGCCACTTGGTCGATTCCCCACGTTAACGCCACCAGTACAACCCTAGAATCTACAGCAGCAGAGCGGTTACATGCAAATATAATTAAAATAGCATGGCCATTTTAAGGTGGCCGGAATGTTAGGGATCAAAACAAGCTTAAATTAGGGATTGCTTAAGCTAGCATTCAGTTAAATTTGTTGTATCTTGTTGAAGTTATCCTAAACTTAATTCTAATGAAATAACGTCCACTATTACTACTGTACCCTCAATGAATTGAAAGCAATCTAAATGTAACATGCAAGAAGGTAGAGAATAGATCGTCATACCGAACCGATCGTTGATCACTCTTTATATACACTACTTACATACACATACGCACCACACACAAGAAATGGTAGAAATAGGTGATCGGTACCACGGTAGGAGTTAGTTCGCCTAGATACTTCGGCAGCAACAGTTCTGCACAAAAAACCACGTACTCGTACCCAATCGAATAAAGTTAAGTCAGTGAAATTGCTCGGTCGTTCTGTTTTTCTGCAAGTCTGAAATTAAGAAGGGACTTGTGATCTTTCGTCGCGGGTGAAGTGTGTTTGCCCACGAGTTTCCCACTAAGTCCGAAACAGAGGTGTGGATTTAATGTTTTCCTAGCGCTGTTGGAGTGATCAGCTACCCTGAATGGGACAGGGGGCACCGGAAAGAGCATTTTTGTTGTGGCGAAGTAGCAACTACCAGGTAGCTTTGTGTTAGTGTGACCGCGGTGATCGAGTGATCATCTTTTGGCCAGAGGCTGAAGCCGTTAAGCAAACCTCCGTGATCTGGACATTTTAAAGTGCTCTCTCGGGCATGAACAATCGTGTTTATTTCAGTTACCGTGTGGACGTAATTTGTGATGAGACCCGGTCCCTTTCAAATTGTATCATTATATATGTACGGTCCATATATTTGAAATGACGTTTCACATTCATCTAGTGATGGCCGATTTTCATTCGAATTATCGATTAATCGATTAACGAACCGAAAAGTAAAATATTTGTAATCGGTTATATCATGCCGATATAAGCATTAACTTCTCCAGAGGATCATCACCGATCGTTTCAAACACGTGCTGCACTCTCATTGATGGAAATATGGCAGCACAGCGAACGAAAAAAAGTCGATTAGTTGTTAATCGAGCAATTAAAAAATGGGACACCTCTGATTTTGGTGTGTTTGTTTTAATAAAAATTAGCGCAAAATTTCATCTCTGTCGAGGGGGCAGCAAAACCACCAAATTACCTTGAATACGGGGGGTATTCATTGGATGAAAGGGACCGTGAAACCGGACACTAAAATAGAAAGTTTTTCTTCCGACAGTTTCATCTTAGTATTCATCTTTGCCGTAAACTCACAAGGACAAAGTGGATGGAGCACCACGGGAGCATCCATCCGAACTGCTGCCGCTAAATATGGCATGCTCCGGAGCACTCTTTTCGATAGCCTAAAGCTGGGTTTAGATAGGGAAAGTCAATTGATCAAGTCAGTTGAATTCAACTGAGTTGAACGCGAGTTGAACGTGTAAACCATGCCATTCAACTGACTTGATCAACTCACTTGAATTGAAAAAAGTTGGACCAGGCTCAACTTTTCAAGCCAATTAAATTCAACTGAGTTGATCAAATGACTTGCCTAGTCTAAACCCAGCTTAAGGGAGACCCATCCGAGCACAGTCGGAAAGCCTACCGTTCTGACGGAAACGGAGGAAGGCCAAATTGCAGTTTGGATTGAAGAAATGGCTGTTGCTGGACTTCCCGTGTGTGAAGAAATCCTTAGAATCAGTGTCGGCCAGAGGCTTGGTGGCAAAGTTTTTGAAAAGGCATCCTACTATTTCAAAACGAACTGCTAACCATATTTCGAAGAAGAGAGTTCTAACTGAGAATGAAGTGCAATCTTGGTTCGCAGAAGTTGAATCATATCTGGCATCCCAAGATCTCTTGGAAGTCATGGACGAAAGCGCGATTGAGATGACTCCAAATCCCAAGAAAAAAAGAGTGATGCTCGAAAAATCTCACTCTAGCGAATCAATGTTCTAAAAATCTTCTTTCATTTCTCGTATCTACTTACATCGCGCATCATCTTTTTGCAGGAAAGCTTCAGAACCGTCATCCTCTTTCTATCTACTCAGCGTACGCGCTGCTAGCCACAGCAAACCACAATCTTTCCTGCATCGTAGATAGAGTGAGGGGGACGAGCAAGCAATCAACTCAATGGAGAATAAGGATTTCACCCTTAAGAACGGTTTCAGGAAGCGTGGACTAGTCCCTTGGAATGCAAATGCAATAGACTACACTTCTTTGCCGAACCCTATGACTTTTCAATAGAAAAAAAAACACAACATTCCTATTCCTGCACACAACCTAGAAGCCAAACCTAGTTTGCCTAGCTGCATATTTCTTCGCGAGTTGAACCGCCGACTGTCACCAGAGCTGCTTCTAGCTTTCGAGGAACAGCGTAGAAACTTGTTGTGGACTGGCGATCCTGAGGCAATTCAGCTTTTTGATTTGTGGAGGAGAGTGTCTGATGAAGTAGAAGGACCACCAGCTTTCCTTGAAATTGATCCTACTCTAGTTGGCCTCAACATCAGCTCTGTACTAGAAGGAGACCAATATATTTTTTGTGAAGAAAGTAAGTGTAGCATTTTTTATGAGCGCTGTTGATACCAATTTTTTTATCTTTATTGAAGCAATATCTCCAGAGGAGAGCGGTATGACTTTGAGCTCCAACGATTGTCAGTATGGACCCTAAATCATTCGGTATGAAACGTCACTCTACACTAATTTATAAATTTTAATATATATTCCTACAACAGATCAACAAGCACTCACACTCAGCAACGTTTTCCTTGTTCGGTAATTTTTTACCGAAAATAATCGGTAAATGAAGAATGTTACAGATTTTCCGGTAAAAAATATAATTTTACCAACATTCGGTAATGTTTTACCGAAGTGACGGTAATCTGGCTTTTATATTGACGAACTTCGTTAAAAAGAGTACAGTAAGAACTGTAAAACAAAGCAAACGCCGAATTCGGTTATAAAATACCGAACAAACTGCAAATTACAGAAACGTTTACCGAACTTCTGTAAATAATTCCAGACTGTCAATCGAAAGACGGTCATATTTATATCAAGTGTTAAAGTAAACAGTAACAGTGGAAAGTGACTGGAAAATCCAGTGAAAACAATGTACATAAGTATGTTCGCAAATACAGATGAATAATGCATCTATTAAATATTCCGAATGAGATTGATAATTACATTTATTTATTTCATTTTTATGATTGCTCTTCAGACACAGCCAGGAATTCTGTGCTTTCGAGATCAGGTTCCAGTCAATGTTTCTGGACTGGCATCCCCATGGAAGCAGCCACCTGCGAAAAGAATACTCCAGCGAGCAATATATGTTATTTTAAAATATATTTTTACCTAGATGTTTACTATTGAATAAAATCTCGTAAATAATAATGCAAAAAGAGCTTTAAATTTTAATTCACCGGAAAAAAAAAACAAAAAATACACAAGATCAACAAATTTTCATTTACGGGACAGTTCAGTAAAAAATTACTGAATATTTCGGTAAATAATTACCGAATTGTTCGGTAATTTTGACAGCTCATCAAAAAATCTGTTTACCGATCGTTCGGTAATCGTTTCGATTACCGAACTGATTACCGAACGTTCAGCTGTTGAAAGTTCGGTAAAAAATTACCGAATACGGTAATAATTTCTAAGTGTGCTCAACACGGAAGCTGTGGAATCAGTGGACACATTGGAACCAAATGATTTTGCAGCAGAAGGGAGATTAAATCCGCCATGTGTAGCTGTGTATCTAAGGAACCCATCTGCTCTAGGGAAACGCAGGCATCGAGTGGTTCCAGCAGTAGCCACAAGTGAGTCTTGGCACTTGATATATCAGGAAGAAGAAGCTGCGAAGAAATTAAGTGAAATGACAAAAAAGCTTGAAGAGAGAAAGGAGAAAGTTAAGTTAAAAGAGAAGGAGAAAGAAACCCAGTCTATGGTCAAGCTGGTGAAACAGCAAGAGCGGACGAAGCAAAAGGAAAAACTGGAAGAAGAGAAAAAAAAGCTGCAAAAGCTGCACGTATGCTGATGAAGAAATCGAAATCGGAACAAAAAGAAAAGAAGTATTATTATTATTATTTTTTTATTATTCTGATCATTATTGTTACTGTTCTTATCCTTATATTCACTCTAGCATATGAATAGAACGCATAATACAAGAATAAAACAAAACCATGATTGAAACCGTAACAAACCGTATATTGGGTGTCCGAAATTTGAATAATTTATGTCCGAAATTTGAATCATCTCAGAACAAGTGTACGAAATATAAATCATTTTCTCGTTGATGAAATAACGCTATTTCTCGTAATGTTTTGATTATTTTGGTAAAAAATCATTAAAATTAGCTCAATTTAAAGATACTAAAGCAGATGAAGAGATGCAATTTAATAATGTCAAAACCATCAATAATTTGTCTGTTTATTGCAGCTGTAGTCTCAAGAATCCAAAATATGAATCAGAACGGTATTTAAGGTAGACAAAAAGGTGAACAAAGAGGTGAACGCCTAAGATTTTTCACATTTATGTCGCTGTGAAGCAACTGTAAACTGTAGAGGAAATTTAAATATGTAACTGATACAAGTTCGTTTATTTATTTGATAATCTGGTAAAGATGTTATACTTAATTGTCTTAAAGATAAATCCAGCTCACAATTTTGTAGGGGTAAGAGATGGGACTATCGTCATCATCCCAACGGACACTAGTTAAAAATAAAACCAACAACCATTCCTATGATCCGACTCGACATCCCATTCCATTCCAAAATTTCAATCCAATGGAGGATCCATCGAATTTTGACCCCATATTAAACAATAATCGTCTCTCGTCCATCCCGAACAACGGCACCGCACCGACCGAAAACTGTCATCATTTCGAAATCCGCCGTAGCACATATCCATCCATAATAACCGAAGCCGTATAAAAATAAAATCATTCCATTTTATGAGCATGCATCCCTCTCGAGCTCTATATATGCTCCATAAGTTTTTCTGGTGGCAATCGTCGAGTGCTCAGCCATCGTACACAGAATCGTGCAGCACAGGACACAAACCTTCACGTTCCGAATGGACGATGGTGAGGTCGAGGATATGCCCGGACCGACGCTACATGACACTGCATGGTTACTCATACATATATACATGTGCAAACACCATACGTACGTACCCCATGTGATGCCAAAGGCAGAAACGAACAACGGTGCTCGCAGAGGCCGTCCGGGTTCAAGTCCTTCTTTTGGACGATGTCGTTTACGGTTGCCACACATCCCACCCCCAATCCGTACCATCTTACCCTGCCTGAGCGAGCGTTAACGTACTTCCGTCCATTTTTCTGTCCGTCTGTTTCATCCCAAAGCAGTAGCAGCCCCGGAATGGATGGAGATGGAGCACTTGGACCGGTCGGTCGGTGATGGTAGCAGCACACAGCACGCGATTCCCGACCGACTATTATTATACACGCCCGTCTTGTGCCGGAGCCAAAAGAACTACGGCCACTTTCATACCTCAGATGCCGGAGCGGTTGCCTGCTCTGTTCAGTGTTATTTTGATATATCTAGAAGCATACCGTCCTACGTCGTTCGGGCACATTTCTGAGGGACAGTGTTGCCAAGTGAAGGATAGTTGCATGGGAATATTACTTTCCATGCGAAATCGATTGAAATGAGACGCATCGTTTTTTTTTTTTTCTGCGACCAACACATTGATCTTTTTGTGATATAAACACATGGTAATTCTCTTAAAATAATTTTGTTACATTTATAAAGCAAAACAGTGTAGTATACTTTTCATAGTCCTATTTTATGAGTTTTTTTTTAATAAGTCAAGGACTTCAATTTACAAATTTCTCAACAAGTTTATTTCTTTAAAGTAACAAGAAATATTTGATCAAATTTTGTGTTCTCATCAAGATTTTCAAACTTTTTTTCCTAAACGACCTTCAAACAAATGTTGATACTAAGGTCTAAGAGGGTTCTCCTCTTCATAGGGAGTGGCTCATACATCTCGAGTGTCTGTTCTCCATGTTAGGAGCGGCTCCAATCATCCAATAAGCTTCTATTATATGTGTTATGCTGATGTTGTGAGACTGATGAACGTCCTCGTGTCAGCTTGGGACTCTAATCAGTGCTGTGTACGATGGCCTTTCGGTGAGAAAAGGGTGAAAGCTTTAAAGCCAGCCGTTAAAAAACAACAGTACAGAAACCTAACAATGGAAGCAATAAGAAACTTGGGATATGGAACTTTCAATTCCTTGGGAAGAACCCGGATTTATTCAGACTTATTGAGGGTCCATACTGCAGGAGGATTGCCGGGAGGGATCGTCGTTATATAGGTATAAGAAATAGAATAAATGATTATTATACTAATGCAAAAATTAAAAGTTTTGCTCCGCTATTCTCAAACGGTTTCAAATCGGGTTCTGATTAGCTTCCCAAAATTTGAACTCATTTGACTTGGCACAAACCATTAGAAGTTTATACGGAAATTACTATGGGAAAACCAAATGTTTTGTTCATATCTATCTAACAATTAACCATATGAATCTGCTTTAAAAAAAGGATACCTGCTTTAAAAAATGGTAAAATGGAAATTTTCTCAGCTATAACTTCCCTCCAGATTAATTTTTTTCAGATTAGATTTCGATTAAATGAGAGGAGCAAAAGTTATTAATGGTTCAAGTTGCCGATGTTTTATGATTATGCTGAATTAATTGCTCAGCAGTCAACTTTGATGTCTCTGGCACGTGGAATACAGCTCAAAGATCATGGCTACTATGCCACACTACACAATACAGTGTTGCTCATAGAACAGCTGCTTGATCATGCCAAAAGATTATCAATCTCTTATATAATCAATAACTATTTTATTTGACGTTTGACTGAATAACGATCTCTACAATGTTATAGCTGAGAATATAATAAGAATAGCTATAGAACATTGCTTCAAGGCAATATGGAAAAAGGTTAGAAGAAAACGATCGAAAAGTTTGGTTTTCCCATAGTCAGTTTCTTACCAAATTCAAGTATGGAATGAAGCCGCTGAAAATTACTTCGAGTTAAGAGTCAAGTTTTTTAACTTTATTAAGCAGATTTATTAAGAGTCAATTCTTTTTCTTCTTCGCATTTCAAGCTTATTACTTATCGCATATTAGCTTATTGCGTGCTCTCAACTTAGTGTTCTAGATGCACTTCCACAGTTGTTAATTGAGAGCTTTAGATGTCTGTACCATTTTTGTATTAGTATTATTGTGTGGCAAGTACAATCATACTCTATGCCCAGGGAAGTCGAGAAATTTTACAACCCTGGAATACATTTCAGCCACCTCCAGCATGGTCATGCTTTGTAGCTGCACCTTTACCGACTGAGCTAAGGGAGGCCCCATAAGAGTCAAGTAACAGTTACGAAAAAAATCTACTGAACTTCCAACTTCCTATCGATCGATGCAAGCCCACAAATTTCGTAGCAGTTTTATAGAGACTGGAAAAGTTTATGCCACGCAGACCATCCGTTTTGTTGAAACCGATCCATTTTATCTATTTTTGGGTTTTAATCATTTTATTTATATGTAATACTTATGCATAGCATACTTCGACCTATAAAATACAAAACTGCTATCGAGCGCGACTGAGCTCAGTCGAAACACAAAGTTAATATCCTCGGTAGGATATTAAGAACCATTCATTTATTATGGTACTCGAAATTGATGTCAAATTTACTATTCGTCAAGTTTATCCTATACCTAATGCATTGCTTGTCACAGAATTTTACCAGCCCTATGAAGTATGAGTTTCCCTTTAAACTTGAATGAAGTAATAAGAGAGATGTTACAAATTATGTTTTTAGTGCTTTTCCATCGTTATCCATCTCAATTTATGGATTAATTTGGTGAGTTCGGTCCATTTAATTTTCTTGTATAATTTATTTTCACTATTGAATTGCCGTTTATGAACTGAGTTGGTGAGTTCGTTGCAAATTTACTACACAATCAACTCTCCATAACTCGATATTGAAGGGACCATCGTGTTATAGAATTATCGTCTTATAGAATAAATTAAATGATTTTTTTTTGGATCGTCTATAATATTAAGAATAATACCAAATACTCATTTGACTGGTATATCTAGCCTTATTAACCCATATGAATTGGAAAAATAGTTCAAGGTTGGAATGGAATGGAAGTTCTGAGTAGTTAATTTATAATATTAAGCCAAAAAGCACAAAACACAGACTAGGGCTGCCAGTTCTTGAAATTTCATTTGTTAAGATATCAAAGGTTCTGGTCATTTCTGGATGTAGCACTATCGCCCTGAGAGTGTCCGGCCATTAGGTTTAAGGTAATAAGGCCGAATGGTCATTAGCCCAGACTTGAATGCATTTTGACAAGCTTCCTTACATAGTTATGTTTTAAGATTTTAAATACTTAGATATTTGTTCAAACTATTCGGACTTTTTAAGAGATCTCGGACTGCGATTTTTTTTTTTCGTTTTCAGAATAGAAGAAATTTCTTAAATTTGAAAGATCCAAGTTTGGCAAGCAAATAAAATGCAATGTTTTTAAATATGTTTCTTCAAAAATAAGCAGTTTTTGTCCGAGTTCGCGCTTCTATTAGCATGTTATTAGCGTCACACATACATATGACGTATTTGTTTGTTTACATTTATATGCTGCTTGCTTCCAATCAACAGAATTGTTCAAAGCTGTTTAAAAGCGTTTTTACAACGCTCCAGACTTCCCCCGATGAATGTGACTATTGTCGGCAGCATCTTTTTCTTCGGCAACCTTTGTATCTTCAGCTCAAAATTAGCCACATTTTGAAATGTGTACATTTCATTGAGAGAAAAATTTGGCATAACAAGATTTCTCAGTCGTAAAAATTTAATCAGATTGAAGCTAAAAGACTAATGAATCGTTGGAATACATTTGGAAAACGTTTTGATGGGAAAATACACTGAAATTAACGTTTAAAGTTTGTTTGCAGAAGCCGACATTTACCCTACCATCACATTAATTTTCCTCATTTCAAAAGCTGCTCGTTCTTTCAAAAGCTTATTCACACCAATCTCCAACGCCGTAGCATTTATGAGGGTGTCGCTAAGTTGGTGGCCTCTCGTTAAGTAAGTACTACATCAGTATTTCCTTCAATATCCCTAGTTACGGTTAAGATGGGCGTGGCTGAGAATAGAAGCAGTCACGCCTTTGGTATCCTTGGTTAAATACTAATCAATATTTACTCTCCAGCATTATTCCTGAAAGCAGTCTGACACAGAATGTTCAAAAGAGACGTGAGTGTCACTTGTATCCAATATACGAAGTATACCGTAACAACGCTAACGCTAAACCGGATTTGTTTCTTAATATGAGGTAAAGCGAAATTTGGTTGGAAGAACGAAAAGAAACAATATTCATGTTTTAGGAAAGACTTGTTGGTAGGAAATCTATAACAATTCCTTCTCAAGAGCAGTTGTAATCGTCGTCGGTGAGTTCGCCGCCGGGATCGAAATCTAGTAACAGCAAGTTGAACAGAAACTTGGTCGTAATTGTTTTGTTAATTGAGGAGCTTGGTGGCCTTGGGGCGAACGATTTTGCTTACTGAGCAAAAAATCATGGGTTCAATCCCAAGCTCCTTCATATTATAGAGTAATACTTTCAATCGGTTTTCTTTAATAATATGATATAAAGCGTAATGAAATTCGGTTGAAGGGACGGGTACGTAAAACAAGTAATATTTCAGTTTTAGAAAAGACGTGTTGTTCGGGAATCCATATCAAATCCTTCTCAAGAGCAGTTGTTGTCGTCAGGTTCCGGGATCGAAACCTAGTCACAACAAGTTGAACGGTAACTTGATCGTTTTTTTTTTGTGATATAAGAACCTCGGTGGCCTAGCGGTGATCGATTTTGCTTACTGAGCAGAAGACCCGAGCTCCTTAGCGATTATTAATCGTTAGGACCTCAATTCAGCATATTGTTTACCAAAACGAATCCTGCTGCAATCCCAGCCCTTTTATCCAACATCCCAGTGATTGCTCATGAAAGTGCAGAGGTGTTCTCGGTTTTCATTCAAGCGAGTATTACTTCTACATATTCCTACCCATTCCTTTCTTGACCAGCATTCGGACGTGGCCAGCGCTGGTATTGTCTAGTTTTAGATCAACAGCATTTACACATTGAGGATACAAATACTAGTCCCAAGCAACGTCTCCCGAGCAGGAGAAAACACCTTATGGATACCAAATTCAGGTATGAAAATAGCATAACTGGCAACCTAAATATGGTATTGAAGAGGCTGACATAAGAGGTAAAATACCAAAAATAATACCTCAAAAATGTTCTACGAATAACACTAATAACAAATTTAGTTATTATAATAACTGACGAATAACAGACGCTTTTTTCATGCCAGAATACCATAACTTGCTATTTGAAAGGTCTTCTAATACCAATACAATAACTCTTTGAGGTGTTATTGTCTAAAAACTGAAAGATCACATTTTGTTATTTTGATATTTATTTGATATTTTACAAAATATTTCGATAACCGAATAATATCAAAATAAGGTTTTATACCACAAGCATACCAAAATAAGGTATCATACCACATTAAGATATTCATATGTTATCGGTTAGTTATCGGTTCCTGCTCGGGCTATTGGTTCTCTGTGTAATTACAGATGATCTGGCAATAACGGAGTTACATCCTCGGGCGGTCAATCATGCTCATGCTCATGCTCATCAAATGAGTTCAAATTTTTGGAGGCTAATCAGGACCCGATTTGAATCCGTTTGAGTACTGTGGAGCGAAAATTTCAAATTTTGCAACAGTCTAATGGTACCAGCGGAAATACACATGAGCTGGGTATAGTTCTCATCATGTTGCTCAAAATGCAAAAATGCCTGCATGAGCCAATCGACAACAGAATGTATAAAAGTTGAAGATGCTTATTTTAAATAACAGACTAAGGTGGTAATTTTTATAAGATGGATGAGGAGATGATAGTATAGAGTTAATAGTTCCGTTAGATTACTGCAGTGTGAAAATTGTATATAGAGAGTAGAAAGCGAGTAAGGACAACTTTTTAGGAAGGTACAATTCGGGTTGATCATCTCTCTTTACCAAACTCCCCCGTTGGAGAGGGATGGTGAGGGATATCCCCCCCCCCCCCCCACCACTCGCCACCACTGGCAAAAAGAGATAATTACCGACTTGCTCATGTACCGACGATGTGTTTGAAACAGTTCTATCGGTTGTACCGCACTCAAGTTATTATCTGAAGGGAAGCAAAGAATGAGTACGTTGAGGATCAAAGGCCGTTTCTAAAATGTCTGCATAATCAACGTGCGCAGCCTAGGAAGTGAAGATTACGATACAGACGCTTTTTACACGCGGCTGAAACGAGAATGCGACGGCTGCTGAAGCCATGTTGTCGTAGATCTCAAAGCTCAGATTGGCCAGAAGAAAGAATTTAGAACGATTTTCGGAAAGTTCAATTCATAGCGATAACGGCAGCAGAGGAATCGATTAGGCCGCCTGAGCAGTTCTAGGCAAAATAGTGAAAACAAAAGGTGAATTTTTGAATCGATCTTCTCCGATTGGTATGATACTATGCGTAATTGTTTGTTATGGAGAATGATTTACTTTTTTGCTAAAATTCGTCCATTTGGGATCTTGTAAAATGGCAGCCTTGGCATTTTACAAAATTGTAGCACGGAAACGGCATTTCAGATCGAATAGATGTCTGAGATAAATTTGTAGAGATAAATAATACCTTTATGGGAAATAATAATCCAAAAATAATTTTAATTATTTTAAGTAAGAATTAATAAAAACATTATCTCAAAATATCCCTAGCAGATTTTGGCCTCAATAATCAACTTTTAAAAGTGTCCGGATGACGTTTGATTGCTGGTCTCGGTAATGTGGTGTTTTCATATGTGCTGATTTTCTTGCGCTAGTGTACAGTGGAACAGTACTAAAAAGTAGCCAGTATAATGTAAACAGGGCGTCAGCATCTACAAGCATGAGATTGAGCTGGCTGAGCTGGCTGAGCTAGTGAGCTAGCATAAGTGTAAACACCCCATAAACGTGTTGTTGAATTTTAGCAAACAAACGTTATGTTTGCTGAGATCTCAGTAAAATGTATTGCCGAGCACTCGGGTGTGCAAACAACACTAAATGTGTAAGTGTCTGGATTTCGGTGCACCACGGTGCCTTAGGGTGGTGTTTACATGTACGCTGGTTCTCTAGCGCTAGTGAACTAGACTTGTACTAAAAAGTAACCTACATAATGTAAACAGGGCTTCAGCATACATCAGCATGAGATTTCAGAATCAACTGAAATTCGCGCTAGTTGGTTGAGCTGGCTAAGCTAGTGAACTAGCATAAGTGTAACCATCCCATAAACGCAAACAGAAAGGGGTCAAATTTTATTCAGTTATTTTGCATGAAGTTCCACTTATGTTATGTGGTACCGATCACTCAAATTCGCAAAAGCGTAGGTCACATATGAGTAAATTTTTACATGAGATGATGATAGTGGTTTACCACCCATTGTAGCAAGGAACCTAAGTCCGACAGCAGTTGGCTCTCTTCTCTGTTTGTCTTGATCAAGCTTAATAACCTCTTATTGTCCTCAACATGTCGCTATACGAAGGGCCAAAAACGGATTGGGTAGATCGATAGGCAAAGTCGCCTATACGCATCTACGGAACAATAAAGAATCTCCTTCCAGCAACTTGATCAGCCAATTGGTCAAAAAGACAAGCCCCCAAACAGTAAGGCGTCAAAGTGTGGGGAGAAGAGCCCGCCCTTTATCCACGAAATGTTATCAACAAGGAGTTGGCATTCTCACTATCCTCGTCCAAATCGTCCGTCCCTTCCCTTTTATATATGTATTTCAGTGAATACACGAGTTGATTGTTATGATTATTGTCAATAATATTGTCTGCCCGTTATGGACAACTCAATGTTTATCCCATCCATTCTTTGAATCAGCGAACACCAACTTGATTCTCCGCTAGGAAACACCAAAGAATATAGGAAACACTATAACACCAAACACCAAAGAACACTCATAAAATTAAACTGATTTTCACCAGAAAAACAAAAAAATGTTAATTGGTAGGGGGGGTGGATAAACTTTTTTTGCATACTGTAGATACATCTAAAAAACACAGTTTTAACTGATAGTACTTTATAAACATCAAGCCGTCCCCTATTGGTCCCTGCCAACCCACGGCGCCTGTACGGTAATATGAACCATCAGAATAGTCAATCGGTTGCGAGTTGCAATATTTCCCAAACTGAAGCGATACATCTCTCATTGTTTCAACTTTATGGCCTGCTTGCGTTTTCTTATTGAAGTTCAAGACTAAATAGAAAGATTTATTCTAAAACTTTAAAGTTTCGTTGCCTCCCTAAGCCGACCCCCCGCATCCTAATTCTTTTGTTAATCTTTTCAATGTTATTAGACTTTCTGAAGTTTATTATTTAAGTTCATTTGATGATTATGATTACTCATTAGTCTAATTTAATAAATAATTGAAATCTCTAATTCACCTAATCAATCATAACCCATGCTTTATTAAGTACCTGAACTTGTGCTTGTAATCTAAAATTAAACGTGTTTCAAGTACTTTCGATTTAAGCCTATACCTATTTATTATATCTTAGTTCGACCCAGGTAACACCTTCATGTGACTAAAATGCTTCATTTTGAAGTTAGTTTCCTAGTTGATTTTTAAATTATATCGGGTATATGCTCCAACTACGCTTACACGTTTCCACTATGTCGCACCACAAAAATGCGTATGGTTTTTTTTTTTTTTTTTTTTTTTATTATAGTCACTTTAACACTCTTGGGTCATTCGTGACTTGTCCGGGGGTGAGATTTGAACTCGTGACTTTGGCGTGAGAGGTTTGGATGTTAACCACTACGCCGGGGTCGCCCCCAAAATGCGTATGGGTATGTCACAATAGAAGCACGCAACAGTGGAAATCCCGAGCTATAGTTCAAACACTTATCCCAAATCAAAAGGAAGCACATATAAGATTAGTTACAATACCATCTACAAAAATGATCTTTAACATTGTTCAATGAAAACAACAATGAAAGCTTGTCACGCAAATAGAAGGAGCACTGTTGGGCACTTTCTGAAATATTTCAATAGTATAGTATATTCCCTTGCAAACCCAAATAAATCTATCTGCGTAAAAATAAATAAAATAAGAGTGATTTGCGGAACAACCCACCAGTATCGGACCCAACGTCAGTGCCTATACGTAAGCCTACTACAACGCGGCTCTCAAACAAAGGAGTAACAAGTGTGATACTATCACTGCTAGACTGGCACCCCTATTCTGCATTTCGTTCGAAACGAAATTCTCATACAAAAAAAATATTTTGTGTATAGGAATTTCGATTCGAACGAAATACAAATTAGGGGTGTAGATCTTTGGTTTTCTCATGCAGTGGTCCATCAGAGAGGAGAAGGTTAGTAATCCCCATCGCCTGCCCATGGCGCCCATGGAACCAGCAAAGCCGGTCATAAACCTACCGTCTCCAACACTCCACTGTAAAGCATGAAATTAAGCTCGCCCACCAACAGCAAGGTGCAAAAACTAGCCAAGGGGAGGGATGAGTAAATTTTTACATGAGTGACATTTACTCTTATTTGAGTAAAAATCTCCCCAAACCATTGCTTTCGAGGAGGCGAATGAACCCTTCTGCTTTAAAGTTCACCAATAAAAAAAAATAGTATAGATTGATTTTCATAACAACACTTTTTGAATTGATTGTGTTCGAACGTTCCAAGAAATTACAAAACCGCGAATTATTCTACCTTGAAGCCGTGAATAACTTGCATTCCCAGAACGGTTGGCAACACGGTCCTCGGCCAACATGTTTTGATGATGACGACGGTACGGAAAGTCTCTTCTGGGAAAAGGAAAAGTTTACGCTCGAGCGGTGCTCCTGCCTGCTGTTGCTGCTATTATTATTACTAGGACTGGGCTCTTGGTCCTGTTGGCGCACGTTGTTGGCACGAACCGAACGAAAGGCATCATGCTTCTGCTTATGATGGTTGCCGGCTAGGCCAATGGGTGGGCGGCGGTTGGGTGGATGATTTCGTCGGTTGGCCGGTCTGACGGTCGGTCGGGCGGTTGGTCGATCAGATGGGTGGTTTGTGCTGGCTTGCTTGTTTTCCTCTGAGTTGTGTGTGACACTCGGTATACGTAGGGTAGGATGGTCTAAAATGCACCCCTGGGGGAAAATGGCCCCACGCTGTTTTTCATAGCTTTCCTATATTCAATTCGTGAATTTAACGAGCAGCATTGCTAGTTCAATAGTTGGACTAGCATTCGGGCACATAAAATCGCAAAATGAGTAATGGGAAAGCAATGAAAAACTGCGTGGGGCCATTTTATTCCAGGGTTGCATTATGGACTGTTCTCCCCTACTGGATTCCACTGGAGTGGGCAAAACGCCAGCCGAGAGTTTGGTGTCGTCCGTCTGGTAAGCAAGCTGGCAGGCAGGCATGCAGCAGTCGTACTAGAACCAGTAGCAGCATGATAATCGCCTTCGTTTGCTGGCTGCTGGCACAGAATGGCAGATTCACAGCGAAATGGTGTGGGTGGCTTTGAGCTGTGAAGAGAGCACAAGTGTGTCGTGCAGAAGAAGCAAGTCCTGAACCTTACGGACAAGTTTCAGCTGGCATTGGTGTTTGAGGATTGGAGAACGAGCGGGACAAGGGAGGGGAAGGTTGCGGCACGTACAAAACGAGAAGCACAAACAGCAGCCGTGGGTATTTTCACTTTCCATGTCCTGTCCCGTACGGGTCCTCCTTTTCCTCCTTCAAGAGCCTTTCCGGAGTCGTGGAACGAGCATCACGTCGTCCTTCATTGAAGATTTTCTCGCTCTTTGCCTTTGTACCACAGGCGTATGATGTGAAGGTTCCATTCAAAGGTATTAGGTTTGTGTTTTAGGTTTTGGAAATTGACAGAATACTTTAAAAGTAAATAAATCTTATTTATGTCAGAAATTATTTTATAAATGTTATCATTGATTCTGAAAATGACTAGGCGTCTCCATCGAAAACTGTACAACTCTATTTTACTATGTAGTAACACAGTAAGGGAGAACAGCCCATAATGCACCCCTGGGGTAAAATGCCCACTTTTAGAAAAACAGCGATAACTTTTCCTCAGATGCATTTTCCGGGTAACGGTTTGTGATTGTTTTCAACTGGAGGTTTCACAAATAATTCTTGATCATAAAATCATGTATTGACCTGCTGATTCCTTAAAAAAAATTACATTTAGTGCAAAACAGGACACAGTTGTTAAAATCATCGACTGTAAATTAAGCTTTTAACATCATATATCACAAAAAAAATAACAAATTTACGTTTCGTATATTTTTTAGATATTTTACTTGATGAATCACAGTTTAACATTCTATTGAGATTTTAAGACCTTATTTCTGATGTAACATAAAGAAATAATCATTTGAAATACCGCATCCCTTTGCATTATCTACTTGCAGGGGTTATGGTTTGTTTACCATGGGGTGCATTTTACCCCAATGTTGTGGTGCGTTTTGGCCATTGTTGTCGTGCGTCTTGTCCCAATGTTGTGGTGCATATTGTATCATGAATCAGGCGTTTTGCCCCGCTATCATTTTGGAAGCAATTTAGAAAATACCTTGAAAGTCATGGAAAATCATCCTTTTGTAGTTCTAAATCACTCGATCTTTGTAGAAAACATGGTAATGAACCAAACGCCATTACTTTCTTCTTGATTTTAGCTTCCATGCGCCAGCCATTGACGATTTTGCTTAAAGGGTGCGTTTTGCACCATCCTACCCTACTTCACCTTCTGTATGAGTTACTATGATGCACTCCATGCTGCCAATAAACTACGTAGACAGTTTTTGAGAGATTTTAGAGCTCCAAAATCAGATAATTGAAAGTCGACACAAAACTGTAAACGAAAACATCGATAAGATTATCTGTTCAACATACATAACTGCTATCACATACCAACCCCTTGGCCTGAACACGCCCTAGAGTTGGTCCTGCCCGCCCCGGTACCGCAGCCTCGGTCGAACACCACCTGCAAAAAGAGTTTACCATCATAACGTTTCGTTCGTTTTTCGCTTTTGCCTTTTTTATTGGAGGTGATTTTCCTTTTCCGCGACCCTCATGCCCACTTAGGACCTTTCCGCTCCCTTTGCCTGATACCGACAGCTCTATACCTACCCTGCACCGACTGTCGACACCAAGCTCATATCCCTTCAGAGTGAAGTTGCACGAAAAGTTTGTGGAATCCCTTTCCTCCTTCTTGCTCATCTTTCCCAACCTCACCCATCGTTAGCAACGGCACGGGTGCGGGTGGAGCAAAAAAAACGACAGAACCGCCACCGAACAACAAGCCATGGATGGGGTTCGTTGGGGTGAGTCACATTGCGAAAATTTTGCCCCGAGCTGCTTCGACAAAATATGGGAAGGTAGGTAGTTGCGGTTGACTTGATAAAATAAGTCGTCGTCGTTCTCGTCGGCGTCGTCATCGTCGTCGTTGAGCTTGTCGTTGCCGTTCTGCTTGAGGTGAAGCGTCATCCTTATGTGCGTCCTTTCGCTTCTTCGGTCGATGGTGGCCGCCGTCGAAACAGCGGTGGATGGGAGACGCTGAGCGAGTGATACTTTGTGGGTGGTTGGCTGGCTGATTATTAGCTGCGATGACGACGACGGGGCGCTGGCGGTGGTGGCGATGATTGCTGGCGATGGTGCCTCGGGCAACAGAATGTGCGCGTAATCGTGAGGCGCGTGCTTGTAATTATAAATGGGAAAGTGGAATTTCTGTGTTCTTGTTTTTTGCGCCACTTTGCAGTGGAACGGTTCTCTGCAAACTTTAAGATTTTATTCTTTCTGAATGTTTCATAAATATTGGGAACGTGAAGTTCCAAGTTGTTTGCGTAGCAAATGTTCAACTGTTGATTATGACAGAGCTGATGCAATCAATTTAATCGAACAGATAATCTAGCTCTGTTTACCTGGAATATCCTGTGGCTTCTCTATCTGACTAAAATATGGATTATCCTTGTAACAGGCAACATCATGTTAGATTGTACATTATTAAGAATTAAATTCACTTTTCGATAGTTCATAACGTGCATACCCCCGTTATAAATGGAACGTTCCTTGAACCTGACCATAAGGTTAAAAGGGACGCAAATTATTTCATTTATCGAAATGATCGTCTTGATTGAGCCTGTGGTGGCGTTGCCATCATTGTTCATAGACGTATCAAACATCAAATTCTTTCTTCATTTGATACCAAACATTTTGAAACTTTGGGAGTTTCTGTTGAAACAAAATTTGTACAACTTACGTTTATAGCTGCCTATTTGCCATTCCAATGCGTAGGCCAGCAAAAGAATTTTCTCAAGGGTGACCTTCAGAAACTTACCCGTAATAGGTCTAAATTTTTCATTATAAGTGATTTTAATGCAAAACACCGCTCATGGAATAATGCTCAAAGCAATTCCAATGGTAATATTCTATTTGATAATTGTTTTGCAGGTTATTACACTATTCAATATCCAAACAGCCCAACATACTTTTCTTCAGCAAGAAATCCCTCAACTATTGATTTGGTCTTAACTGATTCATGTCAACTTACCCATACTGACTTCGGTTCTGATCATCTTCCAGTATAATAACAGCTCTACTTTCAATAACCATGATTGGGAGCAATATCGAACATTTATGGAATATAACTTTGATCCAAATATTCCTTTGCAGACCAAAGATGATATTAATAATGTTCTTCAATCTCTGACTACCACTATAGTTGAAGCAATAGCTGCTTCAGTACCAAAATGTTCAGTTTAGGTATATTCAATTATAATATACGACGATCGTTCTTGATCCGTCGTAGGCGGAAATATAAAAAAAAACGCGATACTCTTATGAAAATTATCTGGTGGGATTTGCAAAAACAAATTAAAAAGTGATTCTCTGTCTTGACGAACACTTTTGAAAATAACGTTTCAAAATTAGACCCAAGTTCCAAACCCTTTTGAAACGTCACAAAAATTTTGAAAAATCCACAAGAGCCTATTCCAGCGCTTTAAAAAGGTGATGAAAATGTGATCACAAATTCGGAAAAAGCTCGAAAACATGCTACGCAATTCGAGACTTCTCAGGTCTCTAGGGAGTTTAGGTCTTATTAGTCCTATTGAGAATCAGGTTGTTCGGGATTACCTGAATATTTTCTCTCGGGAAAATATTTTTGATGATTCCTGGGAGACTGATTTGGACGAATAAAGATCTATAACTAAAAAGTTACATTATATGAAAGCTGCAGGTGATGATGGAATTTTATATATCCTTCCAAGGAGTACCTTGTATTTCTTGGTAAATTATTTAACTGTTGTTGCCATTTGGCATACTTTCCTGATAAATGGAAAAATGCAAATGCAAATCCAGATGAAGCTTCTAGCTACCGTCCAATAAATTTGCTTTCATCAATAAGTAATTTTTTTTAAATAATTTTGAATCGAATGATGCTTTACATCAATAAGGTCTTAATTTTAGCAGATGAGCAGTTTGGATTTCTCCATGGGCATTCAACTACTCATCAACTCTTAAGAGTTACGTTTAAACAAATCTGAAAACTGCTCAACTGGAGTTGCTCTTCTAGACATAGAAAAAAAGGTCGAGAGTGTTTGGAATGAAGGTTGAAAAAGTGTAATTCACCACTCTATATTATGATAGGATTAAGTACACCATTTCCGGCCTATTAAGCACAACCCGCACTTAGCCTTTCTTAATCTAGCGCAGTTTAGCGCCAAATGGAATGTTATTATTAATGATGGCTTTCAAATTTATTTACCTTTCCGTATGTACCGTAAGATTTGATAAAGAGAAACCAATAGTTGAGATATTGTCAAAAGTCTAACACTGCTTCTTGACGCCAAACTCGGCCTATGGATTCTAAACTCGGCCTAACGCATTGAAACGCCAGTGAATTCACTTCGGCCTATCGGATGAAGCTAAAAATGGATTCGGTCGGAGCGCTTCTTTTTTTTTGATAAATGGGTGCAAACCTTCATATCACGCGTTCTCATTGACCTCGTTCGGTAGCTTATTAACTAAAGTATCGTACCAAACGCATAATAGACTTGTTAACTCTGAAATCATGGATTTATTTGAAGTTTTCTGCTCGATGTATGTATGTATGTAAGGTAGCCACCATCCCTTCGAAGATCTTGTCTTGTATGCAGCTCCACTTAATAGCAAGATCAATTTGAGCTACCGATCTGAATTCACAATATCGCTGTATGAAGGGCCAAAAACGGTGGGGTGGACCCGTAAGCAGAGACACTTACGCGAAATCCACGGGAATTTAAGAATCTCCTTCCAACGATACGATCCAACAAATCGAATAACGCAATTCGCAATACTTATTAAGCTTCCTACAGGATGGTTTGTTAAGAAGGGCGCGTCAATCTCACTGAAACTGTTGGAGTAGAATTCACACCATCACAATCGAATCGGTAGGATAAAGAAAATGATAGTGTTTATTCCCTCCTAGACTCCGGTTGTCATACCACTACAATCGTCCAGTTTCAGGTCAAATGATACCCTGATGCTCCCTCCCAACCCAGTATTTATTTATATATATAGTAAACATATGTAATGGAGAAATGAAATATATCAGAACATTAAAATACGTAATAATGAAAATACATTTATATGGATAAAAAAACTGGTATTCCGCAATGAAAATAATAATTATTTTACATACAATATGATGCAGCTCTATGTCTCCTCAGCTCCCAATAAGGAAGATGTAACCCTGAAATTTCCAACAAAAGACACAGAAAAGGAGATTTTGTTAGTAAGTTGGGTTCGTTGGATCAGGATTCACTATGATGCGACCATGGTTTTAAATGAATTAGTGTTATCATGCATTATACTTGGATTTGCCCGAAGCCAAAACCAAATGGTGTATCATTGGGCCTTATTACGGGTGTCACTACACGGTGATAAGAAAGTGATACTCAGAATAAGAGCCGTGATTACCGTACAAATCAAATGGGAATCACTTCACCGTGACGACAAGTGACAACTTTTCACCGTGATGTGACATCCGTAATAAGCCCCCTTATAATATAAATCTGAAGACGTTCCATCATCGAAATGCTGAAAATGAACTTAGAGCATGAGCATGAGCAAAATTGATCGCCCGCGACTGCCAACACCAAAGAACTGAAAACCAATTCAAACAAATCAAATCAACAGACAAAACCAGGGTGAAAGCTGTAAGAGTGAATCATTACAGTATAAATCTAGTGATGTTCCGTCATCAAAGAGCTGGAAGAAAACTCAAATAATTTAAATCAATAGATCCAGTCTGAATGAAGGCTGCAAAAAGAGAATAATTATACAGCAATGACCCCATTTTGTCAGCTAGCAAAGTATGCGTATCTTAAACATTCATCTTGAAGGAGGAAGGTATGAAATTACAATTATGTGGAATTATTGAAAAATAACAGTCTGATGCGCGGAGAGATTGACAGGATCGGGTCATAACTGTAATGTGAATATTAGGAAGATTTATCATCATCAAACTATTCTTGAATTGACCTGGAAGAATGCTTGTGAATAATTGTTATACAGATAAATTAAATTGATAAACTAAATGGTTCAAACAACAACTCCAGCCTGTAAAAAAGCTGAAAATAGGGAATCTTTACAATGTGGATCCCCGACGGTCTTCTACTCAGTAAGCAAAAGCGGCAGCCACCAGGCTAGTCGATCTGCTCAATTTAAATATTGAAACCTTATTTTATGAAGTTCTTAAGAATACCAATTGAAACACAATGTAAACAAATAAAAGTTAAGAGTCTCATCCGAATCAAATGATTCCAAACGATACGCATTCATAGAAATTAAGTTTAAATAGACAAAAGTAGAAAAATGGAACAATCTCACCAAATCAGTCCAACTGAATCCCTTGCAAGCAGCTATGTCACGCTTGGTGTAGTAGCTCCGATCATAGACCCGCCCTACGGGGATCAATCCTCTGGTCGAATGTAGTCGATTGCTCCATGACGCGAACACGAAGCGACCGCTCACAAAATCATACAACGCGTAAACAAACTGAAATCAAAAACTATCACACGCGACGCCACAAATTTCTGTACCGGGAGCACAAGCGAAGAAAAAAAACAAACAACGCAGATAGCGACACTTCTTCTGATGCCTGCAAACATGATGCATCACGTTTTCTTTTTCGATTCCAAAACTTCTCGGAAAGCGAGAAAACCACCAATCACACACGTATAACCGTCCGGGAGGCAGAGTGCCAGCGCTAATCTGGCAAAATCAGCGAACGCACGCACAAAACAGAAATAAACTTATACACAACCGTATCCGAGCAGGTTCGAAGCTGAACATATTTGAAGTTTTCTGCTCGATAGGTCCAAAATGGGCGATTAGGCCAAAGTAGTTCTCTACCCTACTAGTTCAACATTTTTAAAATTCCACATCTGACCTTCTACCTGTTAGAGCAGAAGTTCCTTATGGTAGCATTCATGGGCCTATATTGTATAACGTTTTCACTTTGGACCTCTCTGATTTGCTTCAGGATTGCCACAAATCTTTGTTCGCCGATGAAATGCCTGTGTCATTATTTCATCACACAGCACTAATTTTTCTACCTCGATTGTTTGAAGCCAAACCATTTACTAAGCCTACTTTAAATTCAGATTGCGAATTTGTTATTAGAACAAATATCGGGATGTGGAAGATTGAACATATAAATTTATTACGAAACTTCGGATTTAGGAAAAATCGAGGCGCAGCAAATTGATTGAAGTCTTCAATTTTAAGACAAACAATTTGAATGATCTCGAATATAGAAACTTCTGTAACACGTCAAACCTAGACAATTTTTCATAACTCTAGGACCTAGACAACTTTTCGAGATTGTAGCCTTTAAAAAAAATCACACTGTTCTGGAATGAGGAAAATTTTCTAAGATTTTCCCAATTGGAGAAATCAAATTACCTACACTGAAAATTTTACTTGCGGCGGTGATATAAAATTTTGATCCTTTTTTTTCTTGATTTGTTTTCCGTCGATCTTGTTTTCCGTGCTGAGCACCAATGCTACCGACGCCAGGAAGGCAGCTCCCACACCTGGACCCTATCTATCGACCCATCAACTCATGAACCGGGGACTAACGGCTTTACTTTCCGGCTATACGGAACCGATGGAATTGAACCCAGGCCTTCTCGGGTGAGAGATAATCACGCTTACCACTACACCACTGGCGCCGCTGAAGTTTGGATCTTGAAAGAAGTTGCGTGATTTTGGGATAAGTTTTAAAATTATTGGACAAAATTTGTTTCACTTATAAATTCGCGATCTCTAAGGCAAACAAATTAATAATGTTGTGAGACCTGGAATAATTTCCATTCACGCTTCTGAAACATAGAAAACATTTCATGATTTGTTGAAACACTATGATTAGATCGATTTTATAAATCTTGGCTTGTAAAACGCTCGATTTTCTACTTTTTTTTAATCTTGGCTAGGAAATTTTTGATTCTGGACTATTTTTTTCAATGTTTGGACAGATACTAAACACCCCCCGCCTACCGGGCTTAAAATGTTTGTCAAAATTCTGATGTTTGAAAAAAAAAGCTAAAGCTTGAAATTATTTCTTGAACATTTTTCAACCTCTTAAAGCCTGGTACGCAGCTGAAAAGTAATGACGTTTTTACGTGCTACGGGATAGGACACGGAATGCTAAAGAAATTTCTTTTCCTTAGCATTTCTTGACCCAGTACGCAGTTCAAAAGAAATCGGTAAAGGAAAGATCGATTACATTAGTATCGTGATCGACATGAAGGTGGCGCATTCTGAATGCAATTTCACTTTCCTTGCGGAATAATGGTCTGATCAATTATTCCGTTAGGTAATGTTGGCGTTTATTGCAAAACTGATGTTTTGGATGCATTTAAACAACAGAAGCACTAATAAGTGTTGATTTTACAATTTGACCACATCTCCCTATAATCTCAAAATTTAGCAGACTATAGCTGTCAAATTTTCTTTTGGGAAAAATCCACAAAAATTACTTTTCCGTTTTCTTTTCAGCTGCGTACCAGGCTTAAAGCCTGGTACGCAGCTGAAAAGTAATGACGTTTTTACGTGCTACGGGATAGGACACGGAATGCAAAAGAAATTACTTTTCCTCAGCATTTCTTGACCCAGTACGCAGTTCAAAAGAAATCGGTAAAGGAAAGATCGATTACATTAGTATCGTGATCGACATGAAGGTGGCGCATTCTGGATGCAATTTCATTTTCCTTGCGGAATAATGGTCTGACCAATTATTCCGTTAGGTAATTTTAACGTTTGTTGTAAAAATGATGTTTTGGATGCATTTTAACAACATAAAAATTGATAATTGCTGATTTTAAAATTAGACGACACCTACCTATGATCTCAAAATTTAGCAGACTATAGCTGTCAAATTTTCTTTTGGGAAAAATCCTCAAAAATTACTTTTCCGTTTTCTTTTCAGCTGCGTACTAGGCTTTAGGCATGAAAATCACGAATTAAAAAAGCATGATAATTGGCACCAGAATTAATTTTCGACAACTCGAAAAATTTATGTTAACTGTGACTATGACTATTTCGAGATCAAAGAGTTGGAAAAAAACAAAATATTAGTGATTTCGTCAAAACCAATGGGACAGTTAAGGTTACCGTCTGTTTAGATTTTAAATTAACCCTTCTAACACAAATATGTTACCAAATCAAGCGTTTTGGTGTGCTTTACTAAAGGTACATTCTTTACTCTTAACATTGGTCGTAAAATGTGACTTTAGGGACTAAATGTTAAGGTGACTGATTTGAAAATAGTGACTTAGCCACTAAAAAGGGACCTGCTACCAACCCTGCATTTCTTTAGATATCTAATTATCATTACAGTTAACATAACACACATTTACTGAAATGTTCCATTTAAAAACACCAAATGATTGTCCAGCATAATCGATTTTATTGTTTTCGTAAAAACGTCAAGCAAAACTGAAAAACTCAAATCTCACGTGTAAGTTTATTCGCTCACGAGTTTTGCCTTGATATATTAAACAACACAATAATCAGCGGTGAGATTTCCGGTTGAAAAATTAATGGCTTTATATTTTAACATTTTCATTATTTTTGTTGTTATATGTATTATTCAATGGAAAACTAATAAAACATTCCAGTACATACTATCAATTGACGTTTGAGCGGTTTTCATGATTTTAACATTGGAGTTTTGATCTACAGATTCGCACACGAGTTTATTTTCTCAGGAGGGCACAATTCATGAGATTTGAGAATGATTTTCCGAACACTGACGTTAAGCTACATTACGTAGATGCTTGACCCTGTTACATGTTTTTACTATTATATTAACGTGAAGCTTAAGGTCACCACCGCCTTTTTGGTAGGGCTCAACTGTCTTAATACAACTTTACGGAGCCAAAAGTCTCTTCAAACAACTGTACAATCAAGGGTCGGCCCGGCGTAGTAGCTAACATCCATCCCTCTTACACCAAAGACAGGAGTTCAAATCTCATCCCCGGATAAGTCATGAATGACCTAAGAGTGTTAAGTTACTTTAATAAACTTTAATAAAAATAGATCAATAAAAAAAAAAACTATTTTGAAGTAGTGTCGTAGACGAGCACTGATGAGCAGGGATGGAAAATCATTTGCATTCATTTCATACATTCATTTACATTCATTTGCCTCTAACTTTTTGCATCAACAGTATTCAGCAAAATGATGTATAGAGCTATTGTAGGTTTAGTTATTAAATACAAGTTTTGCTCATAACTCAAATCTGTATCTCTTATGCATCACGAACTAGAGCGGGCAGAACTTGTTACTGTTTTTCAGTGAATGTATTTTACATTCACTGAAAAACAGTAGTGGCTTCTGTTCGCTCTGCTTCGTCATGCATAAGAGATACGGATTTGACTTGTTAACAAAAGTTGTAGTTAATAACAAAACCTACAAAAGTTTTTTATATCATTTTGCGGAATGCTGTTGAAGAAAAAAGTTAGAGGCAAATGAATGTAAATGAATGCACGAAATGAATGCAAATGATTTTCCATGCCTGCTGATGAGTTTTAATGATCTTTCCTTATTGTCTGCCTACAAAATGGTGAGTTGATACCTGGAAGGAGAGGAATACCTAGCTTTGGTCCACACATGTTCCTACCTCCGCCTCCCCGAGTCATATGATAACAAAAGACTACCAGCTGAAACATGGCACAGCTGGGTGGCGTAGCCTGGGCAATATTTCCAGTCCGGCAATAACAAAGTGGTGCGACGCGAACACTGGCGCGGTAACGGTATTATGGTGATAGAGGCAATGCTTTACCAAATCTCAGCGTCTGTTCACCGTGGAAGTGCGGCTCAAAACGGCGTCTGTTCTCCATGTTATGAGCAGCTGATCACCGTCCTAGTGCCAACGTGGGACTATAAACAGAGCAGGGGCAGGCCCAACAAGCCACCCTGGAAAAAATATAAAGATGCAAATACCGAAGAAAGAAATACGGATCGGAACAATCGGCACAGACCTACGCGACAGGTTAATCTATGAAAAACTCCAACCACGCAACTTCGAAGTCATAGCACTGCAGGAACTGGCCGGGACAAAAGGTATGGAAATGTGGGCATCGAGCGCCTATTTTCTACCAGTGCACCACCAACGAGCTGGGAACCGGCTTTGTAGTGCTGGGTAAGATGCGCCAACGCGTGATTGGTAGGCAGCTGATTAACGCGAGGATGTGCTACCTGAGGATTACAGCATCATCAACGTGCTCTGCCCACACGATCCGACGACGAGAAAGAAGCGTTTTATGCGCAGCTGGAGCAGGTGTACCACGGCTGTTCGCAACGGGACGTCAAAATCGTCATCGACGACATGAACGCTCAGGTAGCACGGGAAGCAATGTACAGACCACCAATCGGGCCAAACAGCCTGCATGCCGTATCGAACGATAACGGTCAACTATGCTTGAACTTTGCAGCCTCCCGTGATATGGTAGTCCGAAGTACCTTTTTCCCCCGCAAGGATACCCACAAAGTCACCTGGAGATCACCTGACAAACACACAGAAAACCAAATCGTTCACGTTCTAATCGACGGGAAATTCTTCTCCGACATTATCAACGTCTGTGTGTACCGGAGTGCGAACATAGATTCGGATCACTACTTAGCTGCAGTACGCGTGCGCTCAAAACTCTCGACGGTGCAACACCGCACGAGATCGAATGTGGAGCGATACAGACAAGCGTGGGATAGACAAAACTTGGTTTTTCCAAGGAAGAAGCGTCAGAAGGTGAGATCGCGAGGCGATGGAAAATCTGTACCGCGTAAACGACACATGTAAATTCTACGAAAAGCTAAACATTTCGTGCAAAGGCTACGTGCCGCAAGCCGATATGTACATGGATGTTAACCTTCTGACGAACGAGTGTGAGGTGGTTGTCAGATGGAAGCAGTACTATGACGAGCACCTCAACGGTGATGCAGCAGAAAACGAAGATGACACGGCAACAAGTGAGCTATTAAAATACGGTGGTGAAGCACTGGCTAGAGCGCTGCACTGGGTAATTGCCAAGATTTGTGAGGAGGAGATATTACCGGAAGAGTGGGTGGGAGGTGTCGCATGCCCAATCTACAAAAAGGGCGAAAAGTTGGATTGGTGCAATTACCGCGCGATCACACTGCAGAGCGCCGCCTACAAGGTACTCTACCAAATTCTATGCCACCGTCTGTCACCATATGCAAGAGAGTTTGTGGGGCAATACCAGGCGGGATTCATGGGTGCCCGCGCTACCACGGACCAAATTTTCGCGATTCGGCAGGTTCTGCAGAAATACCGCGAATACAACGCGCCCACACATCATTTGTTCATCGATTATAAATCCGCATACGACACAATCGATCGAGATCAGCTATGGCAGATTATGCACGAGTACAGATTCCGGATAAACTGACGCGATTGGTCAAGGCGACGATGGATCGAGTGATGTGCGTTGGTCGAGTATCGGCGACACTCTTGAGTCCCTCTTGAGGTTACGGCAGGGTGATGGACTTTCTGCTATTCAACATTGCGTTAGAAGGTGTGATAAGAAGAGCTGGTATAGACACGAGTGGCACGATCTTCAGGAAGTCCATCCAGTTTCTTGGCTTCGCCGATGACATCGACATCATGGCACGGAACTTTGAGACGATGGCGGAAACGTTCATCAGACTGAAGACTGAAGCTAGGCGGATTGGACTTGCCATCAACGCATCCAACAATGTTAGTCTCCAGCCCCAAGTTTAGATTGACGGTGACGAAATCGAGGTGGTCGACGAGTTCGTGCATTTGGGCTCACTGGTAACCACCGAAAATGATACCAGCAGAGAAATCCAAAGACGCATTATGGCAGGGAATCGTGCCTACTTAAAGACTGTACTCGAAAAAAAAAATGCAACAGACCAAATGATCACCAAAAATTTATTTTAAGTTGGATATTTTTTCAAACTCTCAGGGAATTAATAAACACATATAAGCTATGTTTTTGAAAAGTTTGTTTATTAAACTTCCTCTCCCAAGCTAAATGCCCGCACCTAAGTTCAAGACGTTACCCAACAAATCCTGTGCAACGCTTGCGCCATCTTTCTTATACACTTTCATCCACTCTTTCTTCAAAACCTTGTCATTTCTGAAGACCTTCCCTGTTTTCGTAATCGCCCAGGCGAAGTTTGGCGGATTTGCCCCCTTCGGCATAAAAACAACATCGTTGGCTTCGTAAAAACTCCATCACCGGTGTCGCGTAATGGCACGAAGCCAGAAGCGGCCAAAACAGAGTGTCACCTTTAAGGGACCAGAGGAAGGACAGCAGGCGCTTCTGGAGGCATTCTTCTTTATATATTTTACCGTTGATGGTGCCGGTCGTTATGTATGTACGGTTTTCTGAATTTGTCGCACCCACAGATTGCCTGCCACACTAAGTACTTCTTGGTAAATTTGTCGACCTTCTTCTTCCGGACCTTCTCCGTAACATCCAGGCGGGACTTGCCGACGAAAAACTCCAGGCCGGGGATCTGCTTGGCGTCCGTTTTAATGTACGTCTCGTCGTCCATTACGATGCATTTTGGCTGCACCAACCACTCGCGGTACAGCTTGCTGGCGCGGGATTTATCCACCGTATTCTGTTCACAGGTTCGGTAAGGCGCCTTCCTTACTTTGAAGACATGAAGTCCGGCCCGATTCATTGCCTGTTGGACGAAGCTGACGGAAGAATTGGCCTTCTTGGCCACGTCCCGAATCGAAAGGTTCGGATTGCGCTTGAAGTAATCCCTCAGCTTCCTTGCGTTCACGGGGTCGGTCGTCTTCG
Organism: Ochlerotatus camptorhynchus; assembly: GCF_037179485.1. Lineage (NCBI taxonomy): Eukaryota > Metazoa > Arthropoda > Insecta > Diptera > Culicidae > Ochlerotatus > Ochlerotatus camptorhynchus. The sequence continues at coordinate 507,347 of NW_027040529.1, read as the reverse complement.
CTTTTCTTCCGTTGCCAGCTCACCGCTGGGTCGTCTGGGTATCCTTGAACGATTTTACCACACGTCTTCTTCTTCTTCTTATTCTTCTTCTTTTTCTTCTTTTTCTTTTTCTTCTTCTTCTTTTTCTTCTTCTTCGCATTTCAAGCTTATTGCATATCGCATATTAGCTTATTGCGTGCTCTCAACTTAGTGTTCTAGATGCATTTCCACAGTTATTAATTGAGAGCTTTCGATGCCTGTACCATTTTTGCATTGGTATAATTGTGTGGCAAGTCCAATCATACTTATATGCCCAGGGAAGTCGAGAAATTTTCCAACCCGAAAAATTCCTAATTGAACCCAACCACCTCCAGCATGGTCTTGCTTTGTAGCTGAGCCTTTACCGACTGAGCTAAGGGAGGCCCGTGACACACGTGACACGGTCGAATTGTCGATTCAAACTGTTTCGCGATCCACCTGTGGGACTGGCCTGGATTTTCCATAATTTTTTGTTGAAGCACTTCTTGCTTGGAAGCCATTTCGATAACCACTTGACAGATTGTGATGAAATTTTGCACATGTTAACATTACACTCTAAATTAATTTTACTCAAAATTTCATAATTTTTTACCCATGCAATAAAAAGTTATACACAAAAAAAGTGTTGCATTTTTTCGAGTACAATCTTTAGGGCTCCGGAGGACTCGAATACTTTTTTTTCAAAATGAAGCACCAATGGGAAAATCTCACTAATTGTTTCCAAATTACCAATTTGGTTAGTTGATTTCGAGAAAGTTATTCGTTACTTTAGTGTGCTTGCCATATAGAAAACTCTCTATTTCTCTATAACTCGAATTGTAGGGACCTTCGAGTTATAGAATTATAAAGTTATATAACATTATAGAAGTTATAAAGCATTCCATAGGAAATCACTACCGCAGTTGTCATGGCATTAATGTTTACTGTGGTTCTGTACCTCAGTATCGAATTAGTGATCATCCAATTGTGGAGAATTGACTGTATTTGATGATTTTTAATAAAGATAAATGAGCATGTAATCTGTTTGAAAGTTTTACTGTAGTTAATAAAAATAACAAAAGTTGTAAAAGGGAGCTGACGTCCAACATATCCGCACCGCGTGATATTGTTCCACTCGACATCAATGGATAAACCTCCCGCCAGCGCACTTGCATACGTACTGTCACCACTGTGCTCTACGTTCTGTTATGCGGTTTGGATTTTCTTCCGGTCCTTCTGCTAGGGCAGGATATAATTCGCTGCCCCTCCAGCTTGCACAAGAAACACTTGAAAATGTTTACCATCCAACAATGGCGTGGATGGTATCTCCTCCTCCACGTCCATGTATCCACCTTGCACACCAGTTTGCATGTCGAGGATCAGCTCCTCTTGAAATTTATCCCGGATAACACGCTTAACCTTCCGTATCCTGGACCTCCAGTGGGAGATAGTACACTGGCACGTTGTCTCCCACAGGCAATACATGTACATACCTGTATAACCTTTCCATCAGCATATCAGAAAATTTATTGCGGAGGGCTATGATGCTATGCATACTGCATTTATTTTTCAGTTTTGAACTTAATGAAGATTGCCTTCTCTTCCACAATCCGGTACGTTGCTTCCATATCAACGGGACCCGCATCCAGTACCTTTAAAAAACTGGCAATTTCGCCCAAGGTGGGCTTCGCACTTCCATTGGAAAAGTCTAATACAATAGTGTTCTTCACGGCAGCTCATTTAATGTACAAAAAAATGTAAAATGTACCATAAAAAACTAAAACGCACTCACACAAATAGTGTCATGTATGTATGTATGTAAGTAGCCACCATTCTAGCTTGAGTCTTGCCCTGCATGCGGCTTCACTCAACAGCAAGATCAAATTTCGTCATCATTCTGAATTCAACATACTGCTGTATGAAGGGCCAAATGGGTTGGACGGGCCCGTAAGCAGAGACACTTACGCGAAACCCGCGAGAATAAGAGAATCTCCTTCCAACAACATGCTAAGCTTTCCACGGGATGGTTTGTTTAAGAAGAGCGCGTCAAATTCATTGCCACTGTTGAAGTGAAATGTAACTATCTAAAATGACAGTACACATTCCTTCATAGACTCCGATTGGCACTCCACTCCATTGTCCAGTTACAACTTCAATGATGCCCTGATGCTCCCTGATGCTCGTCCCAGAATTTATTGTAATTTACATTATAAATTTATATATAATCATGTAATATATAATTTATATATAATCATATGTATATAATGTATCCTATACACACACTTTTTGTTTTATGTGCCATGAAATGACATAATACATTATTGTATGTTTTGAAAATATAATATCGAGGTTATTTGGACATGAGACATTATATTTACAAGGATACTACCAAACCGACCATCAAACGCACTTCCCACAAAAGCAGACACGTCCCCTCGAAAATGCAATCGAGAAATCAATACATCCGAGAGCGCATTCCCGATGCTTACTTTTCTCTAATCATCCTCCAGCGACTCCAACCACACAACAACCAAATATCACTCTTCTTTTTCAAGTCACTCCGTGCCCAAAAGCAATGCACATCGCAAAAACCAAACAATAGATCAGTGCGGTCGAGTCACACCGACAACAAAGCGAGAACACACCAGGTACCTAAGCAACGCACTATGGGCAAAAATGGGTCCAAAATTACCCAAAATTCAATATCTCAACAGCACGCTGAATTCCGGCCATGAAAAACGACTTTTCCGAAGGGAAATCGTTCAGGGAATCGATTGCACGTGGTCCCATAGACCGGAGAGCCTTTTAGGTATGTGTTGTGGACCATTTTACCCCATTTTCCCCTACTTTTTGAAGGAAATGTTTTTTCACAGCTCTATTTTTCGTAAAACATAAGCACTTTATGCATGGTTTTAGAATACTATGTCTTTAAACAACAGTTCATGAGATATTAGGGGAATACGGGGTACACTTTATAGGGGAGTAAGGGGTAAAAGTGAAAATACAATCAATTTTTTTAATACAAAATCCATTATTTTTAATATCATTATTTTTTTTCTGTAGAATACTTTTAATTAACTTTCATTTGGTATTTTGAGTTCCGTCATCGGCCAAAAAGTTCAAAAGTTATAAATTTTTGAAAAAAATCGAAAAAAAAAATTTTTTTTTTGACCGCCCTAATATATATGACAAAATAAAAAAATACGGGTCTAATATGTTGCGATAAAGAACAAAACTACCAATTTTTACAAAATTCTGAGAACCACTATATCATTCTGCTATACACAGACAAAAAAAGTGAAAACTCTTTTAAAACAGATACCCGTAAATTGAAACTTATTTAACCCCAATTAACCTTAAAATTTCGAAAAAAAAAATCTTATTATTGCAGGCAGCCTTTGGGGTCATTCAAACAATCGCATCGTTCAACATTTTTATGAATTAAAATAAATTTAGCGAGGGTTCACTTTTACCCCTTACTTCCCTATAAAGTGTACCTCGTATTCCCCTAATATCTCATGAACTGTTGTTTAAAGATATAGTATTCTAAAACCATGCATAAAGTGCTTATGTTTTACTAAAAATAGAGCTGTGAAAAAACATTTCCTCCAAAAAGTAGGGGAAAATGGGGAAAATGGTCCACAACACATACCTAAAAGGCTCTCCGGTCTATGGGACAACGTGCAATCGATTACCAGGACGATTTTCCTTCGGAGAAGTCATTTTTCATGGCCGGAATTCAGCGTGCTGTTGAGATATTGAATTTTGGGTAATTTTGGACCCATTTTTGCCCATAGTGCAACGGGGGGGGGGTAATATCAACACAAACAATTCTAAATCAAATTATCGTGCCCGGGACACAAAACTATTTAAATGCGAGCACCGAAAAACTACACGCCAGCACAAAGATAGCCCGAGCTTTAAAAAATAAAAGCACGCAGTGCAGCAAAACACACAACCGTTCTCCAACGCTTCTCAAAGTGGACTGCGCACTCATACAAATTGTCTCATGTACAAATAAGAAATAGAATTTTTACCCCTATACAAAAAAATACCCACGTAGCTACTCACATTTACTGTCCTGCCATGGTTTTTTAGTCAGAGGAGCGAAGCAACGGGCAAGCGTCTAATAGCGAATTCGTTTATTATTCAGTTCCAACCTGGATCGGGTATCAAGATTGGGTCTGCTTGTTTTCTGACAAACGTCAGTTTGCTCGTTTGTTTTTAAAACCTAGCTCAGGTTGAGGTTTACACTGACAAAAAGTTCGGTTTCGCACTGGGTTGGAACTGGTGTTAACCCCGATAATAAACGAATTCGCTATAAGACAAGCTTTTAAAAGTAGATTCTAAAGAAAGGCTTAAAAATAAGCTTCCAAAGAAGCCTCTTAAGAAGATCCTAAAATCAGCTTCCAGAAGAAGTTTCTTACGCAGATTTAAAAAAAGGCTTTTTTAAACTCATTCTAGACGCTTGCCCGTTGTTCCGCTCCTCTGGCTAAAAAAACACGGTCAAAACAGTAAGTCTGAGTTTATTTACGGGTGCAAATTCCATTAAGTATGGGTGCATAATCCTTTAACCGGACTGGGAATCGAACCCATCATGGTCTTGCTTTACCGACTGAGCTAAGGGAGGCCCCTTTATAAAATGAAAATTCCTTAAATACATAGGCAATAGTTCCATCCCGGTTCTGCAAGTTATCAGATTGGGCTGCTAACTAACTTCTAGGTAGCTAAAATCAAATGTTACTTCTAAGCACAACGAAAGACAGTCCTAGTTCATTTCTCTTGTTACCATCATCAACAACATGCCGTCAGAATCATACGTTCTCGGTCACCATAGTCAGCCGGGCCAAATTTCTATGCTGACTGATGACTGACGGCAGCAGATATGTTATCCTCAGTTCCTGCAGTCTGCTGTTGCAACATTGGGTAAAAACCATAGCAGAAGTATGCCGTGCCTTGGGGAGATGCTTACCATGACCTCCCGATATGGACATATTTGGCAAAGTTTGTCATTAATCTAGTCAAAGGCACGCCTTCTTACGGTTACCATCGAGATTTTCAGAAAGACAGTTCTGTCTGTCCACCCACTCCTTGCAGCACAAGGGTGGCGAAGATTCAAAAGTTCACAACTGCTGGTTTTACAGGATGGCATAAAGCTGTGAGGCAGCATGGCATGACATGGCACTGACGTCGTCGTCACTTCAATGTGTGGTACTGTTTGGTTTCGGTCGGACGGAGACTTTTCCGAGAGAGCGTGTGTGCTGATGATGGCTCAAACTTCGTTTTAGGATACCCCACTGCCTATTGAACTGTGTGCCCTATGGTATCGTTCGAGCAAAGTATATGTGCGTGTGTTTGTGCCGCCATGGTCGTATGGTGCGCTGTTCCGGCATTGGACTGATCATACCTACTCGTTTGGTGTCTGCTTCTTCCGTTAGTGTTTCTTTGCTTTTCCTCTTGGAGTTTTCCATCACACCAGCCACCCGTTCCTCCGGATGGGGAACCTTCCTCGATAGTGGCAGCGTCTATATTCCCATGGACCGAATAGATGCTATTCCGACTAGCTGGCTGGATGGCTGAATGACTGTGTCTCATATCCTCCGGTGTAAGGCGATGTAGGTTTTACGGATTTTGTTTTTGCACTTCGTTTTATTTCTCCATTCGCCATTTCAGCATCTCCTGGGAAAAGATTTGGTCCTGTTCCGATGATGCTCTGTGCAGTGCGAGAGTAGTGTGGGTGGTTATGATGGTACCGTTTTGCTAGAACACCCAGCTTCATAGACGGCGTGTAGTGCGGATCGAAAAGAGTATGCCACATTGGAGCGAAGAGGTTACACGTGAGGGTAGCTGGCGTGTTTGTACTCATATACCACACGTGCTTCCGCTCACTGAATGCCTCATCCATCATCATCTATTGCATGGCAAAACTTCTGGCATTTCAAACCGTACCTTAGACTGAGCAGGATAAGCGGAATTTTTTATGCTTGCCGAGTGGACCGCACATATGTCACAAAATCAAAATTATCTGAGTCAAATCCTAGCTATTACTAAAGTTTATTGATATATTTTGAGCAGATAAAAGCTCTCTTTTTATTTGTTCCAAATCCAAATCAATTTAAAACTAGGTGCTCCTGCTACTACAGTTACTTACAAACCTTATTAGTTATGACATATATCTAAATGTGTGTACATTGTTGTTGCAATGATTTCAAAATCATTAATTATTTTATTGAACATTTCTAGATAGAGCTAGAATAAGGGCCTAATAGGAAAACAAATTTGAAAGCTTTGTTCGAGAAATAGCAGCATTTATAATAAACATTCCCATACGCCGTGTAAAATTTTGAAAATTACATCATTATGATCATTATCGGGCCTCCCTTAGCTCAGTTAGTATTTTTTTAATAGGGAAAATGGATGTAATGTCGCCCTAAATTCCTCTAACTTCACTAATACCAAATTCACTATCAAATAATGTTTTTGAAATCATGTTGATAACATATTTTGATATGCTATTTTTTAATTTCGGTTAAAATCATATTTTGATGCTATTTTGATATTTAAAAAAAATATAAATGAAAACAAAATTTGATATTTTATGAAAATTACTGAAATCTACGTTTTTTACATACGAGTTAATCGGGATGCTTGCTGTTTTCTTTATGAGCATCACAAACAGTGATGACATGATCAATAGCTAATTGATATTTTTCCGCTGTCATACGCTCTCAACCAGGGCTGGCAAATGTCATTTTCAATGAAAGATCTCACACGATATTTACAGAGATATTTCTGTCACTATCATCGGATGAGAAAATGGTGATAGAAATTTTCTTCAAAATCTCATCGAATTTTTCGTCATGACAAAACGTGACAGTGTTGTGATCATCGTTATTACTAGCACATTTATTGTTTTTAAAGTTACTTGTACCAAGAAAATCGTAATAATATATTCACTCTACCGATTACATAAGATTACTTGCTTGAATTAATCTAAATCAGTTAGAAATGTAGATGTAAAAACCGCATAAGAATTATTCTCATGAGTGCTTGAGAATTGGAAAATGACAAGAAAGCTAATGATAGGTAGTTTCTTCTCGTGATAGTGAGAGGACCTGTTTTCTCATTGTCACATGACGGCCGTGATATTTAAAAATAATATACAAAATATAATGCATGATATTGATTTTACAAACTCCTTTGATATTGCGAGTCTATTTTTTTAGATTTTGAACGTTAATAACTCAGCTGCCCCTGGTCCAATGTCAATAATTTTATCACCAATCGACCAGAAATATGACTACGTATCGATAACAATGCTTTCGAATGTTGATTTTCAACAAGAAACTATTGAAAAACTGGTTAATGTCCAGCATTGTCCAAAAGCGTCGAATTAACTAACAAATCCCCCAATTACCTACATGCATATGCTGCTTCCCCAGCACAGTCGTCAGAGAGTAGTAACTAGGCGAAACAAGTCGAAGTGGCATTCGCCTCCGTTTCTCGGGCGCGTGCGAATAGGGAGGATGGAATTGCGTAATATTTTGCACACTCATCGCCATACTCAGAACCACACGCTCCCAACGACCACACCACCGTGTGATGGTGTTCGGTCGTCAAAATTAGTAGCAGCAGTAGCAGTGCTTTCGGCGTGTGGCGTTGGAAATTGTTCTCCAGTAACAACGAAAGGCTGCCTGCAAGCAGCTAGCTGCAGAGCCCACATAAGCAACCATCAAAGGAGGAGGAAGCTGCACCACTATGCTATGGATCGGAATCAGTAGCTCTTCGTGAGTCGCTGCGGGTCGGTCATCTATGCCAAGCGTGTCAGCCTCGCTCCAAACGACATACAGCTCGACAGCCTCATCCGTGTTGAACACCCAGCTCAGAATTACTCAACTATCACTACAAAACGGTCCTTTTCAGGGCCACCAAAAATTTGTTAAAGAGTATTATTTGGACATTGGTCAAGGTAATCAGTTCCCGCAAGCAGCTAGCTATCATGGATTATAGAATTTTTTGTATGTTACCAAAATTTATGAATGGTTTGCCACTAAATGTTGAGATAATTTCTTGATAGAGCCGGAATTAGGACGTAACAGCAATGACTTCTCTCGAAGATTTCTAGGAATTCAAGGCACGCCCACGCAATCCAATACAACCATCGGGTAGGGGAAGCCTTCCTCAACCCAATGGTGATGTTGATTTGCGTAGGCGAGCCTTGATTTAGTAGAAATGATTGAGTGAAGCCATTGTTTACAAAAGCTGTTACGCCTCAATTCCAGCTCTATCTAGATTTATTGATTATTGAATTATCACACTGTATACCATGAAAAAGCATCCTGTTCGTGAGTTTTTGCCTGTTTTCAAGTAAGGAGTTATCATAAAAAACAAATCGCCAGCGTGAATTTCCCGGCGACTTTACTAATAAATAAAATCAAACAAAATCATCATGAAGAACTAGCTAGGATTTGTTTTACTTCATATTTCACAAAATTGCTTTCGAGTGTTAAGACATCGTCTCCCGCAAAGTTTACATGTTTCCCTCTACTAACACATACATCAGGGCTAGATAGATCTCGACAGGATCTATAGAATCCACGCAATTTAAAAAAAAAACCAAAATGCACAGCATTACGAAAAGAGGTCAGGTTTCGACCAATAGCAGATAGATTTTAATTCTAAACACGCCAAACGATTGGAAATTTATCTACCAATCTGCTAAAATGAACACTTAGTTAAATTTCAATAGGTCACTATTAAAAAATACCAAATGTCCAACTGTTGCAATGGTGATCAAAATTATTACCGAGTGTCTGAAAACAGCTCATTCCCTAACACAGACTTAAAAATCGAATTCGATGCGGTCTCATTCAATCACCGTAAGTGGTGGTGTCCAGTCCAGCAGCAGCAGCAGGAGTGCTTTCAACAACAACAACAACGAAAGGCAACCATAGAGAAGGAGGAAGAAGTCCCACCGCTAGGCTAGGATCGGAATCAGTAGCTCGTCGTGCTCAGCTCAGCATTACTCAACCATCACTACAAAACGGTCCTTTTCACCATAAATTTGTTAAGAGTATTATTTGGACATTTTTCAAGGTCATCAGTTCCCGCAAGCAGCTAGCTATCAAGGCTTTTTTACATATTCTGCATAAACAATACTTTCCGCCCCGCCACATTCATATAATTCGGAAGCAAATCCTGTGAGGAGTGAATTGAATGCACTTTAATACCAAAATGCACAATACTTAAAAATTCATAAATAACAAAAAATTCAAAATACACCTATTAAAGTCGGGTAGATGAATCGAAAATACTCAAGTTGACAGTCCCTTGGATTCTTTTCATCAACTTTGTCTTTGAAATAAATACTACAAATTTGATACGCTTACAAATAAAAAACGGAAAGAGTTAAGATAATTGATGATTGATCAATTAAAAGAACTAAATGTTCACATTTGTTCCGTCCACTAGCGGTCCTACGTCAATCTTCCGTTCGTGGTCCTTAGGCACATACCTTTCTACTTTTTTTAATAGAGAAGGTAGGGTAGAGAACTACTTCGGCCTAATCGCCCATTTTGGGCCTATCGAGCAGAAAACTTCAAATAAATCCATGATTTCAGAGTTAACAGGTCAATTTTGCGTTTGGTACGATACTTTAATTAATCAGCTACGGAACGAAATCAATGAGAACGCGTGATATGAAGGTTTGCACCCATTATTCCCAAAAACAAAAGAAGCGCTCCGACCGACTCAAAAGTGAATTCATTGGCGTTTCAATGCGTTAGGCCGAGTTTAGAATCCGTAGGCCGAGTTTGGCGTCAAGAAGCAGTGTTAGACTTTTGACAATATCTCAACGCTTGGTTTCTCATTATAAAATCATACGGTACATACGGAAAGGTAAATAAATTTGGAAGCCATCAGTAATAATAACATTCCGTTTGGTGCTAAGCTGCGCTAGATTAAGAAAGACTAAGTGCGGGTTGTGTTTAATAGGCCGGAAATGGGGTAGTTAACCCTATAATAATGATATCTCTTTTTTATCTTCACCGATGGCAGACACGAAGCGACTGCTGCTAGCCGTTATGGAAGTTTCGGTTGCGTTCGGGTGTAAAGTAAAAATCATGAAACTAAATATTACCACAGTTTGGAGAGATTTGCAGTTGATGAGTTTTGTTAACTTGATTTTCCGAGCTGCGACATCACAGTTTGCAATATCAACCGCAGTTTTGTGTTTGTTGACCAAGCGGGATCTTGAGCTTTGGTGAGATTTGATTTTTCGATATTTTTCCAACACTGATCACAAAGACAGTTATGATTATTACAGTTATATTTTACAACATTTATTGATATTAATCCACCTGATAATTGAGTTTACAAATCGATATAATTCATGAAAACTTATTGATAATATTTTTCGATTTTGAATCTTGATATTAACCAATGAATTTCAAAACATTCAGATTCCTAAATTTTATATCATGATATCAAAATAATTACTATTTTTTAATTTATTGTTTTCCTACCATAGTTATAAAAAATATTGATTACTTATTTTGTTTATTATTAACAAAATAACTCATATCAAAACGCATACATGGATTTGTTATCAAGAAAATATGATTTGTTATCTTTTTAATATCCTTCATATACCATTTAAATCTCATTTTTGTTATGATTACTGTTAACTCGACCACAGGATAGGCAAAATATGTTATCACAAACGCTTATATCAAAATATCAAATTTAGTTTTCATTTTGTTTTCATTCTCTGCTCGGGTAGCTAATGTATTTTAGAACCATTCCGTGAGATACGTCAAAGGAGTGAAACCAAACTCATTTTAAAAATGATTCAATGGACGTTTATTTTATTTTTCAAATGGTAATTTTTTCTTAGATTGCACAGTGGTCCTGGAATAAAAATTAGGAAGAAATAAATACTTTGACCTAGCAATTGCAAATTTACCATTGCTTTTTAAACAATTTCTAGGCCCTTACTGTTAAGTACAATCAAGCGCTTTGGAATTACGAGTACTGGATATAAATGGTTTGAAAGCTATTTGTCTGACAGAACTCAACGGACTGTTTTTAATGATTCTGTTTCCAGTCCCGTGGGGAATAACCTTGGAGTGCCCCAGGGAAGTGTATTAGGGCCCCTTTTATTTATTATGTATATTATGACTGCGACGTGTTTTACGATTTTGCGACATTAATCTTTTTGCAGATGATACTGTGTTATTTATTGCAGCTAAGTATTTAGAAGTTGCCGTCTCACACTTGAATGAAGATTTGCAGTATCTAAGTAGATGGTTGAAGTGTAAGCAGTTAAAGTTGAATACAAGTAAAACTAAATTTATGGTAATTTCGCGGAATCGATTAAATGAGAACGTCTCTGTTGTAATTGATGATTAGACTATTGATCGCGTTCAGGAGATTAAATATCTTGGCGTGATTATTGATGACAAACTTAAGTTCAACTCTCACATTGACAATGTCATCAAGAAAATTGCTAAGAAGTATGGAATCCTATGTCGATTGAAAAACGATTTAACTATTGCCAGTAAAATACAGCTATACAAATCAATCATCTCTCCTCATCTAGAGTTTTTCCCTTCCATTTTATTTCTGGCCAATGCAACACAAATATCGAGATTACAGCGCTTGCAGAATAAAATAATGCGTTTGATTTTGAGATGTAATAGATTCACTTCCTCAACTTTGATGCTAGACGCCTTAAAATGGTTGTCGGTGAAGCAAAGAATTGTATATTTGACTATGGTGTTCATTTTTAAAGTAGTTAACGGTTTGCTGCCTCGATATTTGTGTGATCGAATTGAAAAAGGAAGTGATTATCATAGATATAATACTAGACACGCGGATGAGAAGAACACCACATTTCTTGACTTGTGCTTTACAGAATTCACTATTTTTTAAAGGAATAAATGTTTTCAATTCGATGCCTAGACACATTAAACGTGCAACAACATTAGCAGAATTTAAGAGACATTGCATTTCACACATTAAAACTGTCTTTTGAACGGTTATCCAGTGATTTTTTTTATGAATTGACAAATTATGTATCGACGAAGTTATTTTTAACGAATTATTTTATATGTATAGCTGTTATAACGACTTTTTAATAATTATGGTTGCACTGCAAACACTATTTTGTTCGCCACGAGGGTGATGATGGATTTTTGATATTTGATTTAATAGTAGTAGTAAAAAAAATAGTAGTCTACAAAGGTTTGAGCCTCACGTGTGTATTACGGATATAGAGGACTGAATTTAACATTTGTAAAAAAAATGTAAGTTTGAAGTTTATTTGGAAGATACCTTGAGTTAGTAGTAAGTTTTCTGGCAAATGTTGGGGGTTCGTGAGCATTCCTAACATTTCTGAAAATTATGATAGCATCAGATTGCGGGGTTGCTAGACAAAAAGGCGAACTAAGACGTGGACGCTTAAGCTTTATCACATTTATATCGCTGTCAAGCAACTGTAAACTCTAGAGGGAATTTATATCTGTAAATGTAACCAGCTCGTTTTTTTTGCTAACCTGGTTAAATTGTTAACATTTAATTATCTTAAAGATAAATCGTCCAGCTCAAACTTTTGTAGGGGTAAGAGGTGGGACCATCATCATCATCACCAGCATAGTGTCTTTTGTGAAGTTGCTGTTTATAATTAGGCACTTAGGGTGGTCCTAAAAGCGACAAAAATAAAAATTAAACTTTTTTATTTCTGAATTATATCATGATGAAACCTCCTACATAGTTGTAGATAACGTAATATTAAGAAATATTTCTTAAGAAACTATAGTGGTAGAACTGTGTGATTAATTTTCTATAGCAGTTTCTTTGATTCAAGATAGGGTGTCCGTATTTATATTATTTATTTCTAATTATATGTTATATAATTATATAACAACTAATTTTCTCCAAAAATTAAGTTATGTTCAGATGTTGATATTATCAGTTGGGGGTAGAAAAAGGATACACTTCTTGCAGCAATAGAAAGATGATGTTTCAATGTACATTTTGTAGGTGAAATAAAAACATAATGGTGCAAGATGCATACATTTATATTTATGACAATACCCATTTTTTAACGGAAATCGGATATAACTTTCAACAAAAAGAGAGAGCAATTTGGCCACTTTTGCAAAAATAATGCGTAATCAAAAGTCCTGAAAGGATCTAGAATACAAAATTTATGAGAAATTAAAAACACTTTATAAAACCTATTTTTAGGAATCACCTATTGAAACTTGGTATACAGCATGAACCATAGAGATAAAAATGCACATCCTGATGAATGTGAGCGTTTATAGTGGAATACCAGAAAAAAGAAAGAAGGTAGTAATTTCCATTTATTTCCCTACCTTAATTGCTAGCAGTCGATCCCAAATATTTAAGTGAAATGGCACTGCTATTTAACACTCCTTCCATGAAAAAAAAGATGGAGACACCAATAAAGTCGTTCATCCGTTCATCCCTCGAGCAGCATAACACGATTCATCCACCACCGCAGGCACGAGCAATACGAGGAAAGGAAATAAAATCCAGAAGTCAGTTGATGTGTTTTGCTCCATAGATTGGATCTCGTGGTTCTGCATCCTTAAATTCCCACCATAACTCCCAGTCCGCCGCTTTGCTCAAATCCAAACGAGCGTCCACGTCTAGTTATACAGTTGCGAGTGAACAACATCAAGACTAAAACCACTCACTGTTTATCAGCATAGAAGGTCTCATCCTGTTGACGATAGATAGAAGCTTCGCACTACCAGCACGATAATCGTTCCTTCCGTGCCGGTCCGTCGGTACAACGACGGATGCCAAAGATAGTAGGGGATTGTGAAAGTCAAGTTGCGAAATTGTATTATAAAATCATCAGCGCGAAACCCTCTTCCCATCAGTCACCGCATTCAGTCTCACTCCATTCCGACGCGCGTGGATCCCATCCGAACCGCGCGTGCCGTCTGAACATTACACCACGCGTGAAATCCTTCTTCCTGCACACTCTGGGTCTGGCTCGTGCTGTTGGCGCTCATCTGTACATACCTACCTACCTACATTCATCAGTCATCGCCAGCGAGCATCGTCCTACCACCCCCACCCCACACGGACATGGTGTGAGGACCTTTTTGGCCTCTCCTCTGTGGCGACTTGTGCCTTGTGCCTGATAATCGCTTTGGCACTCTCTCACGTAACATAAATTTTCTCTCCCGTGTGCGCGTGCCAATTTCTCATTTTTCTCTTTCTGGCCAACCAATTCGAAGGATTTCCTGGCTGCTACCGTTTGCCATTGCCAGCCAGCCAGCCAGAACTGTGGTACAATAACAGACGGCAGTCTGTGGTACGGCATCGGAACGTTCGCACGCTTTCCCCGAGGAAACTCTCAACCGGTCGCGGTGTTTTAGAGCTTAGGGCAAAGTTTGAATTCGAAACACGTGTGTGCAGTGGGCTGTTGTCTTAGGTATAGAGAAGAACTTTGATCTGGTGTGGACTGTTGTGGCCGCAAAAAAAAAGTGCTTCGTACAAGATTTAGTGTGCTTGTGGACTTAGTAAAATTACCGCAGAAGCCAAGGATACTTCATCTGCCCAAGGATACCAGAATTTAAAAAAAGCAGACCACCATCCAGCAACGGTGTGAAAAGGTAGATTTTCCTTTAATCCTCCCTTTTCGGTTTGGAATACCATCATCACTCTAGACTCTTCTGGCTGGCACGACACGTCAGGTCAACGCCGAATGGAGAGAAGAATGGCAAAAGCCAGCAGTAATCCCCCGAACCATAAAAAGAAAATGAGCGTAAAATCATAACCTTTCCAACACCCGTCACTCACGTCGTAATCCTTTGGCCTCTTCGTGTGTCGTGTGGTGGTCGGTGCTGGCGGCTGGTGGCTCCCGGTTGTCAGTCCAAGTCCATCCACACACACCCACCTTTTATGGCTCTGGCCCGACGGAGCACACAGGAGCAAGCGGAGGCGCAATGTGGCTAAAACTGAAGACACTTTGAACTTTGAGAAATGGTTCTTTCCGGAGAATTTTTCAGTGTTGTGAAGTGGAAAATCATCCTGGAAAAAAAAATTACTCTTTCAGAACTTTTGAGTGCGAAATACGTGGTAATGATTGATTGTGCTTAATTCAAGCGTTATGAATTTGAAGTACAACGCCTATGCGTTACCTTATGCTGTTTACTAACAATGTAAATAGCACATCATGACATCGATAGCTTTCCAAGCCTGTGTGTTTGGGTATATTAGCCGTGTTTAATGACGCAGCTCGCCCTCGGTCGAAATTGCTCGGGCTTACTCGTGATTTTCTGTCAAAAATAACTGTCGAACTTACCGCGAGCAACTACGAGCTTGTTAGCGGTGCCGGTGGTGTCGTGGTAAGCGTGATTGCTTCTCACCCCAGCAGGCCGGGGTTCAATCCCAGTTGGCACCGCCGGGATGTTCAGAGGCATAACATCGGAAGTAAAGGAAGGGAAGTAAAGTCTTTATTTTTTTAACGTCGGTCTCTGTTCCGCAATCTAGTGCCAATCACCGACGGACACCGATTGCCATCCATTGACGGCAATCGAATGTGCAAGAAGGCAGCTTCCACACCTGCGTAGGATATCGCACCATCGCACCCATTCAACACACATGGGCCGGGACCAACGGCTTTACTTCCCTTCCGAAGGAAGACGTGACCAGAGATTTTTATGCCTCAGAAAAATCCCACCGACCTCGGCTGGGATTGAACCCAGACCCATTGGGGTGTGAGAAAGCAGTCACGCTTACCACTACACCACTGGCGCTGGCTGAGGATGAATGCTGTATCAATTGATATAGTTGGTTTGCAAGGTTGAGCCTACATTCGCGAGACATCGGCGATTGAAGTCTTTGTTTACAAAATCAATTAAGCCCTAATCTTGAACTCTCCGGAATTATGCTCTATTTCCAGGGAAGTTAAGAAGTTCCCAAACTCGAATAGTTCCTCGACCGGACCGGGAATTGTACCCGCCACCTGTGACATGGCCTTTACTGGTTGTGTTACCAAAAGACCCCAGTTCAATAATAATTTTCGTTTTCAAATGAAGTTGTTTGTTATTGCTCTTGTTTAAAGAAGCTCAAATAAAATCCTTTCTACGGGTAGATCATTAAATTCAAATCTACATGCCAGTCTACAATCAATTAAAAACCAAGATGGTGGCATCCGGAAGGCATACAAAATGCGTAACCAAAGAACGGGCTCAACGAGCAGATGCTGATTGTCGATGCCCGATGCCATTTTGGCTTCCAAGAAGACGAGTTCAAACTCAAGATGGCGACCGCCTGACAACGAATAAGCATCTGCAACCAATCAAAAGGTTGATCTGTGTAGAAGCTGAAAACCCATGTCCGCCATCAATGTCGAATCCAAGATAACGACTTCCGGTTTTCAAAATATAAATCAAATATATTTAGAACCAGGAAAATATGCAAAGACCGGAAATCAATGCCACTGTGAAATCGAACATGTCGAACCAAAAAGTCAGATTTCATCAATCTGGATATTCTTTAATGGGGACGACATATGGACACTAGGGTGCTTCATATTAAAAAAGCGATGAATTTCTGATAGACAACTCTCCAGTTCAATTCAAAGTCCCAAAATATGAACCTGTGCAAAAATTGGTAATGATTGATTTTCATCATGGTTTATAGGATTTAAAATTTGTATGAGAATTACTATGGAAGAATTTTAAAAATCACTTATATAGGTCTTACTTTGCTTCTGCTTGCCCAAACGTTGAAAACATTGATTATGTTGTAGCGATGAATTTCTGACAAACAACTCTCCAGTTCAATTCAAAATCCCAAAATATGAACCTGTGCTAAAATTGGTAATGATTGATTTTCATCATGGTTTATCGGATTTAAAAAAAAATGTCCAATGGAAGAATTTAAAAAATCATTTATATCGCTCTAACTTTGCATCTGCTTGCCCAAATATTGAAAAAATTGATTATGTTGTTGCTATGACAATGACCAAAAAGGCTATTGTTGTTATGATCAGTTTTACAGCATATCAAGAAATATAGATATGCGAAAAAATTACAAAATAGGGTAAATTGACAGATGACTATTGATTTGTTGTTGATCATTGACATGACAACCACATATAAAGTTTTTTCAAGATCCGGACAACTACAACCAAAGTTAAAACAATGTTAGTGAAAATCAATAATTTCCCATACTAATTCACCGAAATTTCCATACAAAATTAATATCATTGGCCCAATCTCTAAACCTTCATCAATCTTTACTATTTTTGCGCTAGCTCATATGAGTTGTGAACTAAACTGGTGGCCTATTAGAAATTCATTTTTTTTAATTAAAGGGTGATACGGTCAAAATTTGGTCAATATCAACTTGACGTATTTCTTTCAATTTTGCATTTAAAAAACCTGAACACCCCTCATTTTGAAGGTGTGTGTGTGTAGAATGTTGCTCCTATTTTGATTTTGGAATTCACTCTTCAGTTGTCAAAATGCCGTCCAAGCAAGAAGAGCAGCGTATCAAAATTTTGCTCGCGCATCGCGAAAATCCGAGCTACTCGCACGCAAAGTTGGCAAAATCGCTAAAAGTTGCCAAATGAACCGTTACAAATGTAATTAAAGTGTTTGGGGAACAGCCAGGAAGTCTGGATCGGGGGGAAATCGAAAACCGGAAGCCGCTGAGACGACAAAGAGAGTTGCCGGTAGTTTCAAGCGAAACCCTAACCTCTCTCTCCGAGATGCCGCAAATAAGCTGGGTGTATCGTCTACAACCGTGCATCGAGCCAAAAAACGAGCCGGACTATCGACTTACAAGAAGGTAGTGACTCCAAATCGCGATGATAAACAAAATACGACGGCCAAAGCGCGATCCCGGAGGCTGTACACGACGATGCTGACGAAGTTTGACTGCGTGGTAATGGACGACGAAACCTACGTCAAAGCCGACTACAAGCAGCTTCCGGAACAGGAGTTTTATACGGCAAAAGGAAGGGGAAAGGTAGCAGATGTGAATGAGCACATGAAACTGTCAAAGTTCGCAAAGAAATATCTGGTTTGGCAAGCCATCTGTACCTGTGGCTTGAAAAGCAGCATTTTCATAGCTTCCGGGACTGTCAACCAAGAAATTTACGTGAAAGAGTGTTTGAATAAACGTCTGCTGCCTTTCCTGAAGAAACACGGTTGTTCCGTACTGTTTTGGCCGGATTTGGCATCTTGCCATTACGGTAAAAAGGCCATTGAGTGGTACGCCGCCAACAACGTGCAGGTGGTTCCCAAGGACAAGAACCCTCCCAACACGCCAGAGCTCCGCCCAATTGAGAAATACTGGGCTATTGTCAAGCGGAACCTAAAGAAGACCAAAAAAACTGCTAAGGGCGAGCAGCAGTTCAAGGCAAACTGGCTTTCTGCGGCGAAGAAGGTGGACAAGGTGGCTGTACAAAATCTGATGGCAGGGGTCAAGCGTAAGGCCCGGCAATTCGGATTTGGAAAAGCGGAAGCCTAACTGAATATTTTTCCTGAATTTTATACTAATTGAACTTGAAAAAGAAATTTAATTTGATTTTTTAAATAAACGATTTCACCGATTTACACGCGTTTTCCCTTGACCAAATTTTGACCGTATCACCCTTTAAGCACTCTAATGAACGCTAAGGTGCGTCATTCTGTAAAACATATATGCAGTCTAATAGACCACCCTACAGTTTGATTTTCTTATTTTGATTCATAACCCCAAAATATCAATCTGTGCAAAAAAATGGTAAAGATTGATGAAGGTTTAGAGAAAAATGGTTTGAAGTTTGTGTATGAATTATATGAGTGATGCGGAGAGATTTTTTTTTTTCAATTTTGGCAACACTGAAATAATCGATTCAGCATTAAATCAGAAGAGAGCAGCATACTGAACCAATTTTTGATGAAGATTTTTAGGCAAATGATTTTGAAGGTTTTGAGAAAAAAAAAGTAAAAGGTTGTATCCAAGACACGACCGTAAATTTGACGTAGGATTACGTGTTATTCGGCGACTGTGTTAGAGAAACCACTTTTTTCCATCACGGAAACGCCTCGTTTCCAGATGACAAAATTACGCATTTTCGTGCACAAAATGCACGGAATTTTGATTGTAGGAATTTTATGCTAAAATTTTCCAAACGCCAGATATTCGCGATCAATCATATAAATTCGAGATTTTATGCTTTTTCTAGCGTCCTGGAGAAAACCTTACCATAATTCGAAGTGTTTGACAAGGTCATGTGGTGTTCGCTCATCGCGAGAATTTTTATGTACCACTTCAATACTGTTACACATTTGATCACAAACGTTTGGTTGCTAGGTACATTTTCAAACAGTTTTGGAGGTAATCTAGCTGGCAGCAAGGTGAGAGAACGTTAAATGAAAATTAACTCTTAAACAACAACAACAGCAACAACTAAAAAGGACCGTTTTGTCGTGAGCTGTGAATGTTCACCACAATGAGGCTGGCGAGCTGTATGTTGTTTGAAACGAGGGTGACGTGCTTGGCATAGATGGCCCACAGCGACTCACGAAGAGCTACTGAATCCAATCAGTAGCGGTGCGGCTTCTTCCTCCTTCTTCGGTGCATGGACGCTCATGTGGGGTGCAGCTCGCTACTTGCGGGCAGCCTTTCGTTATGTACTGGAGAACAATGTTCAACGCTACGTGCCGAAAGCACTGCTGATGCTGCTGTTGCTGCTGATGACGACCAACCGGACACCATCACACACCGTGATTAAATAAGCAGGGAAAGCGCTTTTTGCAGGCAATCGGTGATAATTTTGATCACCATTGCAATAGTTGATCATTTGTGTAATTTTCAATAGTGACCTATTGAAAATTGATAAAGTGTTCATTTTAGCAGATTTGTAGAAACATTTCCAATCAATTGGCTTGTTTTGAATTAAAATCCATCCGCTACTGATAGAGTTATAAGTGGTCAAAACCTGACCACTTTTCGTAACGCGGTCGTTTTTGGTTTTATGAAATTGCACCCCCAATATGTTGCCGAAAAACGTAATCCTACGTAAAAAATTACTCACATTTTCACTACATCTCCTCAGAAATGTAATGATTCGAGTTTAATTGAATATTTTTCATATTGATGGATTGTCAGGCTTGAATTCATTTCTTCATATCAAGAGAGTAAAAAATTGAAAATAGTTCGATTCAAACTCAAGTTCATCTCCGCATCCCCTACCCTGGGAATTACTAGGAAAGCAGTTTAAATTTCTCAAATTAGGCTTCAACTGTGTTTCTAGTTGTCGAAATACTGTCTAGTAATAGATCAATCATATTGACAAAATTCATTTTTTATCATTAAATTGAGCTAACTGATGATTTTTAAACTGTTATCGAGCAGTTCCGTAGTTAGAGGAGAGCGGTTGGCAATGGGTGATGACATTTAGAAAGAAACGTGTAATTTTACGTTTAATTGCATGTAGCAAAATACCGCATATAAAGTATTTTTACTTTATAAAGTAAGTTTTATTTTAAACATGTGAGATCTTACCTTTCGCCGTTGTTGCGTCCAATATGGTGCAGTAGTTGGTAAGAAACTCGACATACAGAGTGGATTGGCTCCTGACAGTATACCCTTCTTATTAAAAAGGGTACAAATAGAAGAAATCGCTAATAAAGTTTTATGAAATCAATTCTGCCGGAATTAATTTCGAAAACAAAACTGCGAACAACACATGAATTGCTAGTTTTTTTTTATAATCTGCATCCTTTTCGCATTGACTACATAAAGCTGAAATTTTGGCCAACAAACTTCTCAAACTTTCCCTCATGTGTACCGTATCCACTCGACCACTTGAAGCAATCAGTCACCGACCGCAACTCACCCACACGTGTTCCGCCTCCTTTGAACCCATCCATCCATCGATCCACCCACGTAAATCACCCATCACACCACCCACTCATCATCGGTAGCAGCGAGCGCACACACACACTCACTTTTTCTGACACCCCACCACGGACCGTCGTTGTCGTCGTCTGTCTGTTAGGTACCTTGTACGTCGTCATCGGTTGCTAGTTGCTACTAGCAGTAGCGCAGCAGTCCTTCCCATTTGATGACGATGACGACGACGACGGCAATGACTCGACCTGCCACCTATACGCGCGGCAATCCAGTTCAAGCGAAATACATAAAATAAAATTTACAAGTTCATGGTTCGGTTATTTGTCATCTGCTGCTTCGGTTGGGTACTAGTATCCTGCCAACGCGTATACGTCTGCCCACCGATCATGAAGGGGGTTGACCGGGAGTTTGGGCAGGCCACACGACACGGTAATGTAATTCAGGACGACGACGACGACGACGAGCCTTGTGAGCCCCTCCTTAGCAACGAATGGTTTGCCGGCGGACGATCGTCGTCAAAAATTTATTACGGTGCTATGCTGACGATTTTGGAAATGGAATGATGATGCGTGAGTGTGTCTTGGCCCAAACCGGTCGTCATTGGATTCTTGGGTAAGCTGGGTTGGGTGGGAGGTCTCTAACGGGAAAAATCCAGTGTACACAGTGCAGTGTTGAAGCAAGCATCTTTTTATTGGTTCTTCTCACACCAAACAAAAAAATGTGACTGGCATACACAACCTGGGTGAGCTTGTTAGGCTAGGAGGGCAGATTAGGGATTTGAAATCCAGTGAAGTCGATTGTGAAACATTGCGAATCTAAAATTTATGCTGCGGTTCGTGGGAATTTCAGCGAATCTTTAGCCCAAGTTGTTGAGATCAATAAATCAATAGCATACAGTGGCGATCAGTGTCAGTATACAGGGAATAGGTCTGGCGAAGGCGTTAGCAAGCATCTTTTTCCTGCGATGCAATGCACGGGGGCCCATTCCATCCCGGACATTGGAAGCACTCCATGTGAATTAGCTGTCAAAGATCTTTAAAGATCTTTAAAATATTTTATGTTGAGTTCAAAGCTGGTTTGAAGTTCAGTATTTTCCTGGATATTTTTGCTGGATTCATATGTTTTCACTGGAGCTTATGCCTGCCATCAACCACATTTCAGTTATTGAAACACTTTGTTCTTTTCAGTTATTGAGCAAGCGACGATTTCGACACATGAAAGAGCTGGAAGGGAAAATTTTATAGAAACCCGAGCAGGAACGAATATCTCGATACTTTGAATTGGTATGGATTAGCCTGACATGATCGGTAACATACCAAAAAAAAATGTTCCAATACCAAATTAAGCAGGCTGATAAACACCAAATGTTGGTATCAGGAACAGAATTAGTTATTCAAAAGTTATTAGTTTCTCCTGCTCGGGAAGCGTGACGTGTGACGAGACCGGGACCGTGTTAACCGGCTCAGCGCACGATGCCGAATGAGACTTAGCTGTCACTTTGCCGTAAAGCGTCAGATCCGGGTTGCCCTTAAATGACAAGGCAAAGAAAGAACAAACTAAAACAATCGGTCGCTCACGGAAAGGTGAATCACACCGTTTGCCCCCCCATATAAAAAATAACCATAAAAGAACGATAACCCAAATCATTAAACTATTCCACAAATGGTTTGGATGATACCCAGAACACGTCGTTAAGCAAATTAACCATACCATTTTTATTAGGGCCTTCATTGACTTTCTCGAAGATCCAACGCAGTTAAAAAGTTCACAACGCACTAGAATTACTGAGCTTTGCAGACGGCGATTTTCATTTCATTTGAGAAACTGAGCCGGCAGTGAATTGCATTAAAAAAGACAAACAATTGTCAAACATAAATGCATCATTGATATGTTTGGTGATCGAAAGCTGTCCTTTGTGGCGAAATCAAGAGCTATCGAATTGATGATGATTTCTAAACTCGTATGGTATGATGAGATCTTTAACCCTTTGTCTGTCAATTTGACCCCAAGCCACTTTGAAAGGCTATAACTTTTTTATTTGTTGATGGATTTTACTGATTCTTTCATTACTAGGTGCATTTACCAGAGATAGGGTCAATGACGGCTTCGGCAATACCTTACCCTATTATCGTCAGGGGTAAACAACGTGCTTACTACCGTGACAATATTTTTTCATTGTTTGCCCTACCCGAGCAAAGTCGGTTAACAAAATGAAAGCAAATCGATATTAAAGTTTGCAGTTCCTATCATAATGAAAACTCATTTTGATTTCAATTGTCGCGACAGAAGTCTGATATCATATTATGCTTTCATTATGCAGTCAAGACTTTTTAAATCAAAGCAACTTAACTTGAAGTTCTGCTGTTAATTTCTTGTTTAAAATTTGATTTAAGTTCATCTGTCGTTGAACTAACGAATATTGTTTATTTGTTCTGTTTAATGCTTTTTTGGTCATTCGTGACTAGCCCGAGGAGACATTTGAGCTCAAATCTTTCAGCGTGAGAAGCATGGATGCTAACTATTTACGACAGGCCCGTATTAAGTCAAACATTATGAATTTAAAATCAGTAATCAAATTGATTTCATTGAAAGCAGAATTAGTTTTCCGTTTGATTCAACAGTGTAAAATTTTGCTCTCATTTTTGCTGTGTTAACCGTTAAGTCAACCAAAATGAGATCAAATGGAGTATTCAAAATAAGTTACATCATAACAGCAAATTCTGATTTCAATTTGATTTCTAACTTTGCTCGGGTAACGTATCATATGGACTAGATAGAAGCATAAAAGGTGTCCGTCTTCGGCAAAGTTGTACAGATGGAGAAGACTGATCCTATGGCGCTCCTATGGGCAATCCGCTTTCTCCATTTTTATGTGAATTGTTCATGGCTAACCTAGAAAATACTCTGGTGGATAGGAATTTGTTGCCCAATAGTTGGTATAGGTACGTGGATGACATTTTTAGCATTGTCAAAAGAGAAGATTTATCAAATACTTTGGAGGCCATAAGCAACGTTCACAAGGACATCACATTTACTCACGAAGAAGAGAGAGACGGCAAACTCCTCTTCTTAGATCTTCTCATCATCAGGGAAACGTCTTCGTTCAATTTCGAAATCTATAGGAAACCAACAAATACAAACGGAGTAATACCAAGCACTTCAAACCATTCCCATCAACACAAAATGGCCGCTTTTCACCACAGGTTCACAGGATGCAAAATCTTCCTCTAAGCGATACAGGCAAATCAAAGGAAATAGCTCACATTTTTGAAATCGCTAGACTTAATGGGTATCCAGAAAAAACAATTCAAGCAGTAATCGATAAAAGAACATGATCCCTTGGCGTATTTCGACAACTCTTACGCCAGTAACTGACGGTTTAAAATGGGTAGCGGTGAATTTCAACAAAAACATTACCAAACCATTGATTTCGAAGTTAAGAAGTTTTGGCCTAGTTATAGTATTCAGCAGCAGGACAAATCAGCTGAAGTCACTGTTAGGATCAACAAAAGATTCAATAAATGTCTTAGGGAAAGCCGGAGTCTACAAAATCTCTTATCCAGATTGCAATAAAATCTACATTGGTCAGACGAAAAGGACTTCGGAAACAAGGTTTAAGGAACGCATCGCAGGCTAACAAAGAGATGGATTAAGGACTTCATTATGAATTCAAATCCAAGGTTGCAGAACACATATTTACAAAAGGGCACAATTTGACAAAGGATAACATTAATATCCTGCGGAGTGTATCTTCGCCTTGGAAACTAGACGTAGCAGAAAGTTTAGAAATATTTAAACATAACCACACAACTAAAACCACACATCGTAGCATGTCTCTATCTGTTGGAGACTAAATTTAGGTACCTGATTAGTTAAATTGTGACATGGCAGTGGATACCTGCTGATTTTTTAGTACCTATTGATTAGTATATAACTCGTAGATAAAAGATGGATTCTTCAGTGGTGTTGAGTACTTGGCACTGATGAAGTCTGCAAGTAGTAGACGAAATATGCGTATCTGTCAAAAGATAAGCAGTTATAACGGAATTTAAAGGAAATAAACCATCACACTCAAAGCTCTTCATAGAGGAATTCCGTTAAGAGGTTCGACAAATTTAAAAAGACTGCTCCTAAGCTTAAAAGTTCAGCTCAGAATTCCCTCACCATGTGGCGCTAGGGTAATATTCATTTTTCATTGTTTGTCCTAACACATGGACTAAATAGAACGTTACTGCCTTAGGTAAAGTTGTTCAGATGGACAAGACCTATCCTGAGGTATAGAGTGTATCTCAGAATTCACTCACCAGGCAGCACTAGAGTGACATTCAGGTGATCTAAAACAATTATATGGTAGTCATCATAGCTTAGAATTAACTGCTATGATGAGTTAATTCTGAGCTGAACTCTTTACCATCATATAGGTCTTGTCCATCTGAACAAATTTGCCTAAGATAGGAACCTTACATCTAGGCAAGGGCAAACAATTCAAAATGAATGTCACACTAGCGCTGCCTGGTGATCTAATTCTGAACCAAACTCTTTACTTTAGGATAGGTCTTGTTCATTTGAACAACTTTACCCAAGACGGAAATATTCTATCTACTCCATATGTTTTGCTAAGGTAAGCAATGATAAATGTATGTCATAATGGCACCGCATGGTGAGTGAATTTTGAGCTGAACTCTTAACCATAATATAGGTCTTGTCCGTCTGAACAATTTTGCCGAAGACGGGAACCTTATATCTAGTCAAGATGTTAAGTTAGGGCAAACAATTCAACATGAATAACACAGTAGCGCCGCTTTATGAGTGAGTTCTGAACTAAAATCTTTTCCTTAAGATAGGTCTTCTCCTTTTGAACAACTTAGCTCAAAACGGGAATCACCCATTTGAGCAGGATCTGTAGATAGCGTTATATAATGTGTATATAAGATGGCGAAACTTTATAATTTTCGTTTTTGCGCCATCTAGTTAGTATATTCCGTCATACACTATCAATAGCTATAAAGACCTTATAGGCAACTTCAAGGGATTTTGTTACAGGGAGAGAACCGCTCCCTAAAACAAACTTTGATAATTTATCAAACTTTAATAAGATTAAATTTACTCTACAAATTATTTGAAATTTCAAAAATATGTTGAACCTTCGCTGAGATATGATTTTTTGAATTTGGGGTCAAATGTACCCCAAGGTACAGACAACCTAAATTTTTATTAGCACAGACAAAGGGTTAAAAATGCTTGTTTTTTATAAAATAAAAATATTTTTTAAATTAGGTTTTTGCTCTTATGTTCCTCACGAGAGGTAACTTTTGATCGCGAATAGGAGATACTGTTGGGGTTGTGGTTTGGCAGAATATTAGGTACTAACAAAATGTTGTACAACTTTAAAGTGTCACAGTTCCATGTACAGTTTTGTTTTTATCCTTGATTTGTTTTCAGTCGATCTTGTTTTCCGTAATGCTATTAACATCAGGGAGGCAGCTCTCACACCAGGAACCTACCTATCAGCCCATCAATTCTTGGACAGAAGACCAACGGCTTTACTTCCCTTCCAAACGAAGGCGTGATCAGAGTTCTTTATGCCTCAGAAAATCTCGACGGCACCGACTGGGATTGAACCCAGGCAAATTGGCATGTGAAGCAGGCACGCTTACCACTACACCAGCGGCGCCGCTCTTCCATGTATAGTTAACCGACGCACAGTGGGGTAGCGAAGTCATTGGCGTGGCTAAAACCTCTAGCGCCGTTGGTTTGCTGGGAAGTGCACCAGTGTGGGATTGTGCCAGTACCTGGTCCATATGTGATAACAAACTTACCCTATCTCATTAAAAATTGATTAAACAAAACTAAGGAAATTACACACTTACATATATAGATAATATTACAGGAGGCAGTATTTTTTATTGAGTTTTTGAATTGCTCAAAAATTCGGTAAAAATTCAAATGACAAATCGACAAATTTTATTTTCTACCGTTAAATGGAGTAAACATCACTAAGTCAAGTTAGGAACATTTTTTCATTTTTGATTTTTCCACAGATTTTTAAACTTTTACCGAACAGTTGCGCAATTCAAAAACCCAGTATAACCTTACTGACTGGATTAGCGCATGCATAAATCCTATTTAGAGGGAATGATCATGTGCCCTTATTTCATCGCTAGTGATTGGTTTTCAAAATCAGTTCATCCCAATGCTAAGGCAGGAAACTTCCGGAAAATGTTCTTAGAAACTTCGAGAGAAAGTCACAAGAAAACCCGGAAGAAGTTGAAATTATTTTGCGGTCGCAGACGAAGGCTTAAAAAATTCCAGGAGTATTAAAGGATTAGACGGGGAAGTCCAAAGAAACTTCAATATTTTCATTATGTTTCTAGTAAAGTCAACTCGGGTGTCACCCATCCAACGATGAAACTCGGGGGAGGAGACCGCCCCACACCCACCTCTACCAGGCAACACCACTGCTTTGTATTACTTGATTTGAATGACTACCAACTTCTCTGGTTATAATCTCAAGGCGTGTCACAAAATATACAAAGTTCTGCAGTGATGAGTTATGAAAGCTCTCAATAATTGCGAAATTGTAGAAGTGCTCAAAAGAACATCAAGAGGAAAACATATGTTCTAGTAGATACATAATCAGAAATAATAACAAAGAAGAAACCATTTTTTTTTAATAACTATTAAAAATCCACAGTCAATACCTAAATGATTTCCTGGTGAAATACACTACACAAAGTCTTCTTCTATCTAAAGAAATATTCGAATACACGATTTGACACTAAACCGTAAAACCATTCCTTAAAACACGTCTAAATTTAACGCAAATCTCTCAGTACCAACAATCAACCACCGCCGATCAAATTAAGCTGAAATTCTTCGACTCCACGTGTAGGAGAGAAAAGTCCATAATGCACCCCTGGGGTCAAATGGCGCCACGCGGTTTTACGTTCCTTTTCTATAACTAAATCTGCGGTGGGTGGTACCGTCCACCCACAGCTGTTTATCCGCTGTCCTTCAACCAATTACGCTGATTTTGTGTATGTGAAAGAAGATCAGCTCAAGAAATAGCGATTGCACCGGCTCAGTTTACCCCAAGGGTGCGTTTTGGCCTTTCCTACCCTACGAGTTTCCCCCGTGTCGTGTCTGGCATCGTCGTCGTCATCGTCAAGCCTGATTGGCATAATTCAAGCTCACGATCGAGCGCACACGCTGGAATCAAAAAATCATCGTTTGCACACTTAAAACCCGATCTGGTGCAAAGAGCGCACGTCGTATGAGAATGTGTATGCCCCCAAAACTTCCACCCGTCCAATGCGCCGTCTCATCGCTGACTTGTGACAATACCAGCGACAGCGGTGGTGGTGACCCGCACCCGTGGCACACCACCAGAGGCACAACCAGGGAAGAGAAACGTATATGACAAATGGAAGATTCTCAGTTGTGCCGGGAAAATACTGCAGGTTGGGTGGGAGTGGGATTGGGGGTGTCATTTTTCGTTCGCCTTTCTTCCATTCATCGTCGCATGTCCCGTGTCGGCGTCGTCGTCGTCGTCGCGGTCGTCGTCGTCGTCGTTGCCGTCGCATGGAATAACATCCTCGCCACAGAACGGAACGACTCGCACGTGCATCGGAAGATGGCAGGCGGGATCCCCAAAACGCAAACAGTCAGACAGACAAAACGACAAAAGCAGAAGAGTGGGTGCTGCTAGAACCAGCAACAGCAGCATGATGGCAACAAAAACTACAGTGGCAGTAGAAGTTGTAGCCTCTGAAACAACGGGAATGTGAGCTATATGTATAGTTGGGAATATACTACCGTACCGCTACGCCAAATAACTATACACTTGACGTGACGCAAATCGTTTTGCATATAAGGGGCTGTCCACGTGGATGAATTATAATTCTATAGGGACGGACAATGTGACAGTCTCGGAATACTGAATAAAAGAAAAATGCCATGAGAAATGGTTCCGAGATTGAAAAATAAGTTAGGCGAAGAAAAGTACGTTTGATCGAACACTTAATTTCGGATCTTTCATGATTGAATTTTATGCCATAAACAACACTTGCATGTGTCGATCTCGGAGCACCGAATATTTACCTAAGTTTTTCATAGTATGTGAAATAAATACAGTATAAGATGTGACAATTGAAAATATGTGGAGTTCCTCGATAGTATTTATTTTGATGGGAAATCGATAAAATATAACAAGAGATAAGTTTAGAATACCCACTAAATCAAATTCCTATGCATTAAATTTTATTTATCAAATTTCGATTTCAATAAGACTCATCTGTCTTTGCAAACTCTACGGAGCCGAAGAACTTGAAATAAAATTAGAACTTTTATAACTTTAAAAATTTATAATTTTTAAAATTTATAACCAGGAAGAGATGTAAAGGCGCTCCGCTCGCTGCACAATATGTTCAACAACAATAATTCGGTTAGTGAACGGGAAACAGCCAGAATTTTCCGTTGTTCGAAGTCTGCAAGATTGTAACGAAGGAGGTAGGGTAGAGAACTACTTCGGCCTAATCGCCCATTTTGGGCCTATAGAGCAGAAAACTTCAAATAAATCCATGATTTCAGAGTTAACAAGTCAATTATGCGTTTGGTACGATACTTTAATTAATAAGCTACCGAACGAAGTCAATGGGAACGCGTGATATGAAGGTTTGCACCCATTATTTCCAAAAACAAAAGAAGCGCTCTGACCGAATCAATTTTTATCTTGATCCGATAGGCCGAAGTGAATTCATTGGCGTTTCAATGGCGTTTCAATGCGTTAGGCCGAGTTTAGAATCCGTAGGCCGAGTTGGGCGTCAAGAAGCAGTGTTAGACTTTTGACAATATCTCAATGATTGGTTTGTCTTTATGTAATCTTACGGTACATACGGAAAGATAAATAAATTTGGAAGCTATCAGTAATAATTACATTCCGTTTGGTGCTAAACTGCGCTAGATTAAGAAAGACTAAGTGCGGGTTGTGCTTAATAGGCCGGAAATGGGGTAGTTAACCCTAATAGTGTGTAGAAAGAAAACCAGATCCCCAGAATATACTGACGAGCAAATGCAAACCGTGAGATCCCAATTCCGCTGGATGACCCGGAAGTACGACGGAAAGCCAAACTATACCATATATACCAAAAGACCGGAATCCGACAAATCTACCACAGTGCCGTCCTATCGAAGATTTTTTCGGTCTATTGAGTTTCATGGTATAGAAAGATAATTGGAAAGCCAAGGACACCAAGTATCTCACGAACAGGATCAAATGTTGCATCCGGAAAATCGATGTGGCAGCCATCTAACGATCATGTTCCAATATCATTAGGGGCTGTCCATTAACTACGTAGACAGTTTTTTTTTATTCTTGACCAGCCCCCGCCCCCTCCCCCTGCGTAGACAATTGTCCATATAAAAAAAATAATTTTGTATGGGCCGTGGATAATTGCCATAAACTGTCTACGTTGTTTATATACAGCCCCTTACTAAGCTGCGCCGCACAGTGGACCACGGACCGCTTGCTCAGTTTGAAAACTTAAGTTATCCCTTTGTATGAAATACATCAGCTTGAACTAGACTTCACTGGTGTTTTTCCCGATCCATTCTTTTCATTCCCATTTTCTTGTGCACACCCGTTATCTGCAATAAACGTTTGAAGTGCTAAGCAGTCGAATAGATTACCTAGAATTATGGCAGTAGTTCAATTTTACGCTCCTCCGAGAAATTTACACCAACGAAACGAAAAATTCCCACACCCACTTGAGAGCTGCTTTATAAAGTTGAACAAAGCATTAGATTTCAATTTTCCCAGAGGTCAGATTAAAGATTTTACATAATTAGCCTAGGAAAATCATCACTAATGATAGCAAATTCAGCGGAATTCGTATGATTTCCAATAAATTGGTTAGTACATTATAAATACAAATATAGTAAAAAATATATACTGTTGAATTGTATGAAAAAATCTCACTTTTCGACACTGTTTTGAATATAATAATGGCCTAATTCATTTAACTAAAATAACAGTGCAAAAAGTACTACTTTTCAGCACCCAGTGCCGAAAAGTTCTACTTATTGACAATCTTTTGAGTGCAAAAAAATGGTCTATGCAGGTCGTAGCAAAATTAGAGTTTTTCAGCACTCATCGAAAAACGACTCGGACTTTTTGAGACGTTTTAATGAAGCATTTATTTTCTAAAGAATAAGAGGAATCAAAAAATACTGCCATTTGAAGACCACATATTGTTCACTCATATGATAGATTGATTTTTACCAAAGTTGTTGCTTTTGAAAAGGAACGATGTGCACTTGGAAAATGTACCTATGTAGAAATTGTTTGATATATGAGGGGTGCTTAAGTCGCTTCGATTCGACTCAAGCAATTTTTTTTTTAAATAAAAACATTTATTTTTTATGCAAAGCTAGAAAACATCCTTTTTAATTTAGAAGCCAATTACCATTTATGGAGCTGTCGAAGGAGTATTTCCGATTAATTATCAGAAACTATTGGTAAACCTTATTTTCTAATGCAGAAATCTTACAAGATGTTTGATGATTTCAACTAAACATAGCGGCGCCGGTGGTGTAGCGGTAAACGTGATTGCCTCTCACCCCAAAAGACCTGGGTTCAATCCCAGTAGGCACCGCCGGAATTTTCTGAGGCATAAAATCTCTAATATTTTCAACTTTTCCCTAGTGATATTCAAATGGATAGTAATATCAAAGCCATACCGCCTGATATCATGCCTACTACGGATATCAGTGTCGGAAGTGAAAGTCAGTGCTAGACCAATATCTTACGTCAATTGACATTATTGACAGCTCGCAGCACTTCCTAAAGCCCCACGTTGCCGAAAGCATTTCCAGGCGATGGTGCGTTATAATGAAATTCTTCTTTACCCAACTACTATTTTGATTCTTTCGTCATGACGAACGTTGTCATCTCAGAGAGAAGCACAGGTAGTGTACCAATATGTTTAATCGGTGCTTTGACAGATGACAAAATATTGCTTCACCCTCAGATGATGAACAAATTTGGAAAAATTCCACCTGCATTTTTTTTGCTGCATCAGATACCTACAAACAGAATAATTTTACTCATAAATGCCCAAGCAGCGAGCAGAAGATCATGAGTTCAATCTCAGGTCCCACCCACTTGGAAAAATTATAACTTTGATAAATTGCCAATAACGGTTACCAACCGTATCCTAAGGCTTATCCTTTCTAATAACATAAGTCCAGCAATCACGTGACACTTAGAAGGAGTTGTAGCGGCAGTTCCAATAACTTTAAGAAAATTACAAGAACTTATTAAAAGTTCCTAGAAATTAAAGGAAGTCCAGTAAAAACCAGGGAGGTTCAGGGTTCTTTAGGGAAGTTTCGACAAATTTGGAGCAGTTCAGTGAACTTCAGAGCAGGAAGTTCCATGAATATCAGGAAAATTCCTGAGTTTAGGACAGTTCCACTAATTTTAGGTAAATAGTGGAATTCTTCAAAAAGTTTCGAAAATATCAGCAAAGCCTAACAGGGAAGTTAAGAGAACTTTCCATAAATTTCGGAAACATCGCAGAAGTTCCAAGAAATTCATCAACGTTCCTGAGAACTTCCGGGATCTTTATTACAATTCCATTAATTTCATGTCAGTTTCAAGAACATCTTCAGGAGGATTGCGAAAACATTTGCGAATTTCCAAAAACTTCAAGGAAGCTTGTAAAAGTTCAGAGCAGTCCTGTTAACTTTACGAAAGTTGTAGGAACCTAACAGAAGTTACGAGGAATGAAAGTAAATTCCGAGAGTTTCAGAGAAGTTTTATCTATAGACAGATTATCTTTCTGGAACGCAATGAGTAGATATATTTTCCAATATGTGGAGGTAATTTCAGGTCGAAATACTGAAAAACAACAAAACCCTCGCGGTATGAAAAATTTCCCTTTTGGAGACCTTCCGAAAATCTATCTCTATACTGTATTTCAATGACACAAATCAAATTTGATAAAACTATCAAACTCTACATTAAAAATTGAAGGGTTTTTGGTGGGTCAAGAAGACAAATAACCTGTTTGGTTGTGGAGTAATCTCTATTCAAAGAGATAAATTCTAAAAATCTAAAAAAAAACAGCTAAGAAGGAACCAACCACTTAAGAGCAAAATCATAAAAGGTTTTAGAATATCATAATCAGGCATGGAAAATCATTTGCATTCATTTCGTGCATTCATTTACATTCATTTGCCTCTAACTTTTTTCTTGCACAGCATTCCGCACAATGATGTACAGAGCTTTTGTAGGTTTTGTTATTAGCTACAACTTTTGTTAACAAGTCAAATCCGTATCTCTTATGCATGACGAAACAGAGCGAACATAAGCCACTACTGTTTTGCAGTGAATGTATTTTACAATCACTGAAAAACAGTAACAAGTTCTGCCCGCTCTAGTTCGTGATGCATAAGAGATACAGATTTGAATTATGAACAAAACTTGTAGCTAGTAATAAAACCTACAAAAGCTCTATACATTATTTTGCGGTATGCTGTTGATGAAAAAAGTTAGAGGCAAATGAATGTAAATGAATGTATGAAATGAATGCAAATGATTTTCCATGCCTGAAATACGCATTTTTGCAAAGACTGGTTGAAATCGGTGACATTGACTACAACTTTGTTAAAACTTGAGCTGGAATGACCCAGGTGGTTTCATTAACTTTAAAAAGATGCCGGAAGATGCAGGAACTTTTTATAAGTTCTGAGAACATCAGGGAAACCTAGATAATTAAAAAAAAATCCAGGCAACTTCACCAGTCCAGAAAGCTTGAGGAAAATTGTGGAAACTTAAAAAAAACTTCCAAGAGCTTCAGGAAGCATACAGATCTTAGGGCAGTTCCGATAACTTCAGCGAAGTTTCCAGAACTTAAGAAAAGTCTATAATTATGAGGTGGCTTAACAGCTCGTAAGGGTGAGTTGAGATTTTTAGAAAACCTCAGAAATATATCAGGAAGTTAACAGAGAGCAGGTTAGTACGAAAACTTCAGGAAAGCACCAGGAGCATCGGGAAACATACAAAAACCGAATGCCGAGAACGTTAAAAAATTTCCGAAGACTTCAGCAATGTTCCGCGAGCACCATGAAATTAGTCGAACATCGAGAGAATGCCGGAGAAGGTTAAGGAAAGTTCCGTAAACTTCAGAGCAATTTCGAAAACTTCAAGGTATTTCCATTAGTTTCAGGCAACTGCAATAGCTTTTAAGAAGTTCCGAGACCTTCAGGATAGTTCTGACAACTCCTGAGAAGTTTGAAGAAATTATGGGCAAATTTTATTAACTTTAGATAAGTTTACAGTACGTTGAGAAAGATCAGATAACTTTAAAGCAGTTCAAGAAGTTGCAGGAACTAGCGATTTTCCGAAAACTGAAAAATTACAAGTTCCAAAAACTTCAGGGAAGTTTGGAGATTTTGAAGAATAATTAGATGAAAGATCAGACCAACTTCAGAAGAGCTCCGATTTTTTTTTAAATCTATTCTTTCAGGGTAGTTTAAAGATCTTGAATAATTAGTTCTTATAAATTTAGAGCAGTTACATGAATTCCAATAAAATTTCTAGTACTTCAGTGACAACCTTGGAACCGCGTGAGATTAAAAATTTCAGGAAAATTATCTTTAGAGAAGTCTTGATAATTTCAGGGAAGTCCAAGAAACCAAAGAAGTTAAGTAAACTTCATAAAAGATTAGGGAGCTACACAGAAGTACAGCGAACTTTAAAGAGAAATATCGGGAGCATCAGAGAAGATTCATGAATACTAGGAAAATCATGGCAACTTAAGAGAAGTTCCGAGAATATTTAGTAAATTTTGGAAACTTCTAGAATATCCAAACATGTTGTAAAAAGTTTGGAGATTTTATGGGCAATTCCGTTAGCATACTTCAGAAAAATTAAGTTAAGTTTTCTTTATTAGGGAGGCTTTCAGCCTGGGGCTGGTTCGCCTCCGGAACTTCAGGGAAGATCAAAGATCTTCAAGACAGTTCTATTACCCTCAGGAAAATTGTAGGAACGATTAAGAAGTTTTGTGGAATTCAGGGAATTTTAGAAAATTCAGAAAACTTCTGGGATTCCATATAACTTTAGGGAGCTTGAAATTTTTTAGGGAAATCCAGGGAAAAGCTGATAAAAATTCACAAAAGCTTAAAAATCTGTACATAACTTACTTGAAATTCGGAAAAGTACCGAGAATTTAAAGAAAATTACGAGATGTTTAGGTCCGATCAATGAACATCTGGAAAAATCCTGGAACTGTAGAGAAGTTTCGACAGCTTTATGAAAAAATATCTCCAATTGGCATGTGATTTGATTGAAGGGTTTTGGTTTAAGAAGAATCTGGCCACGTAAAACAACCATGTCGGGATAGAACAGTGGTTGAGGGTTTGGCTTATCAAGGTTAGGATCTGGATTCACACCGAGTTTACGAATGTTCTTTACATCCCAAAAATCTATAGCTGACAAAACGAATTCATTGGATTGTATGAATTACTATTTTATTTTTAAATTTTATAACGAGTTGATGTATGTTAAAGGTTACATGATTGCATACGTTCCTCGATTATAATTATGGACTCTCGTGAAAGAGGCGCACATAAGAAAATTCAGCGAGTAACCAGCTCTCAATTTACCATGACAGCACTGGTCTTAACAAGTTGAGAAATCCGAAAAAATAAAAATATAGAAACAGTCAAGTTTTCGTCAAATCAAATATCGAGAGTACAGAAAACACAACCTCCTAAAGTCCCACCCAAGCACGGTGTGGCGACCCCACAAAAGTGCTCCCACCCCGTCAAAGGACACCCTGGAACGAACGCCGCACAAACTACCGTTCAAAGTGAGTGAACATCGTCGACCCGGTGGCGGTTTGGTATGATTATAGCCGTCCTGCTGTGCTCTGTGTGTCGAGAAGTTTTCGTCCTCTCTGCGCCATCCACTTTTCCGTGTTACGTCACCCCACCTCCGGTGCTGTCGCCCGTTCCTATGTTTTCTGTCTGTCGCAGGTGGTAGCTGGAAATTTTTACTTTTCTCAACTAATGGGAATCGTTGTGCCATTTGCTGGGAAAATTCAAGCACATAGCAAGTTGGAATAAAAGGATCCGCAGCGGCATTATATTCTTCAATGGATCAAATATCCCGATCCCATCAGACATCTGCACTACCCATAATCGCAGCAAAGATGGGCATTGAATCAATTTCACACCCTTCAAGAGCAACGAGAAATATGTATGGTTATATTCTAAAAATATCGGCCGATCGTCCTGAAATGGCACACAACTCAGGCCACTTTCACGCCTCTAGTTGAATCGATCCGATTTTTTTCTGTACATTATTCGAAATGGGTTGGTGTTGTGGGTGGTGGCAGACTCGAAATACGCCCGCAGTACAGTAGCAACAGCACAACCATCCTCGACGACGGCAGCAAATAGCAGTAGCACCAACAGCAGCACCTAGCCAGCAGCGCCATAGCAGGCATCAGGCGGCACGCGAACAACAGCGAGCAAGAGTGAAATATGCGGTGCCGTAAATCAGAGAAGCGGTCTGGAGAGGGAATAAGTGGTTTGGCACCACTCCTGCACTCCCTCCCGCCACGCCAGTTGGCCTTCTGCCCGTATCCCGAAGGGAAGTGCGCGCTTTTGGAAAAGTTTGTGGAATCCTGGCGCTCTGTGGGGGATTGTTTGACGCTGTTGGATGGGGTGGGGGAGATGGAGGAACCACCGGCATGGTCATAGAGAGGACAGTGAAGCACGGGTCGACAACGGCGGTAGGTAATGGTTAGGTTTGGTTTGGATTGGCATGGCGCGTGCACGAAAACGATTACCAGGAATGTGTCGAGTGCCGGCGACGGCTACGACGACGACGACGACGACGACTGGCGTTTGCGTTTGGGGAATGGGTGAACGAAATGGGTGGCATGTTGGTCCTGCGGGAGTTTGGTGAATAGCAGTGGCAGCACGAGGTGATGATTCAGATAAGTGGCAGCGTGGCGTGCGTGCGTGCAAACCAGAGTCAACTCACCGAGCGAATCATAATGCTCCCACCCCACTGCCAGTCAGTCGGGGCTGTTGACGATGGCTGCCTGGCAGAATGACAAGGGTGCCGTGGCGATGATGATGGCAATGATGGTGGTGTCGTTTGAGGGTGGTTTATTTTTTATGCATGACACCTCACTTGCTCGCGCGCGCGGGTTTTTTATGTTCAGACACAGTTTGGCGAACTTTTGGCTCGTGTTCGTTCGGTAGGACAAATGTGGATCCCACTTCGTCGTGCACACGGTTGTCGCGTGAGTTGAGATGCCATTTGGGAGATTGTCGGAACCTATAACCTATACCCTTCGCACCACAACAGTGGCGTTTTTATTCGGGGGTTGGGGAAATACGACAGATGACGATGGCTTATTGAGCTGTGCTTTGCTCGTTGCTGTTTTCATCGTTATGTATATTTTTTATGCCCTACTTGCCTGTCACCGTCCTCCGTGTGCCGTTGGGGTTGGCGGGCGTGGTGAAGTGGTTGAAGCGTTCTGGTTGTGGAATAAATTTAACGGTGGGAAAGAAATTAGAAAACTTAATCTATTGACAGCAGTTTGGGTGATTGCCGGTTTGAATTATGGTCTATCGGGCGGTGGCACGTGAATGCGGGAATAATGGGTATAAGGGGAAAATATCGACAACCAATTTCAACTGACCAAAATAAAAAATTTAAAAATGAGATCCTGTTCCATCAGGGCTTTTAACAATGGCACTCCTCGAGAAGTAGCATCGAGAACCAGAGGCTTCTAGCCATTAGACAAAAGGTTGTTATATTGAATGAACATTAGAAAGGCGACAGCTGTTAGAAGGGTGGCCAGCCAATGACCTTTTCAAAGTTCTGTGATCTCAAATTTGGACCATATTTAGCGCAAATTGTTTGAAAAAAAATCAGAACTAAAACCAAAGCAAAATATGGAGCAGGCATGGAAATTCATTTACATTCATTTGGCGCATTCATTTATGTTCATTTGTCTCTAACTGTTTTCTTCAACAGAGTTCCGTAAAATAGTGTATGAAGCTTTTATTGTTTTCGATATTAACTACAACTTTTGAAAACAACTCAAATCTGTATCTCTTATGCAGGATGAACAGGAGCGAACAGAACCCATCATTGTTTTCAGTGAATATAAATTACATTCACTAAAAAACAATAACAAGTTCTTCCTGCTCTAGTTCGTCATTTATAAGGGATACAGATTTGAATAATTCACAAAAGTTGTAGTTAATATCAAAACCTACAAAAGCTTAATTCATTATTTATAAAATTTTGTTGATGAAAAATATTAGAGGCAAATGAATGCACGAAATGAATGTAAATGATAGTCCGGACAATTCGGACAAGCTACCGTGTCTTTCGAATAGAGCATTGACAGCAAATCGGTGCAAAATAGTACTGGGCTATGTTGACGGATCATGGGCCGCAAAAGCCGATTCAAACACTCCCGAACGTAAATTTCAGTGTTCATCGTCTTCTTCGTCACAAATGACTTTGACAACTTGCCACACTCACATATCGCTTGCCGCACCATGGCCTTCTTACCAAATTTTTCGGTAAAAACTTACTTTTGACCATCACGAACTGTGTAGTATTGGTCTTCCGGAAGCGTCTTGTAGTCATATTTGACGAATCGTTCATCGTCCACACGACAATTTTCCACACAGCAGGCTATCATATAGCTTCCGAGCCTTCAGATTGACGGATGCGGCTTGTTTCTGACTCCGTTTCGGCTTCTTTTACTTCGTGAATGTTTTCAGTCCGTTTCTTGCCTTGGCAAGTTGGACGTTACTCTTCGATGTTCTCAGTTTTTTTTTGGTCAAATCTCGATCAGAGGCACTTTTCTTATTGACGAAAGCTTGGGTGATCTTCTGCTCCAGCTTTCACTTGCACTTTGCGCACACAAACTTGTAACAACAATACATATCGATGAACAGCTGATAAACTTCATTGGAGTAGAAATGGCGGCGAGTTAAAGTGTGCTTATACTTTCTGCAACATCCTATAGCTTATCACTCCAAATACCAGGTTCACGAATCACTCGATCCTAAATGTTCAACCAACTGGATATCGGTGGTTTCACAAGCAATGTTCAAAATTCCTTCACCAATATCTTACCCATCTCATCTAGTTGAAGCCTACTGAACATTTGTGATTTTAAGGGTGTTTGAATTTCCTCTGAAGCGCTATGAGCGTTACAAGCTTAATTTTACTCAAGTCGGCATTTAGCTCCACAGTTTTTCTATAAATTTCAATAGGGTGGCGTGCGGACCCGATATGGAAGGAAATACATGTTTTAGCACACATGGGGCCTCCCTTAGCTCAGTCGGTAAAGGCGCAGCTACAAAGCAAGACCATGCTGGAGGTGACTGGGTTCGATACCCGGTCCGGTCTAGGAATTTTTCGGTTGGAAAATTTCTCGACTTCCCTGGGCATAGAAGTATGATTGGACTTGCCATACAATCATAGCAATGCAAAAATGGTACAGGCATCGAAAGCTCTCAATTAATAACTGTGGAAGTGCATCTAGAACACTAAGTTGAGAGCACGCAATAAGCTAATATGCGATATGCAATAAGCTTGAAATGCGAAGAAGAAGAAGAAGGAGAAGACATGTTTTAGCACGCATTACTGAAAAGTATCACTTTTCGACACTGTTTTAAATAATATAATGGCCTACTTTTCATAACTAAACCAACAGTGTCGAAAAGTACTACTTTTCAGCATACAGTGAAGAAAAGTTCTACTTTTCGCCACTCTTTTGAGTGCAAAAAAATGTGTATGCAACTCGTTACAAAATTCGATTTTTTCAACACTCGTCGTAATTATAAAACTCAACAAGCCTCATTGAATAAACTACGACTAGGTTTGAAAAAAAATCTTCTTTTTGAAACTTGCATTTTGAACATCCCTATAATTTATTATTTATTGCACACCGTCTTCGACTACGTCGTACAGACTGATTACGTAAAACTAAAATTTGTTTAATCTAAACCTCTTATTCTGTTACTAAAAACAATTCCGGACATAGTAACTAAACTCAAACTCATTACAAAAATCATTAAAGGAACGCAAACATGAATTGAAACAGATATTGAATCCAAAGTTAGTTCCTTGGAATGGAATTGCCAGTAATGGGGAGTTACGAAATCTACGAGGAGGAATGTTCCATGGAATCCGTTCCAGGAGTTCGGAACAGTCCACATTACCGGTGATTAGGTCGAAGATGAACAGTCGTTGAAATCTGATACGCCTTGCTAAGAGAGATTCCAAATCAATCAGCAGGCATCGGTCTGAATAACTGAGAAGAATGACCGGATCATTCCATGGGAGCTGACGTAAAGCAAACCTCATGAGTTTTTTCTGAATACGTTCAATCGTAAGAATATGCGTAGCAGTGTTGGGAAAATATCAAAAAATCAAATATCACCAAAGCCCAAGATTGCGCTTGATTTTCGTAGACAAAAATCAACAAGCAAACAACTGCGGTTGATTTTGCAAGCTGTGATATCGCAGCTCGGAATATCAAGCTAACAAAACTCACCAACTGCAAATCTCACCAAACTGTGGTGAGATTGAGTTTAATGATTTTTGCTTTACACCCGAATGCAGCCGAAACTTCCATAACGGCTTGCAGCAGTCCCTTCGCGTCTGCCATCGGTGAAGATTAAAAAGAGATAGCAAACTATGCTTTCTCTTTCTAAGAAAACGATGTGCAATGGAATGATTTTTGTATCGAGTCAACTCTCAGATTGATTTTTGCACGTTGTGAATAGTCTCGCAATATCAAAGGAGCTCGTAAAATCAATATCAAGCATGATATTTTGTTCCAATATCACGCGTGATATTGCGGACGCATGAGAGCGGAAAAATATCAATTGATTTTTGATTTTGCGAACACTGATGCGTAGTATAAAATTGAGACCACACTGGGGAAGCATATTCTAATATACTACGAACCAGCGAGCAGAATAGTGTCTTGAGGCAATAAACGTCGGTGAAACCAGAAGCATGACGACGAATGAAACCAAGCACAGTGTATGCTTTGGCAGTTACGATGCTTATATGTTCGCAAAACTTTAACCTGGAATGAATCAATCGTAACGCCTAGATCGCAGATTGAGTTTACACGTTCCAGGGAATCCGGTTCCATGCAGTATGGATAAAGAGTAACGCCATTGCTGCGGGTGAAGGATATCACTTTGCATTGTTTGCTGTTGACTCGCATGCCGTTGTCCCCGCACCAGACTAGCAAACGGTTTATATCTTCTTGTACTGCAACACAGTCAGCAGGAGAAACAATTATACGAAAAAAATTTAGGTCATCCGCATAAGTTTGGACGATGAGAGCAGCTCACACAAGTCATTCCTATAGATGATAAAAATAAGAAGACCGAGAACACTGCCTTATGGTACGCCAGATGGAGTGTCGAAGGTCCTGGAGCGTACGGAATTTACCACCACGAAAGCATTGCGGTCAGACAGGTACGAGTTGAGCCATTCCGTGATCCAGGTGGGGAATCCAATATGATTCATTATGCTAATGATGAGGTTGTGCGGAACTGTATCGAAAGCTTTCGCAAAATCGACGTAAACCGAATCCACTTGCTGTTTTGGTGCTATATCACGTGATATCGCTGACACGTAACACATTAGGTTTGATATCGTTGAGCGGTGATTCGTAAAACCGTGCTGACTGTTGGAGATGATCGGGGCAGTAACTCTGCAGAGAGCTGTGTGGATCAGTTTTTCCAACATCTTACTGAGAGTGCAAAGTGGATCAGTTTTTCAACAACACAGGAAGCAGGTTGTTCGTTCCGGGTCCTTTCGTTGAATCGAGATTTTCGAGGGCTTTCTGAACTTCGTCTGGATAAAACATAAATTTACAATGCATCCCAAATTTATGTTATGAGACGGAATCTGCCGGAAGCCTGCTTGATGTTGAACGGGTGATGCTTTACTAAATACGCTCTCAAAGAAATTAGCAAAGAGAGTAGAAGTGGTTCCTTCGAAGTTGAACAATCCAGGGATGTCATAGTCAGCTTTGCGTTTCTTAAAGAAATCCCAAAAGCGCGAAGGATTTTCCTTGACGGTTGTCTGTATCCTACACAAATAGTTTTCGTGTGTTGTAGAAAAGGTGGCTTTGTACTCCAACTCAAGCTCAACGAGTCTAGCTTTATCGGACTCATTTTTCGTTTGGAAAAACCTGTTGTGCAGCTTACGAAGCTTCTTAGAAAGCGTACGTAACTCTGCAGTCCACCACGGTTTGTTGAAAGTAGAAATCGGTGCTTGTCTCTTTCGAGGTACATGCTGATTTATAACTTCAGAGAGAGATTCGTAGAAAGCTGATAACATCTGGTCTACTGAAGCATAACTTGATAATTGTTCCCACTCAATATTCATAAAAATAGAATTCAACAAGTCAAAGTCACATGCCAAATAGTCAAATTTTAAACATTTGTCCTGATCGCCAAGTACGGATGGTAGAACACTCTCGTTTTTTTTTTTTTCCTCTGTTCGGGACATAAAACCACTGCGACCAGTAATTTGATCTATTGTAGTATATCCCGTGTCCTTAGTTTAGTGCATGTCGTATTACTCCATCACTATTGAGAAATGATGAAGCATTCGATTTTTTTTACAGTTGTCATTCTCGCATTTATCGCAAGGATCCGACTATAATTGAAAGGTCCCGCTATTTATACCCTTCGGAGTGTTGGAACACCCTCCAAAGGCGCGCTCCTTTGTCAATCAAAATTGGATCTCTTAGCAACAAAAACAAGCAATGACACCGATAATGACCATGCATCAGAACCCTAGTCTTAACCACTTCAAACTAGGGAACAATGAATAAAAGATTTGGAATCACATAGGTGAAGACTAACTCATTTTTTCCTTGTTTCAAGATCATCCTCGGTCAAGGCAACCCGGGGACTTGTCACTATCAACAAGGCATAAAAAGTAACAAGGACTAAGATGTGTTCCTTTGATTACTGAAAAATCCTGTTTCCCTAGTCTGAAGTAGACAAGACTAGGAATCGGTGGTAGATCTTACATCCCGTAACGTACCACGAAAAGGTGATCTACCCACGTTACGGGGCAACACTCTCGTTAAGTAGTAAGATGATTGATGTGTGATGATTATCAACAGTTAACAGCGATGCAGGTGCGGCAATGAGGTCAAGATACTCTGGGAGATTGGTGAACGCCAGGTCAAGGAGTCTTTCGTTCGTGTTGACAATGTTATTAATCTGCCTCAAGCCATTGGAAAACATAGCTTCTGTAAAGTTTCTCTCAGTATCAGTCAAGGCGTTTAAAGGAATAAAGCCATTAGTGTCCTCGTCAAGATGCCATCGCAGATTAGGAAGATTAAAATCACCGATCGATAGGATTGTGTCAGTCTCCGATAAACGATCTGTCACTTGTTGAACGACCCTTGCATGAGCAATATATAGCTCGGCCCTCGAATTAGGTGGAAGATAGGTAGCCACTACATAAGGCAAATGAGATTGCGATTTTATGCAAACTGTAATTTGCTCAAGATTGTCACAGTTAGCTATCGAAATAGATTCACACTCCAGGTAGTTTTTGGCTGCAATCAGTACTCCACCGCCCCGCAAATGAGGGCTGGTTAACTCATTGCGATCACAGCGGAAGAAAACGTAATCCGATGAAATTTCACTGCTGCCAATATCAGCACGGAGCCATGTTTCCATAAAGACAAGTACTTCATAGTCACAGCTGGACAAAAGCAGACTGAGCTGAGCAATTTTTGTGCGCAAACCTCTGACGTTCTGATAATACACAGAAAACATGCGATCGGTGGTACCGTTTGCTGCGGAGGTCGCAACGGGACTCGGCGGCATGCTTGAAGAGATGATGTCAGGTTTTAGCAGTTACTGTGAGAGATGATTCAGCAGCTTCGATAGCGCCAATATCCGAGTGAAACCCGTTTGAAGTGTGGAGACTAGAAGCGATGGACATTACTGGAGCAGAAGAATTCCACACATGTGTGTACTTGCCTGCAATCACGGTATGTAAGACCCCTTCTCTATTCTCATACACTGGTCCGGGATGGCTGCTGAGCGTTGACGGGAGGGATTCGACTATGCTGAGAGGATTAGAGGCTTCCATGAAGCTAGCAGGCGTGCATCCCGATGCCGGAACAATTACTTCATATGGAGAGAGACGAGCATGAAGTGGCTGGCTAGAAACGGCGGACGTA
Organism: Ochlerotatus camptorhynchus; assembly: GCF_037179485.1. Lineage (NCBI taxonomy): Eukaryota > Metazoa > Arthropoda > Insecta > Diptera > Culicidae > Ochlerotatus > Ochlerotatus camptorhynchus. The sequence goes on along the minus strand of NW_027040529.1, from coordinate 463,170 downwards.
TCAGGTACATAATTGCTGTTACTGAGAGCGTACTTGCCTGAAGTAGCGAATTGGAAGACCCCTTCACCATACCCAAACACAGGGCCGGGACGGCTGCTGAACGCTGGCAGGAGAGGACAATTGCAGTTTTTTCATCAAAACAAATCATTTGAGGGCTCTTCCTTCGTGGTTTTTCATAAATGCAGAGTAATTCGAGATTTGGTCGTAATAGCTATGGTAAACAAATACATCAATTGCCGATTTCTCGCGAATAAAGGCTTAACCTTGGAAACAGACAATGCAGTCAGGTAAAGGCATGATTTCCCGAGAAATCAGGGATTGATTGCAGTTTTCCACTAAAAAATACCATTCGAAGGCTTTGCCTTCACAAATCTTCATGAATAGACTAATATGTAAGAAACTGTATAAAAGGCGTAGACATATGAAATACAGAGCCATCCTGTTTTCGGTAACACAATTGTTTTGTATTCATTGCTTTTTTAATGCATCGAACGCTTTATTCCATTTATGATTTTAGAATGCTATCTTCTTGCTATACCGTATGCGTGATAATGTTTGCACCATCGTACAAATAAGGTTCCCGTTTCACCTGTGCATACAATGCCTTAGTTTTTTTTTGCATGCACGTAACCTATAGCTCATACCGTAGTAGGCTGTGTATAAAATAAAATGATTGACTTAGTTTGACAGTTGCACCATGACGAAGTGGCAGCGTATTCGTGATTTGTCCCACGCGTAAATGTCGCAAAAAGGCATTTCAATCGCCGTGAGAGTGTCCGGGGGACCGTCAAAAGGGTTTTAGACCGAGAAAAGAAAGGACAACTATCCGCGAAGGTGGCCACAGGTCGTCCGAGGTCATCTCGGGTTCCGAGGGTTATCGCTGCTATCAAAAGGAAGATTCGGGTGAATCCTGTGCGTTCAATAAGGAAAATGGCAAAGGAACACGGGATCAATGACTATACGGCACGGAAGGAAGATTGCGGGGCGAAGTCGAGGGCACGGAAAAAAAAACTTACATGATTTCCAACCGCATCCGGGAGCTACGAGTCGAACGATGCAAGAAAATTTTGAAATTCCTTAAGTGAAAAAAACTGGTAATCCTGTTCACCGACGAAAGCATGTTTACTGTCGATCCCGTATCAAATTCCAGAACCAACCGGTATATTAGTTCTCTTCCGGTAAAAGACGTGGCCGACGAGCACAAGAACGTGTAACTGACCAAGCATCCTGCTAGCGTTATGGTGTTTGGATTGGTGGCTTCCGATGGCAAAAAATGGACCCGGTGTTCATTCCAGAAGGCGACAAGGTCAACACGGAGGTCTACATCGGGATTTTAAACAAGTATGTTCTTTCGTGGATCAAAGAACAGTACGGTCCGAAGCCACATGTTGTATTTCAATAAGATTGGGCTCCGTGCCACACCTCGAACCGCACTCAGAAGTGGTTGCAGGAACATCTTCCGTTCTGGGCGAAGGATATGTGGCCGCCATCCAGCCCCGATCTTAATCCGCTGGATTACTCAATATGGCGCGTCATGAAGGCCAAGGCCTGTTCTAAACGCCACCCGAGTACAGCAATGGAGAGAAATGGATCCAAACTACATTATTAGAACCTGTCCTGCATTCCGGAAGCGTGTGGAGGCCGTAATTGCAGCAAGTGGAAACTCGGTCGACGATTAACATAGTTTAAGACTCTGAGAAACATCCCCCTTTGAATAAATAAAAAAAACTCGAAAACGACATTTTTGAGAATTTATTTTTATGTTGACATTGCTTAATGGTGCAAACATTATCACACTTACGGTAGGGGAAATGTCGGCTTCGGCAATACCTTTACCTATTATCGTCAGGGGGTAAACAAAGTCCTAGAGCACTCAAATTTAGCCAATAGTTGCTCTGCTCTGAAACACAATGTATCCACATGCCAAAATTGAGCTCTCAAGGACGTTGTTTACCCCCCTGACGATAATAGGTTAAGGTATTGTCGAAGCCAACTTTTCCCCTATATCATGAAAAATTGTGTCAATTTTGCCCATCGCGTAAAATCTCCCGTCGTTTGATTTTGATCTATAGTTAGCATTAACAACCAAATTTTTCATAAGCATACTAACACCACTATCAGGTAGGGGGAAATTTCCCCTATCAGATGGTAGTGTTAGCATGTGTCTGTGAGCTACCAGTTACGCCAAATCGACGATCAAATATATTGTTTCGAAAAAGTAATCGAGAGTTATTGAAAACACGGTATGAGTCAAGTATTTTTGGTAGTTTTCAGTCTTACGAAACTATTCAAGCTTTTGAAAATTCAAACATTCGTTGTTTAAGCCCAACGTGTTTCAGCCTTTGCATATGACGGTCGAAGACAGCTTTTGGTTTTGAAATCAATCTACCATTGCATAACTAGCATAAGGTGAGTGTAGGCGTAACATTCCAATTGCGACGTAATAGCCATAAAGAAGAAACTAGAATAATCACACCTAAGTACAGCACTTAATTACTTAGAATTCCAGCTTGTCGATCTAGTTCCACATGTGATGCTCTACATTTGCATCTCAGATGATTCCTTGCGGAAACGAACGTTTTCCAAACAACAGCTAAAAATTAGCCGCACTCCATTGACAATGTCACGAAAATAAACGGTTTGCAACGTGTCGGCACTAAAAGCGGGAAACTGTGACGCTTGCAACTGTGGCTAAGCGAGCTCCGACGGGAACGTATGTACATACAGAGCAACATCATTTCCCAGTACCCCCACCATGGTCTTGTTCGCACTTTAGAACGAACGTGCCAATGGCACCTGAAAAAGTGCTGCAACAATAGAACTCCACACCCATCCCATAACAACCATCTTCCATTGACTAAGCTGGGTGACGATGGAATGGAATGGACGAACTCATTCGTCAGCCAGGAATCGAGCCAGGATAAATGTGCCGCATCTAGAATGCTATGTGTGTGTGTGTCATTTAGCCGCAGCCCATCGTCATTAGGTGAGATCCGGCCGGCAGACGACGACGGGCCTGCTCAGCCTGATGGACCAACAAAATTGTAACGGCCAATGAAGTTTGCGACATCATGTTTACCCTGGCATGATAATCATTCTCTCATTGTGGGATAACTGGTAGCCCAGCTAAGCACACATTGCACCATTCGATTTAGCATCGTTCCACTTTTCGATTGCACTTTGATGTTTGTGTGATCTATTGGGAAGGTAGCATGACGACGTAAAATTGGAACAAGAAATCATACAGGGTGGCCACTGAATCCAAGAATATAGATTCCCGATTTATTCTGGATGACTAATATGGTTCTCCCGGTTTAATGGCATCAACTAGTATTTCCCGATTCCCGGAAAACTGATTCGGTTTCCCAGGAAAGAATTTTTTTCACTCACAAAAGGTATGCTGAATATACATTTTTACTGAAAATACGCAACAAGGGAAATCATTTCCGGATAATTTATTTTTTGTTCGGGAAAAATTGAAAAAAATACTGAAGGAGTCGGAAGAATTCGAATGATAATTCCTGGAGAATTCAGTAGGGATTCGCAAAAAATTTCCAGTATAAGTCGGAAGACACTTCTCCTGGACTTCCAATAACTTCCAGAGGAAATCGAATGGAACTTCTAGGAGAACATTTCTGAGAAAAGTTGAAAGACACTTCCAAATAAAGCCAGAAGGACTTCCAAGGGTTTGCGAAGAAAATTTCCGAGGAAACTTCTAAGAAAATTAAAGAAAACAAGAAAGAAACTTCCAGGAGAAGTCAAAACCATCTTTCAAAGATGGTTTGGCTGAGATGGGAAAAAGAAAACGTTACGGGAAGTTGGACGACAATTCCAGAGACATCCAGAAGGACTTCTGAAAGAAACTTACGAGAGAAAAAAAAAACTCTCCTTTCCAAACAATTTCCTGCCATTCTGTCTTATTATCCTCCTGTTTCTGTGCTACTTGCCCCTGCCCAGAAACGGGTTTCCTAACTAGCTCCATCCAATCGAAATTGTTACCCATTTACCTCGAGCCCGCTACCTGCAATTGGTACCCAATATTAACCTAGATTTACTGCTGTTTACAATTTAAATTCGGCGATAAATGCTGTTTAAAATGTATATTTCGGCTCCGCAAAGTGTCACACACGACTGAGCCTAGTAAATAAACGAACTAGTTACGAGGCCCGAATTATATTACGATGGAAGTTAAAATATCAATGTTAAGTGGTTAACACTGTTAAATGCATCTTTGACTATGTCCTTTTTGGACGTTGACTTGCTCAGAATCCACTACAATGATATTATTGACCGAGCTATTTGTCAATAGGGTTCTTCAAGGGTGTTGAGGTAAATGGATATTCGTAATCTTCTTCATGGAAAATGGAACCGAAATCCAAAATTTCAATTTGGTACAATGGAACTATTTTAAATAAGTGCGAATACATTAGTAAATTATCACCACATTAGCACCCCTCGGTTGGGACTTTGTATGTGATCGAGCTGTCAACTTGTTAGTTGAGTGTTAAACAGTGAAGTTAATAGTTTTCTTTTAATCTTGCTTTAAAAATCGAGATGAAAGTCTATATGGGTTCGAAAAATATCGATGTGCTCAGAAAACGAAGCTCTTTCAAATGATGAATAAAAAAAGACATTTTTTTCGAAATTAAGAACCCAATTGGGCTTTATTTTCAAAATTGCCGGCGAGTTCCGTGATACGCTATGCCTCAGGTCACTTTACTGCTCACTTTTGCAGTATTTATTGGAGTCAATTTCTGTTGTATGGTGTCCTTCCATGTCCATGCCAACTGGATCGCTAAAATTGAATCCGGAAGTTTGCAAGATACGCTCTTCGTTTTCTCAGTTGGCGTGACCCAACGAACCTGCCACTGTTGCCGTCTCCTGGGCGTCGAACAACTAGAGGTGAGACGGACGGTTGCTCAAGCTATGTGAGGCATTCCACGAAGGTTCGCAAATCGATCCTGACCGATAATTTCCAATTACGCTGAAACTTTGCACAGTTGTTCCTTTTTAGTAAAGATGCCAATTTGTGTTATCAGTTCTTCAAATTGAATCACGACTTCTTTTTGAAAAGGGCCTGTGTAAAAATAGTACTAATGAGTTTAAAAATATATATTGCCGGAATGCTTTGTTCTATTGATTTGGTGTTCTGAGCAAAGTTGTAGATATTATTTTGGCAATTGTGTTAAAAATATACACTGTACAAAAATTCGTTTGTTTCAATGAAAAAAAAATATATTTGTTATTAAAAAAGTTAATTTCTCAAAAAGTACATTTTTGAAAATTTTCGTTTGAAACCTTATTGAAGCTCATAATGTTTGCTACAAACTGGCAAAGTTTGGTGATGGTAAACTCTAAAAAAGTTATGGTTTTTTGAAGATTTCACAATTTTTACATTTTTATTAAAAACACATGTTTTTTAACCGTGTATATTTTTTCAAGAATTGCATTTTAATTTTGCACAACTTTTCCCATGACACCATAGCAATCAAGCAAGCCGTTTTTGCAATGTATTAAAATGTTTATTTTATAAGCGCTTTTATACACAGGCCTTATTGGAAAAGTAGTCGGGGTTCGCAATATTTTCAAATTTCAACATCAATCTACAAAATACATTTTTCTGCTCTTTTTTACTTTTTTTTTATTCTGAAATCTTATGGACAAATGATACATAATTTATTTTCATTGTAATACGCTTACTTTCTATTTTTATTTACATCACTTATTAAAAACATTGAATATTTTGGCATCATTATCATTACAGTTTGTGTAAGGTTTGGTTTCAATTTCATTTTCTGAAACAGGAATGAAAGAATGAAACTTTTGAGTTCCTTGAATTATTTTTGCATTATTATATTGCTCGTTGAGGTGTGAAGCCATACTTTCGTATTCCTCTGTTGTGGCAAAACTAAATGATTATTAACATTAACAGTTAACAGCCGCTGAGTCATGCCTTAACTCTTCAGAAATTATAATAAAACTTAAATGTTTAACGTGCATATTTTCTCTAAAATATATAACAAATGGATGAATGGTAGCTTGTTGGACATTCCAGTGATGAGACTGAACTTCATCCTGTAACACAAAGCTGTAGTTTTCGGAAAAATCGCAAGTAACTAAAAATTCACCTTCTTGCAAATTATTTCGTGTAGTTTTCAAAAAATTAGATTGCTGCGTTTTTATGAAATCATGTGGTATCAAACTTGTCAATTTCAAGCAGAAAAATGAAACAAACTCGTCTGCAGGCTTTACAGTATTTAGTTTCTAAATCACGTCTATCCGTGGTAACCCACTGTTCAAATGAAAGCTGATCAATGCATTTTTCCTCTAATTGTTTTAATAAAATGTTTTCTAATGCGGAAGAGTCTGGACAATCTTCACAACACCGTAGATAGCAATATGTTGTCTTGTTTTCACATAGTATGCTGTCAGTGAACGTTTTTACATCATTTAAATTGGTAAGTTTTTTCAAACTGTGTAAAATTAGATTGATGTTTTCATGCATTGTGCACACGCAAACATTGTGGGTTCCAGAGCTGGTTAAAAGTTTACATTGCTTAGGGCGGATTTTTGCAAATGAAAAGAATCCAATTTTTACATTGCAGTGAATTTCATTTCATTTCATTGAATCGTTTATAAGCTTCTCTCAAAGTCATCATTAGTAATCTTTTTTGAATGGCTTGTCGTTTTCTTTCTTTCTGCACAGACAAATAATCTTTTAGACCAGGCATTGCCCGGCTTATCTTCAAAAAAAATTATGACTGCCAATTTTGTTTCATCACTTAAGGCTGTGCCATATTTTGCGGTTTTTGACGAATGACCTTCCTTTATTAACTTAGCCTCTGTTGCAATATATCTACTAGCATTAAATTGATCCATAACTTTTTGTGTTGACCATGAATAAGGCAATAACGATAAAATTAATAATTTTTCACTTCTTGCAGTGGATGCATTGGAAAACTTTTCCTTCATGTTTTCTAAAACTTCTTTGAGTTGATTCACTTCGTCAGCCTTAATACCTTCGTTGATTTCACGGTGCTTCTTTTCGGGGTAGCGAACCCCGACTACTTTTCCAATAGGGCCTGTGTAGAAAAGCGCTTATAAAATAAACATTTTAATACATTGCAAAAATGGCTTGCTTGATTGCTACGGTGTCTTCAAAAAAGTTGTGCAAAATTAAAATGCGATTCTTGAAAAAATATACGCGGTTGAAAAACATGTGTTTTTAATAAAAATGTAAAAATCGTGAAATTTTCAAAAAATTCTAACTTTTTTGTTTTTTTTCACCAAACTTTGCCAGTTTGTAGCAAACATTATGAGCTTCAATAAAGTTTAAAACGAAAAGTTTCAAAAATGTACTTTTTGAGAAATTAATTTTTTTAATAACAAATATAATTTTTTTCATTGAAGCAAACGAATTTTTTTACAGTGTATATTTTTAACATTATTGCCAAAATAATATCTACAACTTTGCTCAAGACACCAAATCAATCCAACTAACCGTTTCAGCAATATATATTTTTAAACTCATTAGTACTATTTTTACACAGGCTCTGTTTGAAAAGTAGTCGTGATTCAATTTGAAGAACTGATAACACAAATTGGCATCTTCACTAAAAAAGAACAACTGTGCAAATTTTCATCAAAATCGGAGCCGACAAATTTAAAAAAAATTGAAAAATTCGTCGATCTGTAGAGAATTGCTCGTTCGATGGAAAGCTGCTTACAGGCAGGGATGCCAGGTTTATTTCGAAAAAAATCTGGCGAAACCCGAAAAAAAAATGTCTGGTGAATCTGACAATAAACTAACATAGGGAATCAGCCAGATTTCTCAAAAAATCTGTCTGGCAGAGCTTAAATTTCCCTGGCTGTACCAGATAAATCTGGCAACCTGGCAATGCTGCTTGGAGGTGACATAGACTGTTCAATATTGCTGGCACAGCCAAATCCATACGCCCCGAGAGAACTCTTTATCAACGTGACTTTCTGTTTTCGGAACAACTGAGCAGAAATGATACACCACACGAGCCAATTCTGCTATTTAACATTGTGTTAGAAGGTTAGGTTAGGTTACTTAATTAAAGAGACTTCACACCGATCAGAAGAGCTGGGATAGACACGAATGGCAAGATTTTCAGAAAGTCCATCCAGATTCTTGGCTTCACCGATGACATCGACATCATGACACGAAACTTTGAGACAATGGAGGAAACGTACATCAAACTGAAGGATGAAGCTAAGCAGATTGGACTTGCCATCAACGCATCGAAAACGAGATACATGAGAAGAAGACGTTCTAGGGAAGACAATGTTAGCCTTCCACCCCGACTTCAGATTGACGGTGACGAAATCGAGGTGGTCGACGAGTTCATGTATTTGGGCCGAAAATAGTACCAGAGAAATTCAAAGACGCATTATGGCAGGGAATCGTGCCTAGTTGGACTCCGGTGCACGCTCCGGTCGAATAAAATTAGCCGCCACACGAAGTTGACTATCAACAAGACTGATTAGACCGGTGGTTCTCTCCGGCCACGAGACCTGAACTATGCTCGTGCCGGACCAACGGTGTTTTCGAACGGAAGGTATAGCGTACCATCTACGGTGGAGTGCAGATGGATGACGGAACGTGAAGGAGACGAATGAACCACGAATTGCACCAGCTGCAGGGAGAGCCATCCATCGTCCACATTACAAAAATTGGGCGACTACGATGGACTGGGCACGTCGTAAGAATGCCGAACGACAACCCTGTGAAAATGGCTCTCGAAAGCGACCCAACAGGACGAAGAAGAAGAGGTACGCATCGGGCAAGGTGGATCGACCAAGTAGATGGCGACCTGCGGACCCTTCGCAGACTGCGACTAGAGTGGAGACGACTTTTTCGGCAGCAGAGGACAACATGACCTTATCCTGATTGGTAGGGTAAGATACGAGATCAATCGAGATCAATCAGACGGCAGTTCAATAACTTCTTCGGTGTGTTCGACTTCAATTCATGAGCTGACGCGTTTCGTTATCGGTTACTTGGCCTCTTTCGTACCGTTGACCGTAACTATTAGTTAAACATTAGTTATAGTTAAGGGGGGGGGTGGCAATTATCCACGGTCCATACAAATTTTAAAATTTTTGTATGGACAATTGCCTATGCAGGGGGGAGGGGGGGGGGGGTTTAAGAATCCCAAAAAATTGTCTACGTAGTTTATGAACAGCCCCTAATTGGTTTAAGTTTTAGACATTTATTGTCAGTTGAATTATTAATAAACAAATAAACAAATGCCGTGAATAGTCGCCAAACCCCATATTTTTATAAGAAAGAAACAGTTGAATATAACAAAATTAATAATTATGACATCTAAATACCTCGTCCCACCTAGCTACTAGTTCAATAACTTATCAGTTATCTAACAACCATCATTTCCATTTTCTTATCTTTCAGACCCTTTCAATCAGAATCCCCAGAAGAAGCCACAATAGCAACGAATGAATGTGCTTGCCAACGTGCACGCTGGCTCTTTCCAACAGTATTAGAATTTTTATTTTGTCCTTATCACTAGCTACCGTACAATGACTGCAAAGAAGGATAAAGATTACAAGGGGCATAAACACGGAAGTGGCAAGTATTTCCAGAATATAGATACGGTACTCTTTATTGATATTTTTCTGTGTGTCTATAGAACTGAGTGCAACAGCCTTGTCATCAAAGTTAGACGCCCATCTACAGAACGGTAACACCGCCACCGGTCTCATCACATCTCAAGATCCGCTGAAGCGCACTAACAAACCACTAATGGAGAAGCGTAGGAGAGCACGGATCAATCAGAGCTTAGCTATCCTCAAAGCTCTAATACTGGAATCCACAGTGAAAACCAAATCCGGTGATGGTCAAACCAAGCATTCCAAGCTGGAAAAGGCTGATATTCTGGAGCTTACGGTGAGGCACTTTCAACGACACCGAAATTTGGACAATCCTGTCATCGACAAGTACCGATCAGGGTATACAGATTGCGCACGAGAAGTAGCTCGGTACTTGGCTACACCTGAACCACCTCCACTACCTAGTGTTCCGACGCTCACGGATGCAGGTTCCAAGGCCAGGCTGCTGCGGCACCTGGACAATTGCATTGCGGAAATCGATACCGAAATATGCCCGAAGATATCCAATGGCAGCACAACGGAAACGACACAGGTGGAGAGCATCTATGAAAATCACGCGGGGATAAAGAAAACCAAAGACATCCTAGATTATAGCGGTCAGGATTCGAACCCGTTGGACTTCAGCAAGACCAATCGGGAAATAGGCAGATCTCCATATGCATACCGGAGTCCTACAACGGACCTTGGATTGTTAACACCCACTCCGAAAGTGGTAAGTTTGATCTTCGTTAATTTTCTAAATTAGAATCCAAGTTCAATTATGAATATTTGCAGCACCACCAAGACGAAAACAACAACCGCGGAAGTCATAGGACCAAATCTTTACACTCACCGCAGCCCCTAGTTGGTCATCATCTGGATGATATGAGCCATAGTGGTGAACTGATCGGTGTTTCAAGTCAGCCTGGCAGTAGTTCAGGCGTGGTTTCACCCTTTGCCAGTCATATCTCGCTCAACAAAATGATACTGACGCAACAGCAAAAACTGATTGACATGAACAACCTCAAGAACTGCCGTATCGATCCGACGGCTATCAAACAAGAATCCGGTCTAATGCCAAGTGGATTTACAACCTCGCCTGCGATTTCTTCTCCAACCCCATCTACAGGAATCATGGAATCCGATAAGGACGTTTCTAATGTAACCACTAAACTCAATAATTCATTAGTTCTGCATTATAATCAACGTATTCTTTCCACAGCATTCCGAGCACCTTCCAGCGCCACCATATCCTCCTCAGGTTCGGATAAATGACAGCCAAATGGCACTGCTCATACCTGACCACTACATCCAGTTGGCTACGGCACTCGGCCTAAGCACTCAACCCATCGTAGAACATCCTCCTACGCATCCGGCCACCGACTTTGAAACGCTCATCGAACAGAACCGCCGGCAAGCTGCATTACACGAAAAGATGACCGCAGATATTCTGGCCAATCTTCACTCACTGCCCGAAAACGTAGACGAAAACTACTGGGAGTTGTACAAAAAGTCCCTTGGCATTCCGGATTCCATCAGCAAGATGACGTTAGAGGACGTCCGAGCTTTGATGGCAAAGTCTGCTCCAAAACCTCCAACTCCACCACCAGTCAGCAAGATGGAAGTTGACGATCCCGTTGAAGAAACCCTCGTCTCCGTGACAGAGGTTGATGACACCGAAAACGAATGCTCCAATCATAGTATCAAGAAAGAAGCGGGTCCGGTTAGTCCACTGGCATCGTCATCTCATGATGCAACGGAGGATAAACAACGGGATGAGGTAGAACATCCAGCAGGCCCCAGCAGTTCGTACGAGAACATTTCATCGAACGAAGGTCCTTCGCATGATCAGCACAATGATGGTTCAAGCGATGACAGCATGTGGCGACCCTGGTAGAAGTCCAATGCAATAGACAATTGTACATAAGCTATCAATCGTGCAATATTTTACTTATATTCTAAGATTGTGACACTGTCCGAGTGTAGCCCTTGAGTTCTAGATCAACCGATAGTTTATAAACGGAAGCTTTACAACCTCCTTGCCAGTTCAAACGTCTACTAAAAAGTATACACAAATACCTACAGCATCTGCATATATAGATGAGTGCCAATTCGTAGCTCTTTGGCATCCCATACTCTGGAGAACAGTGTATTCTTAACACTTTAAAATGAAAATGATCTCAACTGTAATCATAAAACTATGCTATTGCTTGTACTACAAACAGACTAACGGGTGCAATATAGTCTATAACGGTAGAACAAATAAATTAAACTTCATGGAAGGACAATTTTGAATGACAAGCTAAAATAATTAACACAAACTGTAATTGATCGCATTTTGGCTAAATATTATGAATATCAGATAAAACTAAATCACACAAATCAATTCAAAATTGACGATGCAAGCAAAATAGTATATTGTTGTTCAATGTTTCAGGAAAATAGCGGCTGAATGGCAGTAAGTAATGCCAGAAACGTACACAGCTATCCTCAGCAGAAATACTGTATGGTAGAGTGTAGAAATAAAAATTATTCCAAAAATTTGTGAAAATTTGTATTATTGTCTACCAACAGCCCAACCAATCAGCGACGACCATTAACACTGTGCGTTGCTTTAAAGGTAGTGAGCATCACCGTGCGAGTTTGAATCAGTTTTAGACAGTGACATTCTCTGCTTGACCGTCAAGCAGTACAGTTCGGTTTTTGCTCGCTCTGTCGTGTTGTTCGAAAGTTTCTAGTCAGTCGCTTCGTGTGATGGGAAGACAGCGCTCGAAAGCGGAGAAGAAGAACAGCGGTGAGGGTAGCTTGAGTGTACCTATTTCGAATAGGTACGCTACTCTTCCCACCGATGTTGGGAATACCACCTCAGCCACGGTGAAGCGGACCAAGAAGGGGAAGAAAAATCAGGGCCAATCCGATGGTGCGAGTGGACGTGACGATGCCACCGCGACGAACGTCAGCGTTCTTTGGTGATTTCGCCAACGCCGTTGACAACGAGAATTCTGCCGGCCCGAGTGCGGCAAAAATAAAGCTTCCTCCACTGGTGGAAAAGAAAGTGCCATTCAACATGCTGATTGGCGATTTCACATAGCTGGGCGTCGCCGCTGAGTTTAAGCTCGGCAGGATCGGCACCAAGGTGTTGCTCCGTACGAAAGCGGAGTACGAGGTGGCCGTAAAATACTTGAAGGATTCCAAGGCGGAATTCTTCACGCGTGACATCCCGGTGCAAAGCCCTTCAAGGTAGTCACCAGGGGTCTACCAAACTTCGACCCAAAGATGGTCGAAGCCGAAATTAAGGACCGGTACAAGCTGGCCCCAATCGCTGTCTTCCGGATGACAAGGAGAGACGAAAACGTGAAGACGTACCCGGATTGTGTTTTCCTGGTGCACTTCCAGAAAGGGACGGTGGCGTTCAATGGGGGGTAGGGCATCGTGACGTAGCGCAGTGCCAGCGGGGCCTCAATTTTGGACACGGTACCCGCAACTCACGAACACGTCACTTCTGACTACCCTGCGGATGGAGCCGTGGCGTTAAAATATGCCAACTGTGGTGGTGCACATCAAGGTTCCGACAGACGCGAGGACTTCAAACGTATCCGAAAGTAGGCGGCAAGCAACAATCAACCAGGACGCAAGAAGGACAAAACCCCAGCATTCAAGACGGAGGATTTTCCGCCTCTTCGAGCTTCCCAGCAAAGGCAAGCAAATTAGCGGGTGCAACCCCTCCCCCCTTTCTCAAGAAGCTTCTGGTGATTCTGCTGGATTCTGGAGACAACCACCAGCGCTAAACAACAACCCCGATCTGTTCTCTCAGCAGATGAACTGATTAAAATTTTCGTGAACATGACTGGTGCTCTACGTAAGTGCCACAATAAGCCCGAGCAAATCAAAGTCCTCGGTAAGTTCATCATCCAGTATGGCGTCTAAACTGCTAACTAGCGTCACCTTAGAATGTTTGCTCTGCAACGATAAATGAAATAATTTACGTCCCTCCTTTTAACCTTATGGTCAGGTTTAAGGAACGTTTCAGTTATAACGGCAGTATTCACGTTATAAATTCTTAAAAAGTTAAATAGTTCGTCTTCATTATCGTTAAGAGATCGAGCATTCCAATCCGTTATAGAATTTCAAAGACGATATTGTTCGCAAATTATACTCCAGTTTGAATAGCATCAAACATGGAGCTAGTTTCTAGCCTATCACTAATCATGTAGATTAATTATTTCTGTAAAAATTTCATTTTATGAGCAGTAATGCCAAAGATGAATACTAAGATGAAACTGTCGGAAGAAAAACTTTCAATTTTAGTGTCCTCTTTCACGGTCCCTTTCATCCAATGAATATCCCCAGTATGCAAGGTAATTTTGTGGTTTAGCTGCCCCCTCGGTGCGCGCTTTTTTATCAAAACAATCACACCAAAATCAGAGATGTCCCATTTTTTAATTACTCGATTAACAACTAATCGATTATTTTTTGTTCGCTGTCCTGTCATTTTTCCACCAATGAGAGTGCAAAACTTGTTTGAAACGATCGGTGATGATCCTCTGAAGAAGTTAATGCTACACCCAACCGGGGGATGTAAGATTCGCTTACAATTATGTGTGATTCATCATCAGAGGATGTTAGTGGAGACCGCATGAACCGAGGATGCGATATACCTAGCTGCGGTCCGATGTAAGAAAATTGGAGACCGAAAAATGTTGAGTGTATTAGTGAGTGAAATTAATTATGTCGAAAAAAATAGAAAAAAGGTTGCCGACTGGACTCGAACCACGGACGTTGCGATTATCAGACCTGTGCTTTCTACACTGCTCTCTCTATGCTTCTGAATATGCTCGACTTCGTAAGCTTGTTCTGATGGAGAGATTCGAGACAAGAAGTGTGTGCGTCGTTCTACAATGTTCTACAATGTGCGTCGTTCTACAAGCTTACTAGTATAGTCGAAAGCGTAGATGGAACACGAAATAGAAAAAGACAAAAAACCATTACATCGCCTGCATGGTCAATTTCTAACATTCGTTGCGATGTTCATGAACAGAGGATGATAGGAAACGGAACTAACATATTTTGTAATAGATTTTTGGTTTGCGTGTACAAATATTTTACTGTTCGGTTCGTTAATCGATTTGGAAAATGTTTCGGCTCCCCGGGCATATAGGGTATAATCAACAATACGAAACTAATCGATTTGAAATTGACTCACTACTTGACTAGCCTATCGGTCCCAAGCAAAACGATTAACGTACCCCATTCTAGTCGAATTCTAGTACTACACAATGTTTGTTTTGATTCGCTATGAAAGTTTGACAGATAAAATGAGGGGTTAGAGGATTTTACTATGTTTCGAGGGGTGAATCGATTAGCTTGGGACCGAAGATAGTACCAGAACTGAGCCAAAAAGTTGAGCACTCTTCTTCGGGACCTACTAGTCTTAGAGTTACCTCTATGGTATAATTGTACTTACCACACAATTATACCAATGCGTAAATGGTACAAGCATCGAAAGCTCTCAATTAAAAACTGTGGAAGTGCATATGCTGGAACACTAAGTTGAGAGCACGTAATAAGCTAATATGCGATAAGCTTGAAATGCGAAGACATAGAAGAAGAAGACGGTGCAATTTGCAGACCGCAGAGAGTATTTAACAGAGTTGCATCTGTCTTAGACTTTCATCTCACCCGTGATGCGCTTTGTCGAAAGTTCCCTAATAAAAAATAACCATAAACGAACGATAACCCAAATCATTGAACTATTCCACAAATGGTTTGGATGATACCCAGAACACGTCGTTAAGCAAATTAACCATACCATTTTTATTAGGGTTTCCATCCGTTTTTCGCCGGCAGGAGAACTGTCTATAAGATATTGTTGTTGTTGTTTTATTGTTTATAGAAAAATTCAACTGACAATTATTGTCTAAATTTTTTTTTTTTTTTAATTCTTTATTTAAGAGATTTTTAGCCTTAAGCTAGTTCATCTCTAACATTGTCTAAATGAATAAAACTTGAACTAAATAGTAACGGTCAACGGTACGGAAAAGGCCGAGGAAAAGGCCAAGTAGCCGATGACGAAACACGTCAGGTGATACATTGAAATCGAACATATAAAAAAAGTTGTTGAATTGCCGGCTGATTGCTCGAATTGGCTCGTGTTGTGTGTAATTCCGGCTCCGTGGTTCCAAAAACAGAAAGTCGCGTTGACGAAGAGACCTCTCAGGGGCATACATATTTAGCTGTGACAGCAGTGTTGGACAGTCAATGTCACCTGTAAGCAGCTTTCCAGCGAACACAGCTTGAGCGACCGTCCGTCTCACCTCTAATGGCTCGATTCCCAGGAGACGGCAACGCTCCTCGTACGGTGGCAAGTTCGTTGGGTCACGCCAGTTGAGGAAACGGAGAGCATATCTCACAAACTTGCGTAGAACGGATTCAATTCTAGTGATCCAGCTAGCATGGAAAGGGCATTAAACAACTAAACTTGACTCCAATAAGGATCGCACAAGAGAGCAGTAAAGTGACCTGAGGCATAGCGGGTCACGAAACTCGTCGGCAATTTTAGAATAAAGCCCAATTGTCGATTAGCTCTGGAGATGATGTCATTGTAGTGGATTCTGAAAGTGAGTCTGCAGTCCAAGGTAACGCCGAGATCCTTTATGTGCTCTACACGAGCAAGACAGCGTCCGTAGAGAACATAGTCAAACATGATTGGTTCGATTTTTCGGTAATAGGAAATAATGTTACATTTTTCTATGCTTAGACTCATCAAATTTCTCGAACACCAGTCAGCAAAAATACCTAACATAAAGGGCGAACACGAAATTATTGCGACACCGAAAATGTCATGCCAATTTTCTTATAATGTTTAGAATCAAACCAAAATTTTAGGGTAGTTTTATACATATATTTACTTCAAAAATCAAAAGAAAAGTTAATCGATGGAGCCTTGAGTGTAAAATTGAACGCATTTTCGCTTGATGCCCTCCATCAAAGTCTTTACAGTGTCATCCGGTACCAGTTTCTCAGTTTTTTTTTTCATTTTCTTAACATGTCCTTCTCGTCTTTAACTGTCTTCTTGCTCTTCCAAAGATCCCGCTTCATTATTGCCCAGTACTGCTCCACCGGGCGCAGCTCCGGACAGTTTGGCGGATTCATGTCCTTTGGAACAAAATGGACAGAATTGGCCTCATACCACTCCAGGACACTTTTAGAATAGTGGCATGATGCCAAATCTGGCCAAAATAGCGGAGCTTCGTCGTGCTGCTACAAGAACGGCAAAAGGCGCTTCTCGAGGCACTCAGTCAGTCACGAAAGGCTCACTCCTCTGTCCGCAAGAGCAGATGGCCTGCCAAATGAGATATTTGGAGGCGAACTTCGACATTTTCTTCTTCTTAAATTTGTCGTCCACATCGAACTTGCTCTTGCCGGTGAAAAACTCCAACCCCGGAATTTGCTTAAAATCGGCTTTTATATACGTTTCGTCATCCATCACACAGCAGCCATATTTTGTCAGCATCTTCTCGTAGAGCTTCCGTGCCCGAGTTTTAGCCATCGATTGTTGCCGCTCATCGTGGTTTGGGAAGTTCTGTACCTTGTATGTATGTAGCCCAGCTCTCTTCTTTGCATTCTGGACGTAGCTCTGCGACATGCCGATCTTTTTAGCCAAATCACGGTTTGAGACGTTGGGATTTGCTTTAATCATCCGCTTCACCTTTCCCTCAGTCTTTTTGTTCTCCGGTCCCGGTTTTCTTCCAGCTCCTTTGCCGTGGTCCAACGTCAACCGCTCCTGGAACCGCTTCAACACTCTGGAGACGGTTGAATGGTGAATGTTCAACATTTTTCTCAACTGCCGGTGCGACAGGTCAGGAAATTCCAGGTGTTTGGAAAGAATTTGTTCTCTCAACTTGCGTTGGTTCACCTCCATTTTCGTTGAATTGAAAAACACGACTTCGAGTTTGACAGCATGTACACAATACACATCAATGAGAAAGTGTGCAAAATTTGGTTAATTTTTACCCAATGGTAAAAAAGTTATGCCCTGTTGAATGTGTCGCAATAATTTCGTGTTCGCCCTTTATTCTAGAGATCGCAGCAGTCCGAGAGGCTTTTAATAATTTTGCAGATTTTCGTATCGTCTGCATAGAAAACGCTGATGGTATCAGCAAGGCGACGTCGTTTAAAAAGATCGAAAATAGTAGTGGTCCTAGGTTACTGCCTTGCGGGACTCCCGAGTTGTTTGAGAAAACATCCGATTCCGACGCGCCAATCTTGACATGTACATAGCGATTCTCCAAGTAAGATCTGAACCAATCCACAGCAGTTGACGAGATCGCCAGCTTGGCCAGCAAGATATTATGGTCCACCGTGTCAAATGCAGCTTTTAGATCCATATACGCAGTATCGACTTGCCATCCTGCCAACGTTTTATAACTGATGACGGAATGCCGTCAGGTCTGGCGGCGAACGAGAGCTTCAGTTTGCGTGTTGCGGCTATCACCATGTCTTCTGAAATGCACGGAATAACGAAACTAAACACATCACGTGGCATCTCAACAGTAGCGTCCAGCACTTGTGTTGGCGAACTGGAGAAATCGTGGAACATTTGCTTGAAATGACTAGCAAACAAGTCGCATTTTTCTCTTTCACTATTAGCCGAGTCATTCCCGAGAAACATGGAACAAGGCAACCCGGATTCCTTCCATTTGGAGTTGACAAACGACCCAAAACTTTTCGGATTCGTGCGAAGGTTCGCTTCCGTGCGTCTCACGTGTCGATTATAGAGAAAACGATTGTAATTTCGATAACTACGACTCGCAAAATTGAACAGTCGTTTGTAGTACGGCGAGCGAGAGTTACAATACTTTCGGAGGGCGGCAGAGCGTTGACGTTTTAGTACGCGTAGGCGTGAGTTAGACCATGCAGGCTTTAGCGGAGGTCGTCGAGCTGGGACAATGCGGAAAATAGCATCTTCCAGTGCAGCACTGAAAAAATCCACTGCATCATTCACGCTAGCGGCAGTTTCGATAAATTGCCAATCAATTTCCGCAAGCGCATTGTTCAATGCAACATAATCGGCCCGGCGAAAGTCCAAAGAGTAGCACTCAGATGACGACGTAAAAAGAATCGGCGTAGGTAAACTAAATGACGCAACGAGAGCGGGATGATCGGCATCTAGATCAATCAGTGGCTCGACCGGCAAGGAAACAGAAGTGCCCGGTAGTGCGGAATCATTTGCCAGGACAAGATCTAGCAAACGTCCATTTCGGTTCGGAAAACTATTCACTTGTGTGAACCCGTAAAAGTTAAAACCGTCCAAAAGAGCACAGCAAGCAACCGGCATATGCGAAAGCAGTGGATCAATTAATGGTGTGCCACTGTCTGTGAAGCGCCACTGCAGACCAGCTTGATTGTAGTCACCAAATACGAAAGCGGGAGAGCTGGGACTTAATTGTGACGAAATTGAGCCTAACGATTCCACATGCTCACGGATGATCGTGCAGTCGTTTTTGCGGTCGGGAGGCAGGTATATTGCGCCTACACTAAGCTTGCTTTGTGGAAGTTCAACGACAATCCACAGCTGTTCCAGTTGACTGGAAATGGGTGACGTACTTACGTAGCTGGCTAGTCTAGTAGATACTGCAATCAGGACTCCGCCACCGCGCGATTTTTGACTGTTTAGGGCAGACCAGTCAGTTCTGAAGACGGAATAGAGTGACCCGAAAAGTTGCGATGAGTAAATTCGGTCGTCCAGCCACGTTTCCGTCAGCACAATCAAATCATATTCGGCCTCCGCAACAGCCAGGAAAAACGAGTCGATTTTAGTCCTCAGCCCACGCACGTTTTTGTAATAGATCCGGAGACCATTCGAGGAGCAATCACGGGAACTAGAAATCGAAAGGACATCAGGTACCGAAAGCTCGGAATCGCTAACATACTCGCCTGAGGTTGCAGGCCGGAAGCCCCCGATACCACCACCGAACACAGGACTGGGACGATGACGATGGCGGATGTCTGCAGCAAGCGCGACTGGGTCAGGAGGTTCGGAAGCTTCCTCAGTGCCTGTTTTAGGGTGTCCCGGATCCGAGGAAGAGCAGGTGGCGGCATAAACCTGCTGGTAGTTGGCAGGACGGATGCATGGACATGATGTGGCTAGTGTGGAGGTCGTAGAACCGGAAACACAGCTAGAAGTTGAAGCGATATCAGGCAAAGGAGAAGCTGAAACGTCAATATACTTGCCAGTAATAGCTTGTTTTTTTGCATAATGTTTTTTAATGTTTATTTTTTTTCCTTATTATCAATTGCAAATAAAACGAGACTCTTTAAAAGTGCAGAATCACTCATAAAAGTGCGCTTTTACGTTTTATCATCTTGGTGCCTTCTGCGCACTTATTCATTATGAACCAAGGAATAAGTGATCCGAAGACACCGAAACGATTTAACGTAAAAGCGCACTTTTATAAGCGAATCTGCACTTATCATGTGCGCAATACGCAATACTACAGTTGATAAGGTTAACACTATTGGGGGCTTCATAGTAGTCTTCCTTAGCCTGCAGCAAGGAAACGTATCCTGTATCTTTCCCGGTCACGTCATGAATGACCTATAGGGTTAAAGTAACAATAATAAAACAAACAAAAAAGACTGCTGACTAGTTCACCGATATTTTTGGTGGAGTTTGAAAGTGTTCTAAAGAAGGAGGGCTGTCATCCAATTCAATGCTTCTTCATCCGCTCAGTAATGCCTTATGCATCAAGTTTATTGCTTATTGCCTATTTATCGTACGGCATTAATATAAATAAAAACTAAGAGTTAAAAATCTCCACCATTTCGCAGCGAATGAGAGTCAAAGATTTAAAAAAGAAATGCACTCACTGATTGCACATATCGACCTTGGGCTGTTGATACGGATTAGAGTAGTTCGGCATCATATTGCCAACACCACCACCGGGGAACGGCGCAAAAGGATGCCGATGAGTCATCAGATCGACGGGACTGTTCGGAACCGAGTCGGACATTCTGCTCAGATCGTGATGCGGTGACGGAGGCACACTGGGCATACCGGGTGTTCCGGCAGTCCCACCACTGGTCATCGGTTGTGTAACCGTGGAATATACGGAGTTGGTGTTGGCGTATGGTTGAATGGTCGGGGCAATCACTACCGTGCTGGAGGCGACCGGTACAGGTGGGGCGGGAGGTTCCCTTGGAGGAGGTGGCACCGGATGAGGCTGCGGCCGTACACAGATCGATGTCTGATAGGGAGCCATTAACTTTGTGATGTCAAAGTTTTGACCGCACGTGTTGCGCTTCTGGTGAGTTTTGAGATCGTTTTTCTAGATTGTGATATTTGCGTGGGAAAATCAAATTTGATTTCGAGTGTTCTTATTATGTATCAGTTTGAAATAGAAACGGTTAAATGACATACCTGAGCATATGCCCGTCCACAAGGACAAGCATATGGTTTCTCTCCGGTGTGCGTTCGAATGTGTATTCGCAATTTGTCTCTTCTGGCGAAGCCTCGACCGCATGTCGAACATTCGTATGGTTTTTCACCTAAGTTTGAAGGGTAGATCAGAGAAGTTCGTCAAATAGAAATCACCGATGACAGTACCTGTATGTCTTCGCATGTGCATAACTAAATCAGCCTTACGGGGATATCCTTTGCCGCAAACTGAACAGGAACAGATGGCTTGTCCATTATGGCGCCGCATGTGTACCGTTAAATTACTGGAAGAGCCACAATTTCGGCCACATATACTGCACAGATAGATCTTCTTGGGGGGTGACTCCGGATCCTGCTTGATCGGTTTGACATGCGCCGGTCCGTGGGTTTTCATATGGTTGGTGTAGTTTGATTTGTATTTCATCTTCTTTCCGCAAACTTCACACTCGAACTCCTTCGGAAATGAACACTTAACATTTTGCTCGACAGATCATTTAGACCAAAGCAGCTTACCTCTTCCGGTTTTTGAACCTTCTCCTTGATGTGAGTCTGCAAGTGGCGGTTCATGTACTTGGTCGTAGGGAAATCCTTACCACAGTACACGCACAGGAAGGTACGATCATTCTGGTGGATCTTCTGGTGATCCTTGTATTTATCGAGACGGCGAAATTGCTTCTTGCATTCCGGGCAGCTCCAAATCTTCTCCGCATGTAGTTTCATGTGGTTCATGAGATGATCGAATGTCATGTAATTTTTCTTACACGTTACGCAATGGTGGACTCTGCAATTTAAAGACTCTCATTAAAAGGATGGGCTCTCTAAATTCGAACACTATTAAAATAGTCTACTTACTTTGGAGTGGATTCATCTAGGGGAATATGTTCACTCTCCAGATGAAACTTCACGTACGTCACTTTTTCGAACGTTTCGTTACACACCGGACAATTTTTCGGAGCATCCGGATTCAACTGGTAGGCACTCTGAAACCAGCGTATGTATGTTAACACATTGATACATTTTATATTCATAAAATAATACCTGAATCGTGTCCTCTTTGTCCGACAGATTCAGTTCCTCTTCCTCATCCTCCTCCTCCTCCTCTTTATCATCTTCCACTGGATCGTAATCGCTATCACTAGAATCTTCAAAGTTGTATGTACTCTAAAATTGACAGTAAGGCGTTGTAAATCAACATTAATAGACTTCCCAAATCACATAAAATTAACAATACATACACTCTTTTCACCCTTCCGCTTGTGCATCTTCATGTGGTTGGCGATGTACTTGTGCGATGTGAAATCTTTCTCACATATATCACATCTGTAATGGCGTTCGTTGGCATGCATCCTCAAATGATCGATGAATTTACCTTTGTTCTTCATTTCCTTGCCGCACATCGGACATGTCCATTCGTTCCTGGGATGGAAGTTCAAATGAATCTTCAGATACTCGTAATTTGAGTACGCTTTCGGACAGTAAAAACACTGACGAATCCTGCCATATACAGAAAATGTTAAATCATGACACAACAAATCTTCGACACAACTTACTTATCTTCCTTGGAAGTTTTCTCATCAGCATGATCGCTTTGCATATGAAATTTGATGTGAGCCTTGTTTCTAAACTTTTCATCACACATCGTGCAGCTATGGTTTTCGCTTTTCCTTCTCTTCGATATCAGCGGTTCATCATCCGAATCATCAATTACCGTGTTCCGCGTCCTGCGTCTTCGAATACGCCGATCAATCCTAATCTCCTCTTCCTCCTCCCGATCATCGTCTTCCTCGTCACTAACGCTATCAATACCATCGGCAATCTCGAAATCATTGCCCCCCTCATCAGGCTTTTCGCTGCTCGACTCATCAATCTCACATTTGATGAATTCCGGTCCCAGCGGAATACTGTCTCCATCCTCCCCCACCAAATCAGGCTCCTCTTTCAAAAAGTACTGCTTGTGGTCTTCCGCGTTCTCCGAAATGTATTCCCTCAACGTTCGGTTCGATTGAATGCAACGTTCCTTGAATTCTGCCGCATTTCCCGCGAAGATCATGCACTCCGAACAGATCTGCTTCGGGAGTACATCATCCTCCAAGACCTGCACATGGCACAGCGAAAATATTATCATTCAAGGATAATCCGAGGATATCCCGTAGGATACAGAATCCACACCATACAAACTCACCTCCACTTTCGACAGAAGCCGAATAAGTTCGGGGATGTCCTGCGGGTGACCGAAGATCGATTGCAATTCGGTGCTGTTCTTCATGCAAATCCGACATACCTGATCGAAGCAGATAAAGTTTGGCCGGTAATCCATCTTCGGTCGGTGTTTAAAATGAAGAAAAACACAGAAAATTTAGATTAATTCAACTTTTTCCCACGAAAGCCAACCGAACGCGTCCATGTTTTTGTTTACTTGACATCGCACCGTTCGCTCGACGTTCAGACGCCAAATGTCAAATGGACTTCAGGTCAGTAAAATCGGTAAAATCAGTAAAATCCATACACTGAGAGAATTAATCATATTACGTTTATGTGTCACAAACATAGATTTTTACAATGGGCCGTATTAATAAAAATAGTTCAAGAGCCACATGTGAAAAGGGCATACGAACTTTTCGTAAACAAACCTTTGTATGCCCTTTTCTCGCCAACCGAGGGTCACTCACGCAAACCAACAACATCATCGGCATATTTTATTTGATGCTAATATCACAGACAAACAGACGTAAATCTTCATTGTGTATCTTCGTTCACGCATTAAACGGTTGATTTGAATATTATCAGTTTCGCGAACTACTCGCCGCTGCGCTGGCATCGGATCACTTTGACGTTTCTATACATTCTGTAGAACTTTCATGCAATATTGTTTGCGAGTTAGGGAGCAAGCTTGTGTTCCACGAGAAGCATGATAGATGTCGTTACTGAGGTCCTATGTTGTGAGATACTATGTTTTCAAGAAAAACTTTTTCAAAGAGTTACGTCTGTTTGTCTGTGCTAATATTATAATAATGATAAAACTACAATTTACGGCTAGAAATTAACCCGCTTGAACCTTTCAAATCAATGAACTGGAAAAAAAACTACAATTTTAACAAATTGCAAAAAAAAAATGATAGCAACACTTGACAAATCACGAGGAGGGCGACACATCTAAATCTCAAGTTCAGAATCATCGTCAATCTTCTTTCTATCTACTCAGCGTGCACGCAGCTAGCCACAGCAAAACACAATCTTTCCTGCATCGTAGATAGAGTCGTCCCCCTCGACAAATCATCAACAAGCCCCTTATCCTTGGACAATTCATCCTTTATCAAAACTTTTGTAACAATATATTCCTAAAATCAATAGTCATTTAATAACACAAATTGTAGAAATTACAGGTTTAAATCATATACTCCCTTTAAAAAATTATATATAAATTACTAATGACTTATTAAAATAAAAATAACTTTACGTTTCTCATTAAATAACCCATTACTCCCCCTAAAATACATACAAATAAATTTAATATGTTTATATAAAAAGGCAAACAGATAATTTCAGGATTAAAAATTTTAATCAATTTAATATACTACCCCCAGTAACTGCCATTAGTATTAATTGATCTAACGTCACTGATCTCATTGAATGGAGCAAAGCGGAATGGACCATTGCAAAACAAAACGCAGAATCATATCAAAACTACAAAAATGCTCTATACACAGCAAAAAAAAATGTAATATCGATCAACGTAATTCAAGCTGATGTATGAAATAATGATGTAATAGCAAAAAGTAGATACAATATTACATCAATGGATGTAATTTTGTTCGCAAAATCGATGTACATCGTACAATGTGATATTACACAACCGATGGATTGACCTGGTTGCATCAGTTTCGATGTAATATTCAACAACTTTTTTTGCTGTGTACCTACTGCCACTCATTGCAATGTGGACGCAAGCGGAACGGAAACGGAAAGTTTGAAAGTTATCACAAATGACATCAAGAAGCCTAACCGATGTCGATTTGGTTCTAACTTGTTTTCAATCTGACAAGTAGGCTTATTCAGATCGGGCTTTTCCGCTGTCGCTGCCGTTCCGTTTCCGCTTTCATTGCGCTTGGGCCTTAAAGCTTCCCCTACCCACTAATGTTATTGGTTTGCGTTGATGTCATATGGGTGGCGAGAAAAGGGCATAAGAAGGTTTGTTTACAAAAAGCTTGTATGCCTTTTTCATATGTTGTTCTTGAGTTTACTTTACTTTCCCGTGCTTTTCTTACGGAAAAAGTAAAGTAAACGCTTTTATTCATACGGCCTAATGCACAGCAAAAAAAAAATCGATCAACGCAACCCGCATAAACGCGAACCATAACTAAGTCTTGACCTTACCGAAAATGGTTAAAAATTGTTTATAATCCCTGCTAAACTTAAACTGAAATGGTTATCCATGGACCTTACTGACTACCATAACCATTACCACAGACAAACAGACATAACACATTGAATATTTCTCACTGTAAAACATCGTCGCTAAAACATTACCGCCATCTATTGAGTACACTGTGGTGGGTAGTACACTGAACAGATGGCGGTAGTTGTTCGATGAACAACTTACGAGTGTTATGTCTGTTTGTCTGTGCAATTACTATTAAAATTCGCAGACCATAAGTAAAGAGGTTAGAGTATAGTTTTCTTTCCGAAAATGTATGGAGAAAACATGCAATTTTGAATGGTAATGGTTCTTAACAGCCCATTATTAGTAAGGTTCACTTCCAAAAAACCATTATGCATAAGGTTAAAACTTTATCACGCAAACGTTCATGTAAAGTTCCATAACCATTTCAGTTAATGTTTAGAACAAGGTTTAGCAGGGATTATAAACAATTTTCAACCATTTTCGGTAAGGTCAGGATATGGCGAGTATGGTTCGCGTTTATGCGGGCGTGAAACACAGCATTTATGATTTATTTCATTATTTAATAATATTTTTGAGTGTATTGCGCATTTTGCACCTTCTTAGACAACTGTGCTGAAAATTTCTGCACAGTGAATATTTTCGCACACCCAGCGTACACCTATCTCTTACTCACACAAACGTAGCCTAGCTATGTCAAAGAGAAAGATCGGGCAATGCTAATTTTATCCCTAATAAACGGGTACCATACTCTAACGATATCATAGATGGTACGACCATCCCACATAAAGTTGGGATGATATCCCGAATTGGTGGTTAGGCGCTTCTTATGGTTATTGTTTATGCGGGATAGTCTCTTTCATTCCCCTACTGTTAGGTACCATTTAACAACAAGTGTGACGTCAAACTCACTGTTCCATTCGAATGCGAGCGAAGGAAAAAACAACAAGCTGCACATTGCCAGACCTCCTCTCCTTGTCTTGGATAGCCTAGTTGGCTTGTGATTTGACAGATCGTGAGAAATTTTATTTTGTTTTGTTTTGGTTTTGATGGTTTGCTGCTGCACTGTCTGACATAAGGATTAAGTAGTATTAGTGAGTGCGCAAGCATAACTGTCACTGAAATCTTCTCGCAGAAGTCTAAAAATTCGTGCAATCAACAATACAAAGTTTTGCTACAAAAGCTGATATAGGCCGTTTTCAATTGGTGGCCGAGACATGATCTGTCATTGTCTGACAGTTCTGTCAATGCGATGCGATTGTAAACAGAGCACTATTGTAATTTTTAATCACCAGAGTACAGTTTTTTTTTCGCTGGCAGGTAACAAGCAGAAAAAGCGATAATACACTCCGCTGTTTTCTCCTCGTATCTACTCTTCGCGTAATCGAGTTTATCCACAAGTTTGAGTAGTTCCGTTAGTTTCTCGTTTTGTGCCACACAGTGCGGGATGGAAAGTGACAAGATGGAAATTTACGAATCACTGATACGTTGGCTTGGTGTGCTTCAGCTGACCGCTCCGCACGAAAACGTCCAGCAGCTGAGTGATGGCGTAGCCCTAGCGCAGGCCCTGCACCTGATAGCCCCGGAAATGTTTAGCGCAGGATGGCTGTCCAAAATAAAGGTAGACGTCGGACACAACTGGAGATTAAAAGTGAGTAATCTGAAGAAGATTATCGAAGGTGTCTACGTGTACTATCAGGACATCCTGAGCCTGAACCTTTCGGAGGAGCTGCGGCCAGATGCTATGAATATTGCGGAAAAGTGCGACGGATTTGAATTGGGACGATTGCTGCAACTGATTCTCGGATGTGCGGTCAATTGTTTAGAAAAGCAAAAGTACATCACGCAGATTATGGAACTGGAGGAATCGCTTCAGCGTAATATAATGGCTGCTTTGCAAGATATCGAATATGTGTGGCAGGGAGTTTCTCCATCGCGGAATTCAATCAATGCCTCGAGTTTGGATGTGAAAACACTGCAGGAAGATCGCGATAGTTTAGCGCAGAAGTGCCATGAAACGAATAAGAAAATGTTGATTTTGATCGAAGAGAAATCGGTCCTGCAGCAAGAGATAAGCAAACTGCAAACTATCATCGAACGATATGAGAATCCCAATCTTATCGGGGACGACGGCACTTCGTTGGGGCCAGTCCAGTTGGGATCCTCCCGGTACAACGATCTGCGAAAAGTGGTGGATGGCTTGAAGGATGACCTGCTGCAGGCGGAAACGGCTCGGGATGATTTGAAGATGAAGTCCACCATGCAGGAGAAGGAGATAGCCGACCTATCGGTCAAGATTGATGAGCTACATGTGAGTATTACGCTTTTGACGTCACGGTGGTGGAATGGTGGGGAACGGGATTGTTTTTGCTTGTTTTAATTGATCGTAAGTAGCAGTATTACTGCCTAAAACACCTTGATTTAGTAAAAAAAAGCAATCATATGCGTCTTATTTCGGCTGTATGATCTCAATATTTTTATTGCGTAGGTATTTAAAAGGAAAACGGTGCTGCAGGTTTGAAGTTACAAAGTACAATGAATATTTATTTTACAAATAGGTACTGGCCAGTGGCTATTCTTCTCTGCGATCAGTTGGATTTTCTAAATATTGATGTAGGGTAAGGTGGGGCAAGATGGGTCAGCTAGTACATTTATTAATTTAGATGTTTGTCAAAATCAACGCAATGGAAACAAATTTACCTATCTACGGATCGTACTTCATGAACAGTTAACATAGAACTGAGTGGTAGCTGCCATAGACGACTCTGGACAGAGTACGCAGTTGACGTAGCGCAAGCTAACTTGATCGTTGGAACTATAGTTTGTGTAGTTTGGTTCGGTTCCCTGACCCTTGTTAGAGACAGTTATGTTGTGATCGTCAGCGCACATGCCACAGATTTTGGTGTCGTGTCAAAACCCAAAACAATGATGCACTGGGTGACATCCCGAAGTTTTGGACGGTGTTTTTCCAACTATACCACGATGAGGACCAATGCGTGGATCGTCGTGGATTCCTTTCCAAATGAACGAGGTAAGCACTGCCGCGATCTCCTGTTCCCTCTCTGCGTCTCGCTATAAAGAACACGCTGATTAGCTTGAGTTGATTCCTCTCCAATTCAGCTTTGATCACTGTATATCCGTCGATTTGAGTATCGGAAGGCCATTAATGACCACTTTGAAATGTTGGCTTCCTGGTACATCGTGGGTGTTGAATTCGAACTCCTTCACTTGGAGGATAGTCCAAACTCCCAAGTCCAAACTTTCTTGTAGTCAACTAATGTGGATAGGGGAAAGTAGTCAACAGTGAGACAGGTTTTGTTCAACAACGTTTCAAATGTTTTCGATGAAAGCTACGAACTAGCCTTTGAGCTCATTCGAATAGTTTTCTAATTGACATGAAAGATTAATTTAGTTACAACCAGATATTTAATGGTAAATGTTTTTTCTCATTGTTCCCAACTAGGTAGGAACAGTTAGACAAATAAGAGTCTTGAACATTGAGTGAGACACATGTTTTAATATTGATCAAATCATAGGGATCTTCCAACCCGTTCACTATGGCGAGTATCGTCTTGGTAATAGTAATATTCGTTTGTTACCTGACCCCCCCGTGATTTCCAGGGACATCGCTCCGCCTAGCAAGGATAAACGCCGAAAACAGCATATCATCATATACTACCAAAACATCGGCGGAATGAGTTCTAACGTTCACAAGTACCTGTTAGCAGTATCGGACCGAAGTTATGATGTAATAGTATTAACTGAGACATGGATAGACTCTCCAACGCTTTTAAGCCAGGCGTTCGGATGTGAGTACGAGATATTTCGCTGTGATCTAAACCCGAACAATAGTCAAAAGTCCACTGGTGGCGGTGTTCTGATTGCTGTTCGATCCCAGTTGAATGTTAGAGCCATAGAGCACGATGTGTGGAACTGCGTTCAACAGGCATGGGCAGCTGTTAAGTTGAGCGATCGCACACTGTACTTATGTGTGATACACATCGCACCCGACTGAGTTCGCGACATTGAACTTATCGAAACTCATTGTCGATCCGTTTTCACCATAATGGATTGTGCGTCACCTATCGATGAGATTATTGTTCTGTGCGACTTTAATCTTGCTGGTGTTTCGTGGAAACCTTCCCACAGTGGCTTTCTCTTTCCGGACCCCGCAGCTTCTGCTTTCCGTTCTGGATCAGTTAGCCTTCTGGACAGCCATAGTGCAGCGACGTTATCTCAAATCAATTCCGTGGTTAACGAAAACAATCGTAGCTTAGACCTCTGTTTCGTAAGCGCTCATGATACGGCTCCATTCATCTCGTCGGCTCCTTCTCCTCTTGTAAAGGAAGTTCCTCATCATCCTCCTTTGGTTATTACTGTTGAAGACAATATCATCCAGCATTTCGAAGACATCTCCTCTACGGTGTCTTAAAATTTCCGGAAAGCCGATCATCGATCAAGAGAGAAGCGTTGAGGAAATTCACTACATATCACACGATGTCGCTGAAACGTCACTACGTTAAGCTCAATTACCAGTTCAAGCGAGTCAGCCGTCGATGCTACCTGCATTATCTGCGACGGATTCCAAGGAAATCCAAGTCGCACCCGAAGTCTTTCTGGAAGTACGTGAAGTAGCAGCGCAGAGAGTTCGGTCTACCACCATCCATGATATTGAACGGCGAAGTCGCTTCCACTCCAAAGGAGGTCTGTCGCTTGTTCTCCAACAAGTTTGCAAGTGTATTCTCTGACGAGATCTTACCCAACGAATACGTGACCCTAAAGGGTGTCCCACATCAAATTGCATTTGCAAAAAATGATGCGCGATGCAAGTATATGCGAGAAATACAAGAAGATTTTTCGAAGATTGATTCGCTAGTGTGAGATTTTTTGAGCATCTAAAATTGAGATTAAGATGTGTCGCCCCCCTCGGTCAGAATCGATGTTCTATTAGTGATCAGGATCACAAGCGTGTCGTGAAAGCGTTTAAGCGGAATCCCAATGCTTCGGTCAGGGATGTGGTCAAAAAGTTGAATCTGTCCAAATCTTTCGTTCAGAGAGCAAAAGACCGGGAAGGACTGAATACGTACAAAATGCAGAAGGCTCCAAATCGTGACGAACGGCAAAATACCTCTAGTTACCTCTATGAAAATACGGTGGAAAAATCACGGGCCCGGAAACTGTACACCCAGATGCTGGCGAAGCCTCATTGTCTCATCATGGATGATGAAACTTACACACTTAATCTAGCTCGGTAAAATCTCCAACTGCTGATTACGTCAAGGCGGACTTCTGGCAGCTTCCGAGGCTGGACATAACCCATAGTGCCTCTGCTCTCCCATTGCAAGCAGTATCAACATGGCTTTACCTCCGGTCGATCTACTACCACAAATCTACTGTTCTGACATCATACATCACGCAAAGTATGGTTGAAAGGCCACAAACTGGCGTCATCTAAACTGACTTGTCTGCTGCCTTCGATAAGATCAATCACGCCATCGCGATCGCCAAATTGGATAGACTCGGGGTTAGCGGAAATCTCTTGAGATGGTTTCGCTCATATCTCGCCGATCGACAGTTGGTGGTAACCTATGGTGACTGCCAGTCCGACATTTTCGCAGCTACGTCAGGAATACCGCAAGGAAGTCATGTGGGACCCTTGATCTTCTTACTTTACTTCAATGACGTGAGTTTAGTTATCGAAGGCACTCGACTATCGTATGCAGACGATCTCAAAATCTACTCACGGATCCGCACGATCGATAATTGTCAATTCCTCCAACGTCAGTTTGAAGCATTTGACAGCAGGTGCCAGTTGAACCGAATGATGGTAAATCATGCGAAGTGTTCAGTCATTTCCTTTACTCGAAAGAAAGAACCAGTTATGAGCCATGTAAAAGATCTAGGTGTCATCCTGGACGCAACAAATCTCCTACGTCGTAGACAAGTCGTCAATGACATTGGGTTTTATCTTCAGAACAGCTAAGAATTTCTCCGACATCCATTGCCTCAAGTCACTGTATTGGTACGCTCCATTCTAGAATATTATTCTGTGGTTTGGAGTCCGAACTACAACAATGGTACTGCGAGAGTCGAGTCCGTTCACTGCCGCTTTCTGCGACACACTTCGAGAATGTTACCTTGGAGACCCGTTTTATTTTCCCAGCTATGAAAGTAGCTGCCAGCTGATTGACTTGGAGTCTCTTCGCACCAGAAAAAAAAAAATACTTCAAAAGCCCTGCTTGTCGCGGACACGTTACATGGCAGAATTGATTGCACCGAAATCTTGGAGCAAGTAAACATTAATGTCCAACCCCGAATGCTTCGAGTTTCAGCAGCATTCGATTTTCACCTGCCACGACAAACACTTTGGAGACGTTTATCTTCATTCTTCTCTAGAAATGTAAATCGTCAATGATCATGTTTTAATGTTTTGTAGTTTTAACTTATGACTTACTTTAATTTTAAATTTAAGTAAGATCATAAACAAACAAATAAATTGATGATTGTTCGACCACACCTTAAATGATGTTTGAGAGGTCGTTTGGGGTTTCGATCAATACTCCTATGCGACTAGACTACCATGCGTCTACATTTGTTTATTTGTTTATTTGGTTCTACAATATACTGGGTTTAGTCCTAATGATGGATTAAGCAATACTAGGAAATACAATATAGTCAAGAAGTAACAAGCTGCAAAGGCCGTGAAGTCCAACTTAATCGCTAATTCTTAAAAATATATCACGGAATCTCTGACGCAGCGTCTCGCGTGCCAAATGAAAATCAAATAAGGAAGCAACACGATTGTAAACCCTTTTTAGTCCATTGATAGCACCATACGAACTATAGTTTGTACGACGAAAAGGTATCCCCAGCATTGCGTTGTTACGGAGTGCTCGTGGTTGAACGTTAACGTCGATTTGTTGTAGAATAGAAAGACAATCGATTCTGCCCTGTAGAATGTCTGCCACAAACAGGGCCCTTGTCGTATCTCTTCGACTCCACAAAGGATCCAGGTGAATTTAATGGCACCGACTTTCGTAGCTTGGAAGGCGATGAGGATCCCTCCAAGGCAAACGTCGAAGGGCAAACCAGATGAATCGTCGTTGAATAGACTCTACTCTTTGTACACTGTTTTGGTAATTGGAATGCCATACAGGGCAGTAGTATCAACAATCAATACGAAACTAACGATTTTTAAATTGGCTCACTACTTGACTAGCCTATTGGTCCCAAGCAAATCAATTAACGTATCCCATTCTTGTATAAATTCCAGTACTACACTACACGGTAACTCGCAACAACTCAAAATTGAGGCAAACATGCTCATTTCAGTGGGAAGTATGGCTACTCAAAAGTGAGTTGGTGCGCTTTTACTCAATTTTGAGTAAACAACGTTCTCGCGCATGCAGAGTGAGCCAAAACCACTCTGAGATATTTTCAGCCGGGAAGTTTTTTTTTTGTTCTGATGAAAAGTTGAAATTAGCTACTCCAGAATTATTTAACTGGAGCTGAAGACGACTGAAAACCGTCTCAGCATGCAATTCCTGCTTACCTTAATGCATTTCGGCCTGTGTTATGCAATAATTTCGCCGTTTGCTAGAGCGTTTGCTCCGACACGGCTGACATTTTTTTTTCTATGTCCCGGATTTGGCTGACTGAGTGGCTTTTACTCAGTTTGACATTTCTCGTTTACTCAGATTTTGACAACCTAATGCATCAGACTGAATTGAGTACGATTGACACACCCGGTGAGTAAGTTGAAGTAAGCGTGTATGTTTGTTTTGATTCGCTATGAAAGTTTGACAGATAAAATGAGGGGTTCGTGGATTTTCCTATGTTTCGAGGGGTGCGTCGATTAGCTTGGGACCGAAGATAGTACCAGAGCTTAGCCAAAAAGTTGAGCTCGTTTCTTCAGGACCTTCTGGTCTTAGAGTTACCTCTATGATAGTATTTTAACACCGACCGGACGAGGGAGCAGTAAAGCGACTTCAAACAGTAGATGACCGTGAAACTTTTAGCTATCCTGAAAATGAAGCCGAGCGTTCTGGATGCCTTGTCGATCACGTACGAGATATGCTGGCTGTATGAGAGTTGACGATCTAAGATGATTCCCAGATCCTTAATGTGATTCACACGATGTCCGTCAACGCCTTCTAGGATATAACTGAATGTAATTGGCTGTTTCTTCCGTGAGAACGTGATTACTGAACATTTTGTTGGATTTACAACCATGCGGTTCAGTTGGCACCAATTAGCAAAAGCGTTGAGTTGGAGTTGGAGAAGGTGGCAGTCAACGATGGCTCGAATTCGGAGATAGATTTTCATGTCATCTGCGAACGACAGTCGTGGACCGTCGAGGACGAAACTGATGTCGTTGAATCACACAAGAAATATCAACGGGCCAAGTGGCTACCTTGCGGAATATCCGAAGTGGCAGGGAACGAAGGAGATCGGCGGTCGTCGGTTGCAACTTCCAACTGACGATCAGATAGATAGGATGCGAACCATCGTAGGAGACTGCCGTTTATACCGAGCCTATCCAGTTTGGCAATCGCTATAGGATGGTTCAACTTGTCGAAGGCGGCTGATAGGTCAGTGTAGATGACATCTGTTTGCATATGGTCTGTCATACTCTCCGTAATGTACGAGGTGAGACACAGAAGGTTGAAAGTAGTCGACCGCCCTGCCATGAAACCATGCTGGTATTCGCTCAAGTGTTGCTTGAAGTGAGAGACTAATGGTTCCATAACGACCAACTCGAACAGTTTAGATATGGCACACAACGATGTGATGCCGCGATAGTTGTCGATGTTTCTTTTGCATCCCAAAATCTCAGCTGATTTCTAGCAGGAAGGAGAGGAACATTTCGAACAGAAGGCAGAGAGGAGCCACCAGGCTATCGATGTGTTGCTTGAAAAAGACGGAAGGAACACCGTCAGGTCCAGACTTAAATGAAGACTTCAGTTGCGAAGCCGCCCTAGTTATCATGAAATGGCATATTTTGATATTAGAAAAGTTTGTATCACGAGATCCCAACCATATAGGATGTTGCTTCTTTCTGTAGAGATGTTCAAAAATACAAGATCTTCAAAACTATGGATAGTGTATAACAGAATTCACTCACTAGATGGCGCTAAAATGAAAATGATCAAGTTGCGCCATCGTAAACAAACATTATATAAAGTTATCTACAGATCCTGCACATACAGATGGTTCCATTATTCAGCAAAGTTGTCCAGATGGACAAGACCTATCTTTGGGAAAAGAGTTTAGTTCAGAATTCACTCACTAGGCACCGCTAAAATGACACTCATTGGCATTGATTACCTTAACTTAACATATGGACTAGATAGAAGGTTTCCGTCTTAGGTAAAGTTGTTCTGATGGACTAGACCTATCTTTAGGGCTAGAGTTTAGTTCATAATTCACTCACCAGGCAGCGCTAGTGTGAAATCAATTATGAATTGTTTGCCTTAGCTTAACACACAGTTTCCGTTTTGGGTAAAGTTATTCAGATGGAAAAGATCTCTCCTAAGGTAAAAAGTTCAGTTCAAAATGCACTCACCAGACAGCGCTAGTGTGACATTCATTTTAAATTGTTTGCCCTAACTTAAGGTTTAGACAAGATAGAATGTTCCCGTCTTCGGCAAAGTTGTTCATATGGACAAGAACTATTCTATGGTAAATAATTCAGATCAAAGTTAACTCACCAGGCAGCGCTAGTGTGGCATTACTTTTTAAATGTTTGCCCTAACTTAACATATGGATTAGATAGAAGGTTCCCGTCTTCGGCAAAGTTGTTCAGATGAACTGGACCTATCTTCAGAATTAGTGTTTAGTTCAGAAAACACTTACCAAGTTGCACCAGTGTGATGTTAATTTTTAACTGTTTTTCTAACCTAACGCATGGACTAAATAGAAGGTTCCCGTATTCAGCATTTTTTTTTCTGATGAACAAGACCTATTTTGTGGTAAAAAAGTTCGGCACAGTTTTCACTCACCAGGTTGTGTTCGTGTGACATTAATTTAGAATGTTTTGCCCCTACTTAACATCTTAACTAGATTGAAAGCTCCCAACTTAGGCAAAGTTGATCAGATAGACTCAACCTATTCTATGGCAAACAGTTTAGCTAAGAATTTACTCATCAGTTTTCACTTTTGTTTCACATTGTTTCGAGTTTTTTGGTTTCATTGTACAGCGCCTATATGGAAGTTTTTTTATTTCGACCAAGTTTTTAAGATGAACTAAAACAAAGATATAGTAATCCTCATAGTTTCCCAGGGATCACTAAAGTGTCATTTTGTTTAGATTTTTTGCATTAATTTTATATTTTAGGAAATAAGAATCTCGCTCTCTTTAGCAATTTTGGTCAGATGAAAAAAAATAATCTATTAGTTGCCAACTCTGTACAGAAGATTCCTGACATCCAAATTTAGAAATAAATACGCAATTCAATTTAAGCTTTTGTTTATTTGAAAATATATTCTTAAAAATAAGACATGGTACATATCAGTCACTATTGCTCATCAACTAATCATCACTATCTTCACTTAGCTTTTCAATGCAGGCTTGGCAAATCGAACACATATGATCATTACAAAGATATTTGTGACATGCTGTACATTGCGTGGAAACTTTCTTGTCGCTGGACCGTGGACATATTATACATCGGGAACGTTTACAGGTCCTCTTTCTGTTGGTGATACACTCACTAGGGTATATCCCATTTGACGAATAGCATCTGCTACATCACCGAAAATTTTTGATGACTTCGCAATACGCTCTTCAATTAAAGGATGAACCAACTCCTTTCCCAATTTCAGCAAAAATTTCTTACGCTTTGTAGAAGAATTATCAGCATTCGGAAATTTAAAAAAGTAAAGAATATAAGCAGCAATACATGCTACGTCCATCATATTGAAGAACGCAGTCATGGGCCATCTATTTGACTTTCTCCGACAGGTGTACGTTGAAACAAGTTTGTCCATATTGTCTACTCCACCTTTAGTCTTGTTGTAGTCCAATATTATTGTCGGCTTGTTTCTCTGTGTCACATCCGTTTCGTTTGTGTGATGCATTGTGGACAGTAAAATCACGTTTTTACCTTTCTTCGGAACGTAACTTACCAGCGTTAGTTGTCTATCGAAACAAAAAATACTCGATTCTTTTTCCCTTTCTTTGACATTCAACATCTCTCGAGGAAGGTCAGGCTTGTTTTAGCGAATTGTCCCAAGGAGAGTTGTTTTCTGTTGCAATAACTGTTCAGCTAATGGAACAGAAGTGAAGAAGTTATCCATGGTAATATTGCGACCTAAGACGAACAAAGCTAAATAAAAAATAAAAAATAAACTGAATATTTTCTAGTTACCTTTTCTCAACCACGGATCCGAAAGACGTTGAACGAGATTTAGCGAATAATTTTGAGCTCGAGCCTCTTGTGGTTGTCGACCTGTTCAGCTGCAATAACTGTTCAGCTAATGGAACAGAAGTGAAGAAGTTATCCATGGTAATATTGCAACCTAAGACGAACAAAGCTAAATAAAAAATAAAAAATAAACTGAATATTTTCTAGTTACCTTTTCTCAACCACGGATCCGAAAGACGTTGAACGAGATTTAGCGAATAATTTTGAGCTCGAGCCTCTTGTGGTTGTCGACCTGTTCAGCTGCAATAACTGTTCAGCTAATGGAACAGAAGTGAAGAAGTTATCCATGGTAATATTGCGACCTAAGACGAACAAAGCTAAATAAAAAATAAAAAATAAACTGAATATTTTCTAGTTACCTTTTCTCAACCACGGATCCGAAAGACGTTGAACGAGATTTAGCGAATAATTTTGAGCTCGAGCCTCTTGTGGTTGTCGACCAACGTATATTTCTCCTTTCAATGGATAGCTATTTTCAGCGTCGCAACACCAAAATATCTTAATGCCGTACTTAGCAGGCTTGGCAGGCATATCTCTGACTTTTCTTGTACGTATATCATCAAACCTTAAGAACCGTAGCAATTGTTGGAATCGCATCAATGACATAGTTGCTCTGAATATAGGGCGATTATCATTTTTCCACAAATCTGGTAATTCCTCATCCCACGATTTACATGCTCCAGCATAAATTAGCAATCCCAAAAATGCATAAATTTCCTTAGAATTAGTATCTTTCCATTTTCTATAAGATCCACCAGGATTATTTTTGAAAAAAACACGAGCTTTCCTGTTAGTTTCACAGACGACGATTTTTACAATATTGTCATCAATGAACAGTTTAAAGGCATCAACCGCATTCAACACATCTCTTCTTGCACTTACGGATAATCCCCGTTTCTCACGTGTTATCACATCAATCGGAGGTTGTGTTTTTGGAATGACACTCCACAAACGACCATTTTTTCCCACAAACATGTTACCTACATCCGGTTCCGTAACGTCTGCATCTTCTTCGTCATCGGAAGACATTTCCTCGTCATGGTCAATACTTTCTTCATCCGTTACATCAAAATCAGAGAAGTCACCATCAAAGTTATCGATTTCCGCGTCCATTATGCTAATTGAAATACAAATCAAATATCCTTCAATAATAATAAATAAAAGTATCACTTACTCAATCATCCAAGAGTATGGTAGAATCGAATGGTAATTGAGAATGAAAAACTTACTTCGCATTAACTAATGTCGTTTTCGTTTTTGCGGTGTAGCTACACCGGTGCTACACTGCCGTACACCGAAATATTTTAGGGTGTAGATACAGGATGCACCTTTGTTTACAAACAAATGATGTTGAGCTGTCAAAGACTCGCGCTTATTCCTGCTTACACTACACCAGTGCTACACCGCAAAAACGAAAACGACATAACTTGTAGACCGCTTTTCGTTAGTATTGGTGTATAGTACCATATATGCATAAAACAGTTCACAACCACAGATTATGTACAGAAAAAAAAGCAAAAAGCAAAAAGCAAAAAGCAAAAAAAAACAAGCACGGGAACAGACCTATGAGCTTGCTTTCGCAGTGGCGTAGCGTACCCTGGTGACACCCGGGGCGGATTTTGTGGGTGTCACCCCATGTTTTATATGCACATGAGTACTTACCATAAATTACTGTTTCCTTAATAAAACATAAATAAAACATCTAGTTTACCAAGCCAAAAACATCGTTTATTTGAATACAAAACAAGAAATCAGCAAATCTTGACACGTCTTGACTTAACTGCAGCAAATTGTCTTATGACTTCGTCAAAGTCAGTGGAGTTAGCGTATTCGCATTCAATAGACAACAAAGCCAACCCAGTTAAGCGCGATTGTGCCATAGTTGTTCGTAAATAACTTTTTATCAACTTTAACTTGGAAAAGCTTCGCTCACAGGACGCCACGGAAATACACACGGTTAGAAACAACTTCAAACCAACCGTGAGATTTGGAAGTGTTTCCTGGAAGTCCCATTTGACGATGAACTGTAGCACATCCAGTGCACTCCATCGTTTGGCATCATCCATAATTATTTCTGCTGCTTTCAGATGTCTCCGAAACCTTGGGATCTCCAACAACAGTTCGCTTTCGGACACTTCGTCGTAGAAAGTCGTTAGTTTATTAGCAGACGTTTTCTGTTCTAAATCAGACGCTGATAGCAAGTTTTCAGTTTGAATTGCTTCAAAAATGTCCGCCACCTCCTTCACCGGTTTTGATCGCTTCAGCAGTTCATCATAAAAACGATCGATGCAGTCCAACATACCAGTTCTGTTTTCCTCTTCCAACGTAGGCCCGGGTTTCGACGGTTGGCGACCTGGCTTTCTTGTCTTGAAACGAACTCTCCTCTCCACAGCAATACCATACTCTTTTGACTTGGAAAGAGCCTTCTCAATGGCGTTTTCAACAAGATTGTTGCGTTCAGCCGTCAAAAAGATTTCGAGTGCTTTAGCTTAGTCAAAACCTTGTCAAGTGACAATCCCTTCGTTTGCAAGTACTTTTGTGCAATATCAACTGACGTCACACCAAAAGTATAAATAACAGAGAAAAGTAAAGTCACAAACCGCAGGCAGAAGGGTTCGTGCACTTGCTCTGGTATTCAAATTTTCAGCTGGATCAGACAATGCTTCGATTGCAGCGATCAGCCCATCGTAGTTTGCGTAAATTGGTTTTACCGCTTCATAATGCGCACTCCAGCGGGTTTGCGATAATCTTTTTACCGCCACACCTGTGTGATGCAGCAGCACGTCCCATCGATGAGTTGAAACAGCAAAAAACGAGTAAACGGCTTCGACAGTTCCAAAAAATGTAAAACACTGTGGATTCACAGCAAAAGCGTGTTGGCCGCATAAGTTTAACGAGTGATCTACACATCCGTTGAACACCGCTTTTTTGTTTTGTTTCTTCAGCAAGGCCTGAACTCCTCCATGTGTACCTGACATCGTTATAGCGTTGTCATAACTTTGTGAACGACACTTCATAAAGTCCAATCCATTACCTTCAAGTTGATGAAGGATATCGTTGCTCAAATCAACGGCTTTTTTCCCTTTCAGAATAAAAAAACCGAGAAATGATTCTTTTACTTCGACTTTCCCATCTTCAATCTTGACATATCTGATAATTTCAGACATTTGGTCATCGTGCGATGCATCTGGGGTGCTATCGAACATAATCCCATAATATTTCGATGATCTTATATCTGAGAGAATTCTCCCTTTAACATGACCTGCCAACATCTCGATGAACTCGTTTTGTGTTTGCGGCGAGAGATAAGAAACATTGGGCTGGACTTGCAAATCGACACAATGCTTCAACCGCAACAAATGCTCCTTCAGAACCGGGTCATATCTAGAAATCAGTTCTACTAGCTCTAGAAAATTTCCCCTATTTGAGGAAAGCTCATCTTCCCTGTGGCCCCGAAAAGCAATGTTTTGCTTAGCCAGGAACAAAGTAATGTCAAGTAAGCGATGTAGCACATCATACCATTTTTTAGATTCCTTCTCTCTCTGATCGATAAGATGTTGATCGATATTTGAACCAGACTTGAGATTTGTAGCCATCGTTTTCCAGACTCCAAAAGGAGTCTGGCCTTCCATCGACTATGGTACTGATCAGCGAAAAAGCTTCATTCCCTCAGGACGTTTGCCGTCTGTTCTCAACCAGTGGCGTCGCCTTAATCTCAATCTACCTGTGCACCAACTCTCAAAACATAAACAATTATCAAAATATTGCTTGCAATGGACAGATATTGAGCTTACTAGAAGATTAAGTGTGTTTTTCAACCGATTCGAGTATGAGGCATTAAATCTGGGTTTGAAAGTTGGTGCACAGGTAAAAAGTAAGGTTACGCAACGCCACTGACCCTATCTATCGACCCATCAACTCATGAACCGGGGATCAACGGCTTTACTTCCCTTCAGCTGCAGGTGGGCGCTTTCTGTTGGTTTTCAGCTCTCCGCACCAAAGAGTGTACGGTGCCATATCTGCCACTCGGGTCATCTGATTCGGGGACCACCGATCACCATCCAGGACCATCCAATTCCGCTTAAGAAAACAGTCCGCGTTCTGGGGGTAGTTCTGGATCGGACTCTAAGTTTCGACCAACACTTCAGAACGGTGAAAGAAAACTGCCGTAGCCGCATCAACATCGTCAGGACAATCTCCCGTCCGCACCGCTCCAGTAACCGCGAGATCCGCCTTCGTGTCGCCCGGGCTGTTATCGACAGTCGACTTTTCTACGGCCTCGAAATTACCTGCTTAGCCACCGAGAAGCTGAACCGCATCCTCGCTCCGGTATACAATACCTACGTACGCATCGTATCTGGCCTCCTACCTTCCACGCCCGCAGACGCCGCTTGTGCAGAAACCGGAATCCTCCCTTTCCGCTATCGATCTGCTGCAGCCTCTGCCACCAAAGCCGCTGCCCTCGCTGCTAAGACATCCGGGAACGATAGGGTCTTTCTCCTCAACGAGGGGAACAGAGCCCTCCGCACTGCAGCCAACGTAGACCTCCCCCCGGTGGCCAGGGTCCACTGGCATGGAGAGAAAAGTTGGCGATCAAACGTTATAAAAATAGATAAGCGGATTAAGAGAGGATTCCAAGCCGGAGATAACTCTGTAGCGTTGAGGCGCTCCGTTGCAGAACTTCTTAGGTCGGTT
The DNA here is from genome assembly GCF_037179485.1 of Ochlerotatus camptorhynchus. NCBI lineage: Eukaryota > Metazoa > Arthropoda > Insecta > Diptera > Culicidae > Ochlerotatus > Ochlerotatus camptorhynchus. The sequence continues at coordinate 421,580 of NW_027040529.1, read as the reverse complement.
TATCCGGGGCACGTTCATCGCTTTACGGACGGATCGCGATCACGGGCCGGAGTGGGACTCGGAGTGGCAGGACCAAACACCGCAACAAGTCAAAGTCTTCCGGAGGAGTGTTCCGTTTTTTCCGCAGAAGCCGCTGCTGTTCTTGACGCAGCCATCACTCCTGCAGATCAACCGATCCTTGTGCTAACGGACTCACACAGCGTCATCCAGGCGCTGGAAGCCGAAGCCCCGAGCCACCCCTGGATACAAGCCATTACACGTTTTGCCCCACCCTCAACCGTTTTTACGTGGATTCCCGGGCACTGCGGTGTTCCTGGAAACGAGGCAGCGGACAGGCTGGCGGGATCTGGTCCATCCGGACCCCGCTTCACCAGGAACGTACCACTCCTAGACGTCAGGCGTTGGATTGCGATTATCATCATGGAAGCCTGGCAGGAGGAATGGTTTCAGTCACGCACCACCCTCCTGAGAAAAATCAAAGAAACCGTACGACCTTGGCAAGACAGCCACAAGTACAAAGACCAGCGGATTATCTCAAGACTCCGGACCGGCCATGCGAGGATTTCCCACAATTTTGGTGGGACACCCTTCCACAAGGTTTGTCCAATCTGCAGCATCCCTGCCTCGGTGGAACACGTGCTGTGTGTCTGCCCAGAGTTTCAGAGGCTACGCGAACAACACCGACTCCCAGAGAGCATCAGGGAGCTACTTGGCAACGACCCCTCGACGTTGACTGCGCTGATTGCATTCTTGAAGGACGCTCACCTATACAACCAAATCTAGCCCTCTCGTCGTGGGCTGCGCTGTCCGTGTTCTTTCACCTTCCTATTTTCCTGCCGTCGGGGTATCTCTGCCGGACTGGGGCACTGTCTCTTACGGTGGAGCTCTACCTTGTTCGCGCATCCATTCCTCACCACAGTCCCGTTGTAACTCCCACTTTACATTAAGTTTTTTTAAATGTTGTCTGTCCCTTTTGGTGGGTAATCAGAGCCAGTTGTACGTTATGTAATGATAGACTGAAACGCTTTCTTTCGAGGCAGGCCCTAAGCCTGACCCTCGATTATCAAATGTGATGAACTAGCCTACGGCTAAAAATCACAAAAATAAAAAAAAAAAAAAAAAAAAAAAAAAAAACTTCCCTTCAGCTTTTATTTAATTACTTTTCATTTGATATTTTGGTCTTTAAAAAAATCGATTTTTTGACCACCCTAATATGGAAATGGTCACTCTAATGACAAAGTAAACATAAAACACGGGTCTAATACTTTACACGGAAAAAAGTTTTCATGTAGTTTCCATTGGGAATGCACATAACATTTTTCCATTAACAAAACCAATGATATTTATCTGAATTCCACATAACATTCATGTGATCACATGAGTTCTATATGATAAATCACTTAAATTTCATTTGACACATAAGCATCATTTGATTTTGTGGTGCAATTCCCAATTATGATATCACATGAAAGTTATGTGAAATTCTAATGAATATTTTCCATTGGATATGTGATTTATTCTTTGAGTGTACGATAAGGAACAAAACTACAGATTTATACGGAATTCTGAGAACGACTATATCGTTTTGCTATGGAATTGCTGTATATTTTTCCCAAACTACATAACGTGATGTAACTTGACAAACTTCACAAATTCCCGTTGACGCACTGTTCCTGCTGTCTCAGTGTTGATTACTTTCCGTACACTGCAGAACTTGAACAGCGGATTGACCTGCTGTTTGGAAAGCTCATCTCTGACCAAGTCGATTTCCTTCGACATGCTGATTCTTTTGATTTTTCTCAACCAAAAAAGTTGAAACACGCGCGAACACTATCGTGCCTAAAACAAGAGAACGAACGAATGCGTCTTTATACAGCTGGCAGTTGAACGATAACTGATTTGATTAATCGTGTGATATCAGTAACTTCGTTTTGTATACACCAACCGCTAAACTATAAGCTATAACTATAAAAAAATACCATTCTCTAAAGCATTATCTCCATTGCTCATCCCCGTAGGCCGCTACAGCGGAAATCGCTCAGCTAAAGGACGAAATCGACATCCTCAAGGAAGCGAACGACAAATTGAAAATATGCGAAACACAGCTGCAAACCTACAAGAAAAAGCTCGAAGATTACAACGATTTGAAGAAGCAGATCAAAATGCTGGAAGAACGGAGCGCTGAGTATATGAAGCAAAATTCCCAATACGAAGAGGAAGCGAAAAAGTACGCCGGAATGAAGGGCCAAGTAGAACTGTACAAGAAGGAAATCCAAGATCTGCATGCAAAGCTCGACTCGGAAATGAGCAAAAACATCAAGACGGAGTTCGAGTTCAATCAACTGCAGGCCAAACTTTCGGCCATTCAGAGAGAGAAAGAGAACCTGCTGAGCGAACGGGATGTGCTGCGGGAGACCTGTGATGAGCTAAAGTGTGGCCAGGCAGCGGAGGACTCCGAGACTGGCAATACGATGTCCAAGGAGCTACATTCGAACGATGTTCGCGAAAGGATCGAACGGTTGGAGAAGGAAAATAAGGCACTCCGAGAAGGCCAAGGTGGACAGACGGCGCTTTCGGTGAGTTACTATATTTGTTGGATGTTTTCGAAGAATGTAGTGAACCGAATATGTTTGACTTCCATTGCAGCAACTGCTGGATGATGCCAATCAACGCAACGAAAAGTTACGAGATCAGCTGAAGGCAGCAAATCAGCGAGTGTTGCTCTTGAGCCAGCATCACAACGAAGAAATCAGCACTAAAAGTGATATGGATATCCAGCTCAAACAAGCCCTCGAGCTAAACGAGCAACGTTCGTCGCAGATTGATGAAGCACAATCGCAGATGACCCAGTTGCACACGAAAATTGCCAACTTAGAAGCGGCACTGTCGGCCAAGGACCAGGAACTACTTGCCGCCGATTCACGTTACAAAAAGTGCGTTGAGAAGGCCAAGGAGGTGATCAAAACGCTCGATCCGCGTGCTGTCAATGGTAAGATCCTTTAGGTTTGTATATTTTCCTACACCTCTAACATGTTTCTCGTAGCATATCATAATGGAACAGCTAACAGCAACCATTCGAATAATCTGCTGTAATATTTCAGAAGCACTTCTCTTGGAGAAGCCTCCACAGGATGGGGAAGCTTCGTCATCTTCGGCCACTGGAAGCGGAGGCGATGCATCCACCCTTACTTCCACCTCGGCCCGCATTCCAATGGGTGTTCAGGAAGAACAGCTGATAGCAACAGCTTTCTACCGTTTGGGGATGACCTGCCAACGTGAAGCTGTCGATTCGAGACTTGCGCTGCTCAGCGGACCTGGTCAGAGTTTTCTCTCCCGTCAACGTCAGCCAGCCCCTCGTAAGCCTCTGAATATGCAATTCACCAAAAAATAGAAAACGCGCTACAGCGACCCCGGCAAATGCAGGTCATGATAGTGGGCTTAGGCGAAAGGCATTCACGGGTGGTGCCTTGCAAATCATGCAGTAATAGATTTTTTACCACAAAACCTAGGAATAGCTTCTAACTTCCAACGTACTGTTTAGGATAATAATTTCTACTAATTATGCAAGACCACATTTTATTTATTATTTATACACGCTGTCTAATTACTTTAACAAAATTGTGACTCGTTTCAATAAAGTATCTACATACATTTTGAAGAAAGTGCGTTCTTTTGCTCTATTGTCATAAAGAAAAATCTTATGCTTGTCAAGCTTTGAACCTTATTTTCAAAACCAAAACCATAGAACACTTACAGCTCCATCGCCTCTCCGCCAACGCCTGTAATCGATAACAAATCCGCTCGCTTCGTCCCCGAAGATTCGACCAAGTTTTTCGCCCACTTGAGATTGTTACTCACTTCCTGCAGCTTTTCGACGGCCGTCCACGTTTGGTCGTGCTCCAACCGGTAACTGCCAACGTACGAGTGGGTACACGAATCCGTACCCCACTCCTCCGGCGATAGCATGCTGAAGTACGTCTGTCCGGATTCCCTCTTGTATAAATGGTAGATGTGCCCGGGAATTTTCTTAAAATTGCAGGCCGCGTGATGTAGATCCTGGGCCGATTGCGTTTCTTCCAG